>NC_046653.1:1423980-2023980 GCF_900324485.2 Mastacembelus armatus | reverse complement strand
TTTAGGAATTCCCCGCGGGGTTCCTGGCAAGACGCTTCGGCCTACTGTTGAGGAGACTGTGGACAGAGCGCTTCATACCAGCTCTTTCTGTATTCCTCAAGGCCAGTGGCGTTGAGGCTGACGATGCAAGGATTCGAGGAGCAGCTGAAGTCATCCTGCACACCTTAAAATCTGAGAAAAAGGCTCCATAGAGCCGCTATGGATGGTCGACAAAACTAACCGACAGAAACAGCTGGCTGTACTTGTCGATACATGGAGGCCCGGCCATGAGTGAGTGAGTGAGTGATAATACAGCATTCTTTGTCTGTTTTAAAACACCAATATGTTCATCATTATTAAATCATTCTGTATCAAGAGTTTTATAAACTTCAACAAGCTGTATGTTTTCATCCTATATCAAGAGTTTTATAAACTTCAACAAAGCTGTATGTTTTTTCATCATCATTAAATCATTCTGTATTAAAACTTGAACAAGTTGTATGTTTTCATCATTAAATCATTCTGAGTTTTTCCATATTCATATTATTGCACGACAGTATACCTGGTGTTTATGTGAATAAAAATCAAGTACTGAGAAGAAAAGCATTATTGTTTTATTGACACCCACCATGGAACGATTGATTCAATTCAATTCAATTTTATTTGTATAGCGCCAAATCACAATACAAATCATCTCAAGGCACTTTACAAAAACTAAAACTAAAAACCCAACAATTCCCTTATGAGCAAGCACTTGGCGACAGTGGAGAGGAAAAAACTCCCTTTAATGGAAGAAAAAAACCTCCAGCAGAACCGGGCTCAGTTTGGGCGGCCATCTGCCTCGACCGGTTGGGGTGAGTGGATAGAGCAGAGAGAAAAGAACAGCAACAATAAACAACAAATAGACACTGCAAGTTGGTGGGGCCAGTAACTGCACATCAGCGATAAACAGCTCCAGGACCAGGGACACCTGCAGAAGGTACAGAGAGAGAGAGAGAGAGAGGGAGGGAGAGAGCACAAACTAGGGGAGAGAGAGAGCACAAGGTTAGTAACATTCAATGGTGGAATATACATGAGGTGGGAGAGAAGAGGGGGGAGGGGGGGGTTAGGGTAGGGGAGCTCAGTGCACCGATGGTCCTCGGGCAGTCTAGGCCTATAGCAGCATAACTAACTAAGGGATGGTTCAGGGTTGCCTGAAGCCAGCCCTAACTATATGCTTTGTCAAAGAGGAAGGTTTTAAGTCTAGCCTTAAAAGTACAGAGAGTGTCTGCCTCCTGAACCCAGGCTGAGAGCTGGTTCCACAGGAGAGGAGCTTGATAGCTAAAGGCTCTGCCTCCCATTCTGCTTTTGAGAACTCTGGGAACCACAAGTAGGCCTGCACTCTGAGAGCGAAGTGGTCTATTGGGATAATATGGTACTATGAGGTCTTTAAGGTATGAAGGAGCTTGATTATGAAGGGATTTGTATGTGAGAAGAAGGATTTTAAATTCTATTCTATATTTTACAGGGAGCCAATGAAGAGAAGCCAATATAGGAGAAATATGATCTCTCTTGCTAGTTCCTGTCAGGACTCTGGCTGCGGCATTCTGGATTAATTGGAGGCTTTTTATTAAGATATTAGGACATCCAGATAGTAATGAGTTACAGTAATCTAGCCTTGAGGAAACAAACGCATGGACTAGTTTTTCTGCATCATTTTGAGACAGGATGTCAACATTTGTTGTTATTATGATGGTATACAACTAAAACTAGACCCTTGAATGATATACTTCTTTTATCTGTACGATCAGAATTGACGGAGTAATTTAAGTTTGTTTCGGCCTTATCAGAAAAAGATGCGTCAAAACGCGCCGGCGCGTGCGTCGACCCCAGAGGGTTAAGAATTTTAGCAGAAGAAGAGTGTTGGTCCCCGGTATTGATAAACAGTTTCAAGCAGACATCGTCGACATGAGCGAATACTCATCTGCAAATGATAACATTAGATACTTTTTGACATGTATCGACGTGTTTTCCAAGTATGCGTGGGTCAGATGTCTTAAGACAAAATTGGGCCTTGCTGTCACCAAGGCATTCAGGGACATATTATCTGAAGGACGTGTACCTGTAAAGCTACAAACGGACTACGGGGGAGAATTTTATAATAAACACTTTAAGGAGCTGATGAAAGAATATAACCTTAAACATTTCTCTACCGTGAATGAGACTAAAGCCAGTGTGGTCGAACGTTTTAACCGCACGCTGAAGAGCAAAATGTGCCGTTATTTGACAGCTGTCAATTCACAGAGATACACTGACTGTATTGATGATATGCTCCTAGCATATAATAATTCATATCATAGATCAATAAAAAGAACACCCGCTAGTGTGGATAAAAACAATGAGAGGCGTATGTGCGTAAAACGCTGTATCAGCCACAGGTTGAAACAACCCATGCTAGATTCAACGTGGGCGACACAGTTAGAATTTCAAAGCGGACGAATATTTCACCATCACAGAGCGACTGTTCACGGTGCCTACTGTATACAAATTGTGTGATCTAGCTGGGGAGGTTGTGAGAGGATCATTTTATCATAAAGAGCTTCAACCTGTAATCATAAATAAAAACAAACTGTCAGGACTCGAGGAACTATTATAAAGTTTGGACCAAAATATGCGCCCACTCTGGTACTTAAAGGTTCAACTCAAGACTTTTATTTACAGGGTAGGAGAAACAGGAACCAAAACATTAGACTAAGAAGGGGCAGGTCTAGACAGGGTAACACAAGGACATGAAATATAAACAGGACATCAGGAATCAAGGCAAGGGGGTCTACATGAAAACATGAATATAGGACAAGGACACAAGGTGACAAGGTCGGAGGAATCTGGGTCACACACACTCGGGGAGACGCACCAGATCACACAGACACTTGAACAAGAAAACGAGGAGTCAGGGCATGAAGGTCTGGGTCACACACACCTTGGGAGACGCACCAGACCACACAGACACTTAAACATGAGAACGAGGAGTTGGGGCATGAAGGTCTGGGTCACACACACACCTTGGGAGACGCACCAGACCTCACAGACACTTAAACATGAGAACGAGGAGTCAGGGCATGAAGTAGACTGGGTCACACACACGTACAAAGAGGGAGACGCACCAGCCTACACAGAGAACAGAATCATAGACAAGGACAACAGGGCAAGAGAACACAGAACAAGAGACGAGACAGTGACACAAGAACAGGAAACATGGGGGAGAAGACAGGGAACAAAATAAAGAAGGCAGAATACTTAACTTAAAGCTGAGGGTACCAAAGTAACCCGGAATCCAAAACTCCAAAAGAAAACAAGTGAATCAAATAGGGTCAATAGATCTCTTGACTGGGACTCTAGACAAAGCGTAACAGAACAGACAACCCGGCAACTAAACAAAGAGCAACCAAGGTATAAAAGGACCGGGCACAAAACAAGAAACAGGTGAAAACAATCAACCAAATTAGATTAACAAAGGAAACAGAAATAATCAAAACCAGTTCCTGTCAGGATCCTTCAAAATAAAATAACAGGAAGTCCAGAGAAATGGATCCTGACACAAACCCTATAAAATACAGAAAATATTGGCCAAACGTGGGAAAAAAATGCTTGTTAAATGGGCGCGCTGGCCTGAAAAATTTAATACATGGGTAGCTGCAAAAGACGTCGTGGATATATAATGTAGTGAGAAAGGGGGGATTCAAAAAGCAGGGAGAAACAGTTAAACTCTCAAAAGAGACATAACTAACTAAGGGTGAAGACGAGAGAGAGAATGAATAAGAGAAACAGGGGTTTTTATATCACGCTCCCCAGCAACGCATCGGCTCACATCTATCCAAACAATAAAATATGGAACTATAGAACACACCTAGCCAAGACGATACATTTAGATGAGCCTCACGAGGTAGGGATCAGTGAGTTCCAGTACTCGGCTACGTGGCTCAGCTTTCTCCAAGACGATGCAGAAGTATGGATAAAAGAGGGTCAGAGTACCGAACATGTTAAAATACCTGTGGCTCACTAAGAGGCCATAGATGCAATCGTCCATGAATTCAATACTGCATGTAGGACACAATTATCGCATGCGGTGGGCCTAAAAATGTGGTATAATTACAATACCGACAGAATTTCCATAACAGGCACAGCGGGAACTGCTGTGAGATTTAAAGGACGCCTCGCTGAAATACTAGGATTTGAGGCGGACAGACAAGTAACTATTCCTACCAGAAATAAGTCATTTATAACCCCATACGCAGCAGACATACGGAAAGTATTCAGACCCCTTTAAATTTTTCACTCTTTGTGTCATTGCAGCCATTTGCCAAAATCAAAAAAATTAATTTTATTTCTCATTAATGTACACTCAGCACCCCATCTTGACAGAAAAAAACAGAAATTTTTGCAAATTTATTAAAAAAGAAAAACTGAAATATCACATGGTCATAAGTATTCAGACCCTGTGCTCAGTATTGAGTAGAAGCACCCAAGCTCTGCTGCTGCTTTAGTATTTCCAGTTGATTGTGCGGCACCAGATACATTTTGTGCGTATGCTCCATATCTATCTTCTGTTATTAATAAGGCTGATTATAAAGGGGATTGTGGCGCCTAGCAAGGGGAGTAGAAAACCACCAGACTGATTGATAAGCTTTCTTTTTCTAAAACTAGCCAGTTTTCTATCTGCTATGCGTCTGATGACAGATTTCCGCTTTTTCAGCTGCTTATACTGCTGGTAACTGAGAGGAATATGGCCCCTCAACACGTTGAGAGCTATTTCACACAATGCTTTTATAAAGTCGTCGGCGCTGTTAGTTATGATGAGTCTACGCTGTTTTGGTCCTGATTTAAGCAATAACTCCAGCAGTGCCAAATTTCTCTGCATACGTAGCGACATTGTTACTTTAGCTTTCTAGGGATGTAGACAGTGTGGCTGTGTGGAGAGAAGATTTGATCTGAGTCTCAGACAGTCGGGTGTTTTGGCTTTATAATCAATGAGTAAGTAGCCGTAAGGAGCACTTGTGGCATCATTGAAAGCCTCTAAAAAGTATTTGGTGTTACCGGGATACATCTGACGGGCTATCAGCGTTATCTGGAATTTGTCTCTGGGGTTCTTAAATAACACTAGATAATTAGTGTTTAAACCAATAGTGCGACTGGCCTTGCCCTGTATGAACAAATTCTGCACTAGATAGATACAACTCAGATTTCTATGATGTACATATTTTGTAAAAACATTTTGAACCTCCAAATTGCCCCTGGCATCATTCATCAGATCAACAATAATCAGGAGGTTAATTTTGTCTGGAGGTAGGAGGGTGTCGTCCCCCAGTGATTCTGGCAGACCTGACAAAGTTTATATCTCTAATCTTTAGGAGTTGATTATACAGAGGCTGCCAGCATGAATATACATATACAATGTTATCAATTTTGTGCGAAATAAGCCACTGTGCATTTTCAATGATGTTTTTGACAAAAAAAGTTTTTCCGCTATTCGATGGCCCACTCACAATCATGCTGAATGGGTGTAAAAGACGGCTGTCAAACTCTATTTCAGAAGCCATAAGGTAATGTGGTAAAATCAGACAAGACCCTACGCTTGTTGTACACGACCCGGACCTTCTTCACAACAGTGTCGTTCTTAAAATGAAACTTGGTTTTATTCCTTTTGATGGTGTCTGCTACAGCTGTGAGATGTATGTTTGTTTTCTGGTCAGCTACAAATGCCTTGACAAGACCCACCAGTGACTCATGAGTCACAGCGGTCGCATTAGTAGAATTCAATGTGACTCCTTTACATTTTACCTGTCTCTTGCCTCTATGTGTGTGGTAAGCATAACACTTGGGACCCCCGGATACAAAGTTTGTGATGAAATCATCCTCCTTACCGCCCAGCTCATCTGTTAACCCTCTGGGGTCGACGCACGCGCCGGCGCGTTTTGACGCATCTTTTTCTGATAAGGCCGAAACAAACTTAAATTACTCCGTCAATTCTGATCGTACAGATAAAAGAAGTATATCATTCAAATCTGTAAAGGGTCTAGTTTTAGTGGTATACAATCATAATAACAACAAAACGTTGTGCTTTTTTTAAATAAAGAAAGCCGACAGGGTGCGCTCTCGGACTTTTCTGTCTCTGCCATTTCTCTTCACAGACGCATAAATAAAACAACCAGAATCTCAGCGAATACTTGGCTCATAAAAATAAGAATTATATGGCTAGAAAGCTTGAAATGTTTTCTTTTAGGTGACACAACTCAAGTCGAAAACAAATCATCACTTTTTATTTAATCCGTATGAACGTAAGGAGAAGTCCGTTTTTTCCTGTCTCACCTCATTACAGGTAATGCGGTCCCGCCTTGTACACTGTCCACTGTTCACATGTAAATAATCTCAGGTGAACCAGGTAAATATGTGCACACCCCCGAGAAATGACACAAAATATCAAACTTCATCATAGAATTTACTCACTTTTTCGGCGCGTTTGGATGATGGCGCGTTACGCACGTGAAGCGGCGCTCCTTACATTCCACACAGAGACAAATAGTTTAGCTTGTCCTCAGAGTAAAAACACTGATTTTAACTCAAATGAGGATCGTTTGGCTCCTCATTGTGTTGTATTGTGCTGCACTAATCCGTCCCATCTACATTGACTGAAAGGCTCATTATGCGCGGCTTTGTCTGGACGTTCAGTGCGTCTTTTGTGTTCTCAGGTAAATCACATGACTATTCATCCTCAGACACACCCTCTTGCATATGGCCTTTCTGGACAAAAAGTGTCTTAGAAAATTTAAATCAGTGTATTGTTTACTGTGAATGAGTGAACAAGATGACATTCACAGCACTCTGAAGTAAACACTTTAGCCTACAACATGCTGGTCTCCAAAGTCTTGTGAACCAATGTTCTGTTTGTGTTTTATGGTCTTATTTCAGTGAGTAAAAAATTGTAGTTTTTCACTAGCCATGCATAAACACTTTTTTTTCAAAAACACAATAATGTATAAACTTGAAGCTCACATATTATTGTAGCCAATTTTGTGCTGATTACAGTGTTATTAGACTTTAGACATTAATATGTTTAAAAGACACTGAAAAAAGCACAACTGTCAGGACATGTCAAAATTTGTCCAGGCCCCAAAAACCCCCTCAGACCCCAGAGGGTTAAATCCCCTAGGTAAGGACCTAAGGGAGGCATCCACTCCCCGGGTCTAGACGTAAAGATTACAGAATCTGTGTCACAATACAAGACCCTGATTGGTTCTCATACTAAAACGCCCCCATAGGGAGTTTAAAAGTAACTTCTTACAGCTCCTGACTGCCTTGTTGACGGCTGTCTTGTCAGGATCGAGTTTGATGTCTTCATGAACGAAATAGTCTTGTACATATTTATGCTTTTCCTCCTTGGTTCTGATATGCTTTGGATAGCCAGACGCTTCTTGCTTGCACTTTAGGAATGTCTTGACATAGTCTTTAAAGAGAGTGTTTCTCTTTTTTGGAAAATGTCCAAATTTTCAAACACACACATATTTAAAAATACAGTATATAAATATATACACATTGTATTTAGATAGCATTGAAATACATTTCATCCTACCTCCATCATCGTTATGCTGCTCACTGATGAATATTGAGCTATTCCATGGCACCTCTGGGGCCCTCTGCAGGACGCCCCTGGATACAGCACCGTTCCAGGGTAACTGTGGCTCCCTCTGCTGGACACCACCGGATATATAGAACCGTTCCTGGGTACCTGTGGCTCCTTCTGCTGGACACCCCTGGATGTTGCACGGTTCCTGGGTACCTGTGGTGCCCTCTGCTGGACACCCCTGGATGTTGCAACGTTCCTGGGTACCTGCAGCTCCCTCTGCTGACCTGGCGGTGCAAGCGCTCCCTGTCGTGAGCTGACCGTTGCAGCTGGGACGTGTCTTGTATGAACTCCTCCCTCCTCTGTAGATTACATTACAAACATTAAAAAACCCGTTAAACATTGAATGTTCTATATTAGCATTTTACCTACCTGCTAGCAGCTCTCTGCGTCTTTTTTTTAGACTTTTCCTGGGCCGCTGACTCGTCGGTACATTTTCTGTAAAAAATAAACACGTCATTAGGCGCC
Organism: Mastacembelus armatus; assembly: GCF_900324485.2. Lineage (NCBI taxonomy): Eukaryota > Metazoa > Chordata > Actinopteri > Synbranchiformes > Mastacembelidae > Mastacembelus > Mastacembelus armatus. The sequence goes on along the minus strand of NC_046653.1, from coordinate 2,015,876 downwards.
ATTTTTAAAAGGACGATCTGGTAATCTGGCCTAAATGCCTCGTATAATATCACATACAACGTCTATATTCACCTTAAAACGTACCCGTTTTTACAACACTCTAGACTCACGACTACATAAAAGAAACATTTACAAAAATAATCTCTCACCTTTATTAACGTCATCGACCACATGCTCATTTACCAAACCCGTCACTGCACTTTCATCACCTGGCGAAACACGTATTTCGTTTTTTCATTATCACTACATGTATTAATGTTAAGAACATTGCTAATGAATGAAAAGAAAAGAAAACTACACACCAGGTTTAGACAATGACTTGCTCTCGCGCAGGCTGCTTGGATCGTCACCTGTCAGATGTTACGCTTTTTTCCAATTATGCCAAGGTTAATTTTCGTTCAATACAAAAGATACCACTCTCTCTATATAATGCTAAAATGGTATATAGAGAAGACTTACCTCTGTGAAAGATGAACATGATTCTCCGCTGTTTTACGCGATTCAGTGTAGCACAAACGGTGTGGACGACGCTGCAGTCTGGATGCTAATGCATTGCTAACTCTAGCGAGGCACACTATGACACGGGACTAAAATGGCGTCTACGAGATTTTAAAAAAAGGAGTAGCAGAAATTATTTTAATGGTTTATATGTTTTTTAATGGAAATTAGTAGGAGAAATTATTTTAATGGTTTATAATTCCAACGGCAAGGTCACTCCCCTTTCGGCCTATACGTCACACACACCCACAGCCAAAACGAACTTCTTCTTATCTTTAAAAAACACCCCAATTACTGTTGCTGCTGCAGCGTTATAGGAAACACCCTTCAGCCCTCCCTAATCTTTTTTATTTTAAAATAAAACATTTTAAACTACACCCATTATTATTATGGGAGGCAACTTTTATTTACTAAGGGAGCCATCATTTATTAGGGGTAACACCCTTTATTATGGGAGGGGCCCTTAATTATTAACTTCATATCAAATTATAGATCTTATCAGCAAAATGAACCACCTTATTACTACTAGCAGATGCTTATCTGACTACGCTGTTAATACATTTAAGAAAATGATTCCATCTTTATTTACATCTATGCCAAGTATAAACATAGTGGAGGGCAGCTGCCTCAATCCGACTCCCTACCAAATTGTTCATGTTGTTGACAGCGCTGTAACCTCACTGCGTGAAACACTTCTTGTGGCCCCTCTGAAAAAGAAGTTAGTGAATCAGAGAAGACTAGCCCCATGGTATAATTTACATATTCGTACCTTAAAGCAGTCATCACGAAGACTGGAAAGGAAATGGCGTTCCACAAATTTAGAGTTATTTTAGAGTTAAGTTACAGTTAATCGATGGGAAAAAGAGTCTATTAACATATAAAAAAGCTCCCCGTAGAGCCAGAACTGCATACTATTCATCACTAACAGAGGAAAATAAGAACAATCCCAGGTGTCTTTTCAGCACTGTAGCCAGGCTGACAAAAAGTCACAGCTCTGTTGAGCCCAGTGATGAATTTATGAGATTCTTTACAAATAAAATCACAACTATTAGAGATGAAATTCAGCAGATGCTTCCTAAACCTGCGATAAATGATTCTTCTACTACAGTAGGTCTTGAATCATCTGTAAGACCTCAGATATGTCTAGACTGCTTCTCTCCCATAGATCTCTCTGAATTTAGTTGCTTCATCGAAATCATCAACGTGTCTCTTAGACCCCATCCTGACTAGACATCCTGCCATTAATCAACTCATCTTTATTAGGCTTGGTAAATTTATCTCTAGTATCAGGCTACGTACCACAGGCCTTTAAGACTGCAGTAATCAAACCCTTACTCAAAAAGCCTAGTCTTGACATTTAAAAGACCAATGCTTGCCTTAAGCAGGTATGTGATTCAGAAATGAACATATATTTTTGCCACATTAAACAGCATTTAGAATAAAATATTTTATAAAGAAGATTGATGATGGAAAAAAATACTTTAACTTGCAAAAGAATACATGTTACTCTTTGAATTAAACGGTTCCATTTTTAAATTATTAATTATACAAAAATACCAAAACAGTTACAAAGCTTGTATTGGCCTTGTGCTGCTGGCATGTCATCTGGCTATACTTCCATTTATGTTTACCTTTTTAGTTAGTTAAGCAATTCCCATTAAAGTCTAATCATTTAGTCTGTCAAGTGCATGGGGATGAATCAGAGGCAAACAATAAAATGTTAATAAATAACTTCTAAAGAAAAAAAGAGTAAGATAATCTGTGTGTGATATCATGCAGTCAAAGCTATAAACATAAACCTGTAATAAGATGTGTGATTTGAGCTTTTCAGTTTCATCCAGAGGTTTGTCATGTTGGAATAGTATGAGTACAGGAAGCACTGATTGCTGTGAGACATCTACATTTTTTTGTTTTCATTTTTTTGTGTTTTCATGTCTTCTTCATGGATTACATTCCCTTTATGCACACATTTGGAGGATAACTTGAATTGGCGTTCTCTGGGGGTGAAGGCAGGATATGTATTCTCTAGAAGCGGTTTGTATCCATTTACTGTGCACCACAAAACATAGTCTATGGAAGTAATGTTTTTTGTGGTAGTACATGAATAGGATGTGCTATTAGACAACCAGAAATCAAGTTCAGTTTGTCATAAAACTACAAACTGAAGCATCCTGCATGTACAAAGAGTGTTAGTTAACCCAAGTTAAGGCTTGTATACACTGATGCTGCACACATCTTTGAAGGAAAATTCAGGTAGTCTTGTAGTTTATTAGTAAATCACTTTTTAGCTGTATCATCAGAATACTTCGGAATGTGGCAACACTCAGAATTGTCAGAAGTCTGCTGTGTAAAGTATGTAAAGGATAGGAGCTAAAACAGTTCCCTGTGGAGCCCCTGTACTGCTCATAACTCTAGCAGAGATGCAGTTCCCCAGCCTGACAAACGGGCCTTTCTGTCAGGTAATCTGTGAAGGAGGAGACACTTCACTTTAGGTACTGGAACAATACAAGATGTTTTCCACAGAGCCGGGACCCTCGACAACTGGAGACTCAGGTTGAAGATCCTCTGTAAGAGGCTCGCACAGTTTGGCAGCTGCCTTCCCACAGCACAGTCTTTGTAGCTGCAGCCTCACCCCTGTTACTGTGAAGGAGGGAGTGTAGCTGCAGTGGTGGAGATGCACACAGGTGGAGGAGGAGATGAAGGAGGAGACATTGTAGAAGAATGATGAGGTATAGCTGGACAGGCTGGGGCATTTGTGGCAGTGTCAAACCTGTGAACTTGTTGAGTTCATTGGCACTGTCCACATCACTCACTGCCTACAGTGCCCAAGTGTTATATTTTTTATAGCCAGTGAAATTGTTAATTCCCCTCTACAGCTCTCTGATAGTGTTGTGTTGTAGATTTTTCTCTATTTTTTTTTTCTTTTGTTTTTGTAGTCGCCCATAGCCTGCTTTAATTTCCTCTTCAGCTCATGTTGCACATGTTTGAGTTTTTCTTTGACCCCATCTTTAAATGCCTTGATGTCACTAGTGATCCTGGGTTTGTTATTAGGGAAACAGTGCACAGACCTTGTAGGTATAACAGTGTCTCTATAGAATCTATAAATCTGTAAAACAGTCAACCAATGTAAATGTTCATGCTGTCCCCTTCTGCTACCAGCTTTACATTTCAAAGTGCTTTGTGTATTCAAAGCAGTCCCTAAAAGACTCAACAGCCTCAGGTGTTCATTTCCTGACTGAAGTGGTGGTTGCAGGCTTCTTCAGTACACAGGGTTCAGAACAGGTTGCAGTAAGAACAGGTTGTTATCTGACCTGCTGACTGGTGGTAAGGCATTAAGCGTATAGGCCTCCTTGATGATCAAATATTTTACCTTCTCTGGTAGGACAGTTGACAAACCTCAGAATGTTGAGTTTGTATCCTGGCAACAGTCTTATGATGACTTCACATGGAACATTAGCTCTTGGTTGAATGCAAACAAGTATGGTGAGGACTGAACTCCCTGGGAACATAAGGTCTGAGACCAGCTGCCAAAAGCTCAATGTCCTGACAACATATCCTTTCCTTGACTAGGGTTACACTATCTCTTGTTCACAAATAAAGCCAGTCCTCCACCTTTTGTCTTGTCACTTGCTTCAACATCTCTGCCTGAATGTACCAGGATGAAGTCAGGCACATCCACACAGGAGTCTTCAATGTTTTGATTCAACCAGGTCTCAGTAAAACACATCAGGCTACGCTCATGATAACCTCTCTGGGTGTTAACCAGTGTCTCCAGCTCATCACTTTTGTTCACTTAAGAGTTGACATTTTCCATGATGATGGCTGTTACGAAAAGGTTTGTATCTCCATGTCCTAGTCTTTAGTTTAGCATCAGGTCAGCAGAGAGACCTCTACAGCTCAGCTGGAATAGGTTGATAAACTCCAGATTTGCTCTGTTGTAGTAAACAGGTCATCTCTTGTGTAGATTCTTCTCCCCACAGTATTATCCATAAGTAATTAACCAAATAGAGCAGTAGTTGTCAAAAATATATCAAATAACAGGGAATATTTCAGGAGCTACAAGACTTTGCTGCCGTCTGTTCAGGCACAAATTCTTGATTTGTTGCATGGCACATTAAAAAAAACAAAAACTAACCTTTCACTGAGTCCCTGCAAATGTACAGTACCTACCTTAATCATGCAGACACTTTGATTTACTTATGAGCTCTATCAAAAGGCCAAGGAAGATTCCATCCATTCACCATGTGTTCCATCAAAGGTCACAAGCGGGGCTAGGGCCAACTCCAGCTGACCCTGCGTGAGAGGCTTGGTACCCCCTGACAGATCACCAGTTTAATTTAGAATCACCATCTAACCTAACCTACATGTGTTTGGACTGTAGGAGGAAACCAGAGTTGTTACGTGGCATAGGTATGCTGGAGGGAGAAGTCAAGGAGAGGCGTAGGACCCAAGTGCAGGACAAGAATTGAGGCTTTATTTCCTTCTGGGAATACCAGGGCTCAGACAAAATAAAAACCAAATGTAATGGTATAAATTTGCAGCAACCACAAAAAACAGAGTAACCATCACCAATGCTTCTGCAACACACAAAGGGAAGCAGGGCACATATATAGGGGAAGAACAACAAGGTAATTGAACCCAGGTGAAACTAGTTAGGGTAATCAACGCAAAGCTGCCAGGGACCAGTGCAGGGAAAAAAGGAACTCCTTACAAAGTTAAGGTCCCCGGCAGGAGGTCCCAAAAGGGAATCATGACAGGAGTACCCAGAGAAAACCCACATAGACAGGAAGAACATGCAAACTCCATACAGAAAGGCCCTGGGTTAAGCAAGGATAAAGCCTAGAAGATCCAGTATATTTAACTGACAAAGCCTGTGATTTGTCCTCATTGTTTAAAAATGTGTTTTCATGTCTTCTTCATTGATTACGTTCCCTTTATGCACATAAAACAGATTTCTTGGAGATGCAACTAATAACGCTACTAAAAAGAATGCAGCCCATTACAAAACACTATAAATTGGGATACATTTTGAAAGAGTAACCCATGGAATTTTAAAAAATGGACATCAAGCATATAAAACAAAGATCAATGCAAAATAGTTCTGCACTTCATCTGAGAAGATTTTAATAAGGTTATATCAAAAAGATCTTCATTAAATGTCTTCTTTGTGCCTGTCAGCAGACATCCCAGAGGAACTAGAACTAGCGTTTTTATGAGGTTTTAGTTCGATACTTTATTACTATTGGGTGTTGGGAAATTCAGGTAATATGTGTTACCTAATTTAACCATGTTCTTTTTTGACTTTTTTTTTTTTTAGATGTTTGCATCAGGTCTATTTTTCAGGTCTAAATGAGATGCATATGGTTCAAAATCATCCAAACCTGATCGAAAAAGACCTAACAGCGATGAAGCATAGTGTGCACCAACCTAAAGATAAATGACACAAACCCAATATAGGCTATCGAACACCCACCTGTCTTTATGGTACTTACAGCAGGCACATATTCCTTGGATACCAGGGGACCCAGAAGTCCATGATATACTGGACTTGAATATTGCCCTCCCTCCAAAAAGAAAAACACTACTCTCAAATCCCAGGATTTGCATTTAAGCATCCATCCATTAGCTCTACCCCCTTATTCCTAACCAGGGTCACAGGGATCTGCTGGAGCCTATTCCAGCTCTCTTTGGGTGAAAGGCAGGAGTACACCCTGGACAGGTCACCAGTCCATCACAGGGCCACATAGAGACAAACAACCTCACACACTCACACTCACTCCTATGGGCAATTTAGAGTCACCAATCAACCTGACATACATATTTTTGGACTGTGGGAGAAAACTGGAGTACCTGGAGAAAACCCACACAAGCACAGGGAGAACATGCAAACTCCACACAGACCCTGCCGCGTTGTGAACCCAGGACCTTCTTGCTTCGTGCTGCCCTGCATTTAAACAAGTAGGCAATTTTGAAAACATACCAAATCACCATACTTATATTCTACTAAAAGAAATACCCTGATTTTCACAGTAGCAACACCACAAACCAAATTACAAAGGACAAATTACCACTAAAACTAAAATTCATTTTACCAAGCTGATTAATATGATCCCAGAGAGCCCCATATGTATCACTCCTACTGGATTAGAGCTGGACCAAGGCAGAAGAGGCTTACTTAACCAAGGTTAACATGAATGCTTAATAACAGTGGTAGCTAAAGGTTTCATGGCTTCGACTGGTATGGTGCCAGTTTGATCCCCAGCCCCTGGGCAAAGCTGGGTGGTAAAAGAGGAAGAGAAGCTCTTGCCTATGCTTCATTATTGCAGTTATGGTGCCCTGAGCATGGCCCTTACGCCACAGTTGCTTCAGGGAAGCAATTCATACCTTCCAGGTATAAATATTCAACTGTGACTGTGATCTACATTTCTTTATCTTCTACATAGTGACAAAGGGAAAAAAATAAATGCACATTTAGACAAATAAACGTCATTCTTAATGCCTGAATGATCTCTGTGGATGTTTACTGTGAATGAGTGTGTGATCCCCCTTTTGATCTTGACAAAGATGAATGGCACAGAAGTCTGGAGCTCCATTATGAGGCATCTGCATAGTAATCCCAACCAGCTTCACATGATAAAGATGAGCCTTGCAACAGCCCATCATGCCAAATGAGCCTTCTGTGTCACATTTTACCCAAAGAAATGTGATAGAACTGCTGTATGAAAAAAGAGCTATGGCAGACCAAGCAGGAGGATGTAAATAAACACATATTTCCACTAAAATAAAGCCATTCTTTATGTGAAGCATTTAGTAGATATAAAACATCTGCATTGCTGGATTACAGAGCACTTTGTACCTCACTGTTGTGCATAATTAAATGGAAGTGCATTTGGTCTGTTGTATTTTATGTTTGGAGTTAAACCCCAAAGGGGCCATGGAAAAAAAGTCACAAACAAATACAAAAAGACTTTAGAATTAATGATTGGAATAAATTGGGCATGCTAAATTTCCTGTATTTTTATTTGTTTCTTTGTGTCAGCCCTGTGATTGGTGGTCTGTCCAGAGTGCACCCCATCTCTCCACCAATGTCAGCTGGGATTGGCTCTGGCCCCTTAGTGTGGCGGAACATTTAATTCAATTCAATTCAATTTTATTTGTATAGCGCCAAATCACAATACAAATCATCTCAAGGCACTTTACAAAAACTAAAACTAAAAACCCAACAATTCCCTTATGAGCAAGCACTTGGCGACAGTGGAGAGGAAAAAACTCCCTTTAACGGAAGAAAAAAAACCTCCAGCAGAACCGGGCTCAGTTTGGGCGGCCATCTGCCTCGACCGGTTGGGGTGAGTGGATAGAGCAGAGAGAAAAGAACAGCAACAATAAACAACAAATAGACACTGCAAGTTGGTGGGGCCAGTAACTGCACATCAGCGATAAACAGCTCCAGGACCAGGGACACCTGCAGAAGGTACAGAGAGAGAGAGAGAGAGAGGGAGGGAGAGAGAGAGCACAAACTAGGGGAGAGAGAGAGCACAAGGTTAGTAACATTCAATGGTGGAATATACATGAGGTGGGAGAGAAGGGGGGGGGTTAGGGTAGGGGAGCTCAGTGCACCGATGGTCCTCGGGCAGTCTAGGCCTATAGCAGCATAACTAACTAAGGGATGGTTCAGGGTTGCCTGAAGCCAGCCCTAACTATATGCTTTGTCAAAGAGGAAGGTTTTAAGTCTATCCTTAAAAGTACAGAGAGTGTCTGCCTCCTGAACCCAGCTAGTTCCTGTCAGGACTCTGGCTGCGGCATTCTGGATTAATTGGAGGCTTTTTATTAAGATATTAGGACATCCAGATAGTAATGAGTTACAGTAATCTAGCCTTGAGGAAACAAATGCATGGACTAGTTTTTCTGCATCATTTTGAGACAGGATGTTCCTAATTTTGGAAATGTTGCGCAGGTGAAAGAATGCAGTTCTAGAAATTTGTTTTATGTGTGAGTTAAAGGACATGTCCTGGTCAAAAATAACTCCAAGGTTTTTTACAGTAGTGCTGGAGGCCAGGGCTATGCCATCTAGAGTAGCTATAATTTTAGAAAAGTTATTTCTGAGATTTTTAGGCCCAAATATAATGACTTCTGTTTTCTCCGAGTTTAAAAGTAAAAAGTTACTGGTCATCCAGGCCTTTATGTCAGTTAGACAGGCTTGAAGTCTGGTTAACTGGTTTGTGTTAACAGGTTTAATAGATAGATATAACTGAGTGTCATCCGCATAGCAGTGGTAATTAATAGAGTGCTTCCTAATGATATATCCTAAAGGAAGCATGTACAGGGTGAACAGAATCGGTCCTAGCACAGAACCTTGTGGAACTCCATAACTAACTTTTGTTCGTGTGGAAGGTTCATCATGGACATGAACAAACTGGAATCTGTCCGATAAATAGGATTGGAACCACTGTTAACATTATGACTTTATTATAAAAATTTCTCTTCTCATCCCTATGGGTGGTGTGTGTGTTTTCCTCAATCTCAGGTCCTCTACCAGAGGCCTGGGAGTTTGAGGGTTCTTCGCAGTATCTTAGCTGTTCTTAGCACTGCGCTCTTCTGGACTGAGAGCTCTGATGTTGTTCCTAGGATCTGTTGGAGCCACTCTCCCAGTTTGGGGGTCACTGCCCGAGGGTGCTGATTACCAGTACACTGTTGCTTTTACTTTCCACATCTTTTCTAGCTCTTCTTTCAGCCCTTGGTATTTCTCCATCTTCTCATGTTCCTTCTTTCTGATGTTGCTATCACTTGGGATTGCTATATCTACCACTATGGACTTCTTCTGCTGTTTGTCCACCACTACTATGTCCGGTTGGTTAGCCATCACCAGTTTGTCGGTCTGTATCTGGAAGTCCCACAGGATCTTAGCTCGGTCATTCTCCACCACCTTTGGAGGTGTGTCCCATTTTGACCTTGGGACCTCCAACCCAGACTCGGCACAGATGTTCCTGTGCACTACGCCAGCCACTTAGTTATGGCGCTCTATGTATGCCCTGCATGCGAGCATCTTACAACATACTGTTATGTGCTAGATTGTCTCAGGGGCATCTTTGCATAGCCTGCACCTGGTCTCCTGCCTGGTGTGGTAGACCCCAGTCTCTATCAATATTCACTAAGTATTCCATCACTTGGGGCCATCTTCCTGAGGTACTCATGGATCTTTGCTGTTTCATCTTAGATGGTGGCTCTGATGCTCACCAGTCCTTGGCCTCCTTCCTTCCTCTTAGTGTACAGGCTCAGGATGCTGGATTTGGGGTGAAGTCCTCCATGCATTGTGAGGAGCTTCCTTGTCTTGACATCAGTGGCTTCTATGTCCTCTTTTGGCCAGCTTATTATGTAAGCGGGTTATCTGATGACCGGCCGGGCGTAGGTGTTGATGGCTTGGACCTTGTTCCCTCCCATTTAGCTGACTTCTTAGGACTTGCCTTACTCTGTGTAGGTGTTTGGCTGTGGCGGCTTTCCTTGTGGCTTCTTCTTGGTTCCCATTTGCCTGTGGGATTCCAAGGCACGTATAGCTTCCCTCAACATCCGCTATGCTGCTTTCTGAAAGTTTAACTCCTTCAGTCCTGACAACCTTCCCTCTCTTTGTTATCATTCGAATACACTTGTCCAGTCCGAATTACATTCCAATGTCGTTGCTGTATATCCTGGTGGTGTGGATCAGTGAGTCGATGTCTCGCTCAGTCCTGGCATACAGCTTGATGTCATCCATGTACAGGAGGTGGCTGATGGCTGCCCCATTTCGTAGTCAGTATCCGAAGCCCGTCTTAGTGATGATCTGGCTGAGGGGGTTCAGGCCTATGCAGAACAGCAGCGGGGACAGAGCATCTCCTTGGTAGATGCCGCACTTGATGGAGACTTGTGCTATCGGCTTGAGGTTGCCTACTAGAGTTGTTTTCCACAGTCCCATTGAGTTCCTTATGAAGTTTCTTAGGGTCCTATCAATGTTGTACAGCTCCAGGCATTCCAGGATCCATGTGTGAGGCATTGAGTCGTAGGCTTTCTTGTAGTCAATCCAGGCGGTGCACAGGTTGGTCTGCTTGGTCTTACAGTCTCGAGCGACCGCTTTATCCACCAGTAGTTGATGTTTTGCTCCCCTGGTGTCCTTACCCAGTCCTTTCTGGGCCCGCTCATGTATTGAGCCATGTGCCTACTCATCTTAGCCGCTATGATGCCCGACAGGAGCTTCCATGTTGTGCAGAGGCAGGTTATCGGACGGTAGTTGGATGGGACTGCTCCCTTTTGGGGGTCCTTCAGGATCAGGACTGTCCTGCCTTCAGTTAGCCACTCTGGGTGAGTCTCATCCATTAGCAGCTGGTTCATTTGAGCTGCCAGGCGCTCATGGAGGGCAGTTAGCGTCTTTAGCCAGTAGGTGTGGATCATGTCCAGTTCTTCATGTTTGAGACCCTTTCTCGGATATCTGCCGTTGCGATGGTTACTGTTCAAGGAGGTTGCTGTGGTCTGCTCTCAGGTCTGCCAGCCACTGGGCATTGGTGTTATGTGATGCCTCCCTCTCCCATATGTTTTTCCAGTATTGTTCAGTCTCCAGCCTTGGTGGGTCTGTTCTCATGTTACTGCCCTCCCTCTGAGAGTACACTTTGGATAGTTTGGTGGAGAACATTTTTGCCTCTAACCTCCTTCTCCATGCAGGGTACTGCTTCTTGGAATATATTTTGTGGCCAAGCATCTCAAGGATCACTGTTGCCGTGGTGTATATCAGCTTGTTGGTCTCGGTGATGGTCACAGTGGGGATTGTTCGTAATGCTGCATTCACATCTTCTAGTAGACTTTCAGAGAGTACTTCACTTAGTCTTGGTAACCAGCTGCGGAGGTTCCAGGTGTCCATCTTGCTCACGATTTTCACTCTCAGGTCAGCTGCTCTTGTGTTGAGAGTGTTGGGGCTTGTCATTGGGGCTTGATACCCAATCTCGAGTGGGGACGGTGTTGTTTCCCCCCTGACCCGGCGTCCTCGCTCCCCCTTGCTGTAGCATTTTTTTAGTATTTCTTCAATCTCTAGTTGTGATAGCAGTTGCCGTTTGCGGATGTTGGCACACTGAGCTACTAGATGTTTTGGCCCTAGTATAGATGGTGGGTTTCCATAGGCCCCACATCCTCTTCATGTAGCCCCTATCGCTGGGGTTACTCATGTAGTAGCACTTCAGCAGTTCTCTGTTATCAGCCCTCGTCCACGAGTGTCTTCTTCCAGTAGCCCATTTCTCATCAGGTTGCCCTGGTCCCCTAGTACCTGACACGGACCTTGTTGACCCGGGCGATGTTCGAGCCGGTATGACTCCAGTATTTCTATCGCTCATTTGTAATGAGGTAGGCTAGTAGCATTAAGGACCTTGCCTATATATGTATATATATATATATATATCTATAGATATATATTATATTTTGATAATTTTCCATCCACCACATTTCATTCATATGTGTATATATATATATATATATATATATATATATGGATGGAAAATGATCAAAATTATCAACAATTATTCTAATGTATTTAAAGCACTGTGTAAAGCACTAAACTGCCTTTCTGTATGAAATGACAGATTTCACAATTTCAATATGATAGTCATTCAAAAAAGGCATTTTTATTTAGAGCTGAAATTTGAATTTGCTGCACTGTGCCTCTTTAAACATTTTAAACAACAAAATAACTCTTTTGGCATTCATGTGATGATGCAACATTATCATGGCCCTCAGTGTGACACATGGTGATCAATATATGTAAGAGGTTTGTTTTATCTAGTTTAGCTCAATTCCAATCAAGGGTATTGACCTGAATCAGAGACTAATGCAGCTAAACCAAAAACATTAACAGTAATATAGCATTATAAAAGAAAGGCCAGACATAATGCAATAATTCATATTCCAATATTACACATAATGACAAAAACATTTCTCATTGTCTGCCAGAATAACACTTGAACATTGTCTGATAGGATACCTCTATCGACAGGTTGAAAGCTTGATGGTGAAAGGTTGAAATGTATTATTTTGGGCAAACTGCTGTATGCAAGTTTTTTATTTACTCTCCTATTAGACCCTGTTTTAGTCTCCACCAAATCCTGGGGGAATTTACCTGAAAATTCCTACTTCTTCTACTGCTAAATGTTCCACTATAAGAATGGTTTATCTAAACCATGAGTACTAAAACCAAGCCACTGAGCAAAAAACACCAGAACTTGGTAGGTCTCACAGTTAACACTGAACAAAATGCAATGATTTGCAATAATTTGCAGAAAGTTATGAAAAAGGAGGTGATGTTGAAAAGACTGTCAATTAATTGTGCAACAAATCTGAGCTAACAACCTAATGCCTAATAATGCACGCTGCATTCCATTTACAAAGTCAGAATTTGGAGCTGGGGGAGACTCAAGTTGACTACATAGTACAACAAATTGAAAAACCAAGATTTAGCCAGGTTAGCTACTGTTGCTAACAACTGAAATTGTCATGATTCTTTTGGGACTTCCTGCCAGGGACCCTTATTTTGTATTGGATTCCTGTTTTCAGCTTCACCTGTGCTACCTGTTGAGCCTGGGCTGTTCAGGTACAGTGCCCTCCACAATTATCGGCACCCTTGATCTTAATACTTCGTACAACCCCAAGACAGCACTTAATCTCCTCTAACATCTCACAAGGTTGGAGAATACAGAGACAGGGATCTTTAACCATTCCTCTTTGCACAATCTTTCCAGATCATCCAAGGACCAGGGTCCTATCTTATGCACTCTGCTTTTCAGTTCACCCCATAGGTTTTCAATCGGGTTGGGGTCTGGGGGACTGAGATGGCCATTGGAGGAGCTTGATTTTATGTCTACTGAACCATTTTTTAGTAGATTTTGCCACATGTTTTAGGTCATTACGCTGCTGAAAGACCCAATAACGACCAATTTTACCACATCTTAATCAGGGGTGCCAATAATTGTGGATGGCACTGTATAGAGAGACGTGCCATTTCTTTTGTTCAGGGTGGGAGCATTCTGTTATGAGGTGGGTGTTGATGGAGAAGGAGAAGGTACAGGACAAGTCTTTATTAAATAATAACATATTTAAGGGGAAATAAACTCAAAGTATCTCAAACCAAGAAAAGACTGTAGCAGCCTTTAAGGAATCTGAGCAGCCGGGATCCACAGGACAAGCATCCAGGCCGAAGAATGTCCGCCAGGGTGGAGGCAGGGCAGCTGTTGATTGTAAAAATGGTCACATGACTCTGTGGCATGTGATGGATTGGTGGGTGGTGCCAAGTATGTTATAAAGCCCAGCGGGTGGTCTGCACTCGGAGGTGCGACTCTGTGTGGTGGCATCTGGTAATCGGCCATATTTTCTCAGTTTGGCGCACGCCTGTGTGTTTCAGTGCTCTAGTTTGGCTTGCGCCATAAGTTTGGGACTTCTCCCTTAGGATTCTGATTTGCAGCTGAGACTAGCCGCTGATCTCTGTTTACTTTTCTCCTCCTCTCGCTGTCTGCGAGTGCATTGCCTTTACCGGCACTGGAGTCCACATGTGTGGTCCAGAGTAAAGGCCACAACTTGGGAAAGGAGCCGTTGTTTTGTTTGGCGTTGTTCTTTTTTTTGCAACTGTCCACAGAATTGGCCCATCCAACCCAATTCTCCCTGTCGTGAATGCCGTGGTTGGGGCTTCTTGGTTCGCTCCACAGTGCGCTGTGGCGGGGTGCCAGGGAGTGCTCCGCCAAAGCAGCACTTTCCCCAGCTCAGGGGGAAAGGGCTTGTTCATTGTATTTATTAATATTACGGACTTGCTTTTTCGTTTAGTGAGTGAGATTTAAATTTTTAAATTTCTTATTTTATTCTTCTGTTTGTATTGATTTATTTTGCTTGGTTTTAACTTGTGATTTGCATTTTTGGTGTGTTTTTTTTTTTTTAATACATTTTCTTTTCGTATTAAAAACTATACCCACACACCACAACTTCAGTGTTGATTCAGCCTTATGGGGACAAAAGCAGGCCTACTGCTTATTATTCTACCCAGTTGGATTCAATAGCAAGAGCAATGCCTGTGTGTATCCAAGCTGTTATTGTATCCTTCATGGCAGTCCAAGCTTCAGCAAGCATAGTGTTGTTCCATCCACTGACACTAAAGGTTCCACATGCACTCGCTGTTCTGTTGTTGCAAAATAAGATAGCATACATGTCACCAGCTAGACATTTATCCTGCATGACTACATTGCTTTCACAGCCACATCTCACTATTGAGCGATGAACAACTCTCAATCCTGCTACATTAATGCCAACAGCTGAGGATGGTGAGCCACATGATTGTATTGCTGAAACTGAGAATAGTGTTTCCCAGAGCTGACTAACTGACACACCTTATAAAGATGCTGAAATGACAATGTTTGTAGATGGATCTTTAAAAAAAAAAATCAGATGGATCTAATTCTACAGGAGATACTGTTGTAACCCTTAAAGGTGTTTTAAAAGCTGAATCACTACCATCTGTTAGGCCCCAAGATCTGTTTCCTGTCTGTCTTTCATTTTGGCTAGTTTCCTGTGTTCCAGTTCTGTTGGTATTAGTACTAGGTAGCTTTGTGTTGATTAGTCTGATTACTTTCACCTGTATTCAATTAGTTATTCAGTTCTGTCTATTTATACCCCTGTGTTTCCTTTGTTCTCCGTCATTGAGTTTGTATTGTTGGTTGCAAGGAAGGTCTTCTGTTCTGTTTGCTCGTCAGTCCATTTGTCCCTAACGTTGAGTGGCGTTTGCCTGCCCGCCTGTCTGTCCACCGTGTGGCACAGCGTATTTGTTTGTACCTGCGCCCTGAATGATCCAGGGAGTTAAAACCTTCGTTGTCCTGCACTTGGATCCTCACCTCTCCTCCTTCACACCGACACCACCGATATCATAACACCATCTCATTTATCATTGCAGACAGTGAGACTTACTGCCTTAACAGAAGCTTGTAAATTAAAAGAAGTAAAAGTAGGTAATATCTACACTGATAGCAATTATGGATTTTCAACTGTTCATGTGTTTGCTCAGCAGTGGAAGAACAGAGGAATAATTACATCATCTGGTAAGCCCATCACACATTAAGATTTTATTTTACAGTTGTTAGATGCTGTGCAGATACCTAAAAAGGGTTGCTAATTGTAAGTATGATGCAAATGTGACGACTAGACATAATTTCTTTTGGTAATTGTAAAGCTGATGAAGTTGCTAAATCAGTAGCACAGAAACCACTGCCTTTACAAGCTACAGTTACAGTTGAACATCTTGATGAGCAGATACTTAAAGACATGCACAACAGGGCACCTTAGAAATGAAAAGACCCCTGGGTAACAAAAAAAACAAAGAGAAAAGAGTGTAAATTAAACATTTATAACAAATTATAAATTCTAACAACAACGTTTGAAGATGTAAAGATAAAAAGTAGTGTTACCCAAAAGTTTATTTATATATGCAGCTGTACTGATGCATGCTAATGTGCATACGTCAGCTAGAGGGATGGTAGGATTAGTAAACACTGTTTACAACATACGGTTTTACAAACTACAAGTCAACAATGTGAAATATGTGGAAGAAATAATTCACAGGGACAGATTGTGATAAGAAATACTGGAAAGTTTCCTCTACCTAGATATCCTTTTCAACACATTTGCATGGATTTTATTGAACTAAATAACTGTGAGGGAAAGAAATGCTGTTTAGTGATCATCGATGCATTAAACAAATGGACTGAAATGTTTCCAGCAAAGCATCCTGATGGACTAACAGTAGCTAAAGCACTTTCAACCAATCTTATTCCCAGATTTGGAATTCTAGAGAAAATCTATTGTGATAATGGTACACATTTTGTAAACCCGGTCATCTTCCTGAGCTAAGACCATTCATTAAGGAGGATCCTCACATGATTGAGACCATTGCTGATTACATGGCAAAAATGTTGAATAATAAAAATATTGTATACAATTCAATTTTATTTGTATAGCGCCAAATCACAATACAAGGCACCTTACAAAAACTAAAACTGAAAACCCAACAAATCCCTTATGAGCAAGCACTTGGCGACAGTGGAGAGGAAAAACTCCCTTTAATGGAAGAAAAACCTTCAGCAGAACCGGGCTCAGTTTGGGCGGCCATCTGCCTCGACCGGTTGGGGTGAGTGGATAGAGCAGCGAGAAAAGAACAGCAACAATAAACAACGAATAGACACTGCAGGTTGGTGGGATCTCCCCTAGGAGATCACACATCAATAGGCCTTAGTATGGCAACACCACTATTTACATCATCAGGATCAGTAGCCAATAAAGGCATGAGGACCTTCGGGTCCTGCCTCTCCATGGTGGATGAAATTACCCGGTGTGCCAGGGATCTTATACAGGGAATGCAGCAACACCCACATGTGACCAGTATGCCTACAAATACAGACCAAACACAAAACAACATTCATTACAGTCAGGGTCGTAAGGACCCCCAATACCTTCCCACATCCAATCATCTCCATTTTAAGTCCCCAATTGTTAACTAAACTATCTAATGATGACTAAACATACACAATAAACTAAATAAATCAACAACTAAAACTACCACACAAAAACACAACCAACAATCCCTTGACGCTGCCTCCCTCAGCGCTCTTATTCGTCGGTTGGAGGCTTGGCACGCCCCTTATCGGAGAGGGGCGCTCTTTCTCACCCCCTCCCTTTTCGTGCAGTTTCTTCTTTCTTCGGACTGAGGGTAGACTACCTCAGTACCTGACTCACTCCCCAGGGATTATTCTGCCCCTTTCTGAGGAGGGTGCTTCTCTGCCTCAGCCGAGACAGAGGTATGTTGTTGCAGGTCCTCCTGGACCTTGGTCAATGATCTGGATGCACACTGCACACTGCAACCAGTGGTACCAGGTATCTCCTTTCCCCTTTAACCTCACTGCGTGGGATGTTCTCTCTGTCACCTGATAGGGTCCTGTCCACCTGACCACTTCCTTTTTATCACCTTCAGCAGCACCCAGTCGGCATCGGGTGAAGTTTGTGTTCCGTCGTCCTGCTGGTCCGCGACCCGATGTGAGAAAGCTGAAACGAGAGCTTGCAGAAAGTTAAAATATGCTTTGGCTGACAGACCCTCATTCTCTACAATGGTTACTGCGGTAGTGGTGTGGGGCCCTGGAAAAGATCTCCCTGTTTGGAGTTCGAAAGGGGTAAACCCAGTGGATTGGTTAACAGAACAGCGGATGGACATAAGTGGCAATGGCAATACATCAATCCAGTTCAATTTGGTCTATGCACAGATTTTTGCCAATTTGGTTTTTACAGTTTGATTCATCCTTTCCACCTTTCCTTGAGACTGTGGATGATACACCGTTCCAAACCCATGTTTCAACCCCATCATGGCCTCCACTTTCTGCAAATCCTGATTCTTAAAATGCGTCCCATTATCTGACCTAATTTTCTCTGGGAAGCCATGGTTGGGGATATAATAATTTATCAGGCATTTAATTACCGTGTTACTGTCTTCCCTCTTGGAGGGCCACGCTTCTGGCCACCCTGAATACGCATCCACACACATCAGTACGTACCTGTACCCTCGAACGGTGGTTCCCATATCTGTGAAATCAATAACAATCTCTCGTCCAGACCTGGTGACGAGTGGATACCTACCGATCTCTGGTTTCACTGTTGGTCTGGTGTTGTACTTGGTGCAGATGTCACATTCCCTGACCAACTCTCTTGCCATATCTTTGGGATATGGATGCCACCATTGCTCTAGGTTCTTCAACATTTGGGCTGTCCCTGTCCTATGGGCAGGGGACAATCCTGCCCCCTTTTGAGAAATCAATTGAGGTGGGCTTCCAGTCTGAGTGAGCCAATGCCCTCTTAACGATAACTCCCAATTCTTTGGCCTCACGACTCGGGTGTAGTGCGAGAGACAAATGGGGTGCAGAGTCCTCCTCCATTTGATACCACTGTTGTTGTTCCGTGAGCAGCTTCACCACTGCCGCCACACCTTCTGGTGCCACATAAATATTTTCCGTATCGATGCTCCAAGAATCTCCTACGACCTGATCGAACTCTTCCCTGTACCAATCAGTTTGGAACCTGTCATAGAAGAGGGTAACTTGGAGAGAGTCCGGGGGAGGGACGTAGGGGTCAAGGAGCGAGTTCCAGGGGCGCCACCTTTGATATGCTGACCAGATGCCTCCCTGGTGTGGTGGTTCAGGGCAAAGTTTAGCCCAGTAAATATCTGCTCCCTCTTCCTCAGAGGGTCTAAGTAGGAACTGCGCACATTCCCCGGTAGAATACCGGGTACAAGGCAAGCATGTGCCATCTGGTAGAGTCACACTCAGTCCTTCAAGGGAGCAGAGAATAGTCGCCCCCAGTTTGATCAGTAAGTCCCTGCCCAGGAGGTTGACAGGAGTGCCCGGAGAGTAGATGTAAGTGTGGCGGACACACTGATGGCCCACTTGTGTGAGTAGTGGCAGTGTCACCGGCAGAGTCTGTTTCTTCCCCGAGAAGCCCACAACTGTGGTAGTCTGTGTCGACAGCATAGATTCTGAGGTGTGGGACACGCCCCTTATCCTGAAGCCAACAAGGGTGCTTGAAAAGAATGATGCTGGTTTACCTCCCCGTCCTCCAGTCGGTCCTTTTCGTCCTCACTGCCCTCAATGGATTGGGTGGACTGATTTGGCCTTCCATGTCTTATCCTTGTGTAGATGCTGGGTACTCTGCCACAGCAGGGCTATATTAATCCAGGTACTGGCTTCTGCCTCCTCTTTCTGTTTTTTCTGTCTGAACTTACCTTTACGAAACATGGAAGCTTTTTCTCCTTCCAATCCTGCTTCCTTGGCCCGCTTTTCGTGTCCATGTGCCTTCTCCCATATCCATGGGATCAGGGCAGCTCAATCCTGTGGGTTTCTTCCTTTTTCCTTAATCAAATCCATTAACTTCTTCCTATATTGTTCTTCCATTTCTTCTTTTGTATTCTTCTGCCCCTGCTTCAGCCGACCTGCCGCCAGGGTTGATGCCACCTGAATTTCCAGTTTCACCCATTTTTCAGGCGGGCCCCACTCCTCATCACTTACCTGTTGGTCAAGGTGTCTTTCCATTGTTGTATTCGAGTCTGCCTTCCAAATTAATGCGTGGTCTATCTTTATTTTATATATTTTTACTATTATTATTATTTATTATTATTCTTATATTTATTTATTATCATTTATTCTTATATTATACATTTATTTTATTTTAATTTATTTGTTTATTCTTATTGTTGTTATTATTATTTATTTATTTATTTTATTTTATTTTATCTATAGTTATTCCTATGTATTCTATGTATAGTTATTGCAATCCCTAGTTGTTTCAGCAGAGGGAGCCAAATAAATTGTAATACAAATCCCTCTTCCTCCAGTAGAGGGAACCAAATATAGGCGGAGCCTTACTTACCTTACCTTCTCTCACTTCCGCCTTTCTCTCTCAGTCTTCACAAACCTCGCGCCCCTACACTTCCTGTCTCTCTCTATCTCTGGCACACACACTTACTGTCCACACCCCCCACTCTTTGATTCACACTGACATAGATTCACTCAAACTTCCTCGACATCCACACAAATGCACAATATTTAAAACCTAAAATTCTAACACGGCGTCCTTTGTTTATGTGTCAATCCAACATGACATAGTATTTCGTTTTTCGTCAACCTAACATGACGTATTATTTCGGGGGTTCCCCAGTTCCCCGGGTCTTGCAACCCAGCTCTGCCAGTCCCCCATCGGGAACTAGTGGGTCCGCCACGGCCAGGAAATAAAAAACTTAAAGTTAACCGATCCTACACGGTTTTTCTATTATTACCGATCCAACACGGTTTTATTTTATGTTTTCGTCAAACGATCCAACACGAAATGACGACCTACCACCCCAAACCGTCCAAATTTATAACTATCCCGATTCACACATTGACAATTGAAATTTTAGAATATGCCAATTATGTAGAATTCATGAAAAGGTTTCTGCTCACCTATCTGTGGCACCAAGTATATTGTCAATGCGTTCCTCAGGCAGTCAGTCCAATTTTCCTCATCCCCGTACGGGCAACCAAATTGTTGAGTTCGCATATAACTTACCCAGGTCCGTTTGATGAGGAAGTACACAAAGACGTCTGGAGTGGTTCAGCTGATTATAGGATTTATTTAAAACTATACAGAGCGCTCTGGAGATCATCCCTCATGGGACACACGGAGAGATCTGAACTATAGGGGAAAACTATAGAATACATATAGCTGATGGCCACCCCCCACATACGAGTACTTTTCCACAAAAGGAATTCGGACCATTACCTTATATGGTGTTGTTATTCCCTTTTGTCTCCCCTCATAGTGAAGACATAGTGAAGAGAGGTGACCCTGTCACCTGTCTAAAACATACAGGAGTACACTTTACACACTATGCTGCATACTAGTCACACAAAGTGTGTCTGCTTTCCCACAGAGGAGAGGAAGAGAGGGGAAGGGAAGGGGGGTGGGGTTAGGGTAGGGGAACTCATTGCACCGATGGTCCTCAGGCAGTCTAGGCCTATAGCAGCATAACTAACGGATGGTTCAGGGTTGCCTGAAGCCAGCCCTAACTATACGCTTTGTCAAAGAGGAAGGTTTTAAGTCTAGCCTTAAAAGTACAGAGAATGTGTGCCGCCTGAAACCAGACTGGGAGCTGGTTCCACAGGAGAGGAACTTGATAGCTAAAGGCTCTGCCTCCCATTCTGCTTTTGGAAACTCTGGGAACCACAAGTAGACCTGCACTCTGAGAGCGAAGTGCTCTATTGGAATAATATGGTACTATGAGGTCTTTAAGGTATGAAGGAGCTTGATCATGAAGGGATTTGTATGTGAGAAGAAGGATTTTAAATTCTATTCTGTATTTTACAGGGAGCCAATGAAGAGAAGCCAATATAGGAGAAATATGATCTCTGTTGCTAGTTCCTGTCAGGACTCTGGCTGCGGCATTCTGGATTAACTGGAGGCTTTTTATGGAGATATTGGGACATCCAGATAGTAATGAGTTACAGTAATCTAGCCCTGAGGTAACAAATGCATGGACTAGTTTTTCTGCATCATTTTGAGACAGGAAGCTCCTAATTTTGTCAATGTTGCGCAGGCGAAAGAAGGCAGTTCTAAAGATTTGTTTTATGTGTGAGTTAAAGGACATGTCCTAGTCAAAAATAACTCCAAGGTTTTTCACAGTTGTGCTGGAGGCCAGGGCTATGCCATCTTTGAGGTTTTTAGGCCTGAATACAATAACTTCTGTTTTCTCTGAATTTAAAAGTAGGAAGTTACTGGCCATCCAGGCCTTTATGTCAGTTAGACACGCTTGAAGTCTGGTTAACTGGTTTGTGTTAACAGGTTTAATAGATAGATACAACTGAGTGTCATCTGCATAGCAGTGGTAATTAAGGGGTCGACGAACGTGCTGGCGCTTTTTGACACATCTTCTCCTGATAATGCCAAAACAAACTTAAATTACTCCGTCAATTTTGATTGTACAGATAAAAGAAATATATCATTCAAATCTGTAAAGGGTCTAGTTTTAGATGTATACCCTCATAATATCAACAACCCTCTGTCTCTGTCATCTCTCTTTACAGACACGTAAATAAAACAACCAGAATATCAAGGAATAATTGCCTCATAAAAATAAGAAACATATGGCTAGAAAGCTTGAAATGTTTTCTTTTAAATGAAACAAAGTCAAAAACAAATCATCACTTTTTATTTAATCCGTATGAACGTAAGGAGTAGTACATTGTCTCCTGTCTCACCTCATTACAGGTAGTACGATTCCGCCTTGTACTCTGTTGTAAATGTAAATATGAACATGTAAATAATCAGGTGAACCAGGTAATTCTGTGCACGCCACCCAGAAATGACCTAAAACGTCAAACTTCATCATAGAATTTGCTCACTTTTTCTGAGCGTTTGGATGATGGCGCGTTACGCACGTGAAGAAGTGCTTCTTATATTCCACACAGAGACAAATAGTTTAGTTTGTCCTCAGAGTAAAAAAACTGATTTTAACTCAAATGAGGATCGTTTGGCTCCTTATTGTTTTGTATTGTGCTGCACTAATTCCCTCTCAGCTACATTGACTGAAGGGCTCATTATGCGCGTCTTTGTCTGGTCATTGAGTGCATCTTTTGTCTTCTCAGGTAAATCACATGACTATTCATCCTGAGACACACCTTCTTGAATATGGCTTTTCTAAACAAAAAGTGTCTTAGAAAATTTAAATCAGTGTATTGTTTACTGTGAATGAGTGAACAAGATGACTTTTAGATCATTGTGAAGTAAACACTTTAGCCTACAACATGCAGTTCTCCAAAGTCTTGTGAACCACTGCTCTGATTGTGTTTTGTGGTCTTATTTCAGTGACTAAAAAATTTTTGTTTTTTACTAACCATGCATAAACACTGTTTTCTCAAACACACTCATGTATAAACTTGCTGCTCACATATTATTGTAGCCAAGTTTGTGCTGATTACAGTGTTATCAGACTTTAGACATTAATATGTTTAAAAGCAACTGAAAAAAGCACAAATGTCAGGGCATGTCAAAATTTGTCCAGGGCCCCAAAACCCCTGAGACCCCAGAGGGTTAATAGAGTGCTTCCTAATGACATAGCCTAAAGGAAGCATGTACAGGGTGAACAGAATCGGTCCTAGCACAGAACCTTGTGCAACTCCATAACTATCTTTTGTACATGTGGAAGGTTCATCATGGACTGGAATCTGTCCGATAAATAGGATTGGAACCATTTTATTGCTGTTCCTCTGATACCAGTCACATGCTCCAGTCTCTGTAATACGATGCTGTGGTCAATAGTGTCAAATGCAGCACTAAGGTCTCGGAGGACAAGTGTAGAAATAAGTCCATTATTTGAGGCTAAGAGAAGATCGTTGGTAATTGAAAATCTCTGTCTGGTTCTTCCCTAGAAGGCCCACACCGTGTGAAAAGAGAGTTTTGATAACAGAGTGTACCTTGATGTCATCAGAGTACCCAAGGGAGTTCCCAATAACTATAAAGCTAAAAACCAAGTTGCAGCAGGGTTTGAATCTTTCCTGTTTTGGTGGTCAAACATTACTAAAAATGTTGACAGCATAAAATATTTGTATTACAACCAGCAGAGATTCATTAACTACACTAGAGATGCTGTCAGAGGCTTAGCAGAGCAGTTAGGTAAAACTAGTCTTATGATCTGGCAGAACCAGATGGCATTAGACATGTCACTGGCTAAGGAGGGAGGTGTTTGTAAAATGTTAGGAATAAAAGTACAACATGCAGATCCAAACAACTCTTCCCCAGATGGATCTGTCACTCGAGCATTACAAGGACTGCAAGCCTTATCTGAGGAGCTCGCTTAGAATGCTGGTATTGACAACCACTTCACTTCTTGGCTGGAGGGAATGTTTGGTAAATTGAGCGGTCTGGTTCAGTCCATACTCATCTCAATGGCTGTGATGACTGCTATTTTAGTTTCCTGTGGTTGCTGTTGCATTCCATGTATTAGAGGCCTCTGTCAAAGCCTTATTGATACAGCAATAACAAACAAATATATCAGCCCATTTCACAGGATGACCAGGACCCTGAAACTCCTCCAGAGCCAATGAAAAGAAGACTTGACAGTGACCTTCACCGATTATGATAGATTTGTCTTAACTTCTGAACTGTAAGGAACGATGTCTATAACATTGAAAATTACAGAAAGTGATGTTGTGATGATGATGATTGCCCATAAAGACATGACATTTCTTTGTGCGTTATATTTCAGTATGCTGATCAGCTTAGAGTTGTGATTGTGATCTTGTTTGTTTAATCATAGTAGTAATGATTTATGATTTTACTGCATGTGTTTTCCCATAATAGTAATAATTCTGATCGTACTGTGTGTATTTTACCAGAATAGAACCCAATACAAAATACGGGTCCCCGGTAGGAAGTCCAAATAGGATCACAACAGAAATGAAACTTACAAACTTACTCTGCTTATGCACACCAACGTGAATTTCTTTAGCAAATTCTACAAAACCAAACCACTGAATTTCAGCATGACAAGAAATTCCCTTTATATTTGGCAATAGATCAGAACACCTTGTTCTGTTTCCTCTGTTCTAGACAAAGGATTTGTTGCAAACAAATGCAAAAGAGAAACTGCAGGCCTTCGAGGTCGGAGGCAAATCAAGTTATGATGCACTCGTGCTCATTTGCTGACAGCATGAAATTAAGGCAAGTTGCAATAAGATCTGTGCAATGAGTTTGCTGAAGGTGACCTGTAGGAGAACCATAATGAGCAAAAGATCCACGTGATAGATTAAGAGGTTGCTAATTTGATTTTAGTCGTCCTTGATGAAAAAGTCAGCATACAGAGGTGGTGGTAAGGGAGAAAAACCCCAAATTAAATAATAATAAATAAAGTGTTAGGAAATACCTGGGGTCACTTCCATTCAAATTAGTCACTTCAAAGGAGAGACTGACAAGAGCCAGCAAGCAATCAACAAAAAGTTTATTTTCAGTATTTTCTCAAACTTTTCTTTGAAGAGCATACTTAAATAAAATGTCTCAAATGAGCACAGAAATCAGCCTACAAGCAGTCTATCATGTCTTCATTTGCAGCCTTGTGCGATGGTGATGAAAGGCAGATGAAAGGTGGGACCACACTGAGCAGGCTGCAGAAACAGGAGCCAGGTTTAATTTTTCACTTTCACCACATGAGACCTGCAGAGAACACAGTAATCTAACAGCACTGACTGTAAAAATGTTATTTCACTTGCACATAAACTTGTAATTTATTACAATCTGTCACAAGCAAATTTCAGTCTGCAAAAAATAGCAGTCATACTTGGGTCCTTTCTTAATGATTTGTCAAGTGTGAATCTTACTACAGGGGGCTGCAAGCACAAATATGTAGGTATATGAGTATACAATATAATCAATCAAACTATCTATTCATATTTATCTATCTATCTATCAGCTTTTGCAGCTAAGTGCAAGACCAAGAGTAATGGTGGTATCAAATGTAAAACTAAATTAACTGTAAGGGTTATGTTATACAATGAAAAACATCGAAATATCCTACTAGAAACAACATTGCACCATGCACAAATCATTACAGCTCTGTTCTGAACAAAAAGCCCAGGGAGTTTAGTCATTGTAGGCTTTTGCATCTCAGTAGTGCATCTTTTCCTTAAATTTGTGTAATTATGAAAACATATTTCATACTAAAACTAATTTATCTTTTTTTTTTTGACATTTGACATTGGGTCATCAGAAAAATAACATTTTTTGTGTTGACTTATGCATTTCAGGAATTTTTATTGAAGTTCAGGCACATTGTCATGTCATTACACATGACATGACATAACCTAATGCAGTCCAGTACAACTTGTCTGTCACGACTTTTTGTTACACAGCTTACAATGGCCAGTCTTTATTAAAATTGTCTGACAGATGATGAATAAACCTAGTCCCAAATGATGCAGCCATAACAGAACATTTACACAGCTGACACCTGTGTTTAAAAGTCCAAAGGCCATCTTTATAATCACCTTAAGGTAGATGTCTGGAAAGGAAAGGTGCTTTGACTGATCCTTGTGCATTTATATAGCACTTTTTTTGTTCACCATTGTATTGAAGCCTTTCACTGGCACGTTGCAGTGTAAGAAGACACAAGAAAGCTGAAAAGCAAAAGCCAGTTGAGCACAGTAAAACCTTCCAAACAAGCATCAATAATAAATAGGTTGCTCAATCTCCTGGGTTCGACACTGCAGGAGGTATGTAGTCTAGTGAAACCAACCATCTGTGGCCCAAACAGAAACCTTCTGAAGCTCTGATCTCTGCCGCCTCCTCCCTCTCTCCTCTCTCCACCTCGGCACCCTCTCTCAGTACCCCAGTACTTAGGGGACTTTGCAGCTATTTAATGTTTAATGCCCTCTATAGCCAAAAGAATGCTAATTTTTGTGGCCTGCTATCAATTTTCCTCCTTTTCACTCTCACCCCAAAATTACAAATCCGTTGTCCCCATGGCCCTGTGTATCCCCATGTTACAGCTGGGGACAATTATACACAGGAAGCTCACAGGGGGACGTATTTTGGGAGCAGCCAGGAAGCGAGTGGGGGATCCATTCTTCAAGGAAGGTGAACACTATAGGCTTTGGGGGTTGGTAAAATAAGGATGAAAGGAAGGGGAGAAAATGAGAAGAAACTCTTTGCTTACCCTCTGTGCTCCCCTCCTGCTGTGTTTCTGCAACACAAGCCATTTCTGGACAAATGAAAATGTCTTTGTTTCTTTGTCTCCAGCTCTCATCTCTGACACTGCCGTTTGCTTGAGAAGTCTGAATTGCATTTTCTTTGTCTGCCTATTCCCACATTGACTTGTGCCAGTACCTGCTGACACTGGGTGAGAGGTGGGGTACATTCTGGACAGATGATAAGCATAATATTATAAATACCTAAACATAAGCTTATTAACATTGTTATTGTGAGCTTAGCTCAAAGCCTAACTCTGCCTAAGAAGATAAAAAAAAGCATCAGAAGTTTCTTTGATAGTGTTACGGCCCCTGAGGTGCCGTTTGTGATGTATCAAACACTTCTCTTGTTATGGTCATACTCTTGTTATGGTCATACTCTTTGTTAACCATTGGTTGGTTCAGTTGATGTCAGCTGACTCACGTCAGGTGATGTGTGCCAGCTGACACGCATCAGCCAATCACTCGCTTTGCTTTTTAAGGACCGGAAGAATCTCACTCATCGCGGACTGGGAGAGTTAGTTTCTATACTTGTTCTTCTAGACCTTAATGCTGCATTCGACACTATTGACCACGACATCTTATTACAGAGAGTGGCGCATGTGACTGGTATCAGAGGAACAGCTTTAAAATGGTTCCAATCCTATTTATCGTACAGATTCCAGTTTGTTCATGTCCATGATGAACCTTCCACACGAACAAAAGTTAGTTATGGAGTCTACAAGGCTCTGTGCTAGGACCAATTCTGTTCACCCTGTACATGCTTCCGTTAGGCTATGTGATAGGAAGCACTCTATTAATTACCACTGCTATGCAGATGACACTCAGTTGTATCTATCTGTTATCTATATTTAATTCAATTCAATTCAATTTTATTTGTATAGCGCCAAATCACAATACAAATCATCTCAAGGCACTTTACAAAAACTAAAACTAAAAATCCAACAATTCCCTTATGAGCAAGCACTTGGCGACAGTGGAGAGGAAAAAACTCCCTTTAACGGAAGAAAAAAACCTCCAGCAGAACCGGGCTCAGTTTGGGCGGCCATCTGCCTCGACCGGTTGGGGTGAGTGGATAGAGCAGAGAGAAAAGAACAGCAACAATAAACAACAAATAGACACTGCAAGTTGGTGGGGCCAGTAACTGCACATCAGCGATAAACAGCTCCAGGACCAGGGACACCTGCAGAAGGTACAGAGAGAGAGAGAGAGAGAGAGAGAGAGAGGGAGGGAAAGAGCACAAACTAGGGGAGAGAGAGAGCACAAGGTTAGTAACATTCAATGGTGGAATATACATGAGGTGGGAGAGAAGGGGGGGGGGGGGGGTTAGGGTAGGGGAGCTAAGTGCACCGATGGTCCTCGGGCAGTCTAGGCCTATAGCAGCATAACTAACTAAGGGATGGTTCAGGGTTGCTTGAAGCCAGCCCTAACTATATGCTTTGTCAAAGAGGGAGGTTTTAAGTCTAGCCTTAAAAGTACAGAGAGTGTCTGCCTCCTGAACCCAGGCTGAGAGCTGGTTCCACAGGAGAGGAGCTTGATAGCTAAAGGCTCTGCCTCCCATTCTGCTTTTGAGAACTCTGGGAACCACAACTAGGCCTGCACTCTGAGAGCGAAGTGGTCTATTGGGATAATATGGTACTATGAGGTCTTTAAGGTATGAAGGAGCTTGATTATGAAGGGATTTGTATGTGAGAAAAAGGATTTTAAATTCTATTCTATATTTTACAGGGAGCCAATGAAGAGAAGCCAATATAGGAGAAATATGATCTCTGTTGCTAGTTCCTGTCAGGACTCTGGCTGCGGCATTCTGGATTAATTGGAGGCTTTTTATTAAGATATTAGGACATCCAGATAGTAATGAGTTACAGTAATCTAGCCTTGAGGAAACAAATGCATGGACTAGTTTTTCTGCATCATTTTGAGACAGGATGTTCCTAATTTTGGAAATGTTGCGCAGGTGAAAGAATGCAGTTCTAGAAATTTGTTTTATGTGTGAGTTAAAGGACATGTCCTGGTCAAAAATAACTCCAAGGTTTTTTACAGTAGTGCTGGAGGCCAGGGCTATGCCATCTAGAGTAGCTATAATTTTAGAAAAGTTATTTCTGAGATTTTTAGGCTCAAATATAATGACTTCTGTTTTCTCCGAGTTTAAAAGTAAAAAGTTACTGGTCATCCAGGCCTTTATGTCAGTTAGACAGTCTTGAAGTCTGGTTAACTGGTTTGTGTTAACAGGTTTAATAGATAGATATAACTGAGTGTCATCCGCATAGCAGTGGTAATTAATAGAGTGCTTCCTAATGATATATCCTAAAGGAAGCATGTACAGGGTGAACAGAATCGGTCCTAGCACAGAACCTTGTGGAACTCCATAACTAACTTTTGTTCGTGTGGAAGGTTCATCATGGACATGAACAAACTGGAATCTGTCCGATAAATAGGATTGGAACCACTTTAACGCTGTTCCTCTGATACCAATCACATGCTCCAGTCTCTGTAATAAGATGTTGTGGTCAATGGTGTCGAATGCTGCACTAAGGTCTAGGAGGACAAGTATCGAAACAAGTCCATTATCTGAGGCTAAGAGAAGATCGTTGGTAACTTTCAACAGTGCTTCATTCCTGTGTAAGTGGTCTGATAGCTGCTTAGCAACAGCTTTTTCTAGGATTTTAGAAATAAATGGCAGGTTGGATATTGGTCTATAATTAGCCAAGACTCCTGGATCAAGACTAGGCTTTTTGAGTAAAGGTTTGATTACTGCAGTCTTAAAGGCCTGTGGTACGTAGCCTGATACTAGAGATAAATTTACCAAGTCCAATAAAGATGAGTTCATTAATGGCAGGGTGCCTTTAAGCAGTCTAGTCGGGATGGGGTCCAAGAGACACGTTGATGATTTCGATGAAGCAACTACTGATGTAAATTCAGAGAGATCTATAGGAGAGAAGCAGTCTAAACATAACTGAGGTCCTACAGATGATTCAAGAGCTACTGTAGTAAAAGATTCATTTATTGCAGGTATAGGAAGCATCTGCTGAATTTTATCTCTAATAGTTGTGATTTTATTTGTAAAGAAACTCATAAATTCATCACTGCTGAGAGCTAAGGGAACACTGGGCTCAACGGAGCTGTGACTTTTTGTCAGCCTGGCTACAGTGCTGAAAAGAAACCTGGGATTGTTCTTATTTTCCTCTATTAGTGATGAATAGTATGCAGTTCTGGCTTTACGGAGAGCTTTTTTATATGTTAGTAGACTGTTTTTCCAGGCTAGAAAAATTTCCTCTAAAATTTCCTCTAAGTTTGTGGAACGCCACTTCCTTTCCAGCCTTCGTGATGCCTGCTTTAAGGTACGAACATGTAAATTATACCATGGGGCTAGTCTTCTCTGAATCACTAACTTCTGTTTCAGAGGGGCTACAGAATCAAGCGTTTCACGCAGTGAGGTTACAGCGCTGTCAACAACATGATCAATTTGGTAGGGAGTAGGATTAAGGCAGCTGCCCTCCATTATGTTTATACTTGTCATAGATGCAAATAAAGATGGAATCATTTTCTTAAATTTATTAACAGCGTTGTCGGATAAACATCTGCTGTAGTGGAATTTTCTTCCAGACGCTGCATGATCTATCATTTTAAATTCGAAAGTTATTAAAGAATGATCTGACAAAACAGGATTTGGGGGGAAAATTATTAGATGTTCAATTTCGATGCCATAGGTCAGAACAAGATCAAGGGTGTGATTAAAACAGTGGGTGGGTTTATTAACGTTTTGAATGAAACCAATTGAATCTAATATAGAATTAAATGCAATGCTGAGGCTGTTATTTTCAACATCTACATGAATGTTAAAATCTCCCACTATAATGACTTTATCTGATCTAAGCACTAAATCAGACAGGAAGTCAGGGAATTCAGTTAAAAACTCTGAGTAAGGAACAGGTGGACGGTACAAAATGACAAGTAGAACTGGTTTTTGTGTTTTCCAGTTTGTATGTGAGAGACTAAGAGTGAGGCTCTCAAATGAGTTATAACTGTTCTGAGGATGAAAGTTTAATAATAAGTTTGACTGGAAGATTGCAGCTACTCCACCACCTCGACCTGTGCTTCGAGGAACATGATAATTTTTATGACTGAGGGGGGTTGATTCATTCAGACTGACATATTCATCCTGCTGTAACCATTTAATCATCTATCTTGTATCTATCTAACACAAACCAATTAACCAGACTTCAAGCATGTCTAACTGACAAAGGCCTGGATGACCAGTAACTTCCTACTTTTTAATTCAGAGAAAACAGAAGTTATTGCATTTGGGCCTAAAAACCTCAGAAATAACTCTTCTAAAATTATAGCTACTCTAGATGGCATAGCCCTGGCCTCCAGCACAACTGTGAAAAACCTTGGAGTTATTTTTGACCAGGACATGTCCTTTAACTCACACATAAAACAAATCTCTAGAACTGCCTTCTTTCACCTGCGCAACATTGCCAAAATTAGGAACATCCTGTCTCAAAATGATGCAGAAAAACTAGTCCATGCATTTGTTACCTCAAGGCTAGATTACTGTAACTCATTACCATCTGGATGTCCCAGTATCTCCATAAAAAGCCTCCAGTTAATCCAGAATGCTGCAGCCAGAGTCCTGAGAGGAACTATATTAGCTTCTCTTCATTGGCTCCCTGTAAAATACAGAATAGAATTTAAAATCCTTCTTCTCACATACAAATCCCTTCATGATCAAGCTCCTTCATACCTTAAATACCTCATAGTACGATATTATCCCAATAGACCACTTCGCTCTCAGAGTGCAGGTCTACTTGTGGTTCCCAGAGTTTCCAAAAGCAGAATGGGAGGCAGAGCCTTTAGCTATCAAGCTCCTCTCCTGTGGAACCAGCTCCCAGCCTGGGTTCAGGAGGCAGACATTCTCTGTACTTTTAAGGCTAGATTTAAAACCTTCCTCTTTAACAAAGCGTGTAGTTAGGGTCATCCCTTAGTTATGCTGCTATAGGCCTAGACTGCCCGAGGACCATCGGTGCACTGAGCTCCCCTACCCTAACCTTCCCCTCTCTTCCTCTCCTTCCCCTTCACATGTATATTCCACCATTGAATGTCACTAACCTTGTGCTCTCTCTCTCTCCCCTAGTTTGTGTTCTCTCCCCCTCTCTCTGTACCTTCTGCAGGTGTCCCTGGTCCTGGAGCTGTATATTGCTGATGTGCAGTTACTGGTCCCACCAACCTGCAGTGTCTATTTGTTGTTTATTGTTGCTGTTCTTTTCTCTCTCCTCTAGCCACTCACCCCAACCGGTCGAGGCAGATGGCCGCCTATACTGAGCCTGGTTCTGCTGGAGGTTTTTTCTTCCATTAAAGGGAGTTTTTTCTCTCCACTTTCGCCAAGCGCTTGCTCATAAGGGATTTTTGTTTTTGTAAAGTGCCTTGAGATGATTTGTATTGTGATTTGGTGCTATACAAATAAAATTGAATTGAACTGAATTTCCTATTGGTGCAGACACTGTCATTCCTTAAGCAATTGTTCTGCAGTTACAGTGGGTACGGAAAGTATTCAGACCCCTTTAAATTTTTCACTCTTTGTGTCATTGCAGCCATTTGCCAAAATCAAAAAAGTTCATTTTATTTCTCATTAATGTACACTCAGCACCCCATCTTGAGAGAAAAAAACAGAAATGTAGAATTGTTTGCAAATTTATTAAAAAAGAAAACCTGAAATATCACATGGTCATAAGTATTCAGACCCTGTGCTCAGTATTGAGTAAAAGCACCCTTTTGAGCTAGTACAGCCATGAGTCTTCTTGGGAATGATGGAACAAGTTTTTCACACTTGGATTTGGGGATCCTCTGCCATTCTTCCTTGCAGATCCTCTCCAGTTCTGTCAGGTTGGATGGTGAACTTTGGTGGGCAGCCATTTTCAGATCTCTCCAGAGATGCTCAATAAGGTTTAGGTCAGGGCTCTGGCCTGACAGTCTTTTTTCAGCCTAGTACCTGGTGTCGCCTGCCTGTTCCTCACTTGTTTTGTTTCCAATCCTGCCTAAATTCAACAAAGTTCAACAAACTCTAGTTTTACCTGCCAAGTATCTATTAAAGACACTGCGCAAACATTTATCCATCTTACATTTGGGATTACTTCCCAATTAATATGTTGCCTCATACAAGTGAGGCCCAAGGGCCCAGTGGGATTTAGCAAAACACATCCAATGAAGCATGGGCAGTCTGCACTGGGCAGCATGGTGGCTGAGTGGTTAGCACTGTTATGACCCTAGGGGTCATTATGTGTGTGGTTGGTGTGTTGTTGGCTCTCCCCTCCCTATTTCGTGTGTGTGTATGTGTGTGTGTATCGGATTCTGGAGTGGGCGTGGACTCGAGGACCGTGGATTGGACTTCCGGGATTGGTCCAACACTTCCCGGAAGGACTATAAGAAGCCCACGGACTGCTGTTCGAGAGAGCTATTCTCCCACCTTTGCCATTCCCAGCTATTTTGATAGAGATTTCAATTGCGTAAATTAGTTAGTTAGAGATTAGGTTTTTGTTTCGATTAGAGAATTTAGTATTGATAGGATTTTCGTTATTTAGATTAGAAATATTTAGACACTTAGGTTACGTTTGTGTTTTGTTTTCTCCTGTTTGTTTTAGGAGTTTCCAGGCTAGCGACCTCAGATTTTATGTTATTTCTTTTGATTAGCTATTATAGGGCTGTTTAGCGTTTTTGTTATTTGATCTTTTGTTTGTTTGAGATCGTAGGGCTATATTTAGCGTTTGTGTTTGTTTTCCATTATTCGTATAGTATCGTAGGGCTCACGGAGCGTTTTTTTTTTGAGTAGGGCTAAATTAGTGTTTTGTTTGTTTTGAACATTCTGTATTGTATTCTGTGTTTAAACAGAATAAATATTCTTGTTAATTGTAGTTCGTCTAGTTCGTGTTTGTTGAGAGTGGAAGAGGTTTGGAGGAAAACTCCACAATCGTGTTACGCTCCGGCAACCCCTAGGCTGGGGCGTAACAGCACTGTTGCCTCACAGCAAGAAGGTCGTGGTTGGTTCGCATCCCGGCCTTTCTGTGTGGAGTTTGCATGTTCTCCCCATGCTTGCATGGGTTTACTCCGGGTACTCCGGTTTCCTCCCACAGACCAAAAACATGCATGTTAGGTTGATTGGTGACTCTAAATTGCCCGTAGGAGTGAGTGTGATTGTGTGAGGTTGTCTGTTTTGGTGTGTCTCTATGTGGCCCTGCGACAGACTGGTGACTTGTCCAGGGTGTACCCCTGCCTTTCACCTGAGAGAGAGCTGGGATAGGCTCCAGCAGATCCCTGTGACCCGGGCTTTCAGGAAAAAGCGGGTATAGAAAATGGATGGATGGACATCCAATGAAAAAGATTATTTTTCAAGGTTATCTGCATTTTAAATTGCACAACAAATGTGATATGTTGAGGTAAAGCAAACCCAAACAAACATGGAATTGGAAGAACTGGATATGTTTGCCTTGAACTCTTGATGGTGGGTTTGTCTCCTAGTTCATTACATATATGATGTACCTAAACTTTTAAGCTATAATCAACCCATTAGTGAACGAGGACTGGAGTTATGGATCTGTTCCTTAAAGTAATTATTTATTATTTATGTATTTGAATAAGGGATTCCAGCACTACTGTGTGTCCAAGTGCTTGCTCATAAGGGATTTGTTGGGTTTTTAATTTTTGTAAAGTGCCTTGAGATGATTTGCATTGTGATTTGGCATTATACAAATAAAATTGAATTGAATGGAATAATTCTCTATATTTTACCTTGAACAACAAGAAGAATAGGACCTAAACACTGGGCAACTGCCATATGGAAGCAAATATTTCTTGAATTTAATTGTCTAACTGTATCTGTATGTGATAGTGTGCAGTCCAGTTATTATGGCCCATGTTATATAAAAGACAAGATATGTGATATATGATGTACAGGGTATCTACTCACCTAGTCAACCTCCCAACCACATGTAGGCCCTATGGCAAATAAGACCTAATCATTTTTTAAAAGGCCTTTCAAATGCAATGTAATAAAAAAAGTAAAGGTAATTTTCTTTTGGATAAAATATCACATTGTAGTCTAATGTATCTAAAATACATCTCTATAATTTTTGTTAAAGTTTAATGTATAATGAGTGATTTTGCTTTATGACCATTAAAATGACAGTAAATATAATTCATGTGAAGTATGTTTACTTTACTTTAACCTTGTGATCCGGAGGGAGTTTCCATCTTCACTTGTGGATTAGACTACTTTTCTGTCGTGGTTTGGAGGAGTAGGACATTGTCTGAGGACATTGCATTGCATCACTCTCAATCTGCAACAGGCCTGCAACTTTTTTTTTCTGATTTTTTTCACTGGGCATGTGAGTAAAACGAGAAAGTGTATGTAATTAGTATTGACCCCTTGTGATAGCCCATTTGAAACCGTAGGAAGACACTTCCTAAGACTCCAGACCCACATTCTTTCACTAAGAAAGTGAGTAGGTCTGGCTGGCCAGGCTGACCCGAGACTAATTTGTAAGAGAGTAATTTGAGGCCTAATTGTGTACTTGGGAAACTAATTAGGGAAATGATATTTGGAAATGAGGTTTCTATCATTTTTTTTTTGTGTACAATTCCAAACTTTTGTGGAGTCAAGCCCAAGTGTAAGAATCCAAATATTTCAGGTTACAAAAGGATTAGGTGTTGTAAATGTTCTTATACAAATTCATAAGTAAAGTGCTCATATGTTTTCACTTCATCTGGGTTACAGTTATTTAAACACAGGCTAATAATAAGTGCAATTAGTTGATTTAACTGTTTGATAAGGCTATCCTTTGTGAGAGCTACCTTAATAAAACAAACCCAACAGCCCATCATTCTAGTAGTCAGGTTGGTGAGGGTGCCACACACAGACCACAAATATACAAGAACTTTTAGCATGAAGGAAAGAAGACGGACCATGCCACTCATTGTCTCCATTTAAATGCTTTCCTCCAGGATGTGATTGCTCTCCAAGTGGAGAATTAGCCAATCAGGGTTCCATGCCTGGTCCCGCCCACAGCAAAACTTTAGTAGAGACAGAGAGAGGAGGGGGGAAAGCCAGGAGCAGCACACACAGAAGCAAACAAAGCCCTGCTGAATGTAACAGAGTGCGCCGACGGAAAGCTGTCTAATAAACATCCTCCCAAGGGAAGCAGGTCGAGGTGACATTTATCTAATGGGGATCTTTTGTTCTTGAAATGAGCTCTGTGCATTCAATAATTCAACAGGCAGCGTTATGTTCTCTTTACTTCCGCTTGACATGTCAACATTTACCACCTCAGAGTTAAATACCTGCTTGCCATCACACCCTCGGACGATGTTGAATGACGTGATACATCAATGGGATATTACTTACAAGGCAGTATATTTATATCACTGAATACACTGTAACACCGTGCAGGTTCTGCAGTTCCCTATATAATCATCAGTGTGATAAAGTTTATCCTTGTTCTTGACAGTAAAGGAAAATATCAGTTTTTCACCTATTTTGCATATACGGTAACTTGTTTGCTTTCCACATCCTGTCTCTCTGTGGCAAGCCAGTTTTACAGCAGCTTCATGATGTATACCAAGCAGACAAGCCTGTTTAGGCCTTTGTAGCCTAAACAGAGACTTTCCTTATGAGAAATAAGTCTATTCAGATGCTGTTCTTTTCTTTTAAACATGACCAGAATCCTTCCTCAGTCTTTACCAAGCATTTCTTGTTTTAACCCTCTGGGGTTTTGGGGGCCTGAACAAATTTTGACATGTCGTGACATTTGTGCTTTTTCAGTGTCTTTTAAACATATTAATGTCTGAAGTCTAATAACACTGTAATCAGCACAAAATTGGCTACAATAATATGTGAGCAGCAAGTTTATACATGATTGTGTTTTTGAGAAAACAGTGTTTAAGCATGGTTAGTGCAAAACTACAATTTTTTAGTCACTGAAATAAGACCATAAACGGAACATTGGTTCACAAGACTTTGGAGACCTGCATGTTGTAGGCTAAAGTGTTTACTTCACAGTGTTGTGAAAGTCATCTTGTTCATACATTCACAGTAAACAATACACTGATTTAAATTTTCTAAGACACTTTTTGTCCAGAAAGGCCATATGCAAGAAGGTGTGTCTCAGGATGAATAGTCGTGATTTACCTGAGAAAACAAAAGACGCACTGAACGACCAGACAAAGACGTGCATAATGAGCCTTTCAGTCAATGTAGATGGGAAGGGATTAGTGCAGCACAATACAAAACAATGAGGAGCCAAACGTTCGTCATTTGAGTTAAAATCAGTGTTTTTACTCTGAGGACAAGCTAAACTATTTGTCTCTGTGTGGAATACAAGAAGCGCTTCTTCACGTCCGTGACGCGACATCATCCAAACGCGCCGAAAAAGTGAGCAAATTCTATGAAGTTTGACGTTTTATGTCATTTCTTGGGGGTGTGCACATATTTACCTGGTTCACCTGAGATTATTTACATGTGAACAGTGAACAGAGTACAAGGCGAGGTCGCATTACCTGTAATGAGGTGAGACAGGAAAAAACGGACATCTCCTTACGTTCATACGGATTAAATAAAAAGTGATGATTTGTTTTTGACTTGAATTGTTTCACTCAAAAGAAAACATTTCAAGCTTTCTAGCCATATAATTCTTATTTTTATGAGGCAAGTATTTGCTGAGATTCTGGTTGTTTTATTTACGCGTCTGTGAAGAGAAATGGCAGAGACAGAAAAGTCCGAGAGCGCACCCTGTCGGCTTTCTTTATTTAAAAAAAGCACAACGTTTTGTTGTTATTATGATGGTATACAACTAAAACTGGACCCTTTACAGATTTTAATGATATATTTCTTTTTTCTGTACGATCAGAATTGACGGAGTAATTTAAGTTTGTTTTGGCGTTATCAGGAAAAGATGCGTCAAAACGCGGTGGCACGTGAATCGACCCCAGAGGGTTAACTGTGACCATACCGCACAATATGAAAATCTTTAACTTAACCATTGTGGTAACATGTCAAAAACATATACATACAAATATATATGGGTATTATTGTCCAGATAGCAGGAGTATAGGCTCCAAAATATCTTGCTACACTTTTAAAACCTTGTCCATACCGAGAGTTATTTGGTGGTTATACATTTCAGTTTCTTCATGTGCCGGTCCCAAGTCCAGGTAAATGCAGAAGGTTGTGTCAGGAAGGGCATCTGACATAAAAGTGAATCACACATGTGAATCACAAATATGACTTCCATACCAGATCGGTCGCAACTCGGGTTAACAACGACCGCCACTGGTGCTGTTGACTTACAGGGTGCCAGTGGAAATTGGACTACTGTTGGTCAAAGAAGGAGCGGAGGAAGGTGTGTTCGTAGGCAAAGAGAGAAGAGGAAGGGCAGGAGTGTAGGACTTAGAGTAGGGACTTCGAATGTAGTGACTTTGTCAGGTTAAACTAGAGAGTGTGCTAATATGATGGAGAGAAGAAAGGTGGATATCTTGTGTGTTCAGGAGACCAGGTGGAAAGGTAGGAAGGCCTATAGATTAGGAGCAAGGTTCAAGCTGTTTTATCATGGTGTGGCTGGAAAGAGGAATGGACTAGGAGTTATCCTGAAGGAGGATTTTGCTAGGAATGTTCTGGAGGTGAAGAGAGTGTCAGATAGGGTGATGAGTCTGAAGCTGGACGTTCAATTCAATTTTATTTGTATAGCGCCAAATCACAATATAAATCATCTCAAGGCACTTTACAAAAACTAAAACTAAAAACCCAACAATTCCCTTATGAGCAAGCACTTGGCGACAGTGGAGAGGAAAAACTCCTTTTAACGGAAGAAAAAACCTCCAGCAGAACCGGGCTGAGTTTGGGTGGCCATCTGCCTCGACTGGTTGGGGTGAGTGGATGTGACGTTGAAGGTGTGATGTTGAATGTCAGTGGTTATGCCCCACAGGTAGGATGTGAGTTAGAAGAGAAGGAGAAATTCTGGAAGGAGATGGATGAGGTGATTCAGGGTATCCCTAGTGGTGAGAGAGTGGTGATTGGGGCAGACTTCAATGGACATGTTGGTGAGGGAAACAGAGGTGACGAGGAAGTGATGGGTAAGTTTGGTATGCAGGACAGGAATGCAGGACAGATGGTGGTAGTCTTCGCAAAAAGGATGGAAATGGCTGTAGTGAACACATTTTTCCACAAAAAGAGGAGCATAGGGTGACATATAAGAGTGGAGGCATGAGCACACAAGTTGATTACATTTTGTGCAGACGTTTCAACCTGAAAGAGATCAGTGACTGCAAAGTAGTGGTTGGGGAGAGTGTAGCCAGACAGCATAGGATGGTGGTGTGTAGGATGACTCTGGCGGTGAGGAAGATGAAGAGGACAAGGGCAGAGCAGAGGACCAAGTGGTGGAAGTTGAGAAAGGAAGAGTGTTCCTCCTGGATCCGAGGTTCAACCACCGGCTGGATCCTCCTCTCCAGCACCATGGCATAGACCTTTACCGGGAGGCTGAGGTGTGTGATCCCTCTGTAGTTGGAACACACCATCCGGTCCCCTTTCTTAAAAAGAGGAACCACCACCCTGGTCTGCAAATCCAGGGGTACTGTCCCCGAACGCCACACAATGTTGTCAGCCATGACAGCCCAACAACATCCAGAGACTTGAGGTACTCGGGGCAGATCTCATCCACCCCCGGTGCTTTTCCACCGAGGAGCTGCCGAACTGCCTCAGTGACTTCAGCTTGGGCGATGGATGGATCAGCCTCCAAATCCCCAGCCCCTGCTTTCCTTATGGAAGACATGTTGAGGGGATTGAGGAGATCCTCGAAGTATTCCTTCCAC
Source organism: Mastacembelus armatus (assembly GCF_900324485.2). Lineage (NCBI taxonomy): Eukaryota > Metazoa > Chordata > Actinopteri > Synbranchiformes > Mastacembelidae > Mastacembelus > Mastacembelus armatus. Next base: position 1,976,232 of record NC_046653.1, on the reverse strand, counting down.
CGTCCGACAATATTCCCAGTCGAGGTCAGCAGCTGACCACTTCTACTGTAAACAGTGTTGGTAGAACACTGCTTCCCCCTCCTGAGGCACCAGGATTTCTTTCCCAACAGACACTCACAGTACGTTTGGGCCTGCCAGCGGATCCAACTCACCACCAGGTGGTGATCAGTTGACAGCTCTGCCCCTCTCTTCACCCGAGTGTCCAAGACAAACGGCCGAAGGTCAGATGACACGACTACAAAGTCGATCATTGACCTCCGGCCTAGGGTGTCCTGGTGCCATGTGCACTGATGGACACCCTTATGCTTGAACATGGTGTTCGTTATGGACAAACTGTGACTAGCACAGAAGTCCAACAACAGAACACCACTCGGGTTCGTATCGGGGAGGCCGTTCCTCCCAGACACGCCCCTCCAGGTTTCATTGTCGCTGCCCACGTGAGCGTTGAAGTCCCGCCAAAAGAATTATGGAGTCCCCGGTAGGAGCACCTTTCAGCACCCCCTCGATAGACTCCAAAAACGCCGGGTACTCAGCACTGTTGTTCGGCCCATAAGCCGAAACAATAGTGAGAGGCCTATCCCTGACCCGAAGGAGCAGGGAAACGACCCTTTCACTCTGGGGGGAAAACTCCAACACGTTGCGGCTGAGCTGGTGAGCTCTGAGCAAGCCCACACCAGCTCGCCACCGCTCACCGCGAGCAACTCCAGAGTAGAAGAGAGTCCAGCCCCTCTCAAGGAGCTGGGTTCCAGAGCCCAGGCTGTGCGTGGAGGTGAGCCCGACTATCTCTAGTCGGTACCGCTCAACCTCCCGCACAAGCTCAGGCTCCTTCCCCCCCAGTGAGGTGACATTCCATGTCCCTAGAGCCAGTTTCAGCATCCAGGGATCAGGTCGCTGAGGTCCCCGTCCTCGACCACTGCCCGATCCACTATGCACCGGTCCCTTATGGATACTCCTGCGGATGGTGGGTCCACAGAAGGATGGCCCCACGTCACTCTTTTGGGCTTTGCCCGGCTGGGCCCCATGGGGGGAGACCCAGCCACCAGGCGCTCGCCTACGAGCCCGAACCCCAGGCCTGGCTCCAGGGTGGGGCCCCGGCTTCGCCATGCCAGGCGACGTCACGGTCCTCAATTGTCGCTCCATAAGGGGTCACCTGAACCGTCACCTAGGACCTGTTTGCCTTGGGAGACCCTGCCAGGGGCATATAGCCCCGGACAACATAGCTCCTAGGATCATTCGGGCACTCAAACCCCTCCACCACGATAAGGTGGCGGTTCAAGGAGGGGCTCGGCTGGGCCCCATGGCCGAGCCAACACAAAACAAAACCTCCTGCTCCTGAACATAGAAAATGGATGCAGAAAATTAGGCAAAATGAGGACTAAGGTACAAATAACCAGCACATACATTTGTGGAAGAAGCACAAAGATGCTTTACTTAAGTAGTAATACTACACTGTGAAATTAATTCAGTACTGGTAAGACGTCCTGTATTAAAATCCTAATTCAGCAAGTGTCTAAACACACATATATATATGTATATATATATATATAAGTATGTATATTTCCCATCAGTGAAGCATGGTGGTGGCAGCATCATGCTGTCGGGGTGTTTTTCAGCTGCAGGGACTGGGACACTGGTCAGGGCTGAGAGGAAGCTGAATGGAGCAAAGTACAGAGATATCCTCAATCTCAGGACCTCAGATTGGGCCAAAGATTCAACTTCCAACATCACAACGACCCTAACACCACAGCCAAGACAACACAGGTGTTTCTTGCTCTGGAGAGACCTAAAAATGGGTGTCCACCGACGCTCCCCATCCAACCTGACCATGCTTGAGAGGATTTGCAAAAAGGAATGGCAAAAAATCCCCCAGTCCAGGAGTGCAAAGCTTGTTGTGTCGTACCCAAAAAGACTTGAGGCTATAATTGCTGCCAAAGATGCTTCAACAAAGTACTGAGTAAAAGGTCTGAATACTTGTAAATGTGATAAGATTTAATATTTAGTTGGAAATAACTGCTTCAAGCCTGTGACCCACTGACATCACCAAACTTTTACATTCTTCTTTTGTGATGCTTTTCCAGACTTCCACCACAGCCTATTTCAGTTTTATGGGATCTACTAATCAGTTTCTTTAAATTGGCAGACAAAATGTTTCTGTAGACTCCGGAGTTCATTTTGCTGCTGCCATCATGTGTTACATCATCAGTGAAGATTACTGAGCCCATCCCAGAAGAAGCTATGCAAGCCCAAGTCATGACATTACCTCCACTGTGTTTGACAGACAGCTTGTATGTTTGGGATCATAAGCAGATCCTTTCTTTCTCCAAACTTTAGCCTTTCCATCACTTTGGTAAAGGTTAATCTTTGTCCCAGAATTTCTGAGGCTTGTCTATTTACTTCTTGGCACATTCCAGCCTGGCCTTCCTCTTCTTCTGGGTAATGAGTGGTTTGCATTTTCCGATACAACCTCAATTTTTGTTCATGAAATCTTCTGCGAACAGTAGGTTGTGATACCTTCACTCCTGCTCTCTGGAGGTTGTTGTTGATGTCAGCTGTCACAACGTTTCTGTCGTCAACTGCAGCTGTTTTCCTTGGTCTACCTGTTCAATGTCTGTGACTTAATACACCAGTGGTTTCTTTCTTTTCAGGACATTTCAAATGCTTGTACTGGCTATGGCCAATGTTTGTGCAATGGCCCTGTTTTATTTTTCAATCTTCTCTCAGCTTCACAATTGCTTGTTTTTCACCCATAGACAGCTCTCTGGTTGGTTACACCTCTAACTATAAATGTAGGCAAAACCCAAATCTGAAACTGAGCATAGACATTCAACACTATTTATTGTTTGAATAGTCAATGTAATAGGACACACCTGGGCAACAAAACACACCTGTCAGTCACATGTTCCAATATTTTTGCTCACATGAAAAATGGATGGGTTCAAATAAAGGCAAGGCAAGGCACGTTTATTTGTATAGCACAATTCATACAGAGTAATTCAAAGTGCTTTACAGAAATAATAGACTAGTTAAAAGTACATAGGCAAAACTTAAAATAAGAGACAGCAAATAGTATAGAAAAGTAATTTGAAATAAAATTGAAGGAGAGTGAGTGCAGATAAAACCCTTTCAATTGTCATATGCAGAGCTAAAAAGAAAGGTTTTTAGGTTGGACATTATCAGATATGAGGCTTGTCTAACATCATTAGGAAGAATAGTCCAGATTTTCAATTCAATTAAATTCAATTTTATTTGTATAGCGCCAAATCACAATACAAATCATCTCAAGGCACTTTACAAAAACTAAAACTAAAAACCCAACAATTCCCTTATGAGCAAGCACTTGGTGACAGTGGAGAGGAAAAACTCCCTTTAACGGAAGAAAAAACCTCCAGCAGAACCGGGCTCAGATTGGGCGGCCATCTGCCCCGACCGGTTGGGGTGAGTGGATAGAGGAGAGAGAAAAGAACAGCAACAATAAACAACAAATAGACACTGCAGGTTGGTGGGACCAGTAACTGCACATCAACGATATACAGCTCCAGGACCAGGGAAACCTGCAGAAGGTACAGAGAGAACAGAGAGAGAGGGGGAGAGCACAAACTACACTCAAAAAAATGATTCATGGCCCTGATAAACAATAAACAATATTTTTAAGTAAAATCTAACTGAAATATATAATATCAATTGTTTATTCGTTCATTTAAATAAACAAAGTAAATATACTTATGTATAAGCTGGATGTAAACAGATCAAACACTCTTTATTTGAATAGATCTAAATAAGGCTATGCGGTAGGGGGCAGCAACAGGTCAATGTAGCAGCTAGTCTGCCTAATCAAATAGAGAAGAAGAAGGGGAATGCTGCGCATGCGCAAAATCGAAAGAAAACATCTTTAGCGGGAACTCTCATATGGCTGTCGACTGCTCAAGTGGCAAGTGATAAGGTAAGTTCAGTTGTTTGCTCTCTGTTACCTTAAATTACAGTTTCAGGGTTCACAAAGACGAATATGACTGATGTGGCATCTATGTTTTGAGACGTTGATAAATTTAGGCAAGTGTTAACTAGGTAACTTCGGTTTTGTCTTGTCTTACTGGCACCTGCTATCAGTTTAGCAGGAGCTAACAGCGCCACTTCGACCCCAGGCTCATTGTTTATGTATGTTTTTTTGGTGACGTAGGTCTCCGGTGGAGAATACTGCTTATGAGACTACTGACACTCAGGCAGCGTCTATCCTGCATAGCCGTTAGCTCTGTTACATGGCTTATCATTAGCTAGCAACTTGACTGGCGTGAGGGCGTGGGGTGGGCCGGCAGTAGGCGGCAGTTTGGGTGGTGGCGCGTTAGATATTTTTGCCTGGTTTTCACTCGGGGATCGACAGCTGAAAAAATAATTCAATAAAAACGTAAATTACATTCTATTATTTGAAGGCAATTATTTTATTTTTTAAATTTTGTAAATATAAACATTTATGTCATCAAATGTGGTGTAATTTGCAAAACTGTCCAAATATAGTATATTGCTTGTCTGAACAAAAGACAGGTTTTAGAATAAAATTGCCTGTAGTGTCGTGCCTTAATGAAAGTTTGTATTAGTTACTTGTTTAGCTTTCATATCTCTTTCACTGTTTCTGCCATAGATAAATGCAGAATTCATGCATATAACCTTACCTCTTCAAACCACGTTCCTGGCCCAACTTGACAAATACAATACAAATACAAAAACTTGGTTAAGGTCTTCAGCAAAAGAGGAGGAGCTGTTGGAAAGAAGATCTGTTTCCTCATGGCTCCAACAGCTAAGGCAAGTGCATGTACAGTTGAATTATTTAGTCTAGTAAAATATTATTTTTCATATATAGACACATTGTCTTACCAGCTGGATGCAGACAAATAGGATCACATTACAATCAGTATATGACTACAAGGCTTTGAAGACATTGGATAAAAAGTCAAATTCATATCATCACTGTTTTGATCTAATATGACCTTGCAAACTGGAAGGAATGTAATACAGTTTGCATGTATATGTATAAAATATTTCAGTTTGGCACCTCCTTCACTCAAAGAATTCATTAAACAAAATCAACTCATCTACCAATCCTAATGCCAGAAGGGACAAGATCATGTAGGAAAAGTGCCTTTGGGCAGGCAGCCTTTTGTTATAGAGCAGCACACACCTGGAAAACTATACCTGCTGTATTGAAGAACATCACATCTAAATTGGTGGTTACTGGATAATCAAATGTCATAAACTTAAGGAGTCGCTATGCCACTGTGTTACTGACTTTGTCTGTGTGTTTTTTGTTTTTGCTTATGTGTTTTTGTCTGAGTCTGTGTTTTGTATGTAACTGCCAGGTCTGGTCAGGGCCTCAGTTTCTAATTGTGATGTCTGTTGTGTGACTGAGTATTGATAACACTGAAAATATGCAAAAATTAACTAGACTACATTGTGTTTATTTCTATTTTAAAAAACAATGGTGTGCATGGTATCATGAGAATGTGGGCAAGTTATGTTATTGGAGTCTGTCCCAACTTTGCATACCACCCTCTACCTCAAGGCTAGTGAGAACTGAGGAACATCACATCTCTCCTCTTCATAAAACTCTAAGGAACAATGTCCTGGAAACTGTCTTACACAAAACATTAAGATCCCCTCTTTTGCACAGTGATGACATTGAACTTAAGAGGGACTGAATCCTTAAAAGTCTGTGTGCCTACCTAAATGAGGACAGCAACACTGTCATCAAGGAGTACTTGGTAAGTAGTGACATTTTATTGTGATCTCTCAGGATTTATTCAGTATTGGGATGTTTTATTTAAAAAATGGTCAATTTGTTTTTAACCCTTAGAGTGCCGACTTTGAGGATGGCAAGAGTGCAATCACACAGACTTGATTTATGCACTCAACCTAAGCTACACATCAGAACTCAAATTCACATTTGAGTTCTTCCAAAAGGTGCTGATGAATTTGGATGGCAAAAAACTGTCTCCGAAGGTTCAAACACTTAAAATAAAGATGCTTCAGTGAGCAGGACAGGGCCGGACAGTTGAGGTGGACTGTTTTTGGCTTTTTGGACATTGTCATTTTGATGACCTTGAATGAAGCCCCCCCCCCACTAATTAATGTGCATTTGTTTTGTTGCCACTTCCACTGGTCATTTTTTGCTTTCAAAGATGGAGAGTAATCAGCGAAACTAAAACTGCTTTCATGGACTGATTGGTAGATGAATGACTTATTCGTTCCTTTACTTCTAAGGAAATCTCATTCCATTACCATTTTAAATGTTGCAGAGTGACACTCGGTATATGTCAGCATAAGTCAATCTGGAAACTGTAAAGGATGTTTTTGGACTAATGTCAGCACAGGGAGTGATTTGTGGAATGTTTTTTCTTTTTTCATTCCTGTACAACTCCCTATTTTGCTACAATAATTTCTAGGGTACTATTAGGGGGTATGGGTGTGCCTAATGAAATGGCTGAGTGTATTGTACCTTAATTTTTATCTGTGGTATTAACACCTTGGAAAGCTTTTTATTTTTAATGTTTTAGGTGCAGTACAAAACCGAGGCCTTTGATTTCCTTGAGTACTGTTGGGTATAATGTACACTGGAAAACCATAGAAGATTTTAATCCAGCTTTTACTCAGGTTTCATGGCAGTGGAATGTCTTGCATAATTTGTAGTTTGAGTAGCAGATGGAACAAATGTTTAAAATTTTGCAAATTATTTGCCTGTTACGTTTTTATTGTTATGCTGGACTTGGCAATAAAGTTCTCTGAACTGTGTTTTGTATTGCATTTTGATTTACTACAGGATGTCTAATAACCATCCATCCATCCATCTTCTATACCCGCTTTTTCCTGGATCAGGGATCTGCTGGAGCCTATCCCAGCTCTCTCTCGGGTGGAAGGCAGGGGTACACCCTGGACAGGTTACCAGTCCATCGCAGGGCCACATATAGACACACAAAGACAGACAACCTCACACAGTCACACTCACGGGCAATTTTAGAGTCACCAATCAACCTAACATGCATGTTTTTCGACTGTGGGAGGAAACCGGAGTAAACCCACGCAAGCACAGGGAGAACATGCAAACTCCACACAGAAAGGCCGGGATGCAAACCCACGACCTTCTTGCTGTGAGGCAACAGTGCTAACCACTCATCCACCATGCTGCCCGTCTAATAACCAATTTAACATAAATTGCTTTAATGTAAAATACTTGAATAATCACATAAGGTTTATGTAGAACATCTCATTACCTTTACATCAAATATTTGAACCGATGGTCCTCGGGCAGTCTAGGCCTATAGCAGCATAACAAAGGGATGGTTCAGGGTTGCCTGAAGCCAGCGTTAACTATATGCGTTGTCAAAGAGGAAGGTTTTAAGTCTAGCCTTAAAAGTACAGAGAGTGTCTGCCTCCTGAACCCAGGCTGGGAGCTGGTTCCACAGGACAGAAGCTTGATAACTAAAGGCTCTGCCTCCCATTCTGCTTTTGGAAACTCTGGGAACCACAAGTAGACCTGCACTCTAAGAGCGAAGTGGTCTATTGGAATAATATGGTACTATGAGGTCTTTAAGGTATGAAGGAGCTTGATCATGAAGGGATTTGTATGTGAGAAGGATTTTAAATTCTATTCTGTATTTTACAGGGAGCCAATGAAGAGAAGCCAATATAGGAGAAATATGATCTCTCTTGCTAGTTCCTGTCAGGACCCTGGCTGTGGCATTCTGGATTAACTGAAGGCTTTTTATGGAGATATTGGGACATCCAGATAGTAATGAGTTACAGTAATCTATCTTTGAGGTAACAAATGCATGGACTAGTTTTTCTGCATCATTTTGAGACAGGATGTTCCTAATTTTGGAAATGTTGCCCAGGTGAAAGAATGCAGTTCTAAAGATTTGTTTTATGTGTGAGTTAAAGGACATGTCCTGGTCAAAAATAACTCAAGGTTTTTTAGTAGTGCTGGAGGCCAGGGCTATGCCATCTAGAGTAACTATAATTTTAGAAAAGCTATTTCTGAGATTTTTTGGCCCAAATACAATGACTTCTGTTTTCTCTGAGTTTAAAAGTAAAAAGTTACTGGTCATCCAGGCCTTTATGTCAGTTAGACAGGCTTGAAGTCTGGTTAATTGGTTTGTGTTAACAGGTTTAATAGATAGATCATCTGCATAGCAGTGGTAATTAATAGAGTGCTTCCTAATGACATAGCCTAACGGAAGCATGTACAGGGTGAACAGAATCGGTCCTAGCATAGAGCCTTGTGGAACTCCATAACTAACTTTTGTTTGTGTGGAAGGTTCATCTTGGACACGAACAAACTAGAATCTGCCCGATAAATAGGATTGGAACCATTTTAACGCTGTTCCTCTGATACCAGTCACATGCTCCAGTCTCTGTAATAAGATGTTGTGGTCAATGGTGTCGAATGCAGCACTCAGGTCTAGGAGGACAAGTATAGAAACAAGTCCATTATCTGAGGCTAAGAGAAGATCGTTGGTAACTTTTAACAGTGCTGTTTCTGTACTATGATGTGCTCTAAACCCTGTAAGTGGTCTGATAGCTGCTTAGCAACAGCTTTTTCTAGGATTTTAGAAATAAATGGCAGGTTGGATATTGGTCTATAATTAGCCAAGACTCCTGGATCAAGACTAGGCTTTTTGAGTAAAGGTTTGATTACTGCAGTCTTAAAGGCCTGTGGTACGTAGCCTGATACTAGAGATAAATTTACCAAGTCTAATAAAGATGAGTTAATTAATGGCAGGGTGTCTTTAAGCAGTCTAGTCGGGATGGGGTCTAAGAGACACGTTGATGATTTCGATGAAGCAACTACTGATGTAAATTCAGAGAGATCTATGGGAGAGAAGCAGTCTAAACATAACTGAGGTCCTACAGATGATTCAAGAGCTACTATAGTAGAAGATGTTTTCAGATGCTAGAGATAAATGCATGGTTGAGTCTCTCCAAGTCTGGTTTAGACATAATCCCTTTGATTCTGGCTATGTTTTTGAGATGGTAAAATGCTGATGATGTTATAGATTTAATGTGGCTGTTAAAATTCAAGTGCGAGTCCATGATCATCCCTAGATTTCTAACCCAATTTTTAGATTTTAGAGAAAGAGACTTGAGTTGACTGCTGAGACTTTCTCTTTCTTTCTGTGGCCCAAAGATGATTATTTCAGTCTTATCTTTGTTTATTTGGAAAAAATTATTTTGCATCCACACAGTGATCTGTTCAATGCAATGACACAGTCACTGGCCCATATTCACCTGCTGTGAGTGATATGTAAATCTGAGAGTCATTTGCATAGTTATGGTAGAACCCATTATTAGTGCATATTAACTGGCCTAGAGGAAATATGTAAAGATTGAACAAAAGGAGTCCCAAGATGGACCCCTGGGGCACTCCACACGTCAAGGCCATTTGGTCTGAGACACAGTTACAAATTTCAACAAAGTGCCATCTCGATGCTGTGATGGGGCCTAAAACCTGACTGAAAATAATCCAGGCAGTTGTTCAGAAGGAGAAAGTTAGTAAGTTGTTGGTATACGACTTTTTCTGATACTTTGCTGTGGAAATGCAGATGCACCTATGGGGACTTCATATAAGATAAAGGAAGTAACTGGCCTTAGCTTGCTCAGCGACCACCGCCCAGAACACATAAAAGACAAGGGAATAACAACTCCATATATGGTAATAGACTAAATTCCTTTTGGTGGAAAAGTATTTTTGGGGGCTCGTCCGGTCTTGGAGGGGAAAATGAAGGAATTGAACTGAAAAAGCGTCCGACAGACCACATTGACAGTCTCTGAGGCGCCAAATAAAAGGTAGGGCAGAAACCTATAATATTAAATTCTGCTGAATTGAATGCTACTAAAATTGATACTGTCGATGTGTATTTCGGATTGGTTACAAATTGTGATGGATTGAAAGTTATAAATCGGAAGTAAAGTATATACAAAGAACATACAATTAAAGAGAAAGAAACTATCCGTGCCGTGTGCGATTGGCGGATAGATTAATAAAAAGACCTGAGCCGTGTGCGATCGGCAGATAAACTGTGAATGTGTTTCTGAGCCGTGTGCGATCGGCAGACACATTGTGAGTGAAGACCTGAGCCGTGTGCGATCGGCAGGCCACAGTTGAATAATACCTGAGCCGTGTTCGATCGGCAGGTAAACTGTGAATGTGTGTCTGAGCCGTGTTCGATCGGCAGACGCAGTGTGAGTCTATATCTGTTCGTTCGGCAGATACTTGTATGAATGTGAGATTGTGTGACTGTAATATTGCATTATTCAATGTAGTTATTGTTATTAGACAAAGGGTCTAAAGTGTATAAATTGTCATACGGTGCATAAGTATAATATCTGTTATAACATAGGAATATGTGAAGAGGTAAGTAAAGATATTTATGAGAGGCACGTGGCGAAAGAAGAGGTAAGTGCGAAAGGGAAGTGTCTCTGAGAGGGACTCTGATAGACTGAGCAGAGAAGAAGGAAGTAGAGGTAAAGTGATTCAGAGGCTGCTCCTCCCACTATTTGGCTCCCTCTAGTTGCACCGAGCAGAATTACAGGAGAAGCTGCTGACACCCGCAGGAGCTGGGAGGTATTGCAACAGGAAATTGGAAAATTGCTCCATCTGGTGGAGGAGACACCGAACTACAACTAAATACTAACAAATAAGGAAAAGATCAAAATGGACGGAGAATTTGATCGCGAAATGAACAATGACAAATGGGGCCCACCAGAAAAATGGGTCGATGTGGGGATTCAAGTTGAATCTATTTTAAAGGCAGGAAGACTGGGAAGAGGGGAACAGAGGACCAAGCGGTGGGGGACCGGGGTCCCAGAATGATTTGTTGATGTTCCCCTTGATGGCCACCGGAGGTGGGTTTAAATACCGGCCTTACGGGTTGGGGGATGTGCAGGCTTTGGTGGACCAACTTACCCCAGTAGCAGAGGGGGGAGGCCTGTGGCTCAGCAAATTGGACTCGCTGACCGCAGGACAGAGACTAGCTATTGGGGATTTTAGAGCCGTGATTCAGAGATGCCTGACCAGCATGGACGCAAGAGACATAGAGAAGGCTGCGGGCACCCTCCGCATCCCGGATGAGGAGCCATTCGCCCGGTGGGCTGGTGACCTGGGCAATGCAATCCGTGAAAAATATCCGCTGCCAAATTCAGCAGCAGTCCCAAAGGTGACTTGGAACGTTAAAGATAACCCCAGAGTTTTCTTAGACCAGAGTAAAGAGTTGTGGATTCGACAGACAGGGTGTCATCCAGGTAAACCGGGTCCCCAAAGGGAGTGGTACCGACAGGCGGTATTGGAGGGGGTCCCAGAAAAGGTCAAAACGGCCATGATTGACAATCAAGATTTTCAGGGGGCTGATTCAGTGGTGTGGGAGAGACATTTGGTGCATCACCTCACCCGCGTCCAGCAAAAAATCAGGAAATCCAGCAAAATCAGGAGCTCCAGTTGGCGGAAGCAAGGCAGAAAGTGAATGCCGAAAAGAACAAAGACAAAAAAGAGGAGGCCAAGAAGGTTATGTGGCAGTGGGGCGTGGATGCTCCGGATACTCCTGATCTGTTCACAGTACCTCCTTGGGAGCCGCAACATCACCCTCCAGGCAATAGGGGAGGATACAAGGGAGCTTCGAGGGGGGGCTGTGGGTGGAGAGGACGCGGTGGTCGTGGGGGCCCACTCAGTAGGGACTCAGCCTGTTAACTCTGCAACGGAAACGATGATTGGATCAAGGATTGTCTATACAGGGGCTGTATGGCTCGAGGCCGAGCTCGAGGAGGGCAAGGAGTGCACCTGCAATGTGGTAGGGGTGGCCCCACACCGGCTCACAACATACCTGTGATGGATTGGGGTCCTCCATCCAGTTGGGAGGACTATTACCGAGAATGACACACCCTGCCGAGAGGTCTGGACAGCGGAACGAACACGGCAGATCCACTGCTGACCATGAAGGTGAACCATACGAATCTGTTGTTTTTGGTCGACACAGGGGCTACGTGTTCCACTCTCAACACCACCCCTGCTTCCACCTTGTCAAACCACAAGACCATCGTCATGGGCTTCTCGGGGGAGAAATGGACTCTGCCAGTAACTCGACCTCTGCTCACCCAGGTGGGCAGCCAGCAGGTACGCCACCCCTACATTTATTCACCTGGCACTCCTGTCAACCTCCTCGGCCAGGACTTATTGATTAAGCTTGGGGCCACTATTCTGTGTGCCCCCGAGAGACTTACTGTTACTCTGCCAGATGGCCGGCAACTGCCATGTCGGACATATTCAGACAGGCAACGAAAACAATGCTTGTTGAAGCCGCTGGCGGATGAGGTAGCCGACATCTACTGGGCTAGGTTGTGCCCGGAGACTCCGGGACATAAGGGCATATGTTCAGCGTATCAGTCTTGGCGCCCCTGGATCTCGCTCCTCGAGCCCTACATTCCTCCCCCGGACCCTCTCCATGTTACCCTCTTCTATGATAAGCTCCAAACCGATTGGTACAAGGAGGCGTTTGAGCAGGTTGAGGGAGACTCCTGGAGCATCGACGCCGAGAATATCTATGTCACCCCCAAGGGGGTGGTGGCGGGAGTGCAGCTTCTCCCAGCCCAACAAGATTGGTTTCGCATGGGTGAGGACAGTGCACCACGTGTCTCTCACCCTACATCCTGACCATGAGGCCAAAGTGCTGGGGGGTATTCTCAAGAGGGCGTTGGCCCACAAAGACTGGCAGACCACCCCCATACCGCAGGTCTGGTACGCTCCCCAGATTAAAACTTTTTGCATTCAGCTGACAGCCACAGACACTATATTAGAACATAGAGAGGTGTCCAGGTACCATGACATGGCACGCATTGACCATCACCTAGCGGCAGACATGTTATCTCAGCTGCCGGACTTCTTATGGGCTCAGTCTCCCACGGACGTGGGCTTAACGGACTGTGCCCCGGTCACCTTCCAGGTCCAAGGGGGGCTTTCCCTTTGGATCCGCCAATACCCGCATAAACCTCAGGTAGAGGAGGGGATTAGGGATACCATTGAAGGCTTAATACGAGCAGGGGTGCTAGAACCCTCCTCGTCACGGTGGAACACACCCATTCTAGCGGTTGAGAAAAAGGGTACAGGTAAATTCCGTATGGCACATGATCTTAGGGCCATCAACGATATATTAGTAACTTCCACCGTTCCGGTTCCCAATCCATATTTGGCTCTGGCTAACCTGGATCCTAGACAGACTTGGTTTTCTTGTATTGATCTGGCCACTGCCTTCTTCTGCCTCCCGTTGGCAGAGGAGTGTCGTGACATTTTCTCTTTCACTTATCGGGGATGCCAGCTCAGGTACACATTAGACTCCCTCAGGGCTTCGCTCTCTCGCCCGGTATTTTCAATCAGGTTTTGAAACAGGTACTACATTCCTGCGCTTTGCCAGAAGGCACCACCTTAATCCAATATGTTGACGACCTTCTGCTCACCGCAGCTTCAGTCGCGACCTGTCTCCAGGCCACGGAGTCCGTGCTGCGTCATCTAGCCGAGAGGGGCTTTAAGGTCAGCAAATCTAAACTACAAGTGTGCCATAAACAAGTTGCCTTTTTGGGCCGACTGATCTCGCAAGCAGGGGCGGGATTATCACCTGCTCACAGGTCTACCATCCTGCACCACCCCTGGCCGGTACTGGTCAAAGATATGCTCTCCTTTCTGGGGCTCACGGGCTACAGCCACTCCCGACTACATTCCCGACTATACCAACCTTACCACTCCACTTTGACAGCTAGTCAAGGAACAGGGCATGCGGAATCTTTCAGCACCGCTCGTTTGGACGACTGAGGCAGAACGGAACTTCATCTCCCTCAAGCAAGCTCTGGCCATGGCCGCAGATCTGGCCATTCCTGACTATACTCAGTCCTTCTTTTTGGATGTTTCTGTAAAGGACGCAGTTGCCAACGGCGTCCTGTTCCAGAAAAAAAGGGGGAGTCAGGAGAGTGTTGATGTACACAAGTACTGCATTGGACACCATGGAAAGAAGACATCACGCCTGCACACAGCATGCTGCAGCAGTGGCGAGGATCTTACAGAAGACAGCCCACATTGTCATGGGACACCCACTTTGGGTGCTCACCACTCACAGTGTGGTGGCTTATGTTAATTCCCAGATATTCACACTCTCCTCCCTCAGGCAACAAAGGCTGAGCAGGATTTTGGAGGAACCACATATCTCATATACACATGAAGGTATTAACATGGCAGACAGGATTGGGACGGGACAGGTCCACAGGTGCGAGGAAAAAGTCCTGAAAGAGGAAAAAGTGCGCCCAGATCTGCAGGCCACGCCACTGCAGGACGCACGTGACCTTTATACGGATGGCTGCTGTTTCAGAGATGAGAAAGAGGGGTTGAAGGCTGCTTATGCGGTGGTGGAAGACACAGGAGGGGAGTTGCAGGTAAGGGTAGCAGAAAGGCTGGAAGGACAACAGTCGGTACAGAGGGCAGAAGTGATGGCCGTGCTGGCAGCTCTGAAATTGGGCAAGGGCCAAAAAGTGAACATCTACACAGACTCAGCATATGCGACAGGAGCCGTACATGTTGAATTAGGACAATGGCTTAGAGCAGGGTTCCTAACAGCGTCTAATCAGCCCATCAAACATGAGAAAGAGATGAGAGAACTAGCAGATGCCCTGTTGGAACCGCTAGCTGTGGCAGTGATCAAGTGCAAGGGACACGATCAGTCCAACAGCCCTACGGCAAAAGGAAACCAGGCTGCAGACCAAGTAGCCAAGGAAGCAGTGGGATATCAAGTTAAATTAAAGCTGATGGATGTGACACAAGAGATTAAAGAAAGACCTAATTTGGAGGAACTCAAGAGACTGCAAAAGGGGGCATCCCCCAGGAGAGAAGTCTTTGGAAAGAGAGAGGGGCTACTGAGGTAGAAGGATTGTGGAGGGGGCCGGATGGTCGTCCCATACTTCCTCCCGGAATCAGGAGGACAGCCCTCTTGGAACCTCACGGGGTGGGGCATGTTGGGATACCCCAGATGTTGAAGAACCTAGAGCATTGGTGGCATCCATATCTCAAAGATATGGCCAAAGAGCTGGTCAGGGGATGTGACATCTGCACTAAGTACAACATTAGACCGACAGTGAAACCAGAGATCGGTAGGTATCCACTCGTCACCAGGCCTGGACGAGAGATTGTCATTGATTTCACAGACATGGGCACCACCGTTCGAGGGTACAGGTACGTATTGATGTGTGTGGATGCGTATTCAGGGTGGCCAGAAGCGTGGCCCTCCAAGAGGGAAGACAGTAACACGGTAATTAAATGCCTGATAAATTATTATATCCCCAACCATGGCTTCCCAGAGAAAATTAGGTCAGATAATGGGACACATTTCAAGAATCAGGATTTGCAGTGGGTGGAGACCATGATGGGGTTGAAACATGGGTTTGGAACGGTGTATCATCCACAGTCTCAAGGAAAGGTGGAAAGGATGAATCAAACTGTAAAAACTAAATTGGCAAAAATGTGTGCACAGACCAAATTGAACTGGATTGATGCATTGCCATTGGCACTCATGTCCATTCGCTGTTCAGTTAACCAATCCACTGGGTTTACCCCTTTCGAACTCCAAACAGGGAGATCTTTTCCAGGGCCCCACACCACTACCGCAGTAACCATTGTAGAGAATGCAGCCAAAGCATATTTTATTTTAACTTTCTGCAAGCTCTCGTTTCAGCTTTCTCACATCGGGTCGCGGACCAGCAGGGCGACGGAACACAAACTCCACCCAATGTCGACTGGGTGCTGCTGAAGGTCATCAAAAGGAAGGGGGCAGAGCCACGGTGGACAGGACCCTACCAGGTGACAGAGAGAACATCCCACGCAGTGAGGTTAAAGGGGGAAGGGGACACCTGGTACCACTGGTCGCAGTGTGCACCAGGAGAACCGCCATCCAGATCTTTGACCAAGGTCCAGGAGGACCTGCAACAACATACCTCTGTCTCGGCTGAGGCAGAGAAGGACCCTCCTCACGAAGGGGCAGAATAATCCCCGAGGTTTGGGTCTAGGTACTGAGGTAGTCTACCCTCAGTCTGAAGATAAGAGGAACAGCGGCCAACACAAGCCTAAAGGGAGGGGGTGAAAGCAGCGCCCCTCTCCAGCAAGAGGTGTGCCAAACCTCCAGCTGACGAATCAAAGCGCAGAGGGAGGCAACGTTGAGGGATTGTTGGTTGTGATTTTGAGTGGTAGTTGTAGCCGTTGATTTATTTAGTTTATTGTGTAGGTTTAGCCATTGTTAGATAGTTTATTAAACAACTGGGGAGTTAAAACGGAGATGTTTGGAGTTGGGAAGGTATTGGGGGTCCTTACGACCCCGACTGTAATGATTGTTGTTCTGTGTTTGGTCTGTGTTTGTGGGGATCCTGGTCACTTGTGAGTGCTGCTTCATTCCATGCCTGCGTTCCCTCGCAGTTAGACTCATATCGTCTACTTTAGAGAAACACGACCCGAAAGTTCTGATGCCCTTATTGACCCAGGGCTCAGATGACGACAGTGATGACTCAGACAGGGTACAGCTCCGAGAGATGTGATCTCCAAAAGGAGATCAAGAGAGGGATAGCAAAAATTCCAATTTGTTTGGATGGGCTCTTAGGAGAGCCCAAAAGGGGGACTTGTGGAAATGCAGACACACCTATGGGGACTTCATATAAGATAAAGGAAGTAACTGGCCTTAGCTTGCTCAGTGACCACCGCCCAGAACACATAAAAGACAACAAGGGAATAACAACTCCATATATGGTAATAGACTAAATTCCTTTTGGTGGAAAAGTACTGGTATGGTGGGGCGGTGGCCAACAGTATATACAATGTATAGTTTCCACCTATAGTTCAGATCTCTCTGCCTGCGTGTGTGAGTTGATCTCCGGAGACGTCTCTGTATTTTTACAATAAACCGGTGTACCGATTCCTAACTTCCACTCCGTCCTCTTTTAACCCTCCATTAACAAACCCGGGTGAAAGTCACAAGGTCTGACTTTTCAACATTGCCTAAAAACGGCAGGTTTGATATGGGCCAAATTGTTAATAAAAACGACAGGAGCGCCCACGCTTCCATTTGCATATCTATTTTTAAATGCCTGTAGAATTGCAACCAAATAAGATAGAGCAATAATTATTTTTTGCATATAAAACCAGAGGAGTTGCACTTATGTATCACACATTCGACACGTTCCAGAGTGCTGTTTACTTCGGAGTTTCCGAGTTTGCAGAAATCCAGTAAAAAGAGCATACTATAAAATCATTATAATCCAGGCCGCAGGTCTGGTCACAGCACTTCTTAAATTGGAATACACGTGATTATGTTGTAAGTATGAACTATCATGTGTTCACCAGAGCGGTAGATCATGTGGTCACTACCCGCGACAACAGGACAGTTTTTCCACGGTAAACACTTGTCTCACATGCACTTGCACTGGCACTCTTGCGGTCACTCTGCATTTTGCTATTTCACAAAAACACTTAGACACACACAGGCCACACACACCAGACATGTACATGTTTGTTTTTTTGCAAATTCCCTCTTTGCACATAACACCATGACGTCACATCCGTTGTGAGTAATACGGCTTACCTTTTTCCGGTTTTGTATAATATACTAGAGACATACTAAATAGTAAACTAGTTTTTTTCCTGAAGCAAGAAAGACAATACCATGAACATTGTTGTGTTCCGATGTGCACGTCGTCGTCCAAATTTAAAGGCGTTTTAAGCTTCCACGGATTTCCCCGCGATGTTCAACTCAGAAACTGGTGGCTGGTAAATATTTGTCGTGATAAGTTCACGGTCACAGCACACAGCAAAGTCTGCAGTTTGCACTTCAAGGAGGAGCAGATCATTCAGCCAAAAACAGTGGTGGGCAAAAGGCAACTACAGAAAGGAGCTGTCCCTGTATTGTTTCAATGGAACGATTACTCCATTCCATCACCAAGACTGAGCATTTGGGACAGAGTAAGCACACCTGAGCCATCAGCAGGAGATGAGCAACTTATGGACTGCACTCCTGCTGCTGATCATGATTATTCCTCAGTTCCTGAACCCGCTTTCCTGGACACGGCAGTCAACAAACATATGCAATTAGAAAAAAAAAAAAAAAAAAAAGTAAAGTAAAGTTTTTGCTCCTATTAGTGTTAAACACAACAAAAATAGAGTGAACAGTCTGAACTCGAACCTTTAGGAACTGATGAACTCGGAACTCTACATTCACACTATGAGGTTTTTCATGCTTCTTCATGGATCTGAAGCAGAAAGCCTGTACAGCAACTTCACTAGTAGCTCTGTCTTTATTTGACACTAATGCCAAACACATATTGAAACAATAAGAAGTTAGGCACAAGCATGTATAGACAACATTACACATATTCCGCTTAAATAACTGTGTATACAGTAGCAC
Source organism: Mastacembelus armatus (assembly GCF_900324485.2). Classification (NCBI taxonomy): domain Eukaryota; kingdom Metazoa; phylum Chordata; class Actinopteri; order Synbranchiformes; family Mastacembelidae; genus Mastacembelus; species Mastacembelus armatus. The sequence continues at coordinate 1,957,777 of NC_046653.1, read as the reverse complement.
ATTACCACACGCACATTCGGTCACAGACCGGAATTGTTTATTAGCGAACCTTTTGCTAACGTAAGTCACAAAGTTTGAAAGAATATAGACTTACCTTCATAGGCGTAGATGTATGAGGAGGCATACATCTTAAAGCCCTTCTCTAATTTGCTGCTTGGTGCTTTGGAGGAGGACTTACAAATGCAATGTACGTCAGTTATTGTTAGTTTGGGCAAGTCTCGTGTAGAACAGCGGCCATGTTTCCAAAACCGGAAAAGACCAAGCCACATTTCCGGCGCGGCAGTATATTATGTGCAAAGAGCCTATTATGCCTTTCTATATAGTTATTCCTGTGCTGTGCTTTGATGTACATGTCTTTTGCACATTGTACACAATGTGCATTTTATTTTTGTTTTTATTATAGTTTAGAAAAATAAGTATCTCAAAAACTAAGTTATGGACACACTCAAAATTTCTGTGGTGTGAAAGGAGTTTGTACAACTTTTTTATATTTACAATTTTGAGGGCTACAGCTATGACATTTCGGTATTTAGAAAAGATTTGCAGTTTTTTGTGGTTTACTTCAGTTTATTTAGTAAGTATGGGCTTATTAGATACATATTATTAGAATTTGAGATATAAGGGTTGCATTGATGTATGGCAAATTAATATGCTCCACAAAAATGGCACTACAGCATGTAAAAATGTAACGATATGCTCTGGCGGAGTTCTATGGTAGGTTTTAAAGGTTTCAGGCTGTGGCATCAAGACTCCTCTTCTTTAGGAGAGACTTGATGACAGCAGTGTTCAAGACCCTTGGAAAGGTTCCAGACTGTAATGAGTCATTAACTAATAGAGTGACTTGTGGTAACAAACTGCTTAGTGCTGATTTCAGAAAACTAATGCGTAAAAACATTGAGGAAGCAGGTGGATGAACTCAGACTGGAGATGGATTCTTCAACTGTTTTGTCATTGACAGATGTAAAAACCTATGGCCTTAGTCATCACTAAGGGTGTTAACATTTCAAATGTCACTGTGATTGATGTGCTTTGCCTGACATTTCTGCATCTTATTTCTTGTCCATAATTCCCAAAAAGATGTAGCTGGATCTACATTTGTTCAGAAAACACCCATAAATGACAACACAAGTTTATGGAGATGATCAGGTTTGAAAATACCACTTTTTCTCATGTTGAAGATTTGTTGAATTCATACACTTCAAGTGTTGTAAATGTCATGGATGCGCTTGCTCCTGTTAAAGATTAAGTGATCAGGAACAGGCAAATGGTGCCATGGAGAAATGATGACTCGGTCAGGGCACAGAAAAGGGAGTGCCGGAAGGCCTAAAGAAAATGGAGTAAATCAAAGCTCCAAGTTAATTATGACATTAATAAGCAAATGTTGTGTCTGTTCAATGCGACTCTGTCCCCTCCATCTTCATTGCCATCACAACTAATTTCAACATCTAAATGCATTGAGTTTACATTATTTTTTAATGACAGGGTTCAGGAAACTGTACAACACAGATAACAACTCTGCAGCCATCCAGGAGAAACTTAAACTTAATTCCCTTATTAGTCCCACAATGGGGAAATTCCATTTCCACCCAAGTGCACACAGTAGTGAACACAAACACACCGTGCACACATACCCGGAGCAGTGGGCAGCCAATGCTGCGGCGCCCGGGGAGCAGTTGGGGGTCCGGTGCCTTGCTCAAGGGTCTCGTGGCAGTCGTGGCATTGAGGGTGGACAGGGCGCTGTCTGTTCACTCTGCCCACTGACAATTCCTGCCGGACCTGAGACTCGAACCTGTGACTTTTCAGGTTACAAGTCCGAAATGAAATGCTTTGTGTTGGGATCTATTTTTAGCTATACATAAATTTGTTCATAAGCAGCATGTGAACTTGTGTTTGTATTAAATCCATTTGTGCTTTATCTACTGCTTATCCTTCCAGGGTTGCGGTGGGGCTGGAGCCAATCTATGCTGGCAGTGGGCGAGGGGCAGATACATTCTGCACAGATTGCCAGTCTATTACAGAGCTTATACAATATTTGCATCGTATGAAAAAAATGAAAGGTGAGCCATTACATTCACAGCCCACTGTGGCATAGTCACTTGCCAAAGGTTTAAGTAATCCATGAAAGCCGCTATCACTTCATCACAGGAAGAAGGAAGACTCTGTAAGAACATCAAAAAGTCACATAACTGTATGAGCACACGTAAGCATCATCCATAGATTAAGTTATGCATTTGAAATAACTGGCCTCCTGATAGTAAACACTTGTGAAATATGTAGCACATGCTATTCTGATTCGCATGCCATAATGCATAAATCATGTTTCGTCAACACAGTGCTGGGAGAAGATGTCAGGGGTTACAGTAGTTAACAGGCAGATGGGGAGCAAAGAACCATATGTGATGCAAAATAAAGGCAAATACAAGGAAAGCATAAATGGAAGGAGGAACGTGAAAATAATTGCAAGCTCTGGCCAAAAGTGCTGCATCAGTTCATTAAGGCCAATAGATGTGAGTGCTCTTGTGTCTGTTTGGCTTTAAACCCTGTCATCTCCTAATGGCGATTGCCTCTTTTTGTCTCTGTTAGTCTCATCGAGCATATCGGTTGTTTTTTTGTTTTTGTTTTTTTGATTGCCTCAGCAGAACTAAAGCCATGAAGGGAAGAAATCAAAAAGAAACGATAACATTTGGGAGTTCTATGCTACTACTACTACCACCAATAATAATAATAATAAATTCCTCCCTTCATGGCTTTAGTTCTGATTGTTTTGCAAAACAAAAGCAAAACATTTCATGAAACATTGTTTCACATGTTTCAGTGCATGAAACGTTTTGAAATGTTTCATGCACTGAAACATGCACTGAAACATGCACTGATCCTTACTGTTTCCTGGCACTGCTTTCATTAACATGAAAATGACTCAGTCCACATTAGTTCAAAAGGTACTGTATTAATGAGGTACATTGTTTATTGGTTAGATTTGGAGTTTTGTGTGAGTGTGTACTAAGTGTATGTGTTGTATACCCATGAATGGCAATGTCACCCTTGTCTTTGGGAAAAATTTAAAATAACAAATGGGCAACACAAGATCTGATGATGACTGCTTTATTGTTTGTGTGTAAATTCCCTGCTGGTGGAGAGAATTGGTTTTCTGTGAAAGCTTGTGTCATTGCACCACAGCTATGTAATTGAAGAGGATAATCTGTCAGTGTGTGCACTGAAGCTACTTCACAAACATGGAAGCAAAAAAACATTATTTTGAGCGATCACAATAAGGAGAGGTTTTATGTGAGGGAAACTTACTTTTGAGCATCTTCTCCCCAAGCTAGTGCAACACCTGATTTACTGTACATCAGCCTTATTCACTCTGCCCACTAAACAGTGCTACAGTGAGCAAATGTGCCCAAAATTCACAGATAGTTTTCCTATCAAACATAGGCTTATTATTTTTTTCACCATCTCTTACTGTACATGATGCAAGATGAAAAAAATACAAAGAAAGAAAATGAAAATGAAATAAAAGCGGAAGAGAGAAAAGGATATGACAGTTTATATAACTAAAATATAAATGAAAATAGAACACACAAACACTAAATGCTGGTAACCCACTTTGAATAGGTCTTGGGAGATGTAAACCTAACCTCTTAAAGAGTCACTATAATACCATCCATGTCCATTATGGTAAATAGCTCTAATAACATTAATACCATGTTAAACAGAAAGTGCCAGTGAAAAAGGGAGAGACTAGGACAGACTCTTTCCAATTCACAAAACTGCAGAAAACAAATTTCTCTTAGCATTTAATCATGTAAATACTAAACCAATGGGCTATGTGTGCCCCAGTGCCAATACATTTAAGGATTTGCAAATATCTATTAGACTGTTAAATTCTCAGGTGAGAAAGAACCTTTTCAGGAACAAATTTCAAATCTTACTCTTGTCCTGCGGAATTATTTATTTATTTGTTTATTTATTGACAATCCGTTCAATATTTGCGGAGATATTTCATTTGAACCACAGTGACTGGCAATCCAACGCCCTGGCCAGCAGCAGCGTCTCAATAGCAAGCTCTCCTGTGCAGGCTGAGAGAGAAAGAGAGTGGTGGCAAAAAAAGAGATATAGAAGTAGGACTTTTTTTTTTCTGTACCTCTTACTTCATTTCCTCCCCTCCCTTTCTTTTCCCCTGGTTGTCTCTCAGGTTCCCTTTGTCTCTCTTTTCACTTTCTCTCGTCTTTCACTTCAAAGAGAGGCTGGAATTACAAGCTGGAACAGACAGCTTTACAGCTCATTCATAATAAATGAAGGCCCAGTTTAATGTCTCTATCCACTCAGAGACGCCCTGCTTCACCTCCTCCTCCTTCTTGCACATACGTGGGCCTCTGAACCTATGCTAATGATGTCACATTTGGCTTCCAGAGGGATACAAACAAATCCCATGTCCCATTCCTTGGTTTGCTTTAATTATACATATGATAAATATCTTCAGTTAGGGTGGGATGTCACTGGCTGGGATCAACAGACATGCATTGAAGGGAAGAATAAGAAGAAAGAGCAGAGGGATAGCTGGCTGTGGAAGATGGAGGAAAAGAGGAATGGCGATGAAGATGGAATCTGTCAGTTGCCACTGAGTGCAACAGACTGACAGATGTGGGCAGGAAAGAAAGAAATAAAGCACAGAGAGGTAGAGAGAACAAATCTATCACTTTAATGACCATGTGCAGCCTTGTCTGTTCTTTAGAGGACGATGGCACAGTGACCTGCATGCTGTTAGCGTTAGCGTCCAGTGATGGATGAACCATCGGAATGAATAGCACTGACAGGAGCCTAAGCAGTAATTTCACCCCAGCAGTCACCAGTTCAGTGTGGTGCTGACTGTGGCAGTCAATCTGCAGGAATTTTATGATTTTGTGAAAAACAGGCTTTTTGCTCACACTACATGGAGCATGAAAAATTAAACAGGGAATGATTGCTCTGTTGCTTACCTCCCAGCTCCAGTGGTTGGGAATTTTCTTTGTAGTATTTGTGAGAACATTTCAAAGTTCTGAAGAGATTCATCCAGTAGCATCTACTGGATGAAGCTCCATCAAAGGAACCAATAACTGACAATTCTGTGTAATTTCTGGAATTGGGCAATATGAATCATAAATATATGTTATACAGTCTGACACCACAGAAAGTCTTTCCTTGCATATCATTTCTGCATTTCTTGTTCTGGAAAACGACATTTAAGCCACCACCCTCTGAGTTAACTTTAGTGAAGTTCTGTTAAATTTCTGTGGTTTGAAACCACACCAAATATTGATACTTTCGTTCCACTCATGACGTGCTGTTTTTAACAGGTTTTACTTACATAAAGGGCGCCGTATTGGTTTGGTGGTTAGCCCTGTCGCCTCACAGCAAGAAGGATCTGGGTCCAAAAACCCTGGACCCTTTCTGTGTGGAGTTTGCATGTCCTGTCTGCATGGGTTTTCTCTGGTTCTAAATTGTTCATAAGTGCATGTGTTTGTTTGTGTGTCTGCAATAGACTGGTGATTTGTCCAGAGTGTTCCCCGCTTCTCACCCAGTGTCAAACGGAAAAGCAGTATAGAGAATAAACAGGTAGCAATACACGTCTAGTTTTCTAACATTAGTGTGATTCTCAACACGCTTGGTTAGTATTTATTGATAGTACTTCAGCACTTGCTCACTAATCGGCAGATGTCTGACTCACATACTTAAACTCTGCTCACACAGTTATGTTTTTTTTCATAGATCCCAATGTGTGACACAAATGGCTTCTCAAAAGTGTCAGCAAAAGGTAACACCATCAGTTGGCTCAAACCAAGTAGTGGTCTGAGCCAACTAGTGGCTAGTAGTTTGCTGGAAGCTTGTTGGCTGTTGGATCATATGATAACCCTAAAGCTAGTAGCAAATGGATGCAACACAAATATTTTACCAATCAAATTACAGAATCAGTCTATTTCAACAATTATTGTAAAAGAAGCATCTTTAAAACAATGCCATTACTTCTGGCAGAATGATTAAGTAAAACAAAAAGGCAAATATCATGAGGGTAGTTCATACCATTCATTCAGAGAGTTTTGCAAAGATAGGTGTAGTTTTGAATTCTAAAATATAATTTATAGTATGCTAAATCGCATTGCCCAATCTTGCTTTGTAGATAAAATGTAATACATTCTTGATATATAACTTCAGAAGTCAGGAAATAAACAACTTAGTATAATTTAATTAAGGAATTAGCAATTGTACAAATGTGTAAGGCTACCTACGTAATTGTGAAGCTGTTCCAGAAACACAATATTTTGGTGTAAGTTTATTTATCTCACTTTGCATACATCAAGTGCCCTGAACAAGCACATTTTGATTCTGTCATGGCCCAGGTGCTGCTAAATGAGATTATACAGCTGGTTATTTCAAAGGTCTCAGTGAAGAGGCTCAGCCTGTAAAGGAGGCCACATCAGAGGATCGCTAAAATTTTTAACTTTGACCCGTACTGCATTTCCCACTACAGCCACAGAAAAGTTCTCTTGGATATCAATTTCTGAAAAACCAATGAACAGCCCCAAAAGCAATGACACAGCTGCACAACAAAACCAAACAATCAGTCTCTATTTTGGTCAGTGGGTGCAGCCGACTCCAAGATTGATTTTGAACAACATCTGAGATGGTTACATATGACCTTTCATCTCCACTTCTCAGCTGATGATAAACATGGTCATCAGGTAGGTCCTTCTGACTGTCCGTGAGCCCATATTGTTTTGAACACAACCTGATTACCCTTGAGAACACAACCACACACACAAGCACGCACACATGTGGCCTCAGGGGAAATGAGAGCGAGAGGCAGAGCACTCTGTTTTGTCCTCTGGTCTGGGGCAGGTGGGCTCTCTTGCACAGTCCCACGTGCGTCTCTGTGGCCTAACAGCTAACTTCCGTGTGTGTATATGCGTGTTTCTCAGGCTGAAGCTCTATGTAACACTATTCTATGACTTTGAAACAATGTTCTCATACCTCTAGGGAAAGTGATATTAGATGTATAAAGCTAATGACATATATGACCTTTATATGTCTGCAATATCAGTGAGCATTTGCCAGTGACAATATCAGTTTAAATGTTTTATATTTTATATTGTTTCGTTGAACAATATCTGACTTCTAACCTGTAGATGTATATGTATGTGTACAAACAACTTGTTTAAGTATTATCGTGTGGTTTCTTTTAAAGAGAAGCAACTGAGTTTTCAAAAGGTTTTTGTTGTTCCATTATTAACTCGCACAGAGGAGCTGTGTGAAAACCTAGAATCAAAACCAAATGGTACAGTTTTTATGTGGCCTTTTTAGTGTATATTGTATATATAAAAACATCTTCAGCATTTGAGGGTATACAAAGTTACTCTGTACTGTCTTTTTATCAATCACAGACTACCACAGTGTCAGAATCCATGCCGTTTGGGACTCTTATTTTGTGGCTATTTCCTATGTCCCTATGCTTTTACCTGAGCTTGATTCCCAGTTCTTGGTTTCCCCTCCCATGTCTCTCTCCCTCTATGTTTGTGTATATATTCCAGAGGTGGGAAGTAACGAAGTACAAATACTTTGTTACTGTACTTAAGTAGATTTTTCAGGTATCTGTACTTGAGTATTTTTCTGACAACTTTTACTCCCTACATTTAAACACAAATATCTGTACTTTCTACTTCTTGCATTATCAAAACAGGCTTGTTACTTTTTCAATTTCACAGATGGCATCACAACGTAAAAGACATAACTAACTAGAGGGAAATAGAGAGTTTACAGGTTACGATAGGGAGAAAACTTGCAGTGTGACAAGAAGGAAGAAAGGGATCCAGGGAGTGTTGCCAAATCCGACAATGATGCAGTCGATTCAGAAAAGCAAAACATTCCCCATCCATGGCCGTATTTAAAAGAACTGTTCAAGAATGATTCATGGTGAATGTGTTGTGTTTTGCTCCCTGTACAAGCACTGTGCAGGTTGTTAATAAAAGAAGAGGAATTTCCTTTTTTGTGTCAAACTTTTTTAGTTTTGTGGAGTTATCAAAAGATGTATTGTGTATCATTCTTCTTTTCCTTTCGGCTGCTCCTTTCAGGGGTCGCCACAGCGAATCATCTGCCTCCATTTAACCCTATCCTCTGTATCCTCCTCACCCACACCAACTATCCTCATGTCCTCCTACACTACATCCACGAATCTCCTTTCGTCTTCCTCTAGGCCTCCTTCCTGGCAGCTCTAACCTCAGCATATTTTTACCAGTGTATTCACTGTCCCTCCTCTGAACATGTCCAAACAATCTCAATCTGGCTTCTTTGGCTTTTTCTCCAAAACATCTAACATGAGCTGTCCCTCTGATGTACTCATTCCTGATCCTATCCATCTTCGTCACTCCCAGAGAGAACCTCAACATCTTCAGCTCTGCTACCTCGAGCTCTGCCTCCTGTGTTTTTCTCAGTGCCACACAATGCAGCTCCTTCTGGCCTTCTCTGTATTTCTCCATTAGCATTCTCAAAGCAAATATTGCATCTGTGGTTCTCTTTCTTGGTATGAAACCATACTGCTGCTCACAAATGCTCACTTCTGACCTCAGCCTAGCCTCCACTACTCTTTCCCATAACTTCATTGTGTGACTCATCAGTTTTATTCCTCTGTAGTTTCCACAACTCTGCATGTCTCCCTTGTTCTTAAAGATGGGCAACAGTATACTTCTCCTCCATTCCTCCGGCATCCTCCCACTCTCTAAGATCTTGTTAAGCAGCCCAGTCAAAAACTGTACTGCCACCTCTCCTAAACACTTCCATACCTCCACAGGTATGTCGTCAGGACCAACTGCCTTCCACTCTTCATCCTCTTCAACGCCTTCCTCACTTCATCCTTACTGATCTTTGCTACTTCCTGCTCCACAACAGTCACCTCTTCTACTCTGTGTTCTCTAACATTTTCCTCATTCATCAACTCTTCAAAGTATTCCTTCCATTTTTCCATTACACTTGTCAATACACCTGTCAACACATTTCCATCCGTCTTTAATCACCCTAACCTGCTGCACAGCCTTCCCATCTCTGTCTCTCTGCATCGCCAACCTGTACAAATCCACCTCTCCCTCCTTAGTCTCCAACTTATCATACAAATCCCCATATGCCCTTTGTTTGGCCTTTGCCACCTCTACCTTCACCTTACACTGCATCTCCCTGTACTCCTGTCTGTTCTCTTCTGACCTCTCAGTGTCCCACTTCTTCTTAGGTAACCTTTTCCTCTTAACACACTCCTGAACTTCCTCGTTCCACCACCAAGTCTCCTTATCTGCTTTCCACTTGCCAGATGACACACCAAGTACGCTCCTACCTGTCTCCCTGATCAATTTAGCTATAGCTGTCCAGTCATCTGGAAGAACCTCCTGACCTCCCAGAGCCTGTTTCAGCTCCTCCCTGAAAGCCACACAACACTCTTCCTTTTTCAACTTCCACCACTTGGTCCTCTGCTCTGCCCTTGTCCTCTTCATCTTCCTCACCACCAGTCATCCTACACACCACCATCCTATGCTGTCTGGCTACACTCTCCCCAGCCACTACTTTGCAGTCACTGATCTCTTTCAGGTTGAAACATCTGCAAAAGATGTAATGAACTTGTGTGCTCCTGCCTCCACTCTTATATGTCACCCTATGCTCCTCCCTTTTCTGGAAAAATGTGTTCACTACAGCCATTTCCATCCTTTTTGCGAAGTCTACCACCATCTGTCCTTCTGCATTCCTGTCCTGCATACCAAACTTACCTATCACTTCCTCGTCACCTGTTTCCCTCACCAACATGTCCATTGAAGTCTGCCCCAATCACCACTCTCTCACCACTAGGGATACCCTGAATAACCTCACCCATCTCCCTCCAGAATTTCTCCTTCTCTTCTAACTCACATCCTACCTGTGGGGCATAACCACTGACAACATCACACCTTCAACCACCAGCTGGTTGGCAAGACAAAAACAGTCACACACACACACACACACACACTAAACAGCCGATCAAAACATCTTATAACGTTACTAATGCAAACTATACCACGCTTTTCTCTTTTTAACACACACTTTAATTAATACAATGGGGACTAAAGAAACTATTAAATTGAAGTTGAATAAATAAAACACACACCTTTATCAGAGCCATGACTTGTTGGGGTGTAATGGGGTGTCATTGCTGCTGACGTGAGTAAAAATCTTACCATATTTATGATTAGCCTTAGCCAGCAGCTTCAAATTTGACTTGATGTCACCTGCTCTGGCCCCAGGAATACATTTGACTAGGTCACTGGAGTCTCTAACTAACGTTTCTGAATATGGAGCTGCCAATTACCAGAGTCAGTTTCTCAGCAGGTGTGTCGCTGAATGGGGAAAATCTGTTAGAAACGTAAACAGGCAGGTGACAGGCCCTGCGCTTGATGATGTTGGGATAATAATATTTTAATATTTATGGTAACAATAATAGTATTAAGCTATTGATGGTATTGATTAATTGCATAATGCTTAAAGGGAAGCAACAGTCAAATAGTGAGCTCCTGTTTGAGGGCATAAACAGGAAAGATGTAGTCTCACTTGTGTAATCTGCTATAGCCAGTTAGTTAGAACTGTTGCTCAATAGGGCGTAACATGGAGTTAGCATTAATTTCTTAGAATACACAGTGTTCTAGTTGACAGGGTTGCTAGACAGAAGAAGACTGAAGCCACCTACAGGGTGTAGGCTCATCAGATGGGATGCATATCGTGCCGAGGGGCCACCAACGATAAAGGGCTAAATTTAAACCACGGTGCCTCCCCAACTGTTTAGATTAAATAGACAGAAGCACATTCCCATATATAAGTTTGTGTAATGTTAAGATAGGCATTTCTCTCTTTGTGAAGTTGGTTGCAGGTAACTGCTTGCAGGCTGCGATTTTCTGAACAAAGAGAAGTCCATGTACATGCTGATGATTCTTCAACGCAAACAAATTTTCTGAATTGATTTGTTGAGACGAATGCAGAAAACGAACAAGCTTACAAAATTGGTGACCCCGACGTGATCTGCAAAGGATGATTGGACACAGTCTGAGGCTGAGGATTTCTAGCAAGGAATGGATTTGAACTCCAGACCTCCTGACACTCATGGGGGGCCCCAAAGTAAAAGGTAAGCAGAACCTGTTGTTCTAATGAACCAAATTCTGTGCATTGGCAATTGCTAAATTATGATTGTGTTGGAGATAAGGAGTGAACGATCAAAATTGGTGTAGGATTAATATTATAATGTGAGAGTATTGCATTGAAGAATTTTATGTGGGATTTTTAAATGAAGAAGAATAAAGAAAAGTAGTGATAAGAGTAACATTAAACTGCCTGATAACAATAGGTTATCGAACATAGAAAATTGGCTTGAGACAGGATTATAGATCGCTGTATTGAAACATTGTTGCAACTCTATACTGGTCTTGTATTCCTTGAGAATTTAAGGTTTGCTAGTAAACTTGATTTGTTGTGGTCTCTATGTAGCGTGTGATGAAGGAAAAGGTGAGTGCCCAAGTGCAGGACACAAAGTAATTTATTACCTGGATCTCCAGGCTCAGGCACACAACAAATATTCTCCGCTACTCGGTGGACAGGCAGACAAGACAAGAACGGAAAACAAGGCTGAGGTACGCATCCACACGCTATCACTAAACTCACCGTCGTCATCATCATCATCAATGCTCCGACAGGGAACAAAGGAACAACCTGGGACATATATACAGAACTCAAGACACAGGTGAATGTAATCAAACTAATGAGCAACGAAACACAAAGCTACCTGGAACTAACAAACAGAACTGGAACACAGGAAACTGACCAAAATAAAATACAAACAGGAAACAAGGCTCGGGGCCTAACATGATTGAAAATAAACGCAAGGCTTGAGTATTTAAGTGTACACTGTGAATTTCCATGCCGGTTAACTGAGGTTTACTTTAAGTACATTAAGTCTGTCGTTATAATGTAAAGGGTTGCAAAGCGTAAATGAAACAGCTGAACTCGACGGCCGTGTGGGCACAAGTTTGGTGGGGTTGCAAATTGAGTAACTAAAAATTGCATGGGCGAATGCCAGTAAGTAGCCTGGGAAAAGGAACTTTATTTGATGCAAAAGTAATGCTAAAACCATGAAGTGTGCGCTATACCACGGAGCGCTAAACCATGGAGTGTGTGTGCGTGAAAGGATTGTGTGTATTCAAGTGATTTCTAATCTTGCAAGGTTGGTGTTGACATGCACGTTGGCAGAATTTATTGTTAGAAAAGAGTACTCAATGTTTTTCTTTGTGTGGAGAGAGAAGTAGGAAGTGACTGTACAGGCAGCAGAGCAGAGTGTGGGTGAATAAGGAAGAAGAGTAATTCAGAGAGGAGGAGCTGTTGTAGAAAGGAGGAGTCAGTGACGTAAGAGCAAAGGGAATTGAAAGACTGACATCTGGTGACGTACTGAGGTAATTATAAGAAAAGTAGCTGAAATTTGAAGATATTTCCTTGTCACACAGTTGAGTCTAAGGGTCTAGCTCTAATTTTAAGCTTGACTTTTCGATAGCTATAGCAGTTATTCTAACTTTATCTCTGATTTTGATTTTGATTTCTGATTTTAACTTTAATTCGAATCTTGGGTTGAAAGTAAATGTTACAGAGGAGTGTAGTTAAGCAAAGACAACTAAGCTACAATGGAGGATATAAAAACATTGGGAGAGCTGAAGCAATGGGTAATTCAGAAGATGGTAATAGGAGCCCCTGAAAAGGACAAGGCTCCAATCAAGAAAGGAGTAGAGAAATTATGGGGTAAATGGGAAAAGAGAGGTCTCCCCACCAGCGATCCTAAGCCCCGACCCCCTAGTGGTTCAACCATTTTGTGCATAGCCACAGCTGTAGCAGCTGATTACAGGTTGGCTACAGCCAATTGGCAAGCAGCTGGAAAACATGGATGGGGATCCACATACAACAAAAGCAAAAAGCCAAGAATAAAAATGAAACCATTGCAGCAATGTGTGAAATAATTCTGAATTGATTTGTTGAGACGAGTCCTCACCTCTTCAAAGGTGGAGAGCCATGCTTCCAATTCAGTGATCCTCGCCTCCAAAGCTACCAGAATCGTGCACTTATTACAAGTATCATTATCACTAAAGGAGGCAGAGGAATAACTAAACATGTGGCACACTGAGCAGGAGAGAGAGGGAGAGGGAGAAGGCATGCTAGCAGTTAGCTGAACTAACTGGTAGGTTAACGAGTGCTAAGTCTGGAAATAGCAAGAAATACCAGACAAAATAGAAAGGTACTTGACTAGTACAAGAATGTGTAATGATTTAGGAGGTGTACAGAGAATCTAGTTCATTTTTAAGTGTGACCTGACTAGAGCTAATCTGTAAACAAGCTGTACAAAAACATGTATGTCAGGTTGATTGGTGACTCTAAATTGCCCATAGGAGTGAGTGTGAGTGTGTGTGGTTGTTTGTCTTTGTGTGTCTATATGTGGCCCTGTGATGGACTGGTGACCTGTACCCCTGCCTTCCACCCAAAGAGAGCTGGGATAGGCTCCAGCAGATCCCTGTGACCCTGGTTAGGAATAAGCGGGTATGGATAATGGATGGTTATCTACTGTATACTTGTTGTATAAGTAATACAGTAATACTTTCTAATGTTTGACCAAAAGGCTTCATAAGTGCAAAGATTGTATGAAAAGGCCAAAATATTATTGTAATTATAGACTTATAGTGTTCTTGTGTTATGTATTACAGTATTTTTCAGACTAGGACTTCGACTTCATCTCAAAATTGTGGCAGTTCAGACTATGAATTATACTAACAGCTGACCAAATGTGTTTGCGTGTATGAGGCTTTGGGCTGTGGTCAATTTAGGCTATCCATGCAAAGTAGCAGCAAACAAGAGAATAGTCTATTTGTGTAGGTTACTGATAATAATACAGGAGCAACTTTGCTAACACAGCTCTGAACTAATAGCAATTTAGAACTTAGTCCTGAATCCATATAGAGAAAGTATGGGTGTAATATGTCACCCAGGACCTCTTAGTATATTTGCAGCTCTTTGACAAGCCTGCAGATGCTCCGAAGATGGCTTGTGGATGAATTTGAGAGAAAGATATACTGAAAAATAATGAACTACATTTCTATTCCACAGGGCAGCATGGTGGATGAGTGGTTAGCACCGTTGCCTCACAGCAAGAAGGTCCTGGGTTTGCAACCGGGCCTTTCGTTGTGGAGTTTGCATGTTTTCCCTGTGCTTGTGTGGGTTTTCTCCAGGAACTCCGGTTTCCCTTGGCCCTGTGATGGACTGGTGACCTATTCCACAGTTCTAAGGATTGAAAGAGTGGTGAAGAAACAAAGGCCTGGTCACAAATAATAAAAATAATGCGGTTTGACTAAATAACAAAATAAAGAAACCACACATACTGCATCACCTTTTGGAAACTGTCCAGGTCACAAAAAAAAAAAAAAAGCTGCTAGCAACCAAGCTTAGTATTTTAATGTATAAATAAACAAAATAACTGGAATATTGTTTACATAGCAGTCTGGTCAAGGAGAAGCAAATCCTTTCCTAAAAAAAGAAGACCCAAAACCTTGGGAAATCCCACTGAACAGAGTAAAATATGTCACAAGTTGTCAAGAGCTAGTCAGCCATTAGTATTCTAATTTAATAATATCAAAAAGCTTTAATGAAATTCATCAGTACTAGAGAAGTTCATTACAGCAAGATGTCACCATAGAAGCCATTTTCAGTGACATTCAAAAAAGAAACAAGACTAAAACTTGTTGAAGCTCTTACTCATTATTGCCATCACTTTCCCCAAAACCTAAGAGGTAGAAGGCACTCTAGTAAAGGTCTGTATTTTTATAAGGAGAAAATACATACACATTTATTTATGGAAGACTTACAGTTTTGTTTAAAACACTATGTTAATGAAAAACCAGGAACACTAGCCTCAAGGACATTTTTAAATATAGATGTTGATAAAATGTCAAGGGGAGTGTGGCACTGTTTAATACTTGGCAACAAATGTGAGATGCATTGTAAAGTGCAACAAACTGTGGTACAAAATCAATGTTGATAAGCAGTAAAAAGTGCTTAAGGTACTGTAAAACCAAAATTTAAGACAGTGAACAGAAAAACTTTTTATCATTATTTTAGTGTGGCTGTGAAGGAGTGGTTGTACCCTCCCTTTGCTCAATGACCCTCAATTGCCCAACTGAAAAATAACTCTCTACCCTTCCCTCACGTTTTATCCATCATGCTTTATGCATTCTGTTAATACCTTGAAATCTGGAGTAGCACACATTGTGTGACATTTAGTTCAGCCATTCCAAACTATTGCACACCTGCTTATTGTTGATTGTACTATATGTTCTGTAATGAGTCTGTGCTATGGTGAGAATTCCTCAAATACACATATGCAATACTTGCAAAAGTACATAGCATGGTTTTTCCTTTCGTCAGGCTTTTGAGGTTACATATGGTCACATATTTGATTGTTTTGCTAACACCTTGCTTCTCTTTTCTTTTCTGATTTTCCAATAATGCTGGCCAAGGATAAAGAACTCTTTTGTCTCATGTCCTAGACATGCTGTTTTGACAAGTATTTCTTCGGGGGTTCAGTTTCCATTAAAACTCATATGAGAGAGACACAAGTCAGAAAGGAGAACTGGGATGGGATTGAGGTCCCATCTGCAACCTGCACCTGGAAGACATGGTAATAGTTATGTCCCAATATGTATACCAGATGACTGAATGGTATATAAAGTTGTGTCATTTGTTACAGTGGAGGAGTGATGCAGCAAGGCTATGAGGCTTTAGGGGCAATTGTATGGGCTGATGGGGTTGGTAAGGATGCTTTAAAGAAGCAATTTGTCACAAACTAACTGGTTAAATTTCTGTGTTCTGCAAAATAATACAGTGCAGTAAGATGTAGCTCACTTGTCCTCTGGTTCATTTAGGGAAAAATTCACAGTAGGACACAATACTATTGAAAGACCATCTATGGTTCCATTACAGGAAACGGTTTCATCCACTTTCGTGGTCAGAGGTTGAAATGATATAATGAGAAAGTCTCATTTGCCTGCTTCCAATCTCTTCTCTTTCTCAGGCCATCTAATATTGACACTTTATGAACTACCTGAATTGTCTGTTAGTGTCTGTATTTGTTTTTTTTTTTTTGTTTGTTTTTTATTTAACTGAGAGCAGTGTTAAAAGTCACATCACTTACAGTCTGAATTCCTTAGCAGAACCACAGGGGTAACATGGCTGAATTGTAATTCTTTGTTTCTAATTGAATTGAATGGAAGCTCAGATGAGGATCTGGAAACCCAAATAAAAAAGTCAGGCAGAGATGGGATAATAGCTGTCTGATTAACATTCATTTATTTCTCTTCTCTTGTGTCTCATACTCTCATCCACAATGAGACAAAAATTTAATGTGAGAGCTGTAGACTTGTAAATTTGCAGGTACTAAGTGATATCACCATGATCTTTCTCATTACATATGTATGAGGACAGGGTTTTCCAATCACTTTTGTGTGTCTTTTAAATTACTTCTCTGTTATCACTACGGATTACAACCTGCACCTCTTACTAAAGTGTGGAATGAATTCATTTCTCCCCTGCACAAGATATTACCTGCCTATTGGAAGTGGATGTCAAAGCGCCTGGGGTTTTCTCTGATTAGCTGTATGTGTGTGCTGCCTTTTAAGCATCTGGCTGAGCTGTTAGATGAGATCAAATGCAATTTTTGTAACTCAGGCATGTTTCTATACCTGTACAGTGATTTTATGCAAAGACTCATACTGACATTATAAAACACGGAGGACAAAATACACAGTCCTTATTCTGTTTAACCAGGACTTCTGATGTTCAGTAAATTAATAAGAGGTTCCAGAGATCTGAGTTAGTCATATTAAGTGGGTAATTTTGTAGTTGAGTGCACGTTGTGTGTTGGCAACAAATCTACAAACAAGTGTGCAAATGTATACACAAATAAGGAATACTAAAAAGCCTGTAACTTTGTCACATACCCCCTTGAATAGGCTAACTCGTCTCATTTGCACTCATTTCAGAAGAGATCATGAGATTGTATATATCTTTATTTACAATTCATGTTAGCTAGATTAGAAATCTGACTGCATCCTTCTCGGTTTTTCAAGGCTACATGCAAATCAGGCTCACTCCAGTAAAAGGGTGGTGATAATGCAAATAAAGTTGTTGACATGAATGCCCGAAGAATAGCCTCTGCACTTTAACAGTTTAATTACAATAATGAGTTTAACTAGCTGACTATCCATAAAGTAAGACACGCAAACACATATTCATATGCACAGCTCTCACTCCAGCTGCCCATTCGCCCATACGGCTCATTCAGTAGTTGAGATGATCAGGAATCAGGTAATTTTTGAGGAGTTAAAGCCTCCAAAGACACTTTTTTTCACCTGTGGCTTTATATGGCAATTGCAGTGTAATTTTGGCAGCTGCATTGATGGGACAGATCCAGTAAGTGGTTATTTCCACTCAGAATCACTCTCAGAAAAGTAACTAAATTTTAACTTTTTACTAGATACATTTGCATTGTCATTGTCAGCAAGGGAAAATCCTACTTCCCTAGAGTGAATGTGACATATTTTTTTTTGTTTTATTAATACAAAATGTATTTTTGTTAAATAAAATTATTAACAGTTAAGGTTTGTCATTGTCATCATTTGTGTGTTCACAGTTTAGAAATCACACAAGTATCAGATAATAAAATAATAATTAGTAATATAACTTATACCATTTCTCTCTGTGATAGGCTGCAAATCTATTAGAAAGCCACTCACAATGTGACTTCTTTGTAAAGATATCTTCCTCACCACTATCCAGTCACATTTTCCTAAATCCATATAATAGAGCTGTGTATTCAGGAGTACATGAATATGTTCAAATTAAAGTTTTATTCTGATTTGAATGGGATGTGTATGGGTCTGGTTTATTTGGTCACTAAATTAAAGGTTACACCATTCTCATCCATAACCACTTAGGTGTTAATGCTGGGATAATGCACTAATCCAAAAAGTCTGATTTGGGGTCTTTGTAGGTTACATATCTTCAAATTTTACAATTTTCATTTTAAGAATCACAAGTTTCTAGAAACATTTTCCTGGCATGAAGGAAAATCCTTTGATCATTACATAATTATACCTTCTATTGTAAAATGTCTAGTATAAGCATACTAATTTCTCACAGAAAAATATGTCAATTAAGAACTGAACTACCTCCCCTCAAAATAAAATAATAATTATAAGTGCCTGTGTATTGTTCATCAAATCACCATGACTTCCTTGAGTCATGGCACAACAAAAATACAGGCTTATAGTGAACTGGAATAAAATTGATAATTTAGAAGGAAAGCTTAAATAGACATGAGATGTTCTTTTCTGCCTGCAAACATGTTGCTTCCTCTGTATTTTTGTGTGTGCAGATGACTGACACTATGTTATGCATGAGCCTTGGTGTGTGAAGAGTCATGGCTGTGGGTGTTCCCCTCCCTGTGTTTCATCAAACTGCAAGGTCAAACAGCAGAACAAGCAGGGGGTTGTTGAGTGGGTTTACTGACTGATGCTCTAAGAGTCAAACACCACTGGCATGTGGTTAGAAAAGGAGCTACAGTTGTATTAATTTGTTAATTTCTATAGAGTAAATACGTGGCTACTGGAGACGGGCTACAGCCAGCAGCTGCTTGGTCACCTGGGAGGAGCTCGGAGTAGAGCTGCTGCTCCTCCACATCGAGAGGAGTCAGTTGAGGTGGCTCGGGCATCTGTTTCGGATGCCTCCTGGGCGCCTCCCTGGGGAGGTGTTCCGGGCATGTCCCACTGGGAGGAGGCCCCGGGGAAGACCAAATACACGCTGGAGGGACTATGTCTCCCGGCTGGCCTGGGAACACCTCGGTGTCCCCCCGGAAGAGCTGGAGGAAGTGTCCGGGGAGAAGGAAATCTGGGTATCCCTGATTCGGCTACTGCCCCCGCGACCCGGCCCCGGATAAGCGGAAGAAGATGGATAATAAAAAATTATTATATTATTAATTATAATATTATATTAATAATAATAAAATAATAATAATAATAATGAAACAATGTTACATAATATTATACTACTACAGGATCCCACCCCTCCTCCTTTCCAGGTGTCATTTAATCTGCTTAGCCTGCTTTCATAAGATGTGATTTCAGCCATCGTTCTGGCCCATTCCTTCGCCTATGGGACATGTTATGACCCTAGTGGTCATTATGTGTGGTTGCTGGTTCTCCCCTCCCCAGTCTGTATGGATGTGTGACAGGAGGGGGCGTGGACTACCCATGGAGCTCGGGATTGGTCGGGTCAAACGGACCTGACGTTTTCGAATTGGTGCAATCTTCCGGGAAGACAATAAGAAGCTGCGACCAAGTCCCGGAAGGGAGAGCTCTTCTCTGATCTCTACCGCTCCCAAGCCAGAATTTGTTGTGATCGTCGTTAGTAGGAAATTTTGGACATTCGTCTTGGTTTTGCACATCAGTTTTTGTAGTATAGGATTCGTAGTGTTTCTTTTGAGTAAAAATGTTTGTATAACTCACATTGTATATAGCGAGCACTGTTTGTTTACTAGTCCCTAGGAGGAAGCTAGGTGTTTTGTTTTCATTTTCTCCTGTGTATTTTAGTTAGGAGTTCCAGGAAAAGAAAACCTGTGATTTTTTGTTGATTTTCTTTTGTTAGATAACGTAGGGCTATTATAGCGTTTTTGTTTGTAGTTTCAAGGTTCGCCGTTTGTGTTCAGTTTCTGTTTTGTTTATCTGAGAATAAACCCTTTACCTTGAGAGTTAGGAGTCGTGAGGGTTTTTTTGTTTATTGAGAGCGGGAGAGGGTTGGAAGGAAACCTCACATCGTGTTACGTACCGGTAACCCCTAGGCCGGGCATAACATAGATTTTGGGGGCTCGTCCGTCGCTTTTTTGTGTACCTTCCCCATAGCTTTGGGGTATATTTCTCTATACTTGTCTGTTCTGCAGTTTTTTCTTTTGTGGTGGTGGCAACATGGAGTTTAAATTAGAGGATTTTACCTTAAATCCCACTAAGGACAAGTTAGAACGGTGCCAAAAGGCGGATTTGGTTCTAATAGCCAACTTTTTTGATGTGCATGTGCCAATCCATGCTAAAAAAGAGGAGATTAAACAACTCCTTGTAGCAAAGGTAGCTGAAAGAGGGTCATTTGGTGGGCCAACTCCCACGGATGGAGTCGGGCCGGGTGATCTGGCTGGTGTTCCAACCCCATCTAAGGACCTCCCAGGCCAGGCTGGACTAACCGCAGAAGAATTAAAACTTACTCTGCAAATACGGGAGGTGGAACTGAGGAATAAGCAGTTGGAAGTGGAAGCCATGCATCTGAAGGTAAGGGTTCTGGAGTTAGAGCAGGGAGCTGCTGTATCTGCCAGTCATTTCAGTCACCTTTTTCACCACCCCAGGATAGCTTTGACGTGAGCAGGCACATTGCTTTGGTACCACCCTTTAGAGAGTCCGAAGTAGATTCCTACTTTAACGCCTTTGAACGGATAGCTGCCACTTTAAATTGGCCAAGGAATGTATGGCCTCTATTGCTCCAGTGCAAATTTGTGGGAAAAGCCCAAGAAGTGTGCGCGTCACTATCCATTGAAGATAGTTTGGATTATGACAAAGTGAAAGCCACAGTCCTCCGTGCTTATGAATTAGTGCCAGAAGCGTATAGACAAAAATTTAGAAATTGTGAAAAAACTGCCACACAGACATATGTAGAGTGAGACATATGCAGACATATGCAAGAGAAAAGGGCGTTCTTTTTGATAAATGGTGTCAGGCTAGTAAGGTTAACACCTTAGACAATCTACGTGAGCTCATATTATTGGAGGAGTTCAAAAATCGTTTGCCAGAAAAAATAGTACTTTATTTGAATGAGCAGAAAGTTACATTGCTTAATAATGCTGCTGTCATGGCAGGACATTTGGGAGTATGTAAAACCTTTGCTCGTATTCTTCGTTATTTCTTTTGGCCAGGACTTAAGTCCGATGTGGTATAATTCTGCCGTTCCTGTCATACATGTCAAGTGATACATACATGTAAGCCCAACCAGGTAATTCCTGTGGCCCCATTAAAACCAATTCCTGTAACTGGGGAACCCTTTGAACACGTCATTATTGACTGTGTTGGTACATTACCTAAAACTAAATCCGGAAACCAGTACATTCTCATCATAATGTGTGCTGCCACTCGATACCCCGAGGCAGTACCACTTCGAACATTAAAAGCTCGTGCCATAGTCAAGGCACTTGTGAAATTTTTCTCCATATTCGGTTTGCCAAAGCATATTCAGAGTGATCAAGGTTCCAACTTCATGTCGAAGGTTTTCGCTCAGGTCATGGCAGAGCTCAAAGTCACACACCAAACGTCCAGCGCTTATCACCCCGAGAGTCAAGGTGCATTAGAAAGGTTTCACCAAACTCTGAAAAGTATGATTCAAAAGTTTTGCACCGAGTCAGATCGAGAATGGGATGAAGGTTTACTATTGTTGCTATTCGCCGTAAGGGAAACATGTCAAGAGTCGCTAGGATTTAGTCCAGCTGACTTAGTTTTTGGCCATACTGTGCGTGGACCGCTGCGTTTGCTGCGGGAAACATGCCTTTCAGATAAGCCTAGCCTAGAGAAAAACCTTCTGGACTATGTTAGTTCGTTCAGAGAAAGACTACATCACGCATGTGATGTAGCGCGTGAGTCATTGTCGAAGGCACAGTCCAAAATGAAGGACCGTTATGATAAAAGGTCAGTTACCCGGATTTTTCAGCCAGGTGACCGTGTGTTGGTTTTGTTGCCTATTGTTGGTTCTGGATTGCAGGCAAAGTTTTCTGGTCGCTACGTGGTTGATCGTCAGCTCAGTGAGACTGACTATGTAATTCAGACTCCAGATCGGAAGAAAACCACTCGTGTCTGCCACATCAACAGTATGTTGTTTAAGCAGTAAGTAACTGCTTAAACAGTATGTTGATCGTGAGGAAGTTCTTTCTTCTCCTAAGCCAGTTCCTGTTACCCCCGTGTCTGTCATCCGCCCAGCATACAGACCCAGTGATGACGGATTAAATGACAAACATAATTCTGTCCCCTGTGTGCGTTTTCAGAACTCAGAAATTTTGAACAGTTTAGAGAGTTACTTGGCGTATTTGCCAGAACCCGCCTGAGCTGACACTCATAAGCTCATTAACAATAACCTAGCACTTTTTAATGACATTCCCACCCAAACCGAGGTATTAAGTCATGATATTGATGTGGAACTTCATAAACCCATTAAGCAACATGCCTACCGTATTCACCCAGACAAACGTACAATAATGCGTCAGGAAGTACGTTATCTTCTAGACCATGGTTTCGCTGTTCCAAGTACTAGTCCTTGAAGTTCGCCGTCTCTTCTGGTTCCTAAACCTGATCAGACGTTTCGATTTTGTAACGACTACCGAAAGGTAAACGCCGTTACCAAACCAGACTCGTTCCCTTTGCCACGTATGGATGACTGCATCGATCGTGTGGGTGCCGCTAAGTATGTCACAAAACTGGACCTTCTTAAAGGTTATTGGCAAGTTCCTCTGACACCTCGTGCTTCAGAGATTTCTGCGTTTGTGACTCCGGACCACTTTCTGCAATACACAGTCATGCCGTTTGGATTACGAAATGCACCAGCCACTTTTCAGCGGCTGATGAACATAGTGCTGTCAGGTGTGGACAATTGTGAAGTGTATTTAGATGACATCGTGGCATATTCTGACACCTGGACCGCACATTTAGATACGCTGACCAAAATTTTTGAAAAGTTAAAACAGGCTTCCCTTACGCTCAACTTAGCTAAATGTGAATTCGGCAAAGCAACAGTTTCCTACCTTGGAAAACAGGTTGGCCAGGGCCAAGTTTCGCCCATCGCCAATAAAGTACAGACCATTCTGGAATTTCCCGCACCACAAACCCGTCGTGAGCTCCGCTGTTTTTTAGGAATGGCTGGATATTATCGAGCTTTTTGTAGGAACTTTTCGGAGGTAGTAGCTCCTCTCACGAGCTTAGTCAGTCCAAAAATCCCGTTTCTGTGGTCAGAGAAGTGCCAGTCTGCTTTTGAGGCCGCCAAAGCTCTCCTCTGTAGTACTCCTGTACTTGCTGCACCAAACTTCACTCGTCCCATTTAAGTTGGAGATGGACGCTAGTGCTCTCGGAGCAGGTGCAGTACTCCTACAAGAGGATGATGCGGGCATAGACCATCCGATTTGCTATTTTTCAAAAAAATTAAAAAATCACCAGCTACATTATAGCACCATTGAAAAAGAGGCCTTAGGCTTGTTATTATCTTTACAACACTTTGAGGTGTATATTGGGTCCAGTTCTCAGCCGACCCTCATCTTCTCTGACCACAACCCTCGTGTTCTTGACTCGGATGCAAAACCACAATCATTGTCTTATGCGCTGGTCCTTATTGTTGCAAGACTACAATGTGGAGATTCGTTATAAAAAGGGCTTAGATAATGTTATGGCAGATGCTCTGTCAAGGTGTTGAAAAAAAAAAAAGCAAAAACATTTTTCTTAAGAAAAAATGTTTGGTCTTGGGGGGGAGGTGTTATGACCCTAGTGGTCATTATGTGTGGTTGCTGGTTCTCCCCTCCCCAGTCTGTATATGTGTGTATGGATGTGTGACAGGAGGGGGCGTGGACTACCCATGGAGCTCGGGATTGGTCGGGTCAAACGGACCTGACGTTTTCGAATTGGTGCAATCTTCCGGGAAGACAATAAGAAGCTGCGACCAAGTCCCGGAAGGGAGAGCTCTTCTCTGATCTCTACCGCTCCCAAGCCAGAATTTGTTGTGATCGTCGTTAGTAGGAAATTTTGGACATTCGTCTTGGTTTTGCACATCAGTTTTTGTAGTATAGGATTCGTAGTGTTTCTTTTGAGTAGAAATGTTTGTATAACTCACATTGTATATAGCGAGCACTGTTTGTTTACTAGTCCCTAGGAGGAAGCTAGGTGTTTTGTTTTCATTTTCTCCTGTGTATTTTAGTTAGGAGTTCCAGGAAAAGAAAACCTGTGATTTTTTGTTGATTTTCTTTTGTTAGATAACGTAGGGCTATTATAGCGTTTTTGTTTGTAGTTTCAAGGTTCGCCGTTTGTGTTCAGTTTCTGTTTTGTTTATCTGAGAATAAACCCTTTACCTTGAGAGTTAGGAGTCGTGAGGGTTTTTTTGTTTATTGAGAGCGGGAGAGGGTTGGAAGGAAACCTCACATCGTGTTACGTACCGGTAACCCCTAGGCCGGGCGTAACAGACATTTGGTGTCTTAAAATAATTTGACAAGCTGTTATTTTACCCACAGAGTTTACAGAGAAATCACATATAGAAATATTAGATTAGCAGGTTTTGTCCACCAAAAGACAAAGCTCCAGACGGGGGAATTTCTGAACCGAACCAACTGCTTAGCATACTTAATACCTGGGTCCAGAGGGGTCTGACCAGGGCACATTCCCAACTACAATGAAAGAAGGTGTCAGGCTCGTAGCAGTAGGCACGGAGAAAAACACCAATACGAGACAGATTGCAAGTATTAATTCAGGTTTTATTTCTCCAGTCAGTAATGTAGCGTGGGTTATTGTTTGACCAGTCTATGGGGATGAGCACCAGGGGACAATCTATGGAGGGCGGATACTACCAGACCCGACCGCCGGTAACCTCGACGTAGTCCTGATAGATGGTCTAAGGAAAGATCCGGCGGGGTTCGCAGAGCAGCATCTGACGAGCAGAATCTCCTCTTGCAGAAAACTCAAAGCACGGCTCCTTTCAGGGATAAAACAAAAACGGTAGTCCTTTATTCAACACTAACAATGTTCTCTCCTCTTGAACAAAACTCAAATAATACGTTAGTCCTTATCGAACCAACTGAGAGGACAAATAGTCTCTTATGCAAAAAAAAAACTCCTCTTGGGCAAAAACAAGTGGTTGGCTCAACGGAGCAAAACGAGAAAAACAGGAGACTCCTCTTCAGAATAGCTCTATCCAAAAATCAGTGCACTGAGATAAAAAACAAAATATTTAGTTGGCAGGATCAAAGCAAAGATTCCCGGTAGGATGAAGCAGTAAACTGGAGTACAGGAAATCGTGATTCGAGCCGGTGGTTGTGAGCAGACAACCTGGCAGTTTGACCATCGTGGCGAAGAAGAATATATCTGTGGACTAAAACACAAACACAGGTGAGATCAATCAGGTTAATTACTCCGTGTCTAGCGGAGAGAGCAGATCCTGTATGACCCTTCAGTCTAAAAGTCCTATCCCGGAAATCAAACTGCTGGTCATGACAGAAGGTGCCCTTTCCACAGTTTCATTCTGTACAATCTAGATGGTGTATAATAATATCTATTGTGTAAGCTTACCCCTGGCCTCTCTCACATATCTGTCACAGTCAGCCACAGTTTTTCCCCCATTTATCATGTTCAGTCTCAACAACCAGGTCCCTTTGCAAAATCACTTTTAGGCAGTCAGAGTCTTTACTCATAACAGAATTAGCAGATTTATAGAACTGAGAGGCCTTATGTTTTTCCAGTGGTAGCTTCATATAATTTGTTCTATTATTAACAACAACACTGTATGACACTGACCTAATGCACTCCTTATCTGCATATATTTCCAAAAATTACTTCTCCACACCAGGTTAAATGGTTCTAACAATTTATTAAAGGATATAAACACACCATCTTCAAATAAATCGCCAATAGTGCTCAAACCTTTAGAATGCTACTGTTATACACAATATACAGGCTTTTTTCCAATCCAAACATTTAAATTATGACACAGTGAAGAGTATCTCTGTACAGTATGTGTGAGTTTAAAATGTTTATGGGCTCTAGCCCAGACATCCCTCGAATGTAAGATAATTGGGTTTGTAATATTGCGAGTTTTTTGAGATAATAGCTCAACAGGTTTAAAAGGAGAACATATTTCATTTTCGATACCTATCCAGGGTGTGGCATCCTCCATGGCGGGATACCATATTTGATCATATCTATTCTAGAAGGACTCTGGGCTGTTTTGGAAAGGCCTCATCTTGATCTACATAAATAAAGGTAAAATACAATGTACAGTGGGTACGGAAAGTATTCAGACCCCTTTAAATTTTTCACTCTTTGTGTCATTGCAGCCATTTGCCAAAATCAAAAAAGTTCATTTTATTTCTCATTAATGTACACTCAGCACCCCATCTTGACAGAAAAAAACAGAAATGTAGAAATTTTTGCAAATTTATTAAAAAAGAAAAACTGAAATATCACATGGTCATAAGTATTCAGACCCTGTGCTCAGTATTGAGTAGAAGCACCCTTTTGAGCTAGTACAGCCATGAGTCTTCTTGGGAATGATGCAACAAGTTTTTCACACCTGGATTTGGGGATCCTCTGCCATTCTTCCTTGCAGATCCTCTCCAGTTCTGTCAGGTTGGATGGTGAACGTTGGTGGACAGCCATTTTCAGGTCTCTCCAGAGATGCTCAATTGGGTTTAGGTCAGGGCTCTGGCTGGGCCAGTCAAGAACGGTCACAGAGTTGTTCCGAAGCCACTCCGTTGTTATTTTAGCTGTGTGCTTAGGGTACTTGTCCTGTTGAAAGGTGAACCTTCGGCCCAGTCTGAGGTCCTGAGCAGGATATCGCTGTACTTGGCTACATTCATCTTTCCTTCAGTTGCAACCAGTCGTCCTGTTCCTGCAGCTGAAAAACACCCCCACAACATGATGCTCCCACCACCATGTTTCACTGTAGGGATTGTATTGGGCAGGTGATGAGCAGTGCCTGGTTTTCTCCACACATACTGCTTAGAATTAACACCAAAAAGTTCAATCTTGGTCTCATCAGACCAGAGAATCTTATTTCTCATAGTCTGGGAGTCCTTCATGTGTTTTTTGACAAACTCTATGCGGGCTTTCATGTGTCTTGCACTGAGGAGAGGCTTCCGTCGGGCCACTCTGCCATAAAGCCCTGACTGGTGGAGGGCTGCAGTGATAGTTGACTTTGTGGAACTTTCTTCCATCTCCCTACTGCATCTCTGGAGCTCAGCCACAGTGGTCTTTGGGTTCTTCTTTACCTCTCTCACCAAGGCTCTTCTCCCACGATTGCTCAGTTTGGCTGGACGGCCAGGTCTAGGAAGAGTTCTGGTCGTCCCAAACTTTTTCCATTTGAGGATTATGTAGGCTACTGAGCTCTTAGGAACCTTGAGTGCTGCAGAAATTCTTTTGTAACCTTGGCCAGATCTGTGCCTTGCCACAATTCTGTCTCTGAGCTCCTTGGGCAGTTCCTTCGAGCTCATGATTCTCATTTGCTCTGACATGCACTGTGAGCTGTAAGATCTTATATAGACAGGTGTGTGCCTTTCCTAATCAAGTCCAATCAGTTTAATTAAACACAGCTGGACTCCAATGAAGGAGCAGAACCATCTCAAGGAGGATCAGAAGAAATGGACAGCATGTGAGTTAAATATGAGTGTCACTGCAAAGGGTCTGAATACTTATGACCATGTGATATTTCAGTTTTTCTTTTTTAATAAATTTGCAAAAATTTCTACATTTCTGGCTTTTTCTGTCAAGATGGGGTGCTGAGTGTACATTAATGAGAAATAAAATGAACTTTTTTGATTTTGGCAAATGGCTGCAATGACACAAAGAGTGAAAAATTTAAAGGGGTCTGAATACTTTCCGTACCCACTGTATGTCTGTTGGTTAAGGTAGCTGCCATATGTCTGATGTTGGGTCTGTGCTCTTCAGTGCGAATAATGGTGATGTTACATGCAAACGTGTCATGCTAACTTCCATAAAGTATAAGAAATAAACACTGTCCAAGGAGCAGCAGAGACAACTAGGGAGATATATACGAAAATGTATCTAAAGAAGACATTTAAGAGAAAGTAAAGCCAAGAAGCTAACCTGCAGTTTGAGATGGATGAAGGTAACAAGTGCTGACACCTTCTTGGAAGATAGAAGTACTGGTATTAAACATGCAGTAAATAAAACATGCAAAGATGCACTAGCATAAATATCAAATCTCTGATTGATGCCTGCATCAAATTTCTCACACAAATCTATGAATCACTCAAACTTACTGCATCCATGGATGTGTCATGTGCTGCACGTCGATGGCAGAAAACCATGTGTTCTGGAGTTACATGGGCAGGTGGGTATAGGAGAGTCCTGTGTTGAAAGGAAGAGAGCCAACTACATGCAGCCGTTATTCAGAATACAGTAATATGAGTAGTATAAAGTAAAAGTAATGACAGTTAAAGAGACGCAAACAAGCAAACTTAAATGACTGTCATGAGGCGACAATGCTCCCCCTCGCTCATATGTCTCTACCTTTACCCTCTCATGTCTGGTGTTGTTCTCCCCTGTTCGTGTTTAATTTCTTGCAGGTGCACTGTGGCAAGTTAGACGCGAAGTTGATGAGCCTCACCTGTTACCCATCCTTTCACCTCTGCCATAAAAGCCACGGTCTTCTACCACCAAATCGCCAGTTCTTCCGTTTATTGCTGCAGTAGTAGTCAGCTACTTGCTCTGTGTCTTGCCTGCTTGATACTTCCCGACTTCCTGATACTCACCTCTGATTTTCCTACAAGTCACCCGGTCCCGTGGTCACCTGTCTCCTGGTATCCTGGAATCTTGACTCATCTTGGTGAAATTATCTCACGACTCGAGACGCTTTCTGTTTCTCTTCCCTATCTCCAGTGACTTTGAGCTCAATAAAGTCTGATTAATTGTTTTTCTCTGGATCTGCATGTGGATTCTCTCTCCTGTCTCCCTCATAACAATTACACTCTTCAAACAAATATCTCAGTGCTTTATAGGAGGAAAAATGAAATTGGGAATAGACATATAACACACTGCACAGTACTATGCAAAACTTTTATATGCTAGCAGTAAAGTGTGCTTTCAAAAATAATTAAATGAACAGTTTTGTGTAAGAATCAACTTTGTGCAAGTGCAATAATGACAAAACAAAATCAATATTTGGTGTGAAAGTCGATGGCATCTAAAACTGTTCTCTATACATTTGCAAATAGTTTTTTGAGGTACTTGGCAGCAGTGTTGGGCAGTAATGCATTACAAAGGTTACAGTCAGAAAGCTAAGTGAGGGATGGGGGATCGGGGCAGTTGAAAGTATTATTATCAGATTGAAGTATTATTCTTTAGACAGAGATGCAAAGAATATACCATGTGTTGAAATTTTGAACCACTGACGCAGCCAGTCTTAAACCACTTCAGCAGTTATGACATTCTAACCAAGGATAAAAGTCACACTCTGTTTAACGGGTTTCTAAATTTACTCTTCCAGATTCATACCCCAATAACCCCCTTTTTTCTCAGTACAGTGTCTGGCTGCATTTTAAGCCAAGACTTTGTCCAGTTTTATTGAGTACATTGTCTCATAAGAGACAATCTCTGCCTTATTGCTGAGCTTTACAATACCCTTGACTGGCTCTGTTTATATCTTCTTTTGTACTGTATATGTTCCTTGATGTCTCTTTATCCCAGCAGCCTGCTACGCATTATAAAGTTAATTTTGGTAATGCAGAAGACCTTTAATAGATTAAATTGATTTAATAATCATCATGCCTGGCCAAAATCCCAGCACAACAGGTTAGTCTTTCAAAGCAAAAAATTTTCAAACCTGAGAAAAAAGGTGGCCATTTTTAAAATATATTAATTCCATTGTATTTTGGAGCCTGTCCTATCCAAACTCATTAATTAAACATGGAGTTCATTTGGTATATAGGTTAAACTAAAAAGTAGACAATACTGTCTAACTTCAATTGATATATCTAATACACTCTAGAAGTCCATTACATATAATAGCTGCTCACAATATACTGTAGGTGCTGTTTTCAAGACTTCATGTGGCATATAGTTTATAATGCAAGCTTCAATGGTTCTGTGCACAAGCCTTTACCCAATAAAGCTTCTGCATATTGTGCATTAGCAGGGCAACTAAAGTGAGAAAACACTACCTCTATCAGTCTTCTGAGTCATGCTGCATCACATGAATACTGTATGTAAAAACAACACTTTACCAAGCATACATTAAGCCCAGGTGAGAATGGGTTTGTCAATTTGTCTTCAAGAAGCTGAAGTGTGAAAATCATTTTTTGTGAGTCTGTGTTAAGAAAGCAGTTACAGAAGAGCTAACAATAGTTAGTGAACATGGAACCTTGCCACATTTGAGAACTCAGCATTCTGTTATTGCCAGTGTTTCCTATGCAAACAAAAAGAAAAGTTTAGTTTTACCTCATCTAATCCAGTTCATCTTTAAGCATACCTTTCAATGAAACACTTCTTTTGATATTGTCAAAAAAGGGGAGATATATTACATGCACTGGATCTAAACAAAGTCCACAATGTCAGACAATGTATCATTTCCATTATATTGAATGATGAACAATTTAGGGGTATTATGTTTATTTATTTATTTTTATTATCAATGTTTTGTGTGTCCTTATGCATCCAGGGCCAAAACCCTCAGGTTTATTTTGTGGGTAAGTAAACACTGAACATTACGTAAGTAAAAATATTACGTGAGCTCCTTCACCATAGCAGCCTTGAAATATAGCAGCTTTTCCTCGTGTGCAGTCTGGGTGCTTACAGTGAGATGAAGTTTGTATATGCAGTCATATGTGTCCACGCATTTTTCTGAGGTAGACTTTAATACTTTAATTGCTTCTTTATCAAATAGTGGCTTGCTGGAGCTTACCATTTCCTATATTCTTGATTGAATACCACTACTCACCCCAGTTGTTGCTCACCCCAGCCACATGCAATCCCTGGTTGTCCATCTAACAGATGAAGCATCACCTTATCTGATGCCTTTGCTGCAGAGACTCACTTTCTCTAATGACCTAACATTTGGTGACCTAACATTACTGTATGTGGTGGAAGGGCAAGGTTTGCATTACTGCTCATTACTTTGCATTACTGCAATTACATAACAGTAATGGAATAGTAGATCTCATGCATTGATAGAAAGTGTGTCTTTGTGACAATGGGTGTATAAAAACAGCTTATAATTGTGGGCTTGTGTGTGTACAGATACACAGAAATCAATTACATGTGAGGGTGAATCTAAATGGATTTCCAGAGCCTAAAATCATTATGAACAGGAGCACATTTCTTTAAAATTGACCAATAAATTGGGGGGAAAAAACAACTCATTCTTGGCATTTAAACCTCCTTTAAATTCTTAACTGACTAGAATAAATTTACAGGTGAAAATTGTGAAGCAATCCAGGTATACAGTTATGGTTTTGGCAGCATTTGACACAAAAAGCAGAGATTACAGGGGCTAGAAAAGAGCAACAATTTATTTACAAGGTAGCAGAACAGCATATTTATACATGATAATGTGTTTTTGAAAAAGTAACATTTTTAAGTCACTGAAATAAGGTAATAAAACACATACAGAACATTGGTTCACAAGACTTTTGAGAACTGGATCTTGTAGTCTAGAGTGTTTGCTTCAAAATGATGTGAAAATCATCTTGTTCACTCATTCACAGAAAACAATACACTGATTAGACTTTTCTAAGGCCCTTTTTTTGTAGAAAACATATATGCAAGAAAGTGTGTCTGATCATGAATAATCATGTGATTCACCTGAGAAGACAAAGACCTGCATAATAAACTGCATAATGAGCCTTTCAGTCAGGAATGTGTCGGAATTACTCCTCGCTGGGTTCATTTGCTTTTCAAATGCAAACGTTCATCATCTGAGTTGCATTTTTCCCCTAACGAGAAAGCAAACACTTTGCCCGTGTGCTTTTTCACCCGCGTAGTATGCCATCACCAAAACACACAGAAAAATTGAGTAAATTCTATGATGAAGTTTGACGTTCTATGCCAATTCTCAGGGGCGGGCACATAATTACCTGGCTCACCTCAGATCATTTCCATATGGACAGTGTGCTCAGTGCGAGGCGGGATCACATTAGCTATAATGAGGTGAGACTTTACTTTCATACGGATTACATAAAAAGAGATTGTGTTTTCGACTTAAATTGTTTCATTTAAAAGAAGACATTTCAAGCTTTCTAGGCTTTGAGACAAGTATTCACTGAGATTCAGGTTGTTTCAATTCTGTGAAGAGAGACGACAGAGACAACCAAATAGATTGGTAAAATCTGGTTCCCTTAAACATCTATGTCCTGTCTTGGCTCTTTCTTACACATTCACACTTGTGGGCTCTCATTGTCAGATTAGGAAATATTCTTAAAAACAATAGGCTATGATTTTAGCAATGTTTTTCTGAATTTTTGTATTCTATTGGTATAGCAAGCTTAATATTACTTACTTAGTAAGTAATATTTAAAACATTTTGGGGTACATTTGCACGTACTGTGGATTATAAGATTGCAGTAAATTGACGAAAGTCCCTTTGGTTGAATTTTTTACATTTTAAACAAATGAGATATAACTAAGTAATGCTAGTTGATAAGCTTTATAGGTGATATTTATAGGTGATAATCTAAGCTAAGCTAACCAGCTGCTTGTGTGTGTGTATATTTACACAACACATAGTGATATAAATTTTCTCATCTTCAGCTGGATTTATAATAAGACATTATTGGGAATCATGTTTTAGGTGCATATGGTGTGGGTTATGATTTACAGTTCAGGACTGGGTGTTGATACCACCTGTGAATGTGATGTATGTGTTGTTAATGATCAAGCTGTATGATGTTTTAACTGTGTTACCATTCTTCCTTTCCACGTCTTGGCTGAACTGCTGCTACATCGGGGTAAAATACGATGTTAATTATTTTTGTCTCTTGGTTACTGATAAGCCTTTATAGTTTGCAGTGTATTCATTTTGTTACTATTTCTATTACTGTAGTATGCTACTGAGAGTCTTTTTTTATTGTTGACTTAATTAGTATAAGAAATGTACGATAAAGCACAAGCAGCCAGTCTCAATTACTGTAATGCATGTGTTAGATTTTGGATTTGGTGCATGCAGTTTTTCTATTTTTTTTTTTCCATATTCCCTTTCTTTTTGTCCCTACACTCTCTTCCTTTAGCTACAGCAGCTTGGTCAGGGGCGTGGTTATGTTGGCCGAAGAAACGTAGCTACGTTGTATCAAGAATCAGCCAGTGCTACATATCCATCCATCCATCTTCTATACCCGCTTTTTTCCTGAAAGCCAGGGTCACAGGGATCTGCTGGAGCCTATCCCAGCTCTCTCTCTCGGGTGAAAGGCAGGGGTACACCCTGGACAGGTCACCAGTCCATCGCAGGGCCACATAGAGACACACAAAGACAGACATCATCTTTGTAGCTTATACTGAATTCAATTCAATTCAATTCAATTCAATTTTATTTGTATAGCGCCAAATCACAATACAAATCATCTCAAGGCACTTTACAAAAACTAAAACTAAAAACCCAACAATTCCCTTATGAGCAAGAACTTGGCGACAGTGGAGAGGAAAAAACTCCCTTTAACGGAAGAAAAAAAAAACCTCCAGCAGAACCGGGCTCAGTTTGGGCGGCCATCTGCCTCGACCGGTTGGGGTGAGTGGATAGAGCAGAGAGAAAAGAACAGCAACAATAAACAACAAATAGACACTGCAAGTTGGTGGGGCCAGTAACTGCACATCAGCGATAAACAGCTCCAGGACCAGGGACACCTGCAGAAGGTACAGAGAGAGAGAGAGAGAGAGAGAGAGAGGGAGGGAGAGAGCACAAACTAGGGGAGAGAGAGAGCACAAGGTTAGTAACATTCAATGGTGGAATATACATGAGGTGGGAGAGAGGGGGGGGGGGGGGGGTTAGGGTAGGGGAGCTCAGTGCACCGATGGTCCTCGGGCAGTCTAGGCCTATAGCAGCATAACTAACTAAGGGATGGTTCAGGGTTGCCTGAAGCCAGCGCTAACTATATGCTTTGTCAAAGAGGAAGGTTTTAAGTCTAGCCTTAAAAGTACAGAGAGTGTCTGCCTCCTGAACCCAGTCTGAGAGCTGGTTCCACAGGAGAGGAGCTTGATAGCTAAAGGCTCTGCCTCCCATTCTGCTTTTGAGAACTCTGGGAACCACAAGTAGGCCTGCACTCTGAGAGCGAAGTGGTCTATTGGGATAATATGGTACTATGAGGTCTTTAAGGTATGAAGGAGCTTGATTATGAAGGGATTTGTATGTGAGAAAAAGGATTTTAAATTCTAGTCTATATTTTACAGGGAGCCAATGAAGAGAAGCCACTATAGGAGAAATATGATCTCTCTTGCTAGTTCCTGTCAGGACTCTGGCTGTGGCATTCTGGATTAATTGGAGGCTTTTTATTAAGATATTAGGACATCCAGATAGTAATGAGTTACAGTAATCTAGCCTTGAGGAAACAAATGCATGGACTAGTTTTTCTGCATCATTTTGAGACAGGATGTTCCTAATTTTGGAAATGTTGCGCAGGTGAAAGAATGCAGTTCTAGAAATTTGTTTTATGTGTGAGTTAAAGGACATGTCCTGGTCAAAAATAACTCCAAGGTTTTTTACAGTAGTGCTGGAGGCCAGGGCTATGCCATCTAGAGTAGCTATAATTTTAGAAAAGTTATTTCTGAGATTTTTAGGCCCAAATATAATGACTTCTGTTTTCTCCGAGTTTAAAAGTAAAAAGTTACTGGTCATCCAGGCCTTTATGTCAGTTAGACAGGCTTGAAGTCTGGTTAACTGGTTTGTGTTAACAGGTTTAATAGATAGATATAACTGAGTGTCATCCGCATAGCAGTGGTAATTAATAGAGTGCTTCCTAATGATATATCCTAAAGGAAGCATGTACAGGGTGAACAGAATCGGTCCTAGCACAGAACCTTGTGGAACTCCATAACTAACTTTTGTTCGTGTGGAAGGTTCATCATGGAC
The DNA here is from genome assembly GCF_900324485.2 of Mastacembelus armatus. Taxonomy (NCBI): domain Eukaryota; kingdom Metazoa; phylum Chordata; class Actinopteri; order Synbranchiformes; family Mastacembelidae; genus Mastacembelus; species Mastacembelus armatus. The sequence goes on along the minus strand of NC_046653.1, from coordinate 1,922,815 downwards.
ATGAACAAACTGGAATCTGTCCGATAAATAGGATTGGAACCACTTTAACGCTGTTCCTCTGATACCAATCACATGCTCCAGTCTCTGTAATAAGATGTTGTGGTCAATGGTGTCGAATGCTGCACTAAGGTCTAGGAGGACAAGTATCGAGACAAGTCCATTATCTGAGGCTAAGAGAAGATCGTTGGTAACTTTCAACAGTGCTGTTTCTGTACTATGATGTGCTCTAAATCCTGATTGGAAATCTTCAAATAGTTCATTCCTGTGTAAGTGGTCTGATAGCTGCTTAGCAACTATTCTGTTCCATATTGATACCTCACACATTCATCCTTTGCATGCATCTATAGATGGAAAGTTATGTCTGCACAGGAGATGCAAAATTTTTGCGGTGATAACACAAAGAAACTTTGCTTGTATCCAATGGTATGCACATCAGAAAACTGCAGTGTATGCAACTGATGTGTCATGCTCAGGGCCTTTTAGCTGGTGTCTGTGTTTGTGTCTGGTGTTAGCATCCTTAAAGGAGTGGAAAAACAGTATGGCTGCCTGCAGTGTGGCTGTCACTTCACCATCGAGGTGTCAAAGAAAGGCGAAGACATAAATAAGTGATGGGGATATTTTTAACCCCCCACCCGAAACCAGACATAAATTGATTTTATTTCTGCAAGGCATGTCAGTGATGCATATCCCCCTTTGATTCAGGCTGGCAGCCGGTGAAGGTGCTATGAATTTTTCATTGTCTCAGGAATGAAACCCCCCAACCCACCCACCGAACACCCCTGTTTTGTTCCCCCATCTCCTTCCTTTTGTCTCTTTCCCATTCTTTCTTTACTCAAATCCTTTATGTCTGTTGTCTTCCCTCTTTTGCATACCCTGTGCTTCTCACGTTTCTGTTCCCTCCTACCTGTTTTCTTTCACTTATCCTGATGCTGTTGCTGCTTCTTCACTATATTCTTCTGCATAATGGCTTCTCATTGACTTTGACTTCCCCAAGCAGCTCAGTGTCAATGTTGATGTGTCTGGATGCCTCTCGAGTGCTTGTTTCCATATCATTGCAAACTCTTTGTCACTGTGTTTATCCTGTGGAGTTAAGTCAACTTGACTGACAAGTTCAGGGAGCGGAGGAATCTAAACATTGTGACACAAGCTGGAACACAAATAAAAGGTAGTCTTTGCATCTAATGAAGAATGTATGATTATTGAATGTCTACTGGGTTTGGGGGATTTTTTTATTAGAAATAAAATTTAAGCAGGAATGGATTCAAATTTGAATTTTTTTGTCCTTCCTGAAATTATATAACTACTTATGAAAGCAAAGCAACTGCGGTTTCCCAGCTTGGTCATGTCATAACGCCAACCAGGACAGTGTTGAATACTCACGTTTTACACAGGTCTGTTGATGAGGAAGTACACAGAGGCGGCTGGGGTGGTTCAGCTGATTATAGGTATAATTCAAACTATACAGAGCGCTCTGGAGATCAACCCTCATGGGACACACGGAGAGATCTGAGCTCTAGGCGAAATCTATAGAATGTATATACCTTGTAACTTGGTCACCGCCCTACATGGCAGTACTTTTCCACAAAAGGAATTCGGACCATTACCTTATATGGTGTTGTTATTCCCTTTTGTCTCCCCTCATAGTGAAGAGCGGTGACCCTGTCACGTGTCTAAAACATACAGGAGTACACTTTACACACTATGCTGCATACTAGTCACAGAGTGTGTCTGCATTCCCACAACAGCATGTGAAAGAGAAGTAATGGACAATGTCCTGCAAATAAAAAATGAACAAAAGGAACACAGGTAGGCCTCAACTCAAATGTCTACCAATGTTCTGCGAAGGAGAGCTGCCAGAGAAGACACTCTGGTCATGGAGTGCACATGAATGTCCCTCCCATCCATGCATCCATCCATTATATATGTAATGACATGAGCAATGTGACTGGATTTCTCAGTTAAGCTACTTCACTATGAGATATATACATGGTGCATGTGCAGACAGAACTAAAGAATGTAGAGTTCAGTGAGAATGCATAGTTCCTCATCTACGTGTAATATACATGCAATTCATAGATAAAGATTATTCTCGTCAAGTAACCCAAGGTGTATTTATTCAAGAACCCACAACAGAAACGAAACATAGTATCAGAAGATGGACTTGAAGAGAAAGTACAACCTTAAGAGTGGAAGAGAAAGGACAAGCCAAAACTTGACATGGTAGCACAGTGAGGAGTCTAGCGAGTTAACGTCAACCCAGAGGATCTGTTTTCCAAGGGAGAAAAAGAGCATAACGAAACAAAGCGTTACAACCAACACCTTTTCTACAGCTAACAGGTAATGTGGCTGAGAATTGGAGGAAATTTAAGCAAAGTTTCCAGTTGTACTTATCAGCTATTGGTTCGTGTTGTGTGTGTTGTATAGTTTGTCTACAGATTAGCAACAGACTAGCTATAATCTAACACACCTAAAGACCAACTAAACTCTCTAAACAATTCATTAACTGCTACATTGCGGTACTAGTCAAGTACCTTTCTATTTTGACTGGTATTTATTGCTATTTCCTGACTTAGCGCTCGTTAGCCTACCAGTTAGCTTAGCTAGCTAGTAACATGGCTTCTCCCGGTCCGATGGAAACATACTCCTAAGCAGAAGCCCACAGCTCATCACCTGCCTGTTCATGTTTCTAATAGATTTTCCCCGCTCAGCGAAACACCCGCTGAGAAACCGACTCTGATAATTGGCGATTCCATAGTCAGGAAGGTGAAAATAGAGACACCAGAGACCATAGTCAAATGTATTCCTGGGGCCAGAGCGGGCGACATCGAGTCAAATCTGAAGCTGCTGGCTAAGGGTAATCGTAAATATGGGAAAATTGTTATTCACGTCGGCAGCAATGACATCCGATTACGCCAATCGGAGGTCACTAAAATTAATGTTGAGTCGGTGTGTAACTTTGCTAAATTAATGTCGGACTCCGTAGTTTTCTCTGGACCCCTCCCCAATCTGACCAGCGATGACATGTTTAGCCGCATGTCATCGTTCCGTCGCTGGCTGTCTAGGTGGTGTCCAGCAAACGATGTGGGCTTCATAGACAATTGGGCCACTTTCTGGGGAAAACCCGGTCTGATAGCGAGAGATGGCATCCATCCCACTTTGAATGGTGCAGCTCTCATCTCTAGGAATTTGGCCGAGTTTCTTAGCCGACCTAAAGCCTGACAATCCAGGGTGGGGACCGGGATGCAGAGACTCAGTCTAAAACGCTTCTCTGCAGTTTCCTTAGAGCCGTCGCCCCCTTCAAACCACATAGAGACTGTGTCTGCCCCTCGAACATATAAATCAAACAAATCAGAAGTTAACAGAAGAGGAGTTATTCATAAAAACTTAATAAAAATTAAGACCACTCCTCTTATTGAACAGAAAAACAGAACTGTCAAATGTGGATTATTAAATATTAGGTCCCTTTCTTCTAAATCTCTGTTAGTAAATGATTTGATAACTGATCACCAAATTGACCTACTTTATCTTACTGAAACCTGGTTACAGCAGGATGAATATGTCAGTCTGAATGAATCAACCCCCCTCAGTCATAAAAATTATCATGTTCCTCGAAGCACAGGTCGAGGTGGAGGAGTAGCTGCAATCTTCCAGTCAAACTTATTATTAAACTTTCATCCTCAGAACAGTTATAACTCATTTGAGAGCCTCACTCTTAGTCTCTCACATACAAACTGGAAAACACAAAAACCAGTTCTACTTGTCATTTTGTACCGTCTACCTGTTCCTTACTCAGAGTTTTTAACTGAATTCCCTGACTTCCTGTCTGATTTAGTGCTTAGATCAGATAAAGTCATTATAGTGGGAGATTTTAACATTCATGTAGATGTTGAAAATAACAGCCTCAGCATTGCATTTAATTCTATATTAGATTCAATTGGTTTCATTCAAAACGTTAATAAACCCACCCACTGTTTTAATCACACCCTTGATCTTGTTCTGACCTATGGCATCGAAATTGAACATCTAATAATTTTCCCCCCAAATCCTGTTTTGTCAGATCATTCTTTAATAACTTTCGAATTTAAAATGATGGATCATGCAGCGTCTGGAAGAAAATTCCACTACAGCAGATGTTTATCCGACAACGCTGTTAATAAATTTAAGAAAATGATTCCATCTTTATTTGCATCTATGCCAAGTATAAACATAATGGAGGGCAGCTGCCTTAATCCTACTCCCTACCAAATTGATCATGTTGTTGACAGCGCTGTAACCTCACTGCGTGAAACGCTTGATTCTGTAGCCCCTCTGAAAAAGAAGTTAGTGATTCAGAGAAGACTAGCCCCATGGTATAATTTACATGTTCGTACCTTAAAGCAGGCATCACGACGGCTGGAAAGGAAGTGGCGTTCCACAAACTTAGAGGAAATTTTTCTAGCCTGGAAAAACAGTCTACTAACATATAAAAAAGCTCTCCGTAAAGCCAGAACTGCATACTATTCATCACTAATAGAGGAAAATAAGAACAATCCCAGGTTTCTTTTCAGCACTGTAGCCAGGCTGACAAAAAGTCACAGCTCCGTTGAGCCCAGTGTTCCCTTAGCTCTCAGCAGTGATGAATTTATGAGTTTCTTTACAAATAAAATCACAACTATTAGAGATAAAATTCAGCAGATGCTTCCTATACCTGCAATAAATGAATCTTTTACTACAGTAGCTCTTGAATCATCTGTAGGACCTCAGTTATGTTTAGACTGCTTCTCTCCTATAGATCTCTCTGAATTTACATCAGCAGTTGCTTCATCGAAATCATCAACGTGTCTCTTGGACCCCATCCCGACTAGACTGCTTAAAGGCACCCTGCCATTAATGAACTCATCTTTATTGGACTTGGTAAATTTATCTCTAGTATCAGGCTACGTACCACAGGCCTTTAAGACTGCAGTAATCAAACCTTTACTCAAAAAGCCTAGTCTTGATCCAGGAGTCTTGGCTAATTATCGACCAATATCCAACCTGCCATTTATTTCTAAAATCCTAGAAAAAGCTGTTGCTAAGCAGCTATCAGACCACTTACACAGGAATGAACTATTTGAAGATTTTCAATCAGGATTTAGAGCACATCATAGTACAGAAACAGCACTGTTGAAAGTTACCAACGATCTTCTCTTAGCCTCAGATAATGGACTTGTTTCGATACTTGTCCTCCTAGACCTTAGTGCAGCATTCGACACCATTGACCACAACATCTTATTACAGAGACTGGAGCATGTGATTGGTATCAGAGGAACAGCGTTAAAGTGGTTCCAATCCTATTTATCGGACAGATTCCAGTTTGTTCATGTCCATGATGAACCTTCCACACGAACAAAAGTTAGTTATGGAGTTCCACAAGGTTCTGTGCTAGGACCGATTCTGTTCACCCTGTACATGCTTCCTTTAGGATATATCATTAGGAAGCACTCTATTAATTACCACTGCTATGCGGATGACACTCAGTTATATCTATCTATTAAACCTGTTAACACAAACCAGTTAACCAGACTTCAAGCCTGTCTAACTGACATAAAGGCTTGGATGACCAGTAACTTTTTACTTTTAAACTCGGAGAAAACAGAAGTCATTATATTTGGGCCTAAAAATCTCAGAAATAACTTTTCTAAAATTATAGCTACTCTAGATGGCATAGCCCTGGCCTCCAGCACTACTGTAAAAAACCTTGGAGTTATTTTTGACCAGGACATGTCCTTTAACTCACACATAAAACAAATTTCTAGAACTGCATTCTTTCACCTGCGCAACATTTCCAAAATTAGGAACATCCTGTCTCAAAATGATGCAGAAAAACTAGTCCATGCGTTTGTTTCCTCAAGGCTAGATTACTGTAACTCATTACTATCTGGATGTCCTAATATCTTAATAAAAAGCCTCCAATTAATCCAGAATGCCGCAGCCAGAGTCCTGACAGGAACTAGCAAGAGAGATCATATTTCTCCTATATTGGCTTCTCTTCATTGGCTCCCTGTAAAATATAGAATAGAATTTAAAATCCTTCTTCTCACATACAAATCCCTTCATAATCAAGCTCCTTCATACCTTAAAGACCTCATAGTACCATATTATCCCAATAGACCACTTCGCTCTCAGAGTGCAGGCCTACTTGTGGTTCCCAGAGTTCTCAAAAGCAGAATGGGAGGCAGAGCCTTTAGCTATCAAGCTCCTCTCCTATGGAACCAGCTCTCAGCCTGGGTTCAGGAGGCAGACACTCTCTGTACTTTTAAGGCTAGACTTAAAACCTTCCTCTTTGACAAAGCATATAGTTAGGGCTGGCTTCAGGCAACCCTGAACCATCCCTTAGTTAGTTATGCTGCTATAGGCCTAGACTGCCCGAGGACCATCGGTGCACTGAGCTCCCCTACCCTACACCCCCCCCCCCCCCCCCCCTTCTCTCCCACCTCATGTATATTCCACCATTGAATGTTACTAACCTTGTGCTCTCTCTCTCCCCTAGTTTGTGCTCTCTCCCTCCCTCTCTCTCTCTCTCTCTCTGTACCTTCTGCAGGTGTCCCTGGTCCTGGAGCTGTTTATCGCTGATGTGCAGTTACTGGCCCCACCAACTTGCAGTGTCTATTTGTTGTTTATTGTTGCTGTTCTTTTCTCTCTGCTCTATCCACTCACCCCAACCGGTCGAGGCAGATGGCCGCCCAAACTGAGCCCGGTTCTGCTGGAGGTTTTTTTCTTCCGTTAAAGGGAGTTTTTTCCTCTCCACTGTCGCCAAGTGCTTGCTCATAAGGGAATTGTTGGGTTTTTAGTTTTAGTTTTTGTAAAGTGCCTTGAGATGATTTGTATTGTGATTTGGCGCTATACAAATAAAATTGAATTGAATTGAATTGAATTGAATATATAGGGTTATCAAACACTGCCCAGTAGATGACAGAATGTAGAAAAACTGTGCTCCTATAAGTGTCTATGAACTCTAATTGGCCTTAAAACTCAATATAGCTTTTGCCAGGTTTACCTGAAGAAAAGTTTTTACTGGTTTAATTTTAAGAAAATCACAAATAGAAAGTGATACTTCATATAAATTCCCTTAGACATTTATTTTAGATAAGGGTTCATAGAGATTGGCTGATAAAAAAGGATGCATGGCATGTTAACACATCTGCATGTGTTCACATACAGTATATAAAAGACTAACCATTTATAAATGGCAACAAAAACAGTCAATGTATAAAGTACCTTTTTGAAAACTACTCAACATTATGCATGTGTTTTATCATTAATTTATACTTACAGATTTTTGTTGATAAGGCTTTGTCCATGAAAATACCAAAACCAACAATGAATAATTTAAAAAAAAAGGAGATACTGGCAGATAGTGTGCAAAGCTGTCATTAGTGGCTACTCTGAGGAATAAAAATTATGACACATATCTAACACTTCTCATGTTTTTAATGTTGTACAAAATGTACAAAATAAAAGAAATAAACACCATGCAGATGAAGACATATTTAGACCCATACATGAACAGGCCTCCTTTGAGGTAAAACACTTTCTTTGTTTTTAGTAAAACTGTAATTCATAAAGTGGTTAAGAAGATATTACTTTCCATCAGAGTACAACATTGGATCCATCTTAATCCACTTTTAAGAAAACTGACAAAACCTTAAAATATTTAGCTTAAGAGGATGAAATCAATGAAAGGGCTCCTGCCAGTTTATTCAAGATGAGGGAGAATTTTTCACAGGTCTTAGGGACTACTTTGAAATCTGAGGTACTTCCTTTCTTTTTCCCCTATACTATAAGTTTAGCACCTGCAGTGAAATAAACTTCTGTGGACAAATCTCCTCAGGCAAGCAAAGACAAACAGAAGAGAGAGATTGGGATTCTTGCAGTAGATGGACCTGGGAAATGAATAGATGGCAATTTTACTGTAACTCTATTAAGGTAATCACTATGTTAGCACTATAGTCATTTAATTTGTATATTCTGATAATAGCAGGTATTAAAGCAGGGATTAAAATTGACATCTGGCAATTAAATTATCGTTACAGTGAATCCAGTGTAAGACCTAAATCTCTGTGATCTTACTGTAATTTTACTCACTGCAACTGTGACCGCTGGAGGCCTAAAAATGTGGCATGACAAGGGAAAAGAACCTTGTAATCCTTTATAAAAAGGAGAGGGTCATTATGCAGAGCTGCATTTTCATTTCACCATGTTCCTGGCTACATTCAATAGATTGGAATGGGATCAGTGGGCACACCAAGCACAGAGGTAGAAGTATGAAGATAAAAGCCAAATGTTATATTTAGGCCAAATGTCAACTTCAACTACAGCCTTCATGTCTATTTTTGGAAAGCACATCTCAGACCACCTTTATAAAATTACAGGCTATGATGGAGACATGAGAAAAAAACTGTAATTTTGTTAAAAGCTGTGTAGGTAAAACCAAATGGAAGCATAATTTCACTGTATTGCCAGCCTGCTTCATTTTAGATCTTTTTATTTTCTATCCTACAGTGAATTAAATCCTTATCTGCAGACCACCTGTGAAGAACACTGTGCATCCTTAAATTCTTACAGTTGTTTTACAGATAAAATAACTGAAAGATGGTCTATGATTAAGCTCGAGCAATTTCATGCAATTTGAATTGATACTCAAGAAACACTCAAAACTTAATCAAATCTACAAAAGCAGATTTGTACTTGACATTTCTCAAATGGTCTGAAGTGGTAAGAAAGATATCAAGGACTTTTCAGTAAATGGATTTGAGTTTACATTAGCCACCAGCATATTCAAGGTTTATTGAAGATGTAACATTAAACAATTAAAAGTTAGATTGGGGAAACAACTGAGACATCAGTACCGTGTGTCCTGTGTGTTACTAAAAGTGGCTCCAAGGCTAAGCTGTTTGATTTTCCCTGGCTCCCTGGGCTTTTCAGTCTGCAGAACACCTTTCTCTCTCTTAGCCAGCAGCTCTCAGCAGATGTTTCAGAGTGGCAATATTCAAGGCTCCGGCTGTTGCGATGAGACTGGTAATAACCATTTAACAGCACAGCATGCTCTAGCTAAAGTTGAAATGGTATTGGCTTTAGTCTTGCTGAACTCATTAACATTAAACTGTAGTATTTCCTTCCCAATAAAAAAGTCACTTGATTGATCATTCTTACTTTGTCAAATTTGCAAAGAAACATTGTTTGTTAAAGCCACAATGACATCACTCAGACATTCTATAACAGGTGGAGTGACATCAGAATTATAAAGAATTTTCAAGTAGGCTTCATGAGGATCTGCTCACCGTAGCACTGAATGCCCATAGTGAAAATGGAAAGGTCTTGTTTTGGAATCAGCATGGATGGTTGCATTTTTAAAAATTGCATCTTTTGCACAAAATGGACAACTGACCGATACATTATCAAAAAACTCCAGCAAAACAATCCTGGTTGGGATTACCCCTAATATTAAAGAAAGTCTGAGAGAGCAGCATTTTAGAAAACAAATCTAAATATTAAGATCACAGGTGTCTTAGTGTGTGCAGTAACTATTTAGGCCAACACACACACATGCACATGAGGCAACAGAATCAGCAGCCTAGCTGAAGGCCTGTCAAATCTACCATCCAATCTACTCAACTTCTCCTCTTTCACAAGGTCAGCTTTTCTGCAATGGAGTCATGCTTGCCTGACTCTCTCCTTGCTCTCTGATTCCTTTGCGGCCCCCATCAGCACAGCCCCTCTCCCACCCTGTGTTATTCGTCTGCAATGGAGCATGGCAACAGATGAGGTCCTTTGACAAAAAGACAGAAATACAAGTGGTTCAGGTACAAATAAAAAAGCAGACCACATTTCTTTCTCTGGGTCCCTTTACCGGCACTATATTGTGGCACAGTGCTCTCATGGCCAAGCGCATGCAGAAAAGCATGCAGCTTTTTCTCTGCCTATTTGTCTGGTGCCTGACCTAATTTTTTTTCTTTTTTTCCACGCTGGAGACATAATGTCAGTGCTCTGAGTAATGTGATCCAAGCACTTCCCTTTGTGGTGCTAATGTATTTGCAGTCCCCCACCCTTGGGGCAGCAATTATTTTTTATCAGCCTGTGAAAGTTAGTTAAGTGCTGCAGAATGAGGGTGTACGGGGCATCAGAGAAGGAGGAGGGATGACTAAAAACCGTGCCCTCTGTGCCCCTCTGTGTATGATCTGACAAGTAACCCACCCACCACACACGGGATACTAAACATCAAGGAAGCAAGTGCTATTACTACTCAAATATTTTCCCAAAGCTAGAGAGTGAATGAGGGGGAGAATTGGAAACAAATTAAGTCATAATGTAAAAAAACAGAAAGGCAGATAGGAGGGACAGGAAAGGGAAGAGTGGATAATTGGGACACAATGATGAGATAACAGACGTACTAGCTTCTTTATTTAATTAACTGTTCTCTGAACTAGCACACGTAGCTACTTCCCACTGCGTCATCTGGTGCAGGTTGCTGCAAGCACATATGGCTGTATGTCAGTAAAAGCTTGATCATTTGGCTTTGCATATTTAACTATATTAAACTAATTAATGTACATTGAACAGTTGAGACATCTTTGTTCCTTTTAGGCATGCTTTTTCTGAGCAATAGAGTGTTGTATCATCTAGTGTGTAAGATGGTTATCAGTGCAACTTACAATGTTAGCATATGAGCATTTGCTAATTTGGGTTAGATATAAAGTACAGCTGAGGCTGGGGGAATGTTAGTAGTTTTTCAGGGAGTTCAGAGACATTAAAGCGCTTCTTACCTCATGAAGCACTAGATGAAGTCAGGTGGGCATCATCCACATCATCCATCTAAATCATCCTCATTTTCAGTTTGGACCAAAGCAGTGGACCAATTTCCCACCAGTAATGAAACTATTATTGTTAAAATATTGCCCAGATGTAAAAAAAAGACAGAATTGGATGATTGAGGTGGTGATACAAAGTGATACAATGTGTACTAGCTTCTTTAACTCTCCTCTAAACTAACTCATATACCCCAGTTGACTGGGTGTAGATCAAAAGTCCAGGGTTCAACAAACATTACATCATATTCCACTCACACATCAGCTTTTGATGAACAAATTATTTAAGTTGAAAATCTTTACTAATATGGATTGTATAATTTGTTCAGAACTAAATGACATAATAATGGTCAATGGAAACCAAAATCATGAACCCATGGAGGAGTGTATTCAAAATCACACTGAAAATCAAAGTGAAGTACTGAAATAACAGGCTCATCAAATTTTCATCACAGCATTGTAATCATACTGTTACACAGAAAGGTTTATGGCCCTGTTTGCCTATATGCACTCCCAACAACATCTGGGCATGCTCCTCATGAGCTAGTGGATGGTGTCCTGGGATCCCTCCCAGACCTGGTTGAGGGTATCGGAGAGCTCTGTCCAGCTCTCTTGCCCTTAAAACTGTGCTGAAAGATACAACAAACCTTCTTTTGACTGCTGACTGTAAATTGTCTGATTGCTAATCTTTGTAAGTATTCATCTGGCAATTTGCATTATTACTATTATTGTTGAAAGTATGTAACAGTGAACACTTGAAATGTGACTTGCACCCAAAAGCACACCTAAAGAATGAAGGCTTGCACAGTGTGTGTATTTGTGTCAGAAAGAGAAGAAAAGAAAAAAAGACTAAGCAAATGGGCAGGTGATAAGTATGCTACTGGAGATGGTGAGACCAAGAGACATTAAAAGCTCTGAGGTCCTCTATGTAAGTGTGCATGTGAAAGAATAAAGAGAAAGATGGTGTGTGCAGAGTGCACACGGGTCTAGAGGTTCAAAAGACACTACTGTGAGGGCAAGTGAACTGAACTCAAACTGTTATTGTGATAATGAAGACATACCACTCAGTCAATTTACATTTCTATTGTGAATGTAGGACACATTTATGCATTTTTATGCAAGAGAGCGTTTGTTTGGCTTGCAGCATTTATCTCCTCCTATTGCATTTTCAGTGTCCAAATTGTTCCAATTGTTTTGAGCAAACTACAGATTTTTTTTTAACAGAATAAAACATTTATTTTTATCACATTCAATATTTCCACCTCAACAAAAAAATATTGGAGGTGTTTTTTCTGTTGTATGAACTTCTATTTTCTTTGCATCTTCACCCCCCTGTCATATAACTTGCATTTCTCTAGATTCTGCCCTTTTTTCCATTCACACTTGTGTACATATCTCTCCTCACCTCTCACACGTTCTTAGTATCTCTTACGCTCTCACCTTGTGATCTGTACACCCCCCCCGCACCTTTCTTTCATGTCTCTTTCTTTGTGTACCTCACTCTGAGCCAGTTTACACCAAAGACCATAGTGGCTTAACTTTAATTGATGCATTGGATCAGATAAAGGGGTAGAGGAGAGGGGAGAGGGATGGCTCTGTCTTGACAAGGTTATTTCTGTTTTTCCTAGCGGCAATTACACTCATGACATGCCTTCCGAGGAAAAGAGACAGTGACAGAGAACGAGAGAGAGCGAGAAAGTGAGAGGGAGAGATCACAGGCAATACACCATGTGAAAGGGGTAGAAGACTGGTATAACTAGTAAATATAAATATATAGTAGTGAGCGCTAATGAAATATTGAAATACAAGGATTATGCTTATATTGATAGACTTTTTTTTTTCCAAGAGATGTCTGCATCAAAAGCTCTACCAGCATATTGTAATTGGGGATGGAGAAATTTGAGCAGTTCTACACTCCACAATACTGAGATCTGGAGGTGTTACAGTGATGGAAAATAAAATAAAAAAAATACACTTAAAGACTGATTAATTTCTACTGTATGAGCATTTAGACTCATTAAATTTAGCCAATCTTTATTATGAATAAACAACTTAAGAACTACAACAAATAAATAACAAATAAAGAAACAAACTCTAAAACCACATCCAAGCCTTAAACTCAACTCACAAGATTAATATTTTTGTAAAGGCTTTATACTATGGGTCCAGGACCAGCCAAGCAATTTACCCAGCATTCATCACCCCTTGGCATTTTGGCATTCCTCTGCTTCCAGACACAACCCACAATAGCACTGTAAAACATGTTGTTTTGTGCCCCAAAACAAACCAGAGCACCACCCATGAACAACATGCAGGTGTAGGAGGAGTGGAGGGAAGGTCGAGATTGATGTGAGGTTTGAAGACAGAAATACAGAGGGAGAGAGGAAGTCAGACAGAGAAAAGCTGAGATGTATTGTCAGTGGAGATAAGAAATGATTAAAGAGCTTGCAGGAGAACCAGACATGCTGAGTTGATTCAGCTAACTGTTCACTCATCAGTCTCCTAATGGTCTTTGGGGGTAGTAGTGGTGGTGGAGGGGTATGGGGGAGGGGGTGTCATTTTCTCTAGCATGAGTTTCCAGATGTTACATTATGGCCTGCCGACCTCTGTCCTTGCTTCTTTCTTCCCCTTTTTTTCTGCTCACCTTTCCTTTTTTTAAATGGTCACTAAAAAAAGAAAATATTCCTGGAACTACTGTTGACTAGAGTTATCAGGGACTTGCGTAACATGTACACGAGAGGTTTATTGTCAAGTAAACTTACTTATTGCAATATAGATGATATTTAGTCCCATCATATCAGGTGGCAAATACTTTAGTATTACTGTTAGAATATGATGTGCGCCTCATCCTGTCCTACCTCAAGGACATTACCGACCCTCTCCTGGATCCCCCACAGTTCGCCTACAGAGCCAGCAAATCTGTGGACGACACTATGAATATGGCCCTCCACTTCATCCTCCAGCATCTGGACTCCCCAGGATCCTACGCCAGGATACTGTTTGTGGACTTCAGCGCTGCCTTGTGAGGCTGGGAAAGCATGTCTCTGACTCCAGGACCATCAGCACTGGATCCCCCCAAGGCTATGTCTTTTCTCCTCTGCTATTCTCCCTGTACACCAATGGTTGCACATCCAGTCATCAGTCTGTCAAACTCCTGAAGTTTGCAGACGACACCATCCTCATCAGCCTTATCTCTGACGGGGACGAGTCGGCCTACAGGAGTGAGATGGACCGTCTGGTGTCATGGTGCAGTACCAACAACCTGGAGCTTAGCTCCCTCAAAACAGTGGAGATGATTGTGGATTTCAGGAAGGACCCAGCCCCCCTCCACCCCCTCATCCTCTGTGATACTCCGGTGACCTCTGTCGAGTCCTTCCACTTCCTGGGCACCACCATCACCCAGAAACTCAAATGGGAGCAGAACATCAGCTCCATCACCAAGAAGGCTCAGCAGAGGATCTACTTCCTGCGGCAGCTGAAGAAGTTTCACCTCCCTTCAAAGATGCTGGTGAACTTTTACACTGTCATTATCGAATCCATCCTGACATCCTCCATCACGGTCTGGTTTGCTGCAGCCACAGCCAAAGACAAGGCCAAAATGATATCTAAAATGGCGGCGCGTGTAGATGCAGCGGCTGCTCTCTGTCCCAACCGTGCGATGATATGTTCGTTTAAGAAGCGTTTGTCCGAATGTTTTACGTGTTTGTCTCGTCTGAAGCAAAATTACAGTCGACAGGCTCTGATAGACATCAGCAGAAACAAGATTTGCAACGTTCTGGACTATGCAACAGAGACGTTAAGAGAGTTGGGACTACTGCGGCCTACGATAACACCGGACTCGCCTGCTACTCCTCCCCCGGAAAGGAGGCGTCGGAAGCGGTGTGCGAGGAGGCAGAAGAGAGGCAAGCGCGGCGCCATCCGAGCCAGGCTAGCGGCTAGCCCTACTCGCCCAGCCATACCATTCATTCTCCTGGCAAATGTACGGTCACTGGACAATAAAATGGATCACATACGACTGCTGAGGTCAGCAAACCGGACAGTGAGTAACTGCTGTGTGCTTATTTTCACTGAAACCTGGCTAAATGACAACATTCCCGACTCTGCTGTACAACTGGAGCAGTTAGCATGCTATCAGGCGGACAGGGCCCTCATAGACGGAGCAAAGATGCGTGGCGGAGGAGTCTGTGTCTATATCCGCAACGAGTGGTGCCGAAGACGCTGTGGTGGTGTGCAAACATTGCTCACCACTGGTGGAATTTATGGTCATAAAGTGCCGACCATTCTATTTGCCTCGGGAGCTCAGCGCAATCTTGCTAGTCACGGTTTATTTACCTCCCACTAACAACAGCAGCAATAGAAACGAAGCACTAAATGAACTGTACCAGGCTATCAGTGAACAACAGACAGCACACCCAGACGGTTTCATCATCCTCGCCGGGGATTTCAATCATGCTGACCCCAAGACTGTCCTTCCAAGATTACACCAGCATGTTGATTTTCCAACAAGGGGGAACAACATCTTGGACTTAGTGTACACCACACACAAAGGAGCTTACAAGGCGGTCCCCCTCCCCCACTTCGGACTCTCTGACCACATCACTGTTATGCTAATGCCAGCATACAGACAGAGAGTGAAAGCTATCAAACCTGTTAGGAAACAGGTAAGGGTGTGGCCAGAGGGAACATCTTCTGCTCTTCAAGACTGCTTTGAAAAAACAGATTGGGGAATGTTTAAAGAAGCAGCAACCTACAACAACCAGACAGACATTGAGGAATACACTGACACTGTGACCTCCTTCATCTCCAAGTGTATCGATGATGTGACCCACACAAAAAACATCATCACTCGGGCTAACCAGAAGCCATGGCTGACAGGCGATGTCCTCAGGGTGCTGAGAGCTAGAGACATAGCCTTCAGAGGCTATGGATCTGGACTGAAAACAGCGAGAGCCAACCTGTCCCGTGGCATCAGGAAAGCAAAACAGGATTACACACACAAGATAACCACCCACTTCAGAGACAGCAGAGACGCACGGAGCCTCTGGCAGGGCATTCAGGTCATCACAGATTACAAGCCACAGAGCTGCGAGAGCAACCCCTCTCTGCTCAACAATCTAAACAGTTTCTTCGCACGCTTTGAAGAACAAAACAACACAAGGCCGAAGAAGACCCCTCCCCCCTCCCATGATCAGCCCCTGTGCCTCTCCACTGCCAGCGTGAAGAGGACACTTGTCACCATCAACCCCCGCAAAGCAACAGGTCCAGACAACATTCCTGGTCGGGTACTGAAGGACTGCGTAGAGGAGCTGAAGGAGGTCTTCACAGACATCTTCAACACTTCCCTGAAGCAAGCCACAGTTCCATCATGCTTCAAAGCCGCCACCATCATACCTGTGCCAAAGAAACCTGCGCCATCCTGCTTCGATGACTACCGTCCTGTGGCACTGACACCCATCATCATGAAGTGGTTCGAACGACTTGTCATGTCACACATCAAATCCATCCTCCCCCCCCACCCTGGACCCCCACCAGTTTGCATACCGAGCCAAACAATCTACAGAGGATGCAATCTGCTCTGCCCTCCATCCAGCCCTTACCCATCTGGACAAAAAAGACACATATGTGAGAATGCAGTTCATAGACTTCAGTTCAGCATTCAACACAATAATACCACAACAACTCATCTGCAAACTTGACAAACTAGGACTAAGCACTTCACTCTGCAACTGGCTATTTGACTTCCTCAGTCAGAGACCTCAAGTGGTGCATGTTGGCAACAACATCTCAAGCAGCATCACACTGAGCACAGGAGCCCCTCAAGGCTGTGTGCACAGTCCGCTGCTCTTCACGCTGCTGACACACGACTGCGCGACAACTCACAGCACCAATCACATCATCAAGTTTGCGGACAACACTACTCTGGTGGGTCTCATCACCAAGGGAGATGAGACTCACTACAGGAAGGAGGTTGACCTTCTGAGCACGTGGTGCAGGAACAACAACCTACTGCTGAATGTCAGCAAGACCAAAGAGATCATTGTTGACTTCCGGAGAGCTCACACCGAACACCTGCCACTGTCCATCAACAGTGCCACTGTGGAGAGAGTGAGCAGCACCAAATTCCTCGGGGTGCACATCAGTGAAGACCTCTCCTGGACCACCAACACTGCATCTCTGGTGAAGAAGGCTCAGCGGCGTCTCTACTTCCTGCGCAGACTCAGGCGGGCAAGTGCTCCACCACCCATCATGAACACTTTCTACAGAGGCACCATTGAGAGCATCCTTTCCAGCTGCATCACTGTGTGGGGCGGGAGCTGCACTGAATACAACAGAAAAGCCCTGCAGCGCATAGTAAACACAGCCGGAAAGATCATTGGTGCCCCACACCCCTCCCTGAAAGACATATACACCACCCGCCTCATCCGCAAGGCGACCACAATTGTGAGCGATGCAAGTCATCCAGCCTCCACTCCCGCACCACCAGACTCAGCAACAGCTTTATCCACCAGGCTGTTAGGATGTTGAACTCTCTCCCCTCAGTCACCAGGCTGTCAAGAAAATGATCCCCCCCAAAAAGACTATTCTTAAACTATCATGCCATTTGCACACCCATGAAGCTGCTATGACTAAACTGTCTTTGCGCTATCATTTGAATGCCATTTGAATACTTCTGATGCTACTATGACCCTACTGTCTTTGCACTACCATGTCCTCTACTGTACAAACTTATTCAAATGTCTATTTATTGATGCTTATATATAGAGATATGTCTACTATTAACTATTTAACTATGTCTAGTTTTAAACTTTAGTTTAGTTTTTACTATATGTCTTGTCTTCACTGTGGGATGGAGGGAAACGTAATTTCGATTGCTTTGTATGTCTGCAACATGTGAAGAATCGACAATAAAGCTGACTTTTGACTTTTGAAACTGCAGCATGTCATCCACGTTGCAGAGAAGGTGATCGGCTGCAGTCTCCCATCTCTCCAGGAGCTGTACATCTCCAGGACCCAGAGAGGCATAGTCAAGATCGCAGCCGACCCCTTTCATCCCGGACAAGAACTTTTCCAGTCCCTCCCCTCTGGCAAGAGACTCCGGTCCATCAGGACAAGGACCTCACGGCACAAGAACAGTTTCTTGCCCACTGTATTGAACAGTACCCAGGTCACCTCTACATGACACCCCCCCCCCTCGCCCTCCAAACTATAGTCACTTTTCACTTTAACCCTCTTAAAGTGCACTACACTTCACGCACTCTTCACTTTTCTATATATACATAGTATTTATTTTATTTGTATTCTTTATTCTTCTTTATAGTTTATTATAAAGCTATGTACATACTCCATGCTCCAGACACCAAGACAAATTTCTAGTACTGTAAAGGGTTCTTTGCTGTACCTGGCAATAAAACCAATTCTGATTCTAATCAGAATCACATAGTAAACTAGATTAAATAATTTCCTACCTACTGTATGAAGCCTCAGTTTGTCCCCGGAAGAGCTGGAGGAAGTAACCATGGGAGAAGGAAGTCTGGGCATCCCTGCTTAGGCTACTGCCCCGGGTAAGTGGAAGAAAATGGATGAATGGATATATGAAGCCTATCTTAATCTATATTCTCACTGTGGTTCCATCAGACTTCATTCGATATCATGACATATTCATAGTCAGTTTGAACTGGACCTGCCTTGTTCACTTTACAGTGTGGGATTCAGCATTTCATAAAATTCTAATTTTTAAACAAATCCTAACCATAACCCTATGTCTTTGAGTGACAACTTATCTAGTGGGATTTCAATATTTATGATTTTTGAATTCCTCTTTTATGTGCTCTCACACAGGTGTTCTATCCTGGTCCTCGAGGGCCACTGTCCTGCTTGTTTTCCAACTGTCTCTGCCCTACCCACTGCTGATCACCTGAATGAGATGTGTTCAGTCCATTAGAATCTGGGGGATATGATTTCACTTTGTCTTCCCTCACTCACACCTGAGATCGTATGTGTTGCTCTGATATATCTGTGTAATATGCTTCCAACTTTTTACATTGATTAATACATAATATATAATTAGTTGATAACTGTGATAACCTTAAAACAAATACCCCCATAGCTGCAACCCTGGCAAAACCTTGTAACTGTTGTTTCTCCTCCCCAAAACTAAATTGCCATTTGTTGATTATAAAAAAAAAAAAGCTAGCTGTTTTTGAGGGATTTCTGATCCATTGTGTTTTACTTCAGTTTGAACCTCATTCCCAGTCAATTAAGTATTTAGACAAACTTTTATGACTTAAACGATTGCAGGTTGACTTTCTAAAAGTACATCTAAAAACACATTCTGTGTGTTGGCCTGATTCTAGCATTCTAATCATTGAAAGTTTTAATACACTTACAGTCTGGTCCCAGCAAAAGGAGACTTGAACATGACAACTGCTGGATAATCCCACCGGACATTCCAAGGACCACTTCAGTGTGGAGGTCAAATCACTTTTCTTACGTTTCAGGGTTGAAATTCCACCAGAACCCCACAAATGCCTTTCTGAATATGGATTTTTTTTTCAGAACACTATGATTAAAAATGTATTATTCATTTTTTCTTCAGGTGGGCCACCCAGTTTGGATTTAGGTCCCTAATCAAGAAAGCTATAGTTCTGTTCCCACCTGTCTGCTGGAGATAGTGTCTAAGGAGTGCTTTGAGTGGCTCAAATTGGTCCTCACTACACTGAGTGTATTTTCTCCATTGTTCCTGGCTTGCCGGATTAAATGAAGCTTAATGCATTGTTACAGCTGTAATTGCCCAATCAAATCAAGCTGCCATGTGACTTCAGAGATGAATAACCAACACAAACAAACAAGGTTGTCTGTATAGTGGAGTTATTATGTCTCCCATGATTTCCATCTTATATTGTTTTTTCCACCAAAGTGGACCTGCCAGCAAGGCCATACTTGTAGAGTAGACAAGTATTCAGATGAACATAATGCACACTGATCAGCCACAACATTAAACCCATCTGCGTAGTATTGTGCAGGTCCCACCAGACGTCTACAGGTGTCCTCTGGTATGACACCAAGACTTTAACAGCAGATCCTTCCAGTCCTCCTGCAAGTTGATGCATGGATTGGACTTGTTTCTATAGCACATCCTATCTGTTCCTCAAGTAAACCACGCACACCTGGCTGCTTATGTAATGTAAAAGAAAATGTATTTTATTAGTTCAAGTCACCTTCTTCCATTGCTTCAGGGTACAGTTCTAACCCTCACATGTCGAATGTAGATACTTTCAGCGGTGGACAGTAGAACCTATGTGTGTTCTGTAATAGTAGCCAGCATTACGTTTTTCAGTAAATCTTCTGTGGAATCTAGCCAGCTTTTGCTCCCCACATGTATCTGTAAGCCTTTGTCCATAACCCTTCACCGGATCACCAGTCGTCCTTCCTTGGACCAGGAACTATCTGCACAACCTGCAGTTTAGTAAATGCTTTGAACCAGTTGCCTAACCACCACTGTTTGGCCTTTGTTAGAGTCACTTACATCCTTAAGCTTACCCACTTTTCCTGCTTCCAACATAGCATCAAGAACGGTCTGTACACTTGCTGCCTAATATATCCCACCACTTGACAGATGCCACTGTAATGAGACAATGTTATTCACTTCACCTGCCAGTGGTTTTAATGTCACGATATGTCATGATATCCTTGCCACAAAACATTATACACATTTTCTACACTGTAACAGTTGGTAAAGTAATGCAACTTTGTGTGTTTGCATTTACAGTAGACATATGGAACTTCCAGACAAGGAGAAAGAACAGATTGTGGGTGAAAAATATCTTTTCCAGGAAAATGTCCATCTGTATAGTAAGCTTTAATAAGGAGTATATGGTTTAAAACCCTTGCACAGATATTTCTCTCTAAATCCCAGCTGAAGTTAATTCCATAATTGAACATGATAAATGTTCTGAATGTATGCTCATGAATCCGTGTAGTGGTTGTTGTCAAGCATGTGTGTATTTGTCTGTGACTATGGCTATTCCAAGTGTGTAAGTGTGTGCTTTTGCTTTTAAGCACACACACTTTTATAAGCATTTCTACAAGGACTTAACTAAGAATCTTGCTTTCCTTGCATTTTCTGATCTTGTGTCCCAGCACACAGCTATCATGCTATTCCTGCTATTCCTAAACACCATGTACAGTTTGCTGGAATGAAAACATCTTTGTAAACACTCATTTCAAATCTGACATACCCCAGCTGCTGCCACAACCATGTGTTGTCTTTAATGTTCAGCAAAAATACTGCCAAGTGGGCTTCATTAAAGCTTCATTAGAGCTGACTACAGAGAGTGTTGCACTGTACTGCTTATTTTCAATCAACCCTCCCAAATTACTATTTTACAGTTTTCTTTTTTGGTCACCTTGTGTCATTCCTAAGAAACAGCAGCATTTGGCTGACTCTCAGGGAGGATGGTGAAGTTATAAAGCACCTCTCTATAGCATCCCTCCCCTAGTTTGTGCTCTCTCCCTCTCTCTCTGTTCTCTCTCTCTGTACCTTCTGCAGATGTCCCCGGTCCTGGAGCTGTTTATCGCTGATGTGCAGTTACTGGCCCCACCAACTTGCAGTGTCTATTTGTTGTTTATTGTTGCTGTTCTTTTCTCTCTGCTCTATCCACTCACCCCAACCGGTCGAGGCAGATGGCCGCCCAAACTGAGCCCGGTTCTGCTGGGGGTTTTTTCTTCCGTTAAAGGGAGTTTTTCCTCTCCACTGTCGCCAAGTGCTTGCTCATAAGGGATTTGTTGGGTTTTCAGTTTTTGTGAAGTGCCTTGAGATGATTTGTATTGTGATTTGGCGCTATACAAATAAAATTGAATTGAATTCAATTCAATTCAATTCAATTCAATTCAATTTTATTTGTATAGCGCCAAATCACAATACAAATCATCTCAAGGCACTTTACAAAAACTAAAACTAAAAACCCAACAATTCCCTTATGAGCAAGCACTTGGCGACAGTGAGCCAATTGAATTGGCTGCGACTTTCAACACAGAAGGAGATCCTTGTACAAGCTTTAAGGAATTCCAATTTGATAGAAGCCTTCTCCTCTGCTTTTTCAACAAAACAATCTTTAACAATCTTCTCCTCCAAAACAAAATAAAGCAGAGTGGTGGCACACCTTGGACAACCCTTGCAAGAGGTACTGCATAGAAGACCCAGATGTCTAAAGACTAATGTCCTTAATCTGACTAAAAGGAACAGTTAAAACAATAAATGTTATGGTGAATTGACTGAAGTAATTTCCTCATTGTGTTTTAATCCCTCTTGGAGGTTGTCTGGAACACTGTGGCTGGCATTTATTGTTAAAAATATTTGCAGACTTAAAGGTTCAATCTAAATAAATAAATATATAAAGGGTTGAACTTGGCAAGACAAACTGAATAATTTAAATAGAAAACAGTTGAGTGTGCTGTCCGGGTGGTTTATTAAAGTACTTAAAATCACAAATGGCACAGAAACCAGGCATGTGAGTGACAGATAGGTTAAACAATAGATCTGACAAAGAGTGAATAGTGGTAGCTGCTAAAAATATAAACTGAATGATTTGGAAAGAAAATGGGCATAGGCAGAACTCCATGGAGCAGGTGACTGAAGTGGGGATAGGGAAACCAGCAGTAATGGCTGGTGGTGATATAGGGTGAGTGGGCAGACAAATTCATTACACTCAGTAATTTTTGTTACAGCGGTGTCATATCCAAGAACACAACAACACAACGACACAAGTGTTCTCCAACAAAACTACAGAGAAGTACCAACAAGAATGCATGCAAACCTGATGTATGCTTTCATGCCTCACACATGCCCTATGTTCAATCAGAAATTCCATCAGTAGTATCATTTCATAGATGCAAATGTTTCTATCACAACTGTTGTGGGGGTTTTACACAGCATGGAACAGGTGGTCAAAGGGTTACTTAAATGTATTGGGCTAAAGAATGCATGTTTTTAGTGTTTTAGAGGCCTTTAAATAACTGCCAACAATTTGTTTTCGTGCTGGTAAAGGCCTAAAGGTAGAGGACACCTGAACAAACGTGGGGTCTTTTCCAATATGAATCCACCCCTTCTTGTCAAGCTATATAAACCTGAATTCTGCAGAGAAACTTCTCTCAGACTTCTCTCTGGGCGCCCGTGATTAAATCTGAGATGATTCATCACACTTGTTTGTTTCTGAGAATTAGCTTTCAAACTTAAAGAAATTTCCACGACACTGTTTTGCAACACATTATGTCAAACATCATGTCCTAAAGAAAACAATTTGGTAAACAGTAAAAACAGTTATTATAGAAGAAAGAAAAGGCATGTGTGGACAGGAAAGCTAACCCAAATGTGTGTGGTGATAGGCATGAGCCTACATTATTTAAGAGAGAAGCTCACATCACCAACCTTTTGGGTTCAGGAGGCAGACACTCTCTGTACTTTTAAGGCTAGACTTAAAACCTTCCATAATAAAGCGTATAGTTATGGTTGGTGCAGATAGCCCTGAACCATCCCTTAGTTATGCTGCTATAGGCCTAGAGCTCCATTACCCTACCCTCATCTCTTCTCCCCTACATGTATATTCCAGCACTTTCCCTCTCTCTCTCTTCTCTCCCTCTGTACCTTCTGCAGGAGCTGTATATTGCTGATGTGCAGTAACTGGCCCCACCAACCTGCAGTATCTATTTGTTGTTTATTGTTGCTGTTCTTTTCTCTCTCCTCTATCCATTCACCCCAACCGGTTGAGGCAGGTGGCTGCTCAAACTGAGCCTGGTTCCACTGGAGATTTCTTCTGTTAAAGGGAGTTTTTCCTCTCCACTGTCCCAGTGGCCCTCATCAAGCTGACAGGCAATGTTAACTTCACCTAACACTGAAGGTTTTACGCTGTTTCCAATGTGGCTGTGCTGCATTTGTGTTTCTTAAGTTTGTCAGATAAATCCACAAATCAAATCCACAATTTCTTGTTGAGTCCAAGCTGTGTCTCCTCCAAAAAGCAAGCACAGGAAACAGGAAGGTGAATTCTTACCCACACTTGCTGTGCTGTCCTCGCAACACGTTCCCTATGTTGTTAGACAGCCAGCGAACAAATAGAAAAGAAGACTTCACACAAGGCGTACGTTTCTTGTTTTTACTGAAGTCTCGTCTCGTTTATTTCCTTTCAGTTTTCTTTTTGTAACTGAAACAAACAGTCCAAAGAGAAAAAATACATCACTAACCAAAATGCACGGCCTTCATGCTACATTAGCTTAGCTAGATTAGCCAACATACCGAATACACGCTAAACGAAAACATTTCCAACATAAATATAGTGCTTTGGAACACACCAATACTCACAAAGACAAAGATTCTCCAAGGCACAAGATTTTGTGTACAGTACAGTAAGTACAATGAACATGAGCTGCTTAAACTTCTCTTTTATTTTGCTGAGAAGCCTGCTAGCTTCGTAAATGGAGACAAGGCGTCAAAGGTGATGTGAGCACTCACTCTATTACAATCACAATCTTGATAAAACGTAATACACAGACCTCTCACTCTCACGTTTTTTTTTTTGTTTTTTTTTTTACTACCAACACTTTTAAACTAATCCCAACATGAATTCACCCATTTACAGTCTGTACTTCCACCTTGCAAACCTTCCCGTCACTAGTTGGAAAGACCTTTACCATTCATTTCTGTTGGCTTGGGCGTCCTTCAACAGAACTACATCTCCTTCTCTAACACTGGGCCTGTTCTCAGTCCATTTTGTGCGGCTTTGTAGAGTAGATAAATATTCTCCTTTCCACCTTTTCCAAAAGGTGGAAATAAAAGTTCATTTTATTTCTCATTAATGTACACTCAGCACCCCATCTTGACAGAAAAAAACAGAAATTTTTGCAAATTTATTAAAAAAGAAAAACTGAAATATCACATGGTCATAAGTATTCAGACCCTGTGCTCAGTATTGAGTAGAAGCACCCTTTTGAGCTAGTACAGCCATGAGTCTTCTTGGGAATGTTGCAACAAGTTTTTCACATCTGGATTTGGGGATCCTCTGCCATTCTTCCTTGC
Organism: Mastacembelus armatus; assembly: GCF_900324485.2. Lineage (NCBI taxonomy): Eukaryota > Metazoa > Chordata > Actinopteri > Synbranchiformes > Mastacembelidae > Mastacembelus > Mastacembelus armatus. Next base: position 1,897,921 of record NC_046653.1, on the reverse strand, counting down.
AGATCCTCTCCAGTTCCGTCAGGCTGGATGGTGAACGTTGGTGGAGGGCCATTTTCAGGTCTCTCCAGAGATGCTCAATTGGGTTTAGGTCAGGGCTCTGGCTGGGCCAGTCAAGAACGGTCACAGAGTTGTTCCACAGCCACTCCTTTGTTATTTTAGCTGTGTGCTTAGGGTCATTGTCCTGTTGAAAGGTGAACCTTCGGCCCAGTCTGAGGTCCTGAGCACTCTGGAAGAGGTTTTCTACCAGAATATCTCTGTACTTGGCCGCATTCATCTTTCCTTCAATTGCAACCAGTCGTCCTGTCCCTGCAGCTGAAAAACACCCCCACAACATGATGCACCCACCACCATGTTTCACTGTAGGGATTGTATTGGGCACAAGATGAGCAGTGCCTGATTTTCTCCACACATACCGCTTAGAATTAACGCCAAAAAGTTCAATCTTGGTCTCATCAGACCAGAGAATCTTATTTCTCATGGTCTGGGAGTCCATGTATTTTTTGGCAAACTCTATGCGGGCTTTCATGTGTGTTGCACTGAGGAGAGGCTTCCGTCGGGCCACTCTGCCATAAAGCCCGAACTGGTGGAGGGCTGCAGTGATAGTTGACTTTGTGGAACTTTCTCTCACCTCTCTACTGCATCTCTGAAGCTCAGCCACAGTGATCTTTGGGTTCTTCTTTACCTCTCTCACCAAGGCTTTTCTCCCACGATTGCTCAGTTTGGCTGGATGGCCAGGTCTAGGAAGAGTTCTGGTCGTCCCAAACTTTTTCCATTTGAGGATTATGGAGGCCACTGTGCTCTTAGGAACCTTGAGTGCTGCAGAAATTCTTTTGTAACCTTGGCCAGATCGGTGCCTTGCCACAATTCTGTCTCTGAGCTCCTTGGGCAGTTCCTTCGACCTCATGATTCTCATTTGCTCTGACATGCACTGTGAGCTGTAAGGTCTTATATAGACAGGTGTGTGCCTTTCCTAATCAAGACCAATCAGTTTAATTAAACACAGCTGGACTCCAATGAAGGAGCAGAACCATCTCAAGGAGGATCAGAAGAAATGGACAGCATGTGAGTTAAATATGAGTGTCACTGCAAAGGGTCTGAATACTTATGACCATGTGATATTTCAGTTTTTCTTTTTTAATAAATTTGCAAAAATTTTTTCATTTCTGTTTTTTTCTGTCAAGATGGGGTGCTGAGTGTACATTAATGAGAAATAAAATGAACTTTTTTGATTTTGGCCAATGGCTGCAATGACACAAAGAGTGAACATTTTAAAGGGGTCTGAATACTTTCCGTACCCACTGTAACACACCTAAAAACTAACTAAACTCTAAACAATTCATTAACTGCTACATTCCGGTACTAGTCAAGTACCTTTCTATTTTGACCGGTATTTATTGCTATTTCCTGACTTAGCGCTTGTTAGCATACCGGTTAGCTTAGCTAGCTAGTTAGCTAAGCTAACATGGCCTCTCCCTCTCTCTGTCTTTCTTGATTGGTGTGCCACATGTTTAGTTATTCCTCTGCCTCCTTTAGCGATAATGATACCTGTAATAAGTGTAAGGTTCTGTTAGCCTTGGAGGCGAGGATCACTGATTTGGAAGCGTGGCTCCGCACCTTCGAACAAAAGCCAGCTAGCCTAGCCCCGTTAGCCTGTGTGGAGCCACCGAGCTCAGGGTCTGTTAGCGGTCCAAGGGCAGCTCCGGAGCAGCCCGGAGAATTAGCCTGGGCGACGGTCCGACGGAAACGTACTCCTAAGCTGAAGCCCCTCGGCTCATCACCTACCTGTTCACGTTTCTAATAGATTTTCCCCGCTCAGCGACACACCCGCTGAGAAACTGACTCTGATAATTGGCGATTCCATAGTCAGGAACGTGAAAATAGAGACACCAGCGACCATAGTCAAATGTATTCCTGGGGCCAGAACGGGCGACATCGAATCAAATCTGAAGCTGCCGGCTAAGGGTAATCGTAAATATGGGAAAATTATTATTCACGTCGGCAGCAATGACACCCGATTACTCCAATCGGAGGTCACTAAAATTAATGTTGAGTCGGTGTGTAACTTTGCTAAATTAATGTCAGACTCCGTAGTTTTCTCTGGACCCCTCCCCAATCTGACCAGCGATGACATGTTTAGCCGCATGTCGTTGTTCCGTCGCTGGCTGTCTAGGTGGTGTCCAGCAAACTATGTGGGCTTCATAGACAATTGGGCCACTTTCTGGGGAAAACCCGGTCTGGTAGTGAGAGACGGCATCCATCCCACTTTGAATGGTGCAGCTCTCATCGCTAGAAATTTGGCCGAGTTTATTAGCCGACCTAAAGCCTGACAATCCAGGGTGGGGACCGGGATGCAGAGACTCAATCTAAAACGCCTCTCTGCAGTTTCCTTAGAGCCGTCGCCCCCCTCAAACCACATAGAGACTGTGTCTGCCCCTCGAACATATAAATCAAATAAATCAGAAGTTAACAGAAGGAGTTATTCATAAAAACCTAATAAAAATTAAGACCACTCCTCTTATTGAACAGAAAAACAGAACTGTCAAATGTGGACTATTAAATATTAGGTCTCTTTCATCTAAATCTTTTAGTAAATGATTTGATAACTGATCAAATTGACCTACTTTATCTTACTAAAACCTGGTTACAGCAGGATGAATATGTCATTCTGAACGAATCAACCCCCCTCAGTCATAAAAATTATCATGTTCCTCGAAGCACAGGTTGAGGTGGAGGAGTAGCTACAATCTTCCACTCAAACTTATTATTAAACTTTCATTCTCAGAACAATTTTAACTCATTTGAGAGCCTCACTCTTAGTCTCTCACATCCAAACTGGAAAACACAAAAACCAGTTCTACTTGTCACTGTGTACCGTCCACCTGTCCCTTACTCAGAGTTTTTAACTGAATTCCCTGACTTCCTGTATGATCTAGTGCTTAGATCAGATAAAGTTATTATAGTGGGAGATTTTAACATTCATGTAGATGTTGAAAATAAGGGCCTCAGCATTGCATTTAATTCTATATTAGATTCAATTGGTTTCATTCAAAATGTTAATAAACCCACCCACTGTTTCAATCACACCCTTAATCTTGTTCTGACCTATGGCATCGAAATTGAAATTGAAATGTAATAGTTTTTCCCCCAAATCCTATTTTGTCAGATCATTCTTTAATAACTTTTGAATTTAAAATGATGGATCATGCAGCGTTTGGAAGAAAATTCCACTACAGCAGATGTTTATCCGACAACGCTGTTAATAAATTTAAGAAAATGATTCCATCTTTATTTACGTCTATGCCAAGTATAAACATAGTGGAGGGCAGCTGCTTCAATCCCACTCCCTACCAAATTGATCATGTTGTTGACAGCGCTGTAACCTCACTGCGTGAAACACTTGATTCTGTGGCCCCTCTGAAAAAGAAGTTAGTGAATCAGAGAAGACTAGCCCCATGAATAATTTACATATTTGTACCTTAAAGCAGGCATCACGAAGGCTGGAAAAGAAGTGGCGTTCCACAAACTTAGAGGAAATTTTTCTAGCCTGGAAAAACAGTCTACTAACATATAAAAAAGCTCTCCGTAAAGCCAGAACTGCATACTATTCATCACTAATAGAGGAAAATAAGAACAATCCCAGGTTTCTTTTCAGCACTGTAGCCAGGCTGACAAAAAGTCACAGCTCTGTTGAGCCCAGTGTTCCCTTAGCTCTCAGCAGTGATGAATTTATGAGTTTCTTTACAAATAAAATCACAACTATTAGAGATAAAATTCAGCAGATGCTTCCTATACCTGCAATAAATGAATCTTCTACTACAGTAGCTCTTGAATCATCTGTAGGACCTCAGTTATGTTTAGACTGCTTCTCTCCCATAGATCTCTCTGAATTTACATCAGTAGTTGCTTCATCGAAATCATCAACGTGTCTCTTAGACCCCATCCCGACTAGACTGCTTAAAGGCACCCTGCCATTAATGAACTCATCTTTATTGGACTTGGTAAATTTATCTCTAGTATCAGGCTACGTACCACAGGCCTTTAAGACTGCAGTAATCAAACCTTTACTCAAAAAGCCTAGTCTTGATCCAGGAGTCTTGGCTAATTATCGACCAATATCCAACCTGCCATTTATTTCTAAAATCCTAGAAAAAGCTGTTGCTAAGCAGCTATCAGACCACTTACACAGGAATGAACTATTTGAAGATTTTCAATCAGGATTTAGAGCACATCATAGTACAGAAACAGCACTGTTGAAAGTTACCAACGATCTTCTCTTAGCCTCAGATAATGGACTTGTTTCAATACTTGTCCTCCTAGACCTTAGTGCAGCATTCGACACCATTGACCACAACATCTTATTACAGAGACTGGAGCATGTGATTGGTATCAGAAGAACAGCGTTAAAGTGGTTCCAATCCTATTTATCGAACAGATTCCAGTTTGTTCATGTCCATGATGAACCTTCCACACGAACAAAAGATAGTTATGGAGTTCCACAAGGCTCCGTGCTAGGACCGATTCTGTTCACCCTGTACATGCTTCCTTTAGGATATGTCATTAGGAAGCACTCTATTAATTACCACTGCTATGCAGATGACACTCAGTTGTATCTATCTATTAAACCTGTTAACACAAACCAGTTAACCAGACTTCAAGCCTGTCTAACTTACATCAAGGCCTGGATGACCAGTAACTTTTTACTTTTAAACTCGGAGAAAACAGAAGTCATTATATTTGGGCCAAAAAAATCTCAGAAATAACTTTTCTCAAATTATAGCTACTCTAGATGGCATAACCCTGGCCTCTAGCACTACTGTAAAAAACCTTGGAGTTATTTTTGACCAGGACATGTCCTTTAACTCACACATAAAACAAATCTCTAGAACTGCATTCTTTCACCTGCACAACATTTCCAAAATTAGGAACATCCTGTCTCAAAATGATGCAGAAAAACTAGTCCATGCATTTGTTACCTCAAGGCTAGATTACTGTAACTCATTACTATCTGGATGTCCCAATATCTCCATAAAAAGCCTCCAATTAATCCAGAATGCCGCAGCCAGAGTCCTGACAGGAACTAGCAAGAGAGATCATATTTCTCCTATATTGGCTTCTCTTCATTGGCTCCCTGTAAAATATAGAATAGAATTTAAAATCCTTCTTCTCACATACAAATCCCTTCATAATCAAGCTCCTTCATACCTCAAAGACCTCATAGTACCATATTATCCCAATAGACCACTTCGCTCTCAGAGTGCAGGTCTACTTGTGGTTCCCAGAGTTTCCAAAAGCAGAATGGGAGGCAGAGCGTATAGTTATAAAGCTCCTCTCCTATGGAGCCAGCTCCCAGCCTGGGTTCAGGAGGCAGACACACTCTATACTTTTAAGGCTAGACTTAAAACCTTCCTATTTGACAAAGCATATAGTTAGGGCTGGCTTCAGGCAAACCTAAACCATCCCTTAGTTATGCTGCTATAGGCCTAGACTGCCCGAGGACCATCGGTGCACTGAGCTCCCCTCCCCCCCCCCCCCCCCTTTCCCTTCCCCTCCCCTCTCTTCTCTCCTCCCACCTCATGTATATTCCACCATTGAATGTTACTAACCTTGTGCTCTCTCTCTCCCCTAGTTTGTGCTCTCTCCCTCTCTCTCTGTTCTCTCTGTACCTTCTGCAGGTGTCCCTGGTCCTGGAGCTGTATATCGCTGATGTGCAGTTACTGGTCCCACCAACCTGCAGTGTCTATTTGTTGTTTATTGTCGCTATTCTTTTCTCTCTGCTCTATTCACTCACCCCAACCGGTCCAGGCAGATGGTTGCCCAAACTGAGCCCGGTTCTGCTGGAGGTTTTTTCTTCCGTTAAAGGGAGTTTTTCCTCTCCACTGTCGCCAAGTGCTTGCTCATAAGGGAATTGTTGGGTTTTTAGTTTTAGTTTTTGTAAAGTGCCTTGAGATGATTTGTATTGTGATTTGGCGCTATACAAATAAAACGCTTACCCCCAACTATCCAGTATCCAGCACTACGGACAGCTCCCTCGGTAACGTGTCTTCCTTGATGAGCCACTTGTTCATGGAACCATCTTACTAGTATCATGGCGATGTGACTAGTAGCTGGAATAATCAAAGGATACTTTTCCTTTTCTGTGAGGTCAGCAGAAGAGAGACGTCCCCCAACTCGTAGGAGGCCATCGTTGACCACAACTGGGTTGAGCTTTTTTAGTGTGTCATGTTTCCTGTTTGTCTGTTTTCCTTCTTTAAGGTTTTTGAATGTCTCTTTGAAAGTTTCGTGTTGGACAGTTCAGATGATAACAGCTTTGGCTTGAGTGAGCTCTTTGCTGCTTGGCATTACAGTAAAACCTCTCCATCCCTTTCGATCACTTGTGTCTTGTTTGAATGATGTAGAAAAATGAATGAGTCTGGCTATGATACTACACAGTGTGGTCCAGCTTGAATACATCTCAAAGCATTGAGAGCCTAGTCGAGGCTCTGATGTCATAGTTGTCAGTGTTTTTACTTCTGGACGTATTTCCTTATCACTTTCAGGTTCAATGAGTGTAAAAAGACTGATTTCGTTTGATTCTGCAGATTTCTCTGAATGCAGAAATGCCGGGCCTGAAAAATAGTTGCTGTTTTGAAGCTCTGCTGCTAGATGTAGCTCAGTTGGGACATAATACCATTATTCAGGGTGAGTGGAATTTCTGATTCTTGTGACCCGATTAGCAACATACATATAAAACCTCCTGGAGGATTTGTGTATTCAATTCAATTCAATTTCAATTCAATTCAATTTTATTTGTATAGCGCCAAATCACAATACAAATCATCTCAAGGCACTTTACAAAAACTAAAACTAAAAACCCAACAATTCCCTTATGAGCAAGCACTTGGCGACAGTGGAGAGGAAAAAACTCCCTTTAACGGAAGAAAAAAACCTCCAGCAGAACCGGGCTCAGTTTGGGCGGCCATCTGCCTCGACCGGTTGGGGTGAGTGGATAGAGCAGAGAGAAAAGAACAGCAACAATAAACAACAAATAGACACTGCAAGTTGGTGGGGCCAGTAACTGCACATCAGCGATAAACAGCTCCAGGACCAGGGACACCTGCAGAAGGTACAGAGAGAGAGAGAGAGAGAGAGAGGGAGGGAGAGAGCACAAACTAGGGGAGAGAGAGAGCACAAGGTTAGTAACATTCAATGGTGGAATATACATGAGGTCGGAGAGAAGGGGGAGGGGGGGGCGGGTAGGGTAGGGGAGCTCAGTGCACCAATGGTCCTTGGGCAGTCTAGGCCTATAGCAGCATAACTAACTAAGGGATGGTTCAGGGTTGCCTGAAGCCAGCCCTAACTATATGCTTTGTCAAAGAGGAAGGTTTTAAGTCTAGCCTTAAAAGTACAGAGAGTGTCTGCCTCCTGAACCCAGGCTGAGAGCTGGTTCCACAGGAGAGGAGCTTGATAGCTAAAGGCTCTGCCTCCCATTCTGCTTTTGAGAACTCTGGGAACCACAAGTAGGCCTGCACTCTGAGAGCGAAGTGGTCTATTGGGATAATATGGTACTATGAGGTCTTTAAGGTATGAAGGAGCTTGATTATGAAGGGATTTGTATGTGAGAAGAAGGATTTTAAATTCTATTCTATATTTTACAGGGAGCCAATGAAGAGAAGCCAATATAGGAGAAATATGATCTCTCCTGCTAGTTCCTGTCAGGACTCTGGCTGCGGCATTCTGGATTAATTGGAGGCTTTTTATTAAGATATTAGGACATCCAGATAGTAATGAGTTACAGTAATCTAGCCTTGAGGAAACAAACGCATGGACTAGTTTTTCTGCATCATTTTGAGACAGGATGTTCCTAATTTTGGAAATGTTGCGCAGGTGAAAGAATGCAGTTCTAGAAATTTGTTTTATGTGTGAGTTAAAGGACATGTCCTGGTCAAAAATAACTCCAAGGTTTTTTACAGTAGTGCTGGAGGCCAGGGCTATGCCATCTAGAGTAGCTATAATTTTAGAAAAGTTATTTCTGAGATTTTTAGGCCCAAATATAATGACTTCTGTTTTCTCCGAGTTTAAAAGTAAAAAGTTACTGGTCATCCAAGCCTTTATGTCAGTTAGACAGGCTTGAAGTCTGGTTAACTGGTTTGTGTTAACAGGTTTAATAGATTGATATAACTGAGTGTCATCCGCATAGCAGTGGTAATTAATAGAGTGCTTCCTAATGATATATCCTAAAGGAAGCATGTACAGGGTGAACAGAATCGGTCCTAGCACAGAACCTTGTGGAACTCCATAACTAACTTTTGTTCGTGTGGAAGGTTCATCATGGACATGAACAAACTGGAATCTGTCCGATAAATAGGATTGGAACCACTTTAACGCTGTTCCTCTGATACCAATCACATGCTCCAGTCTCTGTAATAAGATGTTGTGGTCAATGGTGTCGAATGCTGCACTAAGGTCTAGGAGGACAAGTATCGAAACAAGTCCATTATCTGAGGCTAAGAGAAGATCGTTGGTAACTTTCAACAGTGCTGTTTCTGTACTATGATGTGCTCTAAATCCTGATTGGAAATCTTCAAATAGTTCATTCCTGTGTAAGTGGTCTGATAGCTGCTTAGCAACAGCTTTTTCTAGGATTTTAGAAATAAATGGCAGGTTGGATATTGGTCTATAATTAGCCAAGACACCTGGATCAAGACTAGGCTTTTTGAGTAAAGGTTTGATTACTGCAGTCTTAAAGGCCTGTGGTACGTAGCCTGATACTAGAGATAAATTTACCAAGTCCAATAAAGATGAGTTCATTAATGGCAGGGTGCCTTTAAGCAGTCTAGTCGGGATGGGGTCCAAGAGACACGTTGATGATTTCGATGAAGCAACTACTGATGTAAATTCAGAGAGATCTATAGGAGAGAAGCAGTCTAAACATAACTGAGGTCCTACAGATGATTCAAGAGCTACTGTAGTAAAAGATGTATGTAGCCAACACAATTTTACTGTCAGTAAAAAACTTCACATTGTCTACTTTCAAGTCCAACTCATCTCTTATCAGCTCAAACATTTCTACTGCAAGCACAGTGCCACAGAGTTCAAGGCATGGAACTGTGTGAGCAGGGCGGAGTGCAAGTTTCGACTTCCCCATTACAAATTGGCAACGTGTGTTAGACTTGTCTTGCTAGACCTTAGTGCTGCATGTGACACTATTGACCACAGCATCTTATTACAGAGACTGGAACATGTGATTGGACTCAAAGAAGATTGGAACCATTTTAATGCTGTTCCCTTATCTGATAGATTCCAAATTGTTCATGTTCATGATGAACCTTCCACGTGCATATACACAGTTCTTTCCTTTCCATTGATTTTAATGAAACTGAACTGTAGCACCTTGGTATCTGGAGGTCTTCCAAAACTTTCAAAAAGTCTCTCCATCAGACCCACATCTCTTCCTTTTCTGGGGGTAGAGCTGGATCCCAGTCTCTCTCTTCTGATGAGAACTCTCTAACTAGTGCTTTACCCTGCATTATAATGAGAGCTGTAAAGCCCAAAGGATCATATAGGCTATTTACTGTTGACGGCACTCCCCTTCATATGAATGGTTAGACTTCATCTGACACAAGGTAAGTGAAACTGTCGGTTTGAAGATTCCAACAGAGTCCTAAGCTACGCTGCACTGGAAGAGGATCTACTCCAAGGTCTAACTCTTTCAGGTCTTTTGCACAATCCTCGACAGGAAAAGCTTCCGTTACTTGACTGCAGTTTGATGCCACTTTGTGAAGTCGCAGGTTAGACTCTGCCAGCATGTTTTGGGTTCTTACAAGCAGGTTGATTGCCCCTACTGGCGTGGCGACTGATGTGAGCCCATCATCAACGTAGAACTGACGCTCAACAAAGTGTCTTGCATCTGAGCCATGTTCTTGCTCTCCCTGTTGGGCTGTCCGTCTCATGCAATAAATGGCTACAGCAGGTGATGGGCTGCTTCCAATACATGAACTTTCATTCTGAACTCTATCACCTTCTTTGTGATACAGATAGCGCAGATAGTCTCTGTGGTCTTCACGTACCACAAAGCAATAAAACATTTGCTGTATGTCAGCTGTCAGGGCTATGGGCTCTTTTCGAAAACACATAAGTACACCTAATAGTGAGTTGTTCAAGTTGTGTTCATTTATAAGCACTTGGTTGAGGGATGTTCCTTCACTCTCTGCACTATAGTGGGTAAATACCAATGTTCTTTACCTTCGGGTAGAGGTGGTGCAAGCTTGGTCATTTTCCAACATTTTCCGCATGAACTCAATGTAATGAGCTTTCATTTTTGGTTTCTTTTCCAGCGTCTTTCGCAGTGAGTGGAGGCGTTTTAAGGCTTGCTCTCTGTTGCTTGGAAGGGTAAGGGAGCAACCCAACTGTTCTCTTTGTTTTGATAAACTTCATTGTCCATTAGAGCCAGGAATGTCTTGTCCTTTAGGGATAGTGCAAGCTTGTTGTCACCTTTGATTCTATCAAACCCATAGTGCCCTATGTGGGCTGAGCAATGTTTGATGGGTGTATACCACTTAGCATTGTTGGGCTGCACTGCTGTGTTGTGTACTCACTATTCTCCTTGACATGAATGTTTGGACAAGGCTCAAAGTAAGACGGATGGCCATTATCCAAGGTGTGTGTCTTGTATACATTGACCACTGCTGGTCTGTGGGCTTTTCCTAGACATACCTACTCAGAGTAAAAACACTGATTTTAACTCAAATAACGAACGTTGGGCTCCGCATTGTATTGTATTGTACTGTACTAATGAGTGAACAAGATGACTTTTAGATCATTGCGAAGTAAACACTTTAGCCTACAACATGCAGGTCTCCAAAGTCTGTGAACCAATGCTCTGTTTGTGTTCTATGGTCTTATTTCAGTGACAAAAAAATTTTAGTTTTTTACTAACCATGCACAGTTTTCTCAAAAACACAATCATGTATAAACTTGCTGTCACTTTGACCACATACCTCTGTGCACTTCGAGGTTACTGAAGGTGAGTTCTCACTTGGCTCTTCACTGTCATTGCATTGACTTTCTGGTGTAGTGCTCTTTGGGGAAAAAGCAGGACCTGGATGCAGTGCTGATATATGCTTGGTACTATCGCACTCAATACACTTGACCAATGCTTTACAATACTTTGCAATATGTTGGACAGATCCACAGCACCTACAGCAAATGTGATGCTCTTTGAGATAAGCCTTGCGTTCTTCAATTGGTTTGTCTCTGAACAATTTACATTTTTTAAGCGGGTGTGGCTTCTTATGGATTGGGCACTGACGATTGTGGTAGAAATTTCTTTAAGTTTGAGAGTTGCTAATTCTCAGAAAACAACCGCAAGTGTGATGAATCATGTTGGGGTCATGAGGTGAATAGTTGAATTGTTGCCATTGTGTAACAGGATTTGAAGACAATACCATGTTTGTGTAAGATGTTTAAACAGCTGTCTGTTTTACCAGATAAACCACATAACCTTATGACCTATGAAACTGGAAACTCTAACTGCACCCACGCACCCTGTGTCTTGTTTGTTCCTCACTATAAAAATAAAAGACTGCTCTGTGAAGAGGGAGTCAGGGTCGCATGGGGGAGAGAAGGAAGTCTCTTCTCTCCGTCTGCAACTGAGGCGATTTCATTTGCAGAGCATATACTCGGTACAAAGTTGTCGTGTGTTTTCATTGCCTTCAGGGAAAAGAACCGAGTCAGTGTAGCGTAAACCTGACAAATCATCTCAGGTTTAATCACGGGCCCGGAGAGGACGTCCTTGCAGAAGTCCTCTGCCGTCTGTGTTACAAGACCAGTTTATATACCGTACTTTGGACTAATCCTGAACAGACCCCCACATTGTTTGTTCAGGTACTATCTTCAGTCTTCTTACCATCAAAGAAACAAATTGTTGGCAGTCATTTACAACCTTCTACCCTAAAACACTAAACCAATAAACAGACAGAACCACATACCATGAAAGGGTCAAGCAAACATTCAACCCCCACACTGGTTTAAGTCAGTGACCATTTGCTCTGTCGTAAAATCCCACATTTCCCCCTTTTGACACAAAGTGTCAACACATTCAAGACAAGACATTTCCTGGGGCCCAATCATTTAACTGTATTTCAGCAGTATTTGTCGATTCAGTTGGTAAGCTAACATAAAGTGAAATGTATTCTCCTCCAAGTACTCCTCCTAACCATTTATACATCAGGGCCCGCATGCAAGTGAGTGCACATGTACAAAAACACATGAGCATACCAAACATAATAACTACAGGGATTAAAATTTGCACAATTCCAGCACCCCAAGGACCAAACTTATCTGATAACCAATTTCTAAAACAGATTCGGATGGCCCAAAAGCATCCCGAATCTGTTGTAATGTTGCTATAACATTTGTCATATTATCAGAATTGTCAGGAATGAGAGTGACACAAGCATCTCCTGTCAAATTTAAAGTTAATCACAGGCCTCCAGTTTTGGCTAAAAGATAGTCTAAAGCCATTTCATGTTTTAATAATGTTAGTCTATGAGATTTGTCATTTGCTTGAAGTAAATAAAACCCTTTTATAGTCTCATTGGCAAATGCAGACATTGAATAGGTAATATTGTCAATGTGATCAGCTAAAAATGTTACACCGTACCAAGGTAACAACCCAATTCCCCATTTTTCACCTAAAGAAATACGCCAATGGAAAGCTTTAAGGGTTGAGAATTTTGCTATCTCTCGCTTCTCAATGTGGTTTACACTATGCATTAAATTAACAGGCCAAGTTAACAATTGTAAGATTAACAAAATAGCAACATCCTGACCATCCTGACGGTAGGAAAAGAAATGCTCTGTTCCCACAAAGCCAATAAAAATTTCCAATAGGTGCTATACCCATATATGCAGGAGCATGAAGGAAATCATTTACTAATATTGTCTGTCCATCTTTGAAAGTGATATTAACTGAACCAGAAGCTGGCTTGTGCTTAGTCCCCTGTGCAGTCATGATTGTTCGACTTGTAAGTGTGACATTCGGGAAATTATTTTCCCGAATCCTGTATTTTATTGTGAAGGGTCATTTGGGGAAGTGGATGTCACTCAGTTGTTGGTGCCTAGTGATTGCTGATTCATTTCACCTGTGGACCTTGTAGACTTTTTGTTCTTATAGCGGAGACCGTGCCGTCACTAGCCGCCGGGTTGTCTGCTACCTCGTCTTGGAGAGACGTTTGGATTATCTGGAGTAAGGAATCTCACCCCGCGTGGCTGCTAGAGGGATCTGTGGGATCTTCCTGGTCGCAGCAAGTATTTTTGGTTTATTGACATTTTAAGACTCTTTAGAAGAGGAGGACCTCCCCGGTGTCGGGAGGATCCCGCGAAGGAGAGGACCTCGACGAGGGGGACGTTTTCTCTATTTGGATTTTAAGTTAGTTACGGACTACGTTGGTCAAGACCTCGCAAGTAGTGCGAGAAGAAAGAGGAAGGCACTGGACTCTCTGTGTGCCAGAGAAGCGCAGGTGCGTCACCGCAGTCATTGAAGGGTTTCTTTCTACTAACCCGTGTCCTTACCTTCCTACAGTTGTGTGGCAGCTCGCCTGGATCCCTGTTCGACCACAGGGAAGCCCGTTACCCGTCAGATGTTGCTCTGCGGACACCCATCGGATCTAGCACACCATCTCTGTGGACCGTCCCGGTAGTACCGTGTTCCGGCCCTCAGAGGAACCCTCCACTCCATACTCCGCATCCGGTCCTGGACCCTCACCTGCTGGTCGCCAATTCACTGACTCCCCCACTCCTTGCAATCTCTCAATAAACATTCCTTTTTGCCTTCATACCCGGACTCCAGTGGTTGGTGTTTTTGAAGTCAAGGTCCACATAAAAATTAGCTAGAAGCATGACAGTAAGACTTGCAACAGGGTTTGTACATTGTGATATTCCCATAAACTGCCCTGTGCCATTTGAACACAAACACACTGAATGTGAAATATTTGTGGGTTGCATAGGTACTTCCACAGGGTCAGCTATTGTAGAATTCAATGGAAATGGTGCAGGCAACATGTGATCACAAAACCAATCTACACATGATAAATAAATAGATTTCTGTTCCTGTGTATGTCCATATGCATCTGCGGTTGCACCATACCACATTCGATGGGAATATTTACAGTATTGCCTGCTGTGTTCGCTTACAGATGTATATTTTGTAAAAGACTGTACCAAACTAATAACAGGGTCCAAACAAGGGCAATGCTGTGTTTCTAATTGAAAAAGAGAATGCCAACTTTCAGGAGGACCCTGAATAGCTAGAATGTTAGAATAAGGTCCGTAAAGGTTGTTTTTATGCCATTCATTAACATGAACAGAGGGTTGAGATAGCGCTTCCTCTGCGTCAAACCCCCAAGGTTTCCACTCGGACTGTTCAAACAACTGTCTTTTGCGTCTTATTAAGAGTTCTTTGTTTGCCTGTAAGATATCATCTTCTGGGAGTCTGGATGACATGTCTTTGCTTCTTCCTTTCGTGGTTTCGTCTGTTCTGAATGCAGTCTGAATTATGGCTGCAGTGGTGATCACTCCAGTGATGAAAACTGCTAACAGCACCCAAAGTCCGTGCATCTTCTCAGCTCCTCGTTGTCGTCTCATCAGTGGCACCCTGTGGGAAGGGTTTACAGTGGGATGCATGAATCCACGTATCCTTCTCTGCAATCCGGACAGCCGTTGGGGTCGTCAGTAGCACCTGGTATGGCCCTGTCCAACAGGGTTCCAATGCTTCCTCCTAAGGTCTTTAACCACTATCCAGTCTCCTGGCTGGATGGCATGGAGTTGTCCTACCACAGGCTCAGGAAGGGCAGCTTTTACCTTAGGGAAAATGAGCTTGAGAGTCTGGTTAAGTGCACAACAGTATTGTAACATCTCATCATCCATTCCTGTTAAAGTTAACTTATTCTGGGGGAAAGGCGTACAGTGGGTACGGAAAGTATTCAGACCCACTGTATTTGTCATTCGCATGGGTCGTCCAGTGAGTATCTCATAAGGAGAGAGTCCAGTTGTTTTATGTGGGTGGCCTCTCATAAACATTAGCGCTAAAGGTAAAACTTTTACCCATGAAAACTGTGTTTCAGCCATTAATTTTGTAAGTTTGATTTTCAGTGTCTGATTAGCTCTCTCAACTGCACCACCACTAGCTGGATGGTATGCACAGTGTGTCTTCAAATTAATCTGAAGACTTACTGATAGACTCTGTATGACATTATTTACAAAATGTGAGCCATTATCGCTACTTAGTTTGGAAGGGAGTCCCCATCGTGGAATGATTTCTTTCAGTAATGCCTTTGCCACTGAAACAGCAGTAGCATTTCTGCATGGAAAACACTCAATCCATTTTGAAAACATATCCAATATTACTAAGCAATATTTGTAGCCATTGCATGGAGTGAGTTCAATAAAATCCATCATTAAGTGTTCAAATGGGCCTTCTGGTTTTGGATGCGCAGACATAGTTACTTCTAAACTTTTACCTATATTGTTAGTAGCACAAATCACACATTTTTTACAAAAATTTTCAGCAAACACTGAAAATCCTGGTGCATACCAAAATGTATTTACAATATCCACCATCCCCCCTTTTGACGCATGGTCAGGCCCATGAGTCAATTTCACCAAGAAGGGAAATATGGATCTAGGGAGCACCGGGAGCCCAGTAGGGCTAACCCAGATATCCAAGGGACGTTGTGTGCACCCTTTTCTTTTCCAGGCAGTTTGCTCACTCACATCAGTTCCTATCTGTAATAAGGAGACATCATCAAGGGAAAAAACATTTTCCTGAATAGACAGGGGCATCTGTAGAATTGGGGAGACAGGTGAATTTGCTGCTGCCTTAGCTGCCCCATCCGCAGTTGCATTCCCCTGCGAGATGTGATCAGTAGCACCAGTGTGGGCCTGGCATTTACACACCGCTACTGAAGTAGGGAGCAATAAGGCATTCAGAAGATTAATAATGAGAATTCTGTGAGCAATAGGTTTACCTGTTGAGGTGAGGAAACCTCTGTTCTTCCACAAAGCATGGAAGTTGTGACAAACATTAAATGCATATTGAGAGTCAGTGTAGACTGTGATGCGTTTTCCGGCACCCAAAATGAAAGCTCTGGTTAGGGCAAACAACTCTGCAGACTGAGCTGATAAGTGAGAAGGCAATCTAGCACTTTCAGTTATATCATATTCAGTACAGACTGCATAAGCAACACATGGTGCCCCATTTGATGGGTTCCTCATTGAAGACCCATCAACAAAGAATACAGCTTCAGCATTAACCAAAGGTGTGCCAAATAAATCATCACGTGGATTAGCTGTAGCTTCTACAAGCTCTAAGCATGAATGAGGCTCTCCATCTTCAGCTGTAGGGAGCAAGGTTGAAGGGTTAAGAACAGTGCAGCCTTTGAGAGTAACATGTGACATTGTTAATAAAATATTCTGCCAGTGCATCTGTCTAGCTGGTGTAAGATGAGCTGTTTTTGCTTGCAGAACGAGAGAGTGGACTGCATGGGGGACATGTACTGTAAGAGGACTCATGGCAACAATATCTTTTGTAGCTAAGACAGCTTCAGTAGTAGCTGCTACTGCTCTCAAACATGGTACCATACCTCTCTCTGTTATAGAAAGATATTTTGAAGAATAACCTATGGGTCGTTGTTTGTCACCATGTTGCTGGGTGAGGACAGCAGACAAGAAGCCATTTCGTTCAGATACAAATAAATTAAATGGTTTAGTGTGGTCTGAAAGTCCTAAAAAGGGTGTGCTTGACAAGGCCTGTTTTAGTTCTGTGAAAGCAGTCTCTGCAGTCGAAGTCCAAGTCAAATCATCACTCATGGCCAGATGTTTTCCCCCATGTGTGATGTCATTAAGGGGTTGGGAGATCTCCGCATAGTTACGAATCCATGGACGGCAATAGCCTGCTAATCCTAAAAATGACATCATTTGTTTTTTATTTCGTGGTTTTGGTACATCCAGAATTGCTTGGATGCGTTCAGGACCCAATTTGCGACCCTCCGGAGTTAAAATATGGTCAAGATAGCGCACAGATTGTGAGACAAGTTGTAATTTGTCTTTTGAAACCTTGTGGCCGTTTTCTGCCAGAAAACTTAGTAGAGACACTGTGTCTGTTGGGCATGCTAGCTTTGTTGGGGAACATATTAACAAATCATCAACATACTGAACTAGTGTGCTACCACATGGACTCTCCCTGTGTGAGAGGTTTTCCGCCACTGCCACTGTAAACAGGGTAGGACTTGAAGAAAACCCTTGGGGCATGCGAGTCCATGTGTAGCGTTTACCATTGAAAGTGAATGCAAACCAGAACTGGTATCCAGAGGATGAACAGGAATGCTAAAATATGCATTTGCTAAATCAATAACAGAATACCAACGAGCATCCCCTGGAATTTGAGACATTAGTGTTATTACATTTGGAACTGTAGGAGCCACTTGGTGAACAGCTGCATTCACGGCTCTGAGGTCCTGAACCGGCCTCCAACTACCATTTGGTTTCTTTACAGGCAAGATTGGGGTGTTGCAGGGTGACTGAGGACATTCCACAATAGCACCTTTATCTATTAGTGACTGAATGACACGAGCAATGCCTTCAACAGCTTCAGAACTTAGTGTATACTGTTTTTTACAAGGCCTAAAATTAGACTTTGGCTGTACAACAACAGGAGTTGCACCTTTTATTTCCCCAAAATCAAATTTACTTGTAGCCCACAATTTGCTAGGTACTGTTGAAAGTAATGCGTCCCCATCAGCCGTCAGAGGCATAAGGAGTAACGTTTCGTTATGCTGTGAATACAACCTATGAATAGATCATATAACTGGTACTAGGATATGTAAGGAGCAGGATGTAATGTTCAATGATTTGCAATATAATCTACCATCACACTCTGGTTGCCAGTCTGTAACCTCTAGGGCTGTTTTAACCCACGAATCTATATCTTCCCAGGACTGATATGGTTGCTTTGTCAATGCAATGTGTGGGACAAAACCCCTTTCTGTAAACACAGCTAATTGTGACTTAGAGAGGCTTACTACAGCTGCTGCACAGTTGTGTCCAATTAATACTGAGGTTATTTCCAGTGTGTCTTTATCAGTTGTGGTCCAAGCTTCTTCATATGTCATATCTCTGTTGTCTGCCGAAACATGAGAAATACATTGTAGGATTGCAGGTGCCTGTGTTATCTGTGGCACCATTGAATATAATTTATCTATGTCAGGGAACTGTATGAGACCCTATGAGTAATAACCAGCAGGTTGTGACAAAGAGAAGGGATATAGACCGGCTGTTGCACAAGTTATGTTAATGCCTGTGGGCTCACATTTAACATCAACCCTTAGTGCACACATGAGGTCTCGGCCCATTAAATTTACAAGACATACAGTGGGTAGTGAAAGTATTCAGACCCCTTTAAAATTTTCACTCTTTGTGTCATTGCAGCCATTTGCCAAAATCAAAAAAGTTCATTTTATTTCTCATTAATGTACACTCAGCACCCCATCTTGACAGAAAAAAACAGAAATGTAGAAATTTTTGCAAATTTATTAAAAAAGAAAAACTGAAATATCACATGGTCATAAGTATTCAGACCCTGTGCTCAGTATTGAGTAGAAGCACCCTTTTGAGCTAGTACAACCATGAGTCTTCTTGGGAATGATGCAACAAGTTTTTCACTTATTTCTCATAGTCTGGGAGTCCTTCATGTGTTTTTTGGCAAACTCTATGCGGGCTTTCATGTGTCTTGCACTGAGGAGAGGCTTCCGTCAGGCCACTCTGCCATAAAGCCCCGACTGGTGGAGGGCTGCAGTGATAGTTGACTTTGTGGAACTTTCTCTCATCTCCCTACTGCATCTCTGGAGCTCAGCCACAGTGATCTTTGGGTTCTTCTTTACCTCTCACCAAGGCTCTTCTCCCACGATTGCTCAGTTTGGCTGGACGGCCAGGTCTAGGAAGAGTTGTGGTCGTCCCAAACTTTTTCCATTTGAGGATTATGGAGGCCACTGTGCTCTTAGGAACCTTGAGTGCTGCAGAAATTCTTTTGTAACCTTGGCCAGATCTGTGCCTTGCCACAATTCTGTCTCTGAGCTCCTTGGGCAGTTCCTTCAACCTCATGATTCTCATTTGCTCTGATATGCACTGTGAGCTGTAAGGTCTTCTATAGACAGGTGTGTGCCTTTCCTAATCAAGTCCAATCAGTTTAATTAAACACAGCTGGACTCCAATGAAGGAGCAGAACCATCTCAAGGAGGATCAGAAGAAATGGACAGCATGTGAGTTAAATATGAGTGTCACTGCAAAGGGTCTGAATACTTATGACCATGTGATATTTCGGTTTTTCTTTTTTAATAAATTTGCAAAAATTTTTTCATTTCTGTTTTTTTCTGTCAAGATGGGGTGCTGAGTGTACATTAATGAGAAATAAAATGAACTTTTTTGATTTTGGCAAACGGCTGCAATGACACAAAGAGTGAAAAATTTAAAGGGGTCTGAATACTTTCCGTACCCACTGTACATCTGACAAAAGGAACACATGGTCACCTCTGTAATCACCAAAACATACTGTCAGTGGCTCTGATAGTGGTTCAAGACCAGGAATGCCTGATGCTCCTATTGTCTTAAGGTATTGTGTTGTTTTCTGTGCATGTGGGAGCAATTTAGATTGAATCTCTGCTCCTGAATCTACTAAGAATGTTACATTTACGCCTTGTATCTTAAGTGTTAATCTAGGTGGTGTTTTTGAGTCTGATGTGAGTTGTATGTATTGATGATATGTAACAGCTGGTCTATTAGTGTGTGGCTGTAGAACTGTATGTGTGTCTCCGTGTAGTGCGATGTTCTGACCTGCCTCCCCTGTCTCCTATGCTTGAGGAGCCTGGAACCCTGGTGAATGCACAGCAAGTCCCAGGGGCGGAGCATGTGGCCAGGGTTTCTCTTGCACTTGTGTCTCCTGTGAAGTCCTCCTCCTGTTTGTAGGACAATTACGGGATATGTGTCCATGTCCGTCACAACTGTAACACCGTACTTCTGTGTTAGGCTGTATTTTTTGACGCTGATCCTGCAGAAATCTTCGGCCTTTTAGAGTGTAGTGTCGTGACCTCAGGCCCCTTTTGAGGGTTTGCGTTCCCTGTTGGTAATACATCAACTGAGCAGTTTGGAGAGTCTTTACCTGGTTCATGTTAGCCTCCACTCAGTTTCTCTCTGCGTGTAAGACATTTGGCAAAGTCTCTGTTTCCCAGCCTACACATGATGTCATCACGCAGCTCCTTAAGCCAGGATAAAGACCATTTACTAATGCAGTTTTCAACAGGTGGGTGTATGCCACATTACCTGGGTCGATTCCTGAATGCGCAGCGAATACTGTTTCCATGCGGGTGCGATAATCAGCTGCTGACTCCCCCTCTTTTTGTCTGGTATTGTGAATCTCAGGCCAGCAGACTCTCAAAGGAAACGCAGCTCGCACAGCATCATACAGGGTGTCCATCATGGTAGTGAACTATTGGGACCCCACTGTTGCCGTAGTTGACCATGTTGTGGGTCTGATGTTTGCCCACCGGAGTTTGAAAAACCTGCGGCACAAAGATTCTACTTCCTGTAACGTAGGGTTATACATAGTGAGTAATTGCTGCATTGCTGTTACCCATTTCTCACCACCAGTGTTTTTGGGGGTCCGGTAGTTCATCCGCAACCTCCTTCAGTTCATCTGGCTGCCATGGTCTGTAGACGAGCACTTCTGGATTCCAGTTGGCCTGTGCCTGTGCGTCTTGTGGCATAGGCTGAGGGTTAGGGAACGTCATCATGGGCATCTGGTGTATTTCCCCTTTGTTGGTCTGGCTCCTCAGCCAGTACTCAAACGTAGCTGTTAGGGAAGACTTCGTTCTGCTCAAAGGATCAGGTGAAATTTGAGTTTTTTTCTCAGTCTGGGTTTTCGCTGGTTTAGGGGTTATGTAAAGAGAAGATAGGTCAGGATAGAGTTGCTCAGATTCACTTTCTTGTTCTTCGTCTGAACTTCCCTGTGACTGGGCACTTGCTGCTGCAGCCACCTGGGCTCTGATAGGCTGCGCTGCTGCTGGACCCCCCATGGGCATAGAGACAGCATATGGAGGAGGCAGGTTACCCTTTCTGACTCTACGTTTCTGTTTTCCCTTTTTAACTTCCTCAATGCCAGACTTTGCTAATTTTACCATCAACCCTGCAGTGGATTTCTTTTCTTTCATCTCTGCCTCCCTTTCCCATTTCTGGAAAGAGTGCCAATTTATTTTCTTCCCTTTTCTTTTCTTTGTCACTTCGGCTTCTCTTTCTTCCAGCAATATTCTACACCGCTTCAAAAAGTCTGTGCTAAGTGTGCCTTGCAATGGAAACACCCCTTCAGTAATGGCGTGCCATAGTGGAATCTCCTCAACTGCACATTTACCCCATTTCATTATTATTTAGCCCATTTCATTTTATTTTCATCATTATTTTAGCAGGGCCTGTCAGAGGGTCAGGTAGGATTTCTAATTTCCCCGGATTATTCCCCATGTTCCTAGACTCACTGGGACTGCTGCTTACACTTTTATTGGGCTTATAACATACACACACAATATATTCTCATTCACACTGATCTTCCGATCTCATCGTATGGTCGGATCTTATCAGACAAACACTAACTTTGGGTAACTTTCTTCAGCCAGGTAGTTTGTATGACATTTTCTTTCCGAGCAACGTCCCCTTATTGTACACACATTGTGCATACAAGATACTGAAGGAGTCACCACAAAGCTTATAAAATTATCACCTCATTCATATGCCCAGTTCATGACATGGGACAATTTCTAAGGTGGTTCTTATAGACAATAATAGTTCACTTCTTATAGACAATATCTTATTCCTCAGACAATAGCGTACTTCTCATTAACAATAGCTTACTTCTCATTTAACAGCCTAGTTCACATTAACAACATTATTGTACTTCTCATTAACAATCATAGCTTACTTCTTCAGTACTGTCTTAATTTTTTCATGTTTTCCACGTAAGGGTCGTTTCCTTAATGAATTGTTTAGAGAGTTTAGTTGGTCTTTAGGTGTGTTAGACTATAGCTAGTCTGTTGCTAATCTGTAGACGAACTATACAACACACACAACACGACACGCTTGCAAGACAAAAGTGATTCACTTACCCGGAAACAGTTGCAGAAACGTTAACAGGCAGGAGACTTCGGTAAAAACAAGAAACGTACACCTTGTGTGGAGTTTTCTATTTGTTTGCTGGCCGTCTAACAACATAGGGAACGTGTTGTGAGAACAGCATAGTAAAAAGACATTTGCACAGCGGGCTCAAGCAATACAAGGAACAGTAGCACACATGAGTCTACGCTCAGGGAAAAGTTATCTCCGAGAGTACACTGCTGAACAGAAAAGGAAAGCAAGTGAGGAACGACAACTGGAGGTTACAGATCAACCAACAACAATGCAATAGCCTTCACAACCATTCGACACCAGGTCACATTCATCTAGAGCAACAAGATGCTCTCAACAGTCATCATCAACAACTTCTTCAGCCACAAAAGCCTATGCCAAAACAAAAGCTGCACAACCTCAAGTCTTTGCTGAAAAAGAAGCTGATATGATGAAGCAGAAGGCAGAATTGGAAGCAAACATGCTTAAACAAAAGGCTGATTTAGATGCAAGCATCCATCTTCTACAGTGCCAGAAAGTAGCAGCCACAGCTGTAGCAGAAGCTTCAGCCTATGAGGAAGCAGAGGTTCAAAGCGGGGAGTTCAAGAAAGAACCCTGTATCGAAGCAGAGCCTTTTAATACAGCTCAACGCACCAGTGAATATGTTCACCATCAAAGTGAGTTACTCTTCACAGACACTTTCTCTTATCACATCACAGTTGAGCCTTTTGACAGAAAATACAACAAAGTTGACACTCAAGACAGAACTGCAACCACAACTTTGGGTAAGTCACCACAAATAAACAACAGCATGAAACAGGAATCAGTAATGAACACTTGTCCCATCAGTACCTACTGTCATAACCCTCCAACGCAGACATTGAATTCTCCAAATGACTACACACCAGTACCTAATGGAACACAAGACTTTGCAAGATATCTAATCCACAAAGAACTGGTGAGCAAAGGTCTCCTGCAATTTGATGACAAATCAGTGTAACTAAAAACTTAAATTTATCAGCCAGAGAGTAACTGGACCTGTTGGCTGGGTCCCAAGTCATCAGAGCAGGCCAAAAGAATCTGTGCAGTACATACCTTTGATCCTTCTGCAGGCACCAAAATGGTTTGGCAACGCCTTGAAGAGTGCTATGGCTCACCTGAGGCTACTGAAGATGCACTGCTGAAAAAAGTAGAGGAATTTACTGTTAGGAAGCTAACAAATAAAGACAATGTTAAATTAAGAGAGCTCAGCGATATCCTATTGGAGCTAGAGTGTGCTAAACAAGATGACACCTTACCAGGGCTCACTTACCTGGACACAGCGTGGGGAGTGAGACAAATTGTCGAAAAACTTCTTTTCAACCTACAGGAAAGATAGACAGTAGTAGGAACACAGTGCAAAGAAGCGCATTGTGTGCCGTTTCCTCCCTTCTCTGTTTTCATGCAGTTTGTCCAACAGCAAGCAAAAATGAAAAATGACCCAAGCTTCATCATATCCAATGCCAGCAGTCACGTAACTTTACGCACAGAGAAACCCCCGCCATATAACTGCAAAATCACTGTCAGCACACAAAACAGACATTGCAGCTTACTCTCCCAAAATTAGTCCATGCTCAAAGAAAATGGAGGAACCAGATCGTGTCGTAGAAATTTCTTTAAGTTTGAGAGTTGCTAATTCTCAGAAAACAACCACAAGTGTGATGAATCATCTCAGGTTTAATCACGGGCCCGGAGAGGACGTCCTTGCAGAAGGACTGCAAGAAACTTAAAGAAATTTCTACCACAATTTGGCGACGAGGATGGGATGAACATGCCACTGACCAGCGCCTGTTCCAGACCGAAGGAAACCACCGGTGGTAAAAGTGAAACACGGAAAATTCCGCTCCGACAAACGGAGGAACTGGATCCCGCCTGAGGTCAGAACGGGTGGCGGACAGTGGATGCTCCATTCATTTACTGAGTGAGTACAGTGTTATGAATCATTTCTTCTGTATGTTTTTGGTCTGCGTCAAAGAGAAAACCCTAGGTGTGTGTGTTTGGTAATCACGTGATCTTTGTAATCCCTCCTGGTAATGAGACCAGTGTGTCTGAGGGACAGACGCCAGATGATGAAAAAATAATCCTAAAAAACAAAAAACAAAAAAGAAGAAAAAAAAGAAACAACGAGAAAACCCCACTGGCTGAGGATTACAACGTAAGTCTTCCTTCAGGAAGCCATATGGTTTATTAACCCTCTGGGGTTGACGCACGCGCCGGCGCGTTTTGACGCATCTTTTCCTGATAAGGCCGAAACAAACTTAACCCTCCTATTACCTTCAAATTTACTAGCATCTTTTATCCTTGGGGTCAATTTGACCCCAGCAATTTAAACCTCCAGAAAATTATTATAGTTATAATTGTTATCCAAGTTTATGTGTCAGGTACTTTGTTTATTTGTTGACTACCTAAACAGCCCTTTAAATAAAACCACCCACCCCCTCACCCACCTTATACGTCCAGAATAGCTGTTACTCGACTATGGAGAAATATGCAGATCACCATAAAATCTCACTGATTAACCTTAAATAGAAAAGAGATCTTTTTGGTGTTAACAAAGTTACATAGGCACTAAAATGAGTTTGACAGAATACAAACAAAATATGAACAGCATATTATTTTTCCTTCAGGCCACCAGAAGGTACATTCCAGCCTTTTGTCTGCTCTACTGTACACATGATGTACAGAGAGTGCATGCATGTTCCTTGCAGACGTATTTCTTGCATTTCACACGTGTTGCTGGTCTTGGAGTCATTTCTGTTGGGACAGACCTGGCACCTGCCATGTTTCTTGCCTGCAGTGTGAAGCACTGGAGGAGTTGGGGTGTGTGTCTCTGTTTAGATGTCCCTCACAACAGTTGCAGCAGCTGCTGAAGATCTTGGAAGGCACCGTCTTCTCTCAATATGAGGTTTCACGCGTAACCTGGATGCTCCAGGAAAATCCTCCTTCGACTCAGTTTTCCACTGTTCCAGTCCTTGTTTACCACTTGTGGTTTTCTGTCTTCTCTGGTGCTCAGGACAGCATCTTTGTGCATGGTGCTCATAAGCAGAACATTTTTCCCTTTTTTGGGGCAATAGGATACAACAGTGGCTTTGTCAGTAAAGACAAACATTGAAGATATTACCTTCCTGTTCTTCATTACAAAAAGCTCAGAGGGAAGCTCCAACTTGTTTTTTCTCACTGTCCCCAGCATGGTAACTTTCCTTTTCAGCAGTTCTTCCTCCAGGGCATACGATGTAAAAAAATTATCACATGTAATATCATGACCATTCAGTCCTTCAGCCATGTCAAGTACCACTCTCATGCCCTGATTTTTTTCAGGTGCTTCCCCAGGGGATTTACCGGTGTACACCTGCATATTCCAGGCATAGCTGGTATGTGCATTACATGCTGCCCATATTTTGTTAACGTATTTGGCTGGTTTGATTGGCATGCGCTGTCTGAATGGACAGCATCCACGAAATGCAAACAGACATTCATCCACAGTTACATGGGGTCCTGGATTGTAAAGAATGGGTAATTGCTGTATTGCTGCGAGTTTCTCACGCTCACGTCGGCCCTGCCTTGTTTCTCTGTCATCAAAGCGTATGGCATGATAGAAAACATGGAATGTGTTTAGAGACATAGTGGCTGGAAATATTGCCCTTCCAGTGTCAGCAGCCCAAAGGCTTGCTGGTGCTTAACTTTTTGACCTGTAAACTCCTGCCAAAATGAGCAACCCAATGGAGGCTTGCAAGTGGGTCACATTTAAGTCTTAAACATTGAATGGGGTCAAATTGACCCCAAAGGTAACAGGAGGGTTAAATTACTCCGTCAATTCTGATCGTACAGATAAAAGAAGTATATCATTCAAATCTGTAAAGGGTCTAGTTTTAGTGGTATACCATCATAATAACAACAAAACGTTGTGCTTTTTTTAAATAAAGAAAGCCGACAGGGTGCGCTCTCAGCCTTTTCTGTCTCTGTCATTTCTCTTCACAGACGCGTAAATAAAATCTCAGCGAATACTTGGCTCCTAAAAATAAGAATTATGTGGCTAGAAAGCTTGAAATGTTTTCTTTTGAGTGAAACACTTCCAGTCGAAAACAAATCATCACTTTTTATTTAATCCGTATGAATGTAAGGAGAAGTCCGTTTTTTCCTGTCTCACCTCATTACAGGTAATGCGGTCCCCACCTTGTACACTGTCCACTGTTCACATGTAAATAATCTCAGGTGAACCAGGTAAATATGTGCACACCCCTGAGAAATGACATAAAACGTCAAACTTCATCATAGAATTTACTCATTTTTTCTGCGCGTTTGGATGATGGCGCGTCACGGACGTGAAGACGCGCTTCTTGTATTCCACACAGAGACAAATAGTTTAGCTTGTCCTCAGAGTAAAAACACTGATTTTAACTCAAATGAGGATCGTTTGGCTCCTCATTGTTTTGTATTGTGCTGCACTAATCCGTCCCATCTACATTGACTGAAAGGCTCATTATGCGCATCTTTGTCTGGTCGTTCAGTGCGTCTTTTGTGTTCTCAGGTAAATCACATGACTATTCATCCTCAGACACACCCTCTTGCATATGGCCTTTCTGTACAAAAAGTGTCTTAGAAAATTTAAATTAGTGTATTGTTTACTGTGAATGTGTGAACAAGATGACATTCACAGCACTCTGAAGTAAACACTTTAGCCTACAACATGCTGGTCTCCAAAGTCTTGTGAACCAATGTTCTGTTTGTGTTTTATGGTCTTATTTCAGTGAGTAAAAAATTGTAGTTTTTCACTAACCATGCATAAACACTTTTTTCTCAAAAACACAATAATGTATAAACTTGCTGCTCACATATTATTGTAGCCAATTTTGTGCTGATTACAGTGTTATTAGACTTTAGACATTAATATGTTTAAAAGACACTGAAAAAAGCACAAATGTCAGGACATGTCAAAATTTGTCCAGGCCCCAAAAACCCCCTCAGACCCCAGAGGGTTAACTGCTACATTGCGGTACTAGTCAAGTACCTTTCTATTTTGACCAGTATTTGTTGCTATTTCCTGACTTAACGCTTGATAGCCTAACAGTTAGCTTAGCTAGCTAGTAACATGGCTTCTTCCGGTCCGATGGAGACATACTCCTAAGCAGAAGCCCACGGCTCATCACCTGCCTCTTCACGTTTCTAATAGATTTTACCCGCTCAGCGAAACACCCGCTGAACGTGAAGCTAGAGACACCAGCGACCATAGTCAAATGTATTCCTGGGGCCAGAGCGGGTGACATCGAGTCAAATTTGAAGTTGCTGGCTAAGGCTAATCGTAAATATGGACAAATTGTTATTTACGTCGGCAGCAATGACACCCGATTACGCCAATCGGAGGTCACTAAAATTAATGTTGAGTCGGTGTGTAACTTTGCTAAATTAATGTCGGACTCCATAGTTTTCTCTGGACCCCTCCCCAATCTGACCAGCGATGACATGTTTAGCCGCATGTCGTCGTTCCGTCGCTGGCTGTCTAGGTGGTGTCCAGCAAACGATGTGGGCTTCATAGACAATTGGGCCACTTTCTGGGGAAAACCCGGTCTGGTAGCGAGAGACAGCATCCATCCCACTTTGAATGGTGCAGCTCTCATCTCTAGAAATTTGGCCGAGTTTATTAGCCGACCTAAAGCCTGACAATCCAGGGTGGGGACTGGGATGCAGAGACTCAGTCTAAAACGCCTCTCTGCAGTTTCCTTATAGCTGCCGCCCCCTCAAACCACATAGAGACTGTGTCTGCCCCTCGAACATATAAATCAAATAAATCAGAGGTTAACAGAAGAGGAGTTATTCATAAAAACTTAATAAAAATTAAGACCACTCCTCTTATTGAAAAGAAAAACAGAACTGTCAAATGTGGACTATTAAATATTAGGTCCCTTTCATCTAAATCTTTGTCAGTAAATGATTTGATAACTGATCACCAAAGTGACCTACTTTATCTTACTGAAACCTGGTTACAGCAGGATGAATATGTCAGTCTGAATGAATCAACCCCCCTCAGTCATAAAAATTATCATATTCCTTACATATTCGTACCTTAAAGCAGGCATCACGAAGGATGTGAAGTGGCGTTCCACAAATTTAGATGAAATTTTTCTAGCCTGGAAAAACAGTCTGCTAACATATAAAAAAGCTCTCCGTACCGCCAGAACTGCATATTATTCATCACTAATAGAGGAAAATAAGAACAATCCCAGGTTTCTTTTCAGCACTGTAGCCAGGTTGACGAAAAGTCACAGCTCTGTTGAGCCCAGTGTTCCCTCAGCTCTCAGCAGTGATGAATTTATGAGCTTCTTTACAAATAAAATCACAACTATTACAGATAAAATTCAGCACATGCTATCAATACCTGCAATAAATGAATCTTCTACTACAGTAGCTCTTGAATCATCTGTAAGACCTGAGTTATGTTTAGACTGCTTCTCGCCCATTGATCTCCCTGAATTTACATCAGTAGTTGCTTCATCTAAATTGCTAGATCTTAGTGCTGCATGTGACACTATTGACCACAACATCTTACTACAGAGACTGGAGCAAGTGACTGGTATCAGAGGATCCGCGTTAAAATGGTTCCAATCCTATTTATCTGACAGATTCCAGTTTGTTCATGTCCATGATAAACCTTCCACACAAACAAAAGTTAGTTATAGAGTTCCACAAGGAACTAGGACTGATTCTGTTCACCCTGTACATGCTTCCTTTACGCTATGTCATTAGGAAGCACTCTATTAATTACCACTGCTATGCAGATAACACTCAGTTGTATCTATCTATTAAACCTGTTAACACAAACCAGTTAACCAGACTTCAAGTGTGTCTAACTGACATAAAGGCCTGGATGACCAGTAACTTTTTACTTTTAAATTCAGAGAAAACAGAAGTTATTGTATTTGGGCCTAAAAACCTCAGAAATAACTTTTC
Source organism: Mastacembelus armatus (assembly GCF_900324485.2). Lineage (NCBI taxonomy): Eukaryota > Metazoa > Chordata > Actinopteri > Synbranchiformes > Mastacembelidae > Mastacembelus > Mastacembelus armatus. Next base: position 1,868,761 of record NC_046653.1, on the reverse strand, counting down.
TAAAATGATAGCTACTCTAGATGGCATTGCCCTGGCCTCCAGTTATGTTTACACTGCTTCTCTCCCATAGAGAGAAAAACCTTGTTTTGACCAGGACATGTCCTTTAACTCATGCATAAAACAAATCTCTAGAACTGCCTTGTTTCACCTGCGCAACATTGCCAAAATTAGGAACATCCTATGTCAAAATGATGCAGAAAAACTAGTCCATGCATTTTTACCTCAAGGCTACATTACTCTAACTCATTACTATCTGGATGTCCCAGTATCTCCATAAAAAGCCTCCAGTTAATCCAGAATACCGCAGCCAGAGTCCTGACAGGAACTAGCAAGAGAGATCATATTTCTCCAATATTGGCTTCTCTTCATTGGCTCCCTGTAAAATATAGAATTTAAAATCCTTCTTCTCACATACAAATCCCTTAAAAATCAAGCTCCTTCATACCTTGAAGACCTCATAGTACCATATTATCCCAATAAACCACTTCGCTCTCAGAGTGCAGGTCTACTTGTGGTTCCCAGAGTTTCTAAAAGCAGAATGGGAGGCAGAGCCTTTAGTTATCAAGCTCCTCTCCTGTGGAACCAGCTCCCAGCCTGGGTTCAGGAGGCAGACACTCTCTGTACTTTTAAGGCTAGACTTAAAACCTTGCTCTTTGACAAAGCATTTAGTTAGGGCTGGCTTCAGGCAACCCTGAACCATCCCTTAGTTATGCTGCTATAGGCCTAGACTGCCCGAGGACCATCGGTGCACTGAGCTCCCCTTCTCTAACACCCCCCCCCCCCCCCCTCCCTTCCCTTCCCTTCCCTTCCCTTCCCCTCTCTTTCTCTCCTTCCACCACACATGTATATTCCACCACTGAATGTCACTAACCTTGTGCGCTCTCTCTCCCCTAGTTTGTGCTCTCTCCCTCTCTCTCTGTACCTTCTGTAGGTGTCCCTGGTCCTGGAGCTGTATATCACAGATGTGCAGTTACTGGCCCCACCAACCTGCAGTGTCTATTTGTTGTTTATTTTTGCTGTTCTTTTCTCTCTGCTCTATCCACTCACCCCAACCGGTCGAGGCAGATGGCCGCCCAAACTGAGCCCGGTTCTGCTGGAGGTTTTTTCTTCCGTTAAAGGGAGTATTTCCTCTCCCCTGTCGCCAAGTGCTTGCTCATAGGGGATTTGTTGGGTTTTTAGTTTTAGTTTTTGTAAAGTGCCTTGAGATGATTTGTGTTGTGATTTGGCACTATACAAATAAAATTGAATTGAATTGTCTCGTTTCTTTCCTTTCAAAGTTTTCTTTTTGTAACTGAAACAAACAGTTTCAACAAAGAGAAAAAACACATCACTAACCAAAATACACGGCCTTCATGCTACATTAGTTTAGGTAGATTAGCCAACATACCGAATACACGCTAAGCACTTAAAACGAAAACATTTCCAACATAAATACAGTGCTTTGGAACACACCAATACTCACAAAGAGAAAGATTCTCCAAGGCACAAGCTTTTGTGAAGTACAGTGCACATGAGCCGCTTAAACTTTTCTTTTATTTTGCCGAGAAGCCTGCTAGCTTCGTACATGGAGACAAGGCGTCGAAGGTGGTGTGAGCACTCACTCTATCACAACCACAAATTTGATAAAACGTAATACACAGACCTCTCACTCTCACAAGTTTTTTTTTTTTTACTTCCAACATTTTTAAACTAATCCCAACATGATTTCACCCATTTATGTAATTATTTGTCTTTAACCCAAAGACATTACACTTGCCATTAGCCAGTCTTTTCATTGAAGCCACCTTTTGTGTTATGTGGATATCTTTTGAATGATGTGTGTTCAGTCTCTTAACTTCCAATATTTCCTCCAAAGGCATTAAAGAAAATGGATGAGAAAGTAAATTTGTCGGATGGCAAAGGGCTGAATGAACTTAATCCAAATGATCAGCAAATCAAGGGGGCCTGCCATGACACCTTGCAGTAGCGATTGGAAGCTTATGCTACCATTTTTGGGTAGTAAAAAAAGATGCCCATTTGGATCTATCCTGTGTTCTTGTGATAACTTGGTGCTGCTGCTGTTCTGGATTTCACTAAAATTGAACAATCTGTTGTAAGTTTTAACAATAATTTTTAAAGCTTTATCATAAAAGGTAGGGAGGGCCTGTTTATACCAGCTGCTCCTGGAAAGCAGATAACTGAACACAGGTAAAATTAACTGATACAATCAGGAACTGGGTGAAGCTGGAAATAAATGAAATATTTCCCATTAAGATTAAGAGTATTGTCAAAAATAACATAGTCCATTTTACAGAAATCCAGTCATTATATCCACACAACTCCTAGAATGACAAAACAGACAAAATTGCAAAACTAGCCTAAACCTATCATGTATGAATGTGTGGGGCTATTGAATGTCAGAGACACCACAGCCGCAAATTTGATATCAATTGGTCTTGACACATACAAGCCAGTTTCAAAGTACAAAATGAACACACAAGGGCTAAAAAATATACTAATTCAACACTAAAATATTGCACTTCCATATAGCTTTACTAGAGACAAAAGGAAAAGTAAACATCAAAACTTAACAGCTGAGATTGACCCATAGCCAATTGTATGGGTCAGGCTAAAAAAAAAAAAACCTCTTTCCATTAAACAGCACGAGCTGCCAAAGTGGTGAACATGTCTTTAAAAGCTTGACATCTTCACTTTTCAACACAGGCTTTCTGTCTGCTGATCAGCATGACTGCTTTCTGAAACATGACAAAGCCTATCCAGATCCACAAATGACAGCGTACAGTGCATTTCTTATGTTGGATAGCACTGTTCATGATGAGTAAATTGACTCAGTAGGGTGACTAAGTGTTTCATCTCAGTTGTACCAGGATATAACTGCAGTTAAAGCTTGAGTCAATACCACAGCATATGCATTTTATCACACTGAACCACACCTTCCTTTTTCTGGTTCATTCTAATGAGTCCACCCGTGGACAAAGAGTAATTAGAGAATTATGAAGGGCTAAGGTGACACTGACCTCATTACGGTGAGGAAAATCAAACTAAAGACCCATGACTGATGAAGGCCTCCATGTCTGCCCACAAAGGGATTTAGGGTTGACTCTGGGTCTAAGGACCCAGACAGAGAAACAGAAACAGAAAGAAAAAATATCCACAGCCAGCTGTCTAGAAATGATATAATCCATGCTTTATAAACAAACACTACCCATTTAAGGCTTTAGCATAGTGTAGACTTGTCACATCCTGTCAGCAGCACATCAACCAGCACAGATGCATTTATGTCTGAGCCTTGCCAGTTTTAGATTTGCTCTAAAATAACATTTAAAAGTAGAAATTGAATGACTTGGCCTTAAAATATACAACTTGAGGCTGAAATACATTTTTGGTATGGCAGGGTATTTTGATTCTTTTCATGTTGGAGCCATGGAATGAGAGAAACCATGGCTTTAACTATGGGGAAATGACATAAAAAGTTTCTCCCCAAAGGACAGTATCTAATGAAGTCCACTTCATCTCATAAACCCCCACCTTAAGCAGTTTTAACTAAAATAAATTAACAGATTTAGAAAACCTCATTATAGTTGTACTTTAATGATTCTAGTACACTGCTGAATTTATAAATCTGTACATTTCAAGATTGGTCACGTTGACACACAAACCAGTTATTTCACCACAAGACTGATAGCAGGGGAAATCAATCAGTCAAATAAAAGGTTGTCATATTTTACTTAAAGCTAATCCCAGCTGACACTGGGTGAGAGACAGGGTGCAATCTGGACAGATCACCAGTCTAACACAGGGCTGTTACAGTCAGTCACATTAACATTAATGCCTACAGGTAATTTGGAGTCACCAATTAACCTATACCCAAACTTAATGTGTTTGGACTCTGGCAGGAAACCAGAGTACCTGGAGGAAACTCACATAGAAGAACATGCAAGTCCACACTGGGTACAGTACACATCTAAACTTCTCCATCATCGAAATAGTTTGGTGACTATTCTCTCACCCACAGAGAGCTGGGATAGACTCCAGCAGATCCCCGTGACCCTAAATAGGAATAAGCAGGCGTAGATAATGGATGGGAATAGTTTGGTAAAGTTCTTTAAATGATACCAGCAATATGATACCAGTTACATTTCGACTCAAGATTGCCATGACCCAGTTTTTAGATAATGTCACCTTGGACAACTAACAATCTTCACAGACAAAGTAAGCAGACAAGCCAGAGGCTGCACTTGTGATGTGTGTCCTGTTTTTAGCTGGTTGCAGGGCTTGATCTGAAATGTGTCAGAGTTTGAGGTTTTTGTGCTTGAGCTCAGGAAAGAGGCTTGACAGAAGGACTGAGATGCTTGTGTTTATTAGGCACAAAATGAGTGGTTGTGAGAGGTTACAGGTCAAAGAGATTAAGAACTAGCTCAGAGACAAAATCAGGGTTAAGATTAGGAACTAAATAATAACAATCAGCCTCCAGTTTATCCAGGCAGGGTAAGGTTTTACCCGTTAGGGTGAAATGAACAGAAATAAAAATCCATGGAAATACCAGACACAGGTAACGAGTAGTAGACAAGAGTCAGGTTAGGAAATCAGGTCAAATACTACATGGTTCGTGCCAGGCAGAAACTAAAGTCCTTATTTGGATTCCTGTAAGGTCCTATGACCACAGATCAGAGCCTCAGGAATCAGGTGAGGCCTTCAGAAACCAGGTGAGACCTTCAAAAGTCAGGTTAGGTTCCCAGGAATCAGATTAGGTCTTCATGAGACAGGTACTGCCTTAGGAATCAGGGTCTGCTTTCAGGAACCAGGTGAGCTCTCGGGTTAGCTTTCAGGAAACAGGTATGGCTTTCAGAAAACAGGTTTGGCCATCAGGAGTCAGATAATGCCTTCAGGAATCGGATTAGGTTTTCAGAAAACAGGTAAGGCATTCAGGAATCAGATGAGGCTATGTAGAATCAGGTGAGGGCTCAGGAATTAGGTCTTGGTCAGGCAGAATTTATGTCAGGTAGGGATGGATGGTGATTACCATATGGTAACATCACAATCTAGCAAAAGGCATGTGGCTCCAGACCCTGATGATGACTGGGCAAGGGGCAGGTACGGTGAAACTAATCAAAATCAATAAAATCAAGTTGCCAAAACTAACTAAAGGGGAATAGAGGAAGTGAATGTCAAAATAAAAGTCCAAGGCAGAAGTTTAAACACCAAGAGAATTGTACAGCTGTCTACAACAGACACTGCATTTATCTCTAAATGAACGAGTGGTTCTTACAAAGTGCTTAAACAGCAATTCCAAATTCCGTTTTATTTTCTTTTTGATGCTCATTTAAAATGATTTATAGAAGATACATTTCAAGCATTTTCACTTGTTGCTATACATTTACTTCAAACAAATCACTCTGTCAAATTGTCATTTTTGTAATTCTCTGTGTGTCCAGATTATATGAAATATGAGGCAAGAGAAAGGGGGAATGAGGAAGTATATGTCTTATCTACTAAACCATCACATTGACTTTTTCAATCCTTTCAAAGCTCCATAATATCAATCACATTAAAATATGTTTCCTGATTCTGCTGGCACAAAGATTGGTAAGATACAAAGGAAGGTGACCATAAAGGAAACACAAATGGAAAGAGAAACTTTCCAGTGGTGTGAAAATCAGAAATGCCAAGGCACAAAACAACCACTGTAATACAGTGGGTACGGAAAGTATTCAGATCTTTGTGTCATTGCAGCCATTTGCCAAAATCAAAAAAGTTCATTTTATTTCTCATTAATATACACTCAGCACCCCATCTTGACAGAAAAAAACAGAAATGTAGAAATTTTTGCAAATTTATTAAAAAAGAAAAACTGAAATATCACATGGTCATAAGTATTCAGACCTTTTGCAGTGACACTCATATTTAACTCACATGCTGTCCATTTCTTCTGATCCTCCTTGAGATGGTTCTGCTCCTTCATTGGAGTCCAGCTGTGTTTAATTAAACTGATTGGACTTGATTAGGAAAGGCACACACCTGTCTATATAAGACCTTACAGCTCACAGTGCATGTCAGAGCAAATGAGAATCATGGGGTCGAAGGAACTACCCAAGGAGCTCAGAGACAGAATTGCGGAAAGGCACAGATCTGGCCAAGGTTACAAAAGAATTTCTGCAGCACTCAAGGTTCCTAAGAGCACAGTAGCCTCCATAATCCTCAAATGGAAAAAGTTTGGGATGACCAGAACTCTTCCTAGACCTGGCCGTCCAGCCAAACTGAGCAATCGTGGGAGAGGAGCCTTGGTGAGAGAGGTAAAGAAGAACCCAAAGATCACTGTGGCTGAGCTCCAGAGATGCAGTAGGGAGATGGGAGAAAGTTCCACAAAGTCAACCTCCACCAGTCGGGGCTTTATGGCAGAGTGGCCCAACGGAAGCCTCTCCTCAGTGCAAGGCACATGAAAGCCTGCATAGAGTTTGCCAAAAAACACATGAAAGACTCCCAGACTATGAGAAATAAGATTCTCGGGTCTGATGAGACCAAGATTGAACTTTTTGGCGTTAATTCTAAGAGGTATGTGTGGAGAAAACCAGGCACTGCTCATCACCTGCCCAATACAATCCCTACAGTGAAACATGGTGGTGGGAGCATCATGTTGTGGGGGTGTTTTTCAGCTGCAGGGACAGGACGACTGTTTGCAATTGAAGGAAAGATGAATGTGGCCAAGTACAGAGATATCCTGGAAGAAAACCTCTTCCAGGGTGCTCAGGACCTCAGATTGGGCCGAAGGTTCACCTTTCAACAGGACAATGACTCTAAGCACACAGCTAAAATAACAAAGGAGTGGCTTCGGAACAACTCTGTGACCGTTCTTGACTGGCCCAACCAGAGCCCTGACCTAAACCCAATTGAGCATCTCTGGAGAGACCTGAAAATGGCTGTCCACCAATGTTCACCATCCAACCTGACAGAACTGGAGAGGATCTGCAAGGAAGAATGGCAGAGGATCCCCAAATCCAGGTGTGAAAAACTTGTTGCATCATTCCCAAGAAGACTCATGGCTGTACTAGCTCAAAAGGGTGCTTCTACTCAATACTGAGCACAGGGTCTGAATACTTATGACCATGTGATATTTCAGTTTTTCTTTTTTAATAAATTTGCAAAAATTTCTACATTTCTGTTTTTTTCTGTCAAGATGGGGTGCTGAGTGTACATTAATGAGAAATAAAATTAACTTTTTTGATTTTGGCAAATAGCTGCAATGACACAAAGAGTGAAAAATTTAAAGGGGTCTGAATACTTTCCGTACCCACTGTACATCACATGTAAAAAACAAAATGGATGGAGATGGAAACAGAAAAGGTTCCAGGTGGGAAGTATTCCGCAGCACAGAACTGAGAGCAAAGTAGCTGAAAACGAAAGATATAGAACAGGTGAGTAGTATATAGATGGTTTATTTCCTGTGGGTTTAAGGAGGGGGGTCAAAAGTGGCCATATACGATCATATGACCACGTGACACCATGAACCAATAAAAAGAACAAAAAGAAATCTTTGAAAGGAAAGAAACGAGACAATTCAATTCAATTTTATTTGTATAGTGCCAAATCACAATACAAATCATCTCAAGGCACTTTACAAAAACAAAAACTAAAAACCCAACAAATCCCTTATGAGCAAGCACTTGGCGAGAGGAAATACTCCCTTTAACGGAAGAAAAAACCTCCAGCAGAACCGGGCTCAGTTTGGGCGGCCATCTGCCTCGACCGGTTGGGGTGAGTGGATACAGCAGAGAGAAAAGAACAGCAAAAATAAACAACAAATAGACACTGCAGTTTGGTGGGGCCAGTAACTGCACATCAGCGATATACAGGGGGGGGGTGTTAGAGAAGGGGAGCTCAGTGCACCGATGGTCCTCGGGCAGTCTAGGCCTATAGCAGCATAACTAAGGGATGGTTCAGGGTTGCCTGAAGCCAGCCCTAACTAAATGCTTTGTCAAAGAGCAAGGTTTTAAGTCTAGCCTTAAAAGTACAGAGAGTGTCTGCCTCCTGAACCCAGGCTGGGAGCTGGTTCCACAGGAGAGGAGCTTGATAACTAAAGGCTATGCCTCCCATTCTGCGTTTAGAAACTCTGGGAACCACAAGTAGACCTGCACTCTAAGAGCGAAGTGGTTTATTGGGATAATATGGTACTATGAGATCTTCAAGGTATGAAGGAGCTTGATTATGAAGGGATTTGTATGTGAGAAGAAGGATTTTAAATTCTATTCTACATTTTATAGGGAGCCATTCAGGAAAAAGCGGGTACAGAAGATGGATGGATTTTACAGGGAGCCAATGAAGAGAAGCCAATATAGGAGAAATATGATCTCTCTTGCTAGTTCCTGTCAGGACTCTGGCCGTGGCATTCTGGATTAACTGGAGGCTTGTTATGGAGATACTGGGACATCCAGATAGTAATGAGTTAGAGTAATCTAGCCTTGAGGTAAAAATGCATGGACTAGTTTTTCTGCATCATTTTGAGATAGGACGTTCCTAATTTTGGCAATGTTGCGCAGGTGAAACAAGGCAGTCCTAGAGATTTGTTTTATGTGTGAGTTAAAGGACATGTCCTGGTCAAAACAAGGTTTTTCTCTCTATGGGAGAGAAGCAGTGTAAACATAACTGGAGGCCAGGGCTATGCCATCTAGAGTAGCTATCATTTTAGAAAAGTTATTTCTGAGATTTTTCGGCCCAAATATAATGACTTCTGTTTTCTCTGAGTTTAAAAGTAAAAAGTTACTGGTCATCCAGGCCTTGATGTAAGTTAGACAGGCTTGAAGTCTGGTTAACTGGTTTGTGTTAACAGGTTTAATAGATAGATACAACTGAGTGTTATCTGCATAGCAGTGGTAATTAATAGAGTGCTTCCTAATAACTTATCCTAAAAGAAGCATGTACAGGGTGAACAGAATCAGTCCTAGCACAGAGCCTTGTGGAACTCCATAACTAACTTTTGTTCGAGTGGAAGGTTCATCATGGACATGAACAAACCGGAATATGTCCGATAAATAGGATTGGAACCATTTTAACGCGGATCCTCTGATACCAGTCACTTGCTCCAGTCTCTGTAATAAGATGTTGTGGTCAATGGTGTCGAATGCAGCACTAAGGTCTAGGAGGACAAGTACTGAGACAAGTCCATTATCTGATGCTAAGAGAAGATCGTGGGTAACTTTCAACAGTGCTTTTTCTGTACTATGATGTGCTCTAAATCCTGATTGAAAATCTTCAAATAGTTCATTCCTGTGTACGTGGTCTGATAGCTGCTTAGCAACAGCTTTCTCTACGATTTTAGAAATAAATGGCAGGTTAGATATTGGTCTATAATTAGCCAAGACTCCTGGATCAATACAAGGCTTTTTGAGTAAAGGTTTGATTACTGCAGTCTTAAATGCCTGCGGTACGTAGCCTGATACTAGAGATAAATTTACCAAGTCTAATGAGTTAATTAATGACAGGGTGTCTTTAAGCAGTCTAGTCGGGATGGGGTCTAAGAGACACATTGATGATTTCGATGAAGCAACTACTGATGTAAATTCAGAGAGATCTATGGGAGAGAAGCAATCTAAACATAACTGAGGTCCTACAGATGATTCAAGAGCTACTGTAGTAGAAGATTCATTTACTGCAGGTATAGGAAGCATCTGCTGAATTTTATCTCTAATAGTTGTGATTTTATTTGTAAAGAAACTCATAAATTCATTACTGCTGAGAGCTAACGGAACACTGGGCTCAACAAAACCTGTGACTTTTTGTCAGCCTGGCTACAGTGCTGAAAAGAAACCTGGGATTGTTCTTATTTTCCTCTATTAGTGATGAATAGTATGCAGTTCTGGCTTTACGGAGAGCTTTTTTATATGTTAGTAGACTGTTTTTCCAGGCTAGAAAAATTTCCTCTAAGTTTGTGGAACGCCACTTCTTTTCCAGCCTTCGTGATGCCTGCTTTAAGGTACGAATATGTAAATTATTCATGGGGCTAGTCTTCTCTGATTCACTAACTTCTTTTTCAGAGGGGCCACAGAATCAAGTGTTTCACACAGTGAGGTTACAGCGCTGTCAACAACATGATCAATTTGGTAGGGAGTGGGATTGAAGCAGCTGCCCTCCACTATGTTTATACTTGGCATGGATGTAAATAAAGATGGAATCATTTTCTTAAATTTATTAACAGTGTTGTCGGATAAACATCTGCTGTAGTGGAATTTTCTTCCAAACGCTGCATGATCCATCATTTTAAATTCAAAAGTTATTAAAGAATGATCAGACAAAAAAGGATTTTGTGGAAGAACTATTAAATGTTCAATTTCGATGCCATAGCTCAGAACAAGATCAAGGGTGTGATTGAAACAGTGGGTGGGTTTATTAACATTTTGAATGAAACCAATTGAATCTAATATAGAATTAAATGCAATGCTGAGGCTGTTATTTTCAACATCTACATGAATGTTAAAATCTCCCACTATAATGACTTTATCTGAACTAAGCACTAAATCAGACAGGAAGTCAGGGAATTAAGTTAAAAACTCTGAGTAAGCGACAGGTGGACTGTACATAAAGAGTGAGGCTCTCAAATGAGTTATAATTGTTCTGAGGATGAAAGTTTAATAATAAGTTTGAGTGGAAGATTGCAGCTACTCCTCCACCTCAACCTGTGCTTCGAGGAACATGATAATTTTTATGACTGAGGGGGGTTGATTCATTCAGACTGACATATTCATCCTGCTGTAACCAGGTTTCAGTAAGATAAAGTAGGTCAATTTGGTGATCAGTTATCAAATCATTTACTAACAGAGACTTAGATGTAAGAGACCTGATATTTAATAATCCACATTTGACAGTTCTGTTTTTCTGTTCAATAAGAGGAGTGGTCTTAATTTTTAAGTTTTTATGAATAACTCCTCTTCTGTTAACTTCTGATTTATTTGATTTATATGTTCGAGGGGCAGACACAGTCCTCAAACCACACAGACACAATCTATGTGGTTTGAGGGGGCGGCGGCTCTAAGGAAACTGCAGAGAGGCGTTTTAGATTGAGTCTCTGCATCCCGGTCCCCACCCTGGATTGTCAGGCTTTAGGTCGGCTAATAAACTCGGCCAAATTTCTAGAGATGAGAGCTGCACCATTCAAAGTGGGATGGATGCTGTCTCTCACTACCAGACCGGGTTTTCCCCAGAAAGTGGCCCAATTGTCTATGGAGCCCACATTGTTTGCTGGACACCACCTAGACAGCCAGCGACGGAACGACGACATGCGGCTAAACATGTCATCGCTGGTCAGATTGGGGAGGGGTCCAGAGAAAACTATGGAGTCCGACATTAATTTAGCAAAGTTACACACCGACTCAACATTAATTTTAGTGACCTCCGATTGACATAATCGGGTGTCATTGCTGCCGACGTACGATTAGCCTTAGCCAGCAGCTTCAGATTTGACTCGATTTCGCCCGCTCTGGCCCCAGGAATACATTTGACTATGGTCTCTGGTGTCTCTATTTTCACCTTCCTGACTATGGAATCGCCAATTATCAGAGTCGGTTTCTCAGCGGGTGTGTCGCTGAGCGGGGAAAATCTATTAGAAACGTGAACAGGCAGGTGATGAGCCGTGGGTTTCTGCTTAGGAGTATGTTTCCGTCGGACCGTCACCCAGGCTAATTCTCCGGGCTGCTCCGGAGCTGCCCTTGGACCGCTAACAGACCCTGAGCTCGGTGGCTCCACACCAACTAACGGGGCTAGGCTAGCTGGCTTTTGTTCGAAGGTGCGGAGCCACGCTTCCAAATCAGTGATCCTCGCCTCCAAGGCTAACAGAACCTTACACTTAGTACAGGTATCATTATCGCTAAAGGAGGCAGAGGAATAACTAAACATGTGGCACACCGAGCAAGAAAGAGAGAGAGAGAGGGAGAGGCCATGTTAGCTAAGCTAACTAGCTAGCTAAGCTAACCGGTAGGCTAGCGAGCGCTAAGTCAGGGAATAGCAATAAATAGCGGTCAAAATGAAACAGGCACTTGACTAGTACCGGAATGTAGCAGTTAATGAATTGTTTAGAGTTTAGTTGGTTTTTAGGTGTGTTAAACTATAGCTAGTCTGTTGCTAGTCTGTAGACGAACTATATAACACACACAACACGACACACTTGCAAGACAAAAGTGATTCGCTTACCCGGCAGTGAAAGCTGTGCAGACTCAAAAACGCAATCAGGCCGCAGCTTAAACGGAATACTCAAGGAAATTGTTGTGTCGCTGCGTGAAGGTTTGCTTATTGTTACGCTACAATTAAGTGCCGACGTTAAACATTTATTTTCCACACCATGGTTTCTCTTGTTTCCCTCTATTTGTGTTTTTTAATGACACATTTCTTTGTATGTGGTTGTTTTATATTGTGTGTATGGTGTTTGTCAGTAAAGAAAATTATGAATTAGGATATACACAAAATTAGACTAATGTCCCGTTCGCTGCGCCCCACCTGTCACGGCGTCACTCCCCGCCCCACAGTTTGAGAATCACTGGGTTAAAGTGTATTAACATTAATGACCTGCCCAATTTCTATCCTTTGGTATCATACATTCTTGATGGATACCAAGTCATTCCACTGAAACAGTATTGTGGCAAAATAAGGAAGGTGTATTTAAAGCTCACTTACTACTTATTGTAAATAGTTTGACATGTATTGTACATCTTTGTATATATTGTATATCTATTGTACATTTTTCTGTTATGTTTGAAGGTGGCATTTCTTCTTCAGTGCAAATATGAGTGACTCAGAGTGAACCTTCCTAGATGTTGCCATCATGGAAGTCCTACCAGAACTTCCAGCAGTAAACAAAAATATCCTGGAAGAGCATTTGCATCCATTGGAGTTGAGACATATGATGATCTACGATTTGTAACGGAGGCTGATTTGATGACTGTATTAAGACCTGTACAAGCCAGAAAGCTTCTTTCTGTTTGGAAACGGAAATGTAAGTAAAATCACCACACAATGTTTTTCAACATATAAAAATATATAATCTATTCAAAATCAAAAGCAGTCATGCACATTGTGTAATATCGTACAGTGTGAATCATAACCTTATTTATTTGTCATTTAAAGACCAAACTCCCGAGAACAGCTCACTATCATCTGTGGAAGCCTCACCTACCCAGTCGCTGTCATCACTCTCTGTTTCACCACAAAGTACGCCAATCTCCTTCAGCACCCCAGGATTTCACACACATTGGACGACAACTTTGAAATTCCATGGAGTACATTTCCTGAGGAAGTGATGCATTCTTTGGAGAGGGGAAAAAGGCTAAGCCCAAAACTGAGGAGACAAATGGCCCGGATTGTTGTGACTAAGATGATGGAAAAATGCCCTCATGTAGTTAAAAAGCACTTAACTGATGTTGCAAAAAAAAAATGGTGGCAAAATATCCCAATTCTCTGCAAGATGTTATAGAGGGCAATATTGTTGGAACAGGCTACCATTCCCTTGACAAACAGTTGCAAAACAGAATTGAAAATATGAGGCGCACTTCAACACCCAAAATAAGAAAAAGAAGTCCGACTTGATGACTCAGATGACACAGACGAAATCCCATTAGATGCATTAAATGGAATGTGAAATTTCTGCCCCGTGAAGAAACTCAAGAGAGCCAGCAGCAAAAGATGGAAAATCTCAGGGTGATGTTCCAACAATCTGATGCTAATGCAGAGGAGGTAAAAAGTTTAACCCTCTGGGGTCTGAGGGGGTTTTTGGGGCCTGGACAAATTTTGACATGTTCTGACATTTGTGCTTTGTTCAGTGTTTTTTAAACATATTAATGTCTAAAGTCTGATAACACAGACTTGGCTACAATAATATGTGAGCAGCAAGTTTATACATTATTGTGTTTTTGAGAAAAAAGTGTGTATGCATGGTTAGTGAAAAACTACAATTTTTTGCTCACTGAAATAAGACCATAAAACACAAACAGAACATTGGTTCACAAGACTTTGGAGACCAGCATGTTGTAGGCTAAAGTGTTTACTTCAGAGTGCTGTGAATGTCATCTTGTTCATACATTCACAGTAAACAATACACTGATTTAAATTTTCTAAGACACTTTTTGTCCAGAAAGGCCATATGCAAGAGGGTGTGTCTGAGGATGAATAGTCATGTGATTTACCTGAGAAGACAAAAGAAGCACTCAACGACCAGACAAAGACGCGCATAATGAGCCTTTCAGTCAATGTTGATGGGACGGATTAGTGCAGCACGATACAACACAATGAGGAGCCAAACGATCCTCATTTGAGTTAAAATCAGTGTTTTTACTCTGAGGACAAGCTAAACTATTTGTCTCTGTGTGGAATGTAAGGAGCGCCGCTTCACGTGCGTAACGCGCCATCATCCAAACGCGCAGAAAAAGTGAGTAAATTCTATGATGAAGTTTGATATTTTGTGTCATTTCTCGGGGGTGTGCACATATTTACCTGGTTCACCTGAGATTATTTACATGTGAACAGTGGACAGTGTACAAGGCGGGGTCGCATTATCTGTAATGAGGTGAGACAGAAAAAAATGGACTTCTCCTTACGTTCATACGGATTAAATCAAAAGTGATGATTTGTTTTTGACTTGAATTGTTTCACTCAAAGGAAAACATTTCAAGCTTTCTAGCCATATAATTCTTATTTTTATGAGGCAAGTATTCGCTGAGATTCTGGTTGCTTTATTTATGCGTCTGTGAAGAGAAATGGCAGAGACAGAAAAGTCCGAGAGCGCACCCTGTCGGCTTTCTTTATTTTAAAAAAAGCACAACGTTATGCTGTTATTATGATGGTATACCACTAAAACTAGACCCTTTTTGAATGATATACTTCTTTTATCTGTACGATCAGAATTGACGGAGTAATTTAAGTTTGTTTCGGCCTTATCCGAAAAAGATGCGTCAAAACGCGCCGGCGTGTTCGTCGACCCCAGAGGGTTAATGAAGTCCACTTTTTACACACAGCGTCAACAAGTAAACAATGGAAAAAAGTATCAAAAGCCTTAGAGAGATGTGGCTGTTTTGGTTTGATTAACTTGGCATGTCAGTCCACTTCAAGGAACTCACTGGGATTGACCTCAAAGAGACATTCACACAAAATTTGGATTCAATGGGGAAAAGGCTTCTCAAATACATGACCACAGTTTGTGTCAACAAGAGCAAAAAGTTACTTCAGACTTATGCAAGGCTTCAGAGGATGTAGGGACAGCAGAGTGGTTGCTCAGATGATGTGAAAGAGATGCTCCTGCTTCTGCTCAGCTACTTTGATGAGAAGGAGGAGTCCATGTTCTTCTATGTAGAAGATACATGTCTGGCAGAAGAGGTCCAACTTGAGCAAGTGCCTCTTACATCTGCTGTTAATGTCTGTGGTAAGTCTGTTTCAAATTTCTTTTTTTTTTAATTGCATTGTTTATAAAATTTGTTATGTGAGTACAGCGCTTATTAATATAACCTTTTAAATCATTTGTTCATAGGACAGTCCTGCTATTCCTCAAGAAGGTACATGCTGAGTCTGGAATGGAACCTTATCAACACAAACATCTCCTCCTTCATTTCTGCATTGTGCCTCATGTTCGGGAGCTATTACTGTTTCAACATCCATTATCCATCTGAGCTGGCTTCAACTCTTGAGTTTCTTCAGAGGTGAGTAAACATTGTTTACTCTTGTTTTTTTAGACCTGGGAGTCTGGGACCTGGATTCTGGCTCCAATGCCTCAGCTTAATTTGGACTTTAACCCTCTGGGGTAGACGCACGAGCCGGCGCGTTTTGACGCATCTTTTCCTAACGCCGAAACAAACTTAAATTACTCCGTCAATTCTGATCGTACAGATAAAAGAAATATATCATTCAAATCTGTAAAGGGTCTACTTTTAGTTGTAAACCATGATAATAACAACAAAATGTTGTGCTTTTTTTAAATAAAGAAAGCTGACAGGGTGCGCTCTCGGCCTTTTCTGTCTCTGTCATTTCTCTTCACAGACGCGTAAATAAAACAACCAGAATCTCAGCAAATACTTGGCTCATAAAAATAAGAATTATATGGCTAGAAAGCTTGAAATGTTTTCTTTTGAGTGAAACAATTCAAGTCAAAAACAAATCATCACTTTTTATTTAATACGTCTGAACGTAAGGAGAAGTCCGTTTTTTCCTGTCTCACCTCATTACAGTTCTGCTGGAGGTTTTTTCTTCCATTAAAGGGAGTTTTTCCTCTCCACTGTCGCACAAGTGCTTGCTCATAAGGGAATTGTTGGGTTTTTAGTTTTAGTTTTTGTAAAGTGCCTTGAGATGATTTGTATTGTGATTTGGCGCTATACAAATAAAATTGAATTGAATTGAATTGAATTGTAAGTCATGTTTGGAGTAACTGTATAATATCTGAGCAATGGTAAGTAAAATATTGCCACCAGCAATAGAAAAAGTGTGAAAACAACAATCTGTCCAACCACTTGACCAACCCATCTGACCTGACAAATTATAACTCAGCATTAACTACACATTTAGATGACACTGATATGACAGGATATGACTCAGCAGTCAAACCAAAAACTTTGAATAATACAGCAATTCACCAAATCAAGCATATCAAATATTAATTTTAAGTAAATTCATACAATCTTAGTGGTGCTATACACATGGAACCCATGGATGACTTGCATCCCTTTGGCTCAGACCTTAATTTCTTGACAAGTAGTTGGCTAGGGTTGGGAGGGTGACGGGCGTACCTATCAACACTCCCATTTTTCCGGGGAGTCTCCTGTATTTAACACCCATCTCCCACACCCCTACCGTTCTGTTATTTCTCCCGGGAAAGTCCTGTAATTCGTATGGCTCGTATTAATATATTATGAGGTTGTCAGTCATACAAACTTAAATCCATTTGCAACCTCAACCTGGCAACCTGCAACTCAGTTGCACTGTTGATATCTATGCAGTTAGTATACACAGGAAGTTGAATGAAGCATCAGTGGTAGAAATTGAAGAAGACTCCAGCAAAAGAAAAAAAAATGAATGACATTACTTGACACATTAAATCACAGCGGCAGAATTGAACAGTGGAGGCAGAGAAGGGCACACCGACCATTTCAACCCTCATCATGGGTAGAGGGAGAAATTGTTAGTTTCAATTTTCAATTTTTTTATTACAATTTGTAATTAAAAAAAATAAGTAAAAAGAACCATA
Organism: Mastacembelus armatus; assembly: GCF_900324485.2. Classification (NCBI taxonomy): domain Eukaryota; kingdom Metazoa; phylum Chordata; class Actinopteri; order Synbranchiformes; family Mastacembelidae; genus Mastacembelus; species Mastacembelus armatus. The sequence continues at coordinate 1,851,555 of NC_046653.1, read as the reverse complement.
AGTCACTCCCCCCCATGGGTCACATGGGATTTCAATATCTAAATATTGTCAGGTATGGTGAGGGGTCTATGATGATCCCAGGGATAAAAAGGAGTGATCCACACTAAAGCCTAGACAGGTAATGATGTGTCATGGGGATCTAAGAAAGGAATCCAGAGGTTCATCACAAATGAATGTGTACAAGCCTAAAGATCTTTCCTGCTGACTTGTTACTACCTCAGACACAGAGGGCAGAAATGGGATGTTATAAAATAGAGAAACAGTAATAACAAGGAATATAATAAATCATTTGGGTCAAAAAGAAACATATGGATGGTGTCTATTTTCCAGTTAGAACAAAAAATCAGGTTTGGACGTGGGATGATTGAGTTCTGGTGTGGTTTTGCTCAACAATACATGTTGGTAAAGCAATTTACTGAGGTATTGTTGATAAAACTGTCAGCTGTAACATGCTGTACAAAGAACTGGAGGGTGTATGCAGATCTCCATCAATTCCCTTGATGTTGCATCTAAACACATTATCTTGTGTTTTAATAAATTTCTCTGACAGCAAACTGACCCAGAAAATAAAGAATCACATCTTCATCTCCTAATTCCAGAGTTATGCTTAAAACAAAAGAGCAATTATGAGGAAACATGTGATAAGACTTCTACATTTCATAACAATTGTTCCATGGCTTGAGGAATTCTGTTATCCAAATTTAATAAAGATTGTACTGTAAGTATGAAATATTTTTGACAGTCAATAAGTTATGCACTTCCTTTACAAATGTAATAAATCCTACCCCTGTTGTGATTACGATAACAATGTTTTAAGTCACATAAAATAAAGAAAAGCAAGAAAAACTAAGGCAGGTGCAAGACAAAGATGAACATAAATGTAGTTAGGATGAATACAAAGCTTACAGAAGAAACTAAGCAAATAGAGAGAGCAAATGGTAAATTAAAGGCATAAACCATATGGTGGTTGCCAAACAATGGACAACCAACCAGCTTGGAGACAGGGGAGGAAACTAAAAGAAAGAAAGTCAAAGACCAAAGTGGCAGTTGGACTGAGTCAGTCAGTAATGCTACACAACAGGAAAGTGGAAAATAATCTAAATAAAAGTCCAACTGAGGAATCATGGAATTGTTTTTAAATGTTATGTGAATCACAATTTTTAACAGATTTTGAACAGATATTTTATATCACAGAGGATATATGTAAAAATTCTGTTGCTTCAGTTCTTTTTAAAGATTTGTAGTCGCTGACTCTTCACAATTTTTCGAAGTACATAAAAAGTATGTATGTATGACCTTGTGCTATTTCTGACCACCATATTTTGGTAAGTTCTTTCAGTAATCTTTAAGTACATACTGGGTATCACTGTCACATGTGGGAGAGGAAACACTCGGGACCCAAGAGCAGGTACCGCTCGATAAGTCTTTATTTAGCTCTTTGTGACTCGAACTCCCGGAGGGAGAGGGATCCTGAAAGCCGGCTCCGGCGTTGGGAGGTCTTGGCGGCGGGAGCGACTCCTGGGCCGGGGAGCTGGTCCGACGAGCCGGCAGGAGCTCGGGGCAAGGAGGTGGCCAGGCAGGTGACGGGTCGAGGGAGGACTGGGAGCCTGGGAACAAAGAGAGAAGGGTTTTAGTTTGCGTTGTTCAAAAGTTGAGAAGCCGGACTGTACGTTACTACCAGGGAAAGTAGACGGACGAACTGGCCATGAGACCGAGCTTTTATGGGCAGAGCGTGTTGATTGAAGGTTGTGCTAATCAGCCTCCCACAGCTGGAACCCATTACCTGAGAGCGGAGGGAAAGCGGTAGAGCAGAGAGAGAGAGGGGAAAAAAGGGAGAGACAGGGAAGGAGACGGCAGGATCCCTGCCGCCTCATGACAATCACAGCGGCTTTGAAGATTTAATTTTAACAATACATGTATTGAACACTTTTAGGGGACAGAAATGCTCAGTCTACTCTGAAAAATGGCAAAAACCTTCCTAGTGACTCAAAAAAGTAGATTTAGTGTTAATTTAATTAAATTTAGTGTTAATAAAAGAGACAAGAGGATGCTGAATGAATACCACTGCAACTCTCCTGCTGCTTGTTAGGCACATTCCCACAGTCATCCCACCCATCACTTGAAGCTGCAATTTCTGTGCTTTTACTTTTTGAGGAATTGATATGGGGCCCAAGTGCAGACAACAAAGTTCTTTATTTGCAACCAAGTGAAGGCAAGGCAGACTCGGGCAGGGACGGGAACTACTACAAAGAACTCAGGAACAAACAAGGCTCAGGTACTGCACAAACACGAAACAATACTCCACCGAAGAACGAAGGAAGTGAACAGGTAACTATAGATGACTAACAAAGGAATTAAACACAGGCGAAACTAATCGAGATAATCAATGTAAATCTACCAAGAGTTACAACCAGGCGAGGGAGGAAACAAGAAACCAAATTAAAAGTTCCATAGAGGAAATCAAAATACCCGACCATGACATGCTGATTCAATTGGCTGAACAGCATTGATTATACAAAACTCAGTGAGCTGTAACTTGGTTTAAGATGGTTCTTTAAAAGTGTTGCAGTCAAAGCACTGTACATCTCTGTTTAGGTTGACATCACATTAGCAAATTACCAGTCTCCCACAGCATCCTTCAATTGAAACTGATGGAGATGGTAGCTGAGGCCTAATGCAGTGCTAACCTCTTAAAAACAGGCAACTCTTATTCTTCATTCAGAGGCAATGTGTATCAGTGTTCATTACAGCTTTAACATATCTGTATCTCCAGCTACATGACCAGCAACACTCTACTTCATTACCCCTGCCAGCTGATCCCTGCTGGCTCAATTATTTTCATATAACATGATATTTGATTCACAACTTGTCAGTAAAGTTTTATTTTTAATTGTGTAAGAAATCACACCAGAGAACTCTCACAGTGATGCATAACTAAGCCCAGACTGTTGTTTGCTGCCTTAGCTTTGCAGTATTCAGGCTGCATGATCATTATGGGCCAAGGTAATTCTGCTGAATCTGTAATATAAACTGTTTAAGATCATTGTTTGTGTGTCTGTGAAAAATTTCACTGTTTCTGACCATTTTGTCAGCCTCAGCCACCATGCTGGACTCTTCCCTTCCACCAAATAAAACTTTGGCGTTCTGTGAACATTTGTACACATATAGAATGAGTTGGTAATCAAGAGTTAAAGTACTCCAAGACATCAAATGATCCTCTATAAAGAAAGACAAAGCAGTATAAAATATGTTGTGGTTACCTTTGTATATTGTAACTGCTTCACTATTTATTGCATATTGTATATATTAGAATTTTTATATTAGAATTAGACTCTGTTTCAGGTTTTAAAATAGTAGTCACTGATTTTCTTAATTTCTTAAGATATGAAACTAGGCAGGTACTTCATAACAACAGTAGTTCTATTTCATCCTTTCTGACCGCCAGAGGGCGGTGCTGTAAGCACTGAATGTTCCCTTCGCGCATGCGCAGTTCGAGTATTTATACCAACAAAGTCACGTGTGACCCTGGATGACCCCCGGAGGTGATATATTCCGGCGTCATCCAAGGCTCTTTTCCTCTTTTCTTCTTGCGCGCGGTTCACATGGTGGCCGATTGCACATTCCTTACCAGTTGCTGGGAGCCCCATGACCCGAGTGGTCGGAGAAGCGGATTCGCCCTCCAGGGGCTGCGACTGTGGATTCGGGATCTTCCCGTTGTTACATTACCCGGGAGGTAATAATTGTACGCTTTTTTGCTGTGGGTGCACCGCAGCAGCAAAAGTTGTTTTCTGTTGGAGTGCCGAATTTGTTGGTGACGGTGGCGTTCGCGCTCCCCTCTCCCATTGTTTCTTTTTCTCTCGGCATCGGACGCATTGTGTGTCCGCCTCGGTGAAAACGCTGTGGTTGTTTTTCGTTAGTGCTATTGCAGTGCTGGTGGTGACGGTAGCGTCTCCGCTCCCCTCTCCCACTGGTTGTCGGCTGCATGATTTGATTGCTCCGCCGCCATAGCGGTGTTTCGCTTGCCAATATCACAGACATTTACTTGTGTTTTCCGCTGCGGCTAAACCGCCGCAGTTGTTTTTCTTTGACACGCTACGCCTGTAGCCTTTGCTGGTGACGGCAGCGTTCGCGCTCCCCTCTCCCATTTTTTCCTTTTGCTGCATCGTGTCTCCACTGCGGTCGGGACGATGTAGCTGGCTTCCTAATTATATAATAATAAAACAAAACAGGAAAACGAGACAAGAGGAGGGACGGACAGACGGTACCTCCGACCTCTACTGGTGATGGCAGCGCTCGCGCTCCCCTCTTCCACTTTTTCCTTTTGCTGCATCGTGTCTGCACTGCGGTTGGGACGATGTAGCTGGCTTCCTCATTACATAATATTATAACAAAAAAAAAAAAAAAGGAAACGGACCTCTACTGGTGGCGGCAGCGTTCGCGCTCCCCGCTCCCACATCGGCTTTGCCACATCATTTCTCTCCTGCAGGTGAGTTGTGGTACCTGCTCTTTCTGTGAAAGCAACAAGAAAAGGACGGGAGTACACCCGCCTTCAGCCTCTATTGGTGACGGCAGCGTTCGCGCTCCCCGCTCCCAGTTTCTGGCACTTGGATTATTCCCCTGGGCGGCGGTTGCAGTGTCAGGGGCGTACTGGCCATTTGGTACTGGGTCAGACAGCAAAAACCTCTCAGCATGGAGGGGGCTCACTGCTGTGTGACCTGTGGTGACAGGCTTCAACCGGACAATGGGCACAACCTCTGCCCAGCCTGCCTCCGCCTGGATCACCTGAGGGAAGGGTTGTCCGACAACCCGTGCATGAACTGCAGCTACTTGCCTCGGGCACAGAGAGTAGCCAGGTTGGCACTGCTGACACCGGGGGATGAGGGTGACCTCCCCCCCTCAGGACAAGTGGCGCTAGGGCCCCCTCGGCGGTCAAGGCGCCTGGCTGAGCCCGCGGTGACAACGGCCCCCCCTAGGAAGAGGACAAGGGTCAGACGTGGGCTTTCCTTGAGAGTTGACAGGCTGTCAGCAAAGTTAGCGGAGATGAGATCTTTGTTCTTGACTCAACACGCAGACCCTCCAGCAGCGGCGGCAGTGCCACCCTCTCCACCTGGGCCCAGTTGGACCCCGGAGGAAGATGTCCTTTCATTGGCCGCCTCAGCTTCCCAGTTTACGGATGATGCTGAGGAAGGGCCCTCTCGGGCTTCAGGCACGAGTTCGGTATCCTCTGGTCACAGCTCGGCAAGTACCACAGGGGACACTTCGATGCAAGACCTCATGCGCATGGCGCTGGGGTGCTTGAATATAGAGATCCCACAGCAGGTGGACCCGAACCCCCAGAGTGCCTTCTTCAGGCGTGGGCGGCCTTTGTTGTTCCCCCTTCCAGAGAATATCTGGAGGAGCTACATACCTGCTGGAGGGACCCAAGAGCCAGGTCTCAGCTTTCAGCAGATGGTCGAGTCCTAGCGTCTATGCACAACACAGCGGAGGTTGGCTTGGCACACATGCCAGCGGTAGAGCCAGCAGTGGCCTCCCTCATTGTGACACCTGAGGAGGCCCTGCGCCCCACTGTTCGGTGCCCGCGGCCCCAATGCGGGTCACGGACAACCTGGTGACAAGGGCCTATGATGCTGGTGCGCATGCTGGCCGTCTGGGAAAACTCACTGGCGCACCTGATGTTTGCCTTATCGGCCTCCTTGCCGGACACCACAGATGCGGCTTCCGCTATGGCATTCAGTGATGCGGCATTGCAGACTTTTGCCCTCTTAACCCGTGAGCTGGGTAGGATGAGGTCGTTTCTTGTCCAGACTCGGCGTCAGCCATATCTGACGCCGAGTCCCTGTGGAACCGGGACACTTGTTTGGGTCAGCTGCATCGACAGCGCTGGAGCGCACCATTCAGGCTCGGGAGACCAGACAGCAGTTGTTGAGCCTCATTAAACCCATGGCGCCCCCACCCACATTCAGAGTTCGGACAGCAGCTCCAAGGACCCGGCTGCCGCGTAGGACCCACCATGCTACTGCTCCTTACCAGCATCAGCGGGCGCTGAGGGTGGGCAGGGGCTTTCGGGAGCAAGCCCGTCCTGAGCCAGAACAGCCTTGGGCCCAGCATCCTCCCCGTCGCCCCCCCAAAGCCCCTAAGGGCCGTGGGGGCAGGGGATGAAACGTCCGGGCCGGCAGTCGGGAGCTTCACCCAACAGCACCTCAACTGTTGGGCTACTCTCACTTCGGACCCATGGGTGGTTGCCACCTTGACTCATTGGCTTGACTTGACAATTCCCTTATGAGCAAGCACTTGGCGACAGTGGAGAGGAAAAACTCCCTTTAACCCTCTGGGGTCGACGCACGCGCCGGCGCGTTTTGACGCATCATTTCCTGATAAGGCCGAAACAAACTTAAATTACTCCGTCAATTCTGATCGTACAGATAAAAGAAATATATCATTCAAATCTGTAAAGGGTCTAGTTTTAGTGGTATACCATCATAATAACAACAAAACCTTGTGCTTTTTTTAAATAAAGAAAGCCGACAGGGTGCGCTCTCGGACTTTTCTGTCTCTGCCATTTCTCTTCACAGACGCGTAAATAAAACAACCAGAATCTCAGCGAATACTTGGCTCATAAAAATAAGAATTATATGGCTAGAAAGCTTGAAATGTTTTCTTTTGAGTGAAACAATTCAAGTCAAAAACAAATCATCACTTTTTATTTAATCCGTATGAACGTTAGGAGAAGTCCGTTTTTTCCCGTCTCACCTCATTACAGGTAATGCGGTCCCGCCTTGTACACTGTCCACTGTTCACATGTAAATAATCTCAGGTGAACCAGGTAAATATGTGCACACCCCCGAGAAATGACACAAAATATCAAACTTCATCATAGAATTTACTCACTTTTTCGGCGCGTTTGGATGATGGCGCGTTACGCACGTGAAGCGGTGCTCCTTACATTCCACACAGAGACAAATAGTTTAGCTTGTCCTCAGAGTAAAAACACTGATTTTAACTCAAATGAGGAACGTTTGCTCCTCATTGTGTTGTATTGTGCTGCACTAATCCGTCCCATCTACATTGACTGAAAGGCTCATTATGCGCGCCGTTGTCTGGACGTTCAGTGCGTCTTTTGTGTTCTCAGGTAAATCACATGACTATTCATCCTCAGACACACCCTCTTGCATATGGCCTTTCTGGACAAAAAGTGTCTTAGAAAATTTAAATCAGTGTATTGTTTACTGTGAATGTGTGAACAAGATGACATTCACAGCACTCTGAAGTAAACACTTTAGCCTACAACATGCTGGTCTCCAAAGTCTTGTGAACCAATGTTCAGTTTGTGTTTTATGGTCTTATTTCAGTGAGTAAAAAATTGTAGTTTTTCACTAGCCATGCATAAACACTTTTTTCTCAAAAACACAATAATGTATAAACTTGAAGCTCACATATTATTGTAGCCAATTTTGTGCTGATTACAGTGTTATTAGACTTTAGACATTAATATGTTTAAAAAACACTGAAAAAAGCACAAATGTTAGGACATGTCAAAATTTGTCCAGGCCCCAAAAACCCCGGTACAGGTACATAGCTTGCCATGGTATTCTTGGTCTCTTAATTGGTGCTAGCAAAATTTCTCTTGGACAAAACATTTCTCTTCTCCAATCATGAAACAAGAACTCCAATCATGAAACAAGAATCATGATACATAGCTTGGCATTGTAATCTTGGTCTCTTAACTTGGTACTAACAAACGTTTCTCTTCTTTAATCATGAAACAAGAATCAAGGTACATAGTTTGGCATGGTAACCTTGGGCTCTTAACTTGGGGCTAGCAAAATTTCTCTTGGACAAAACATTTCTCTTCTCCAATCATGAAACAAAAATCAGAGGTACAAAGCATGGTTGTTCTGCCTCTGGTAGAGGCTGTGTATTTATGATGGACATTTGCCTTTGCCAATATTATATTTTGTGATACTATAATGTTCTGTATAAGTTTACTTTTTTCCTGCCATTATTGTGTAAATTCATATGTGAGGACTCTTATTTTGACATGTTTCCACAGGCGACGCGCATTGACTAACGGGAAGCAGCGAACCCGTGAAGCAGAAAGCTTGTAACACAGCAAGCATTTAAAGCGTTTGTGGCGCATTTAAATTGATCCTTCTTCTAAACCCTGTCGAAAGCATTGGCTGTAAATTCATTTAAATCATTAATCTGTCCAGTTTACATTACGGAAGAGTATGTTCAGTTTAAAGGTGATGTAATCAAAGATATTGTGATTACCGATCACAAGTGGAGCATGCCCTGCGTGGAGCATGCTCCTAACTTGCTTCTGAGTTAGCCATGTAGCTGTTGAGTCGGTGTGTAACTTTGCTAAATTAATGTCGGACTCCGTAGTTTTCTCTGGACCCCTCCCCAATCTGACCAGCGATGACATGTTTAGCCGCATGTCGTCGTTCCGTCGCTGGCTGTCTAGGTGGTGTCCAGCAAACGATGTGGGCTTCATAGACAATTGGGCCACTTTCTGGGGAAAACCCGGTCTGGTAGCGAGAGACGGCATCCATCCCACTTTGAATGGTGCAGCTCTCATCTCTAGAAATTTGGCCGAGTTTATTAGCCGACCTAAAGCCTGACAATCCAGGGTGGGGACCGGGATGCAGAGACTCAGTCTAAAACGCCTCTCTGCAGTTTCCTTAGAGCCGCCGCCCCCCTCAAACCACATAGAGACTGTGTCTGCCCCTCGAACATATAAATCAAATAAATCAGAAGTTAAGAGAAGAGGAGTTATTCATAAAAACTTAATAAAAATTAAGACCACTCCTCTTATTGAACAGAAAAACAGAACTGTCAAATGTGGACTATTAAATATTAGGTCCCTTTCATCTGAATCTTTGTTAGTAAATGATTTGATAACTGATCACCAAATTGACCTACTTTATCTTACTGAAACCTGGTTACAGCAGGATGAATATGTCAGTCTGAATGAATCAACTCCCCTCAGTCATAAAAATTATCATGTTCCTCGAAGCACAGGTCGAGGTGGAGGAGTAGCTGCAATCTTCCACTCAAACTTATTATTAAACTTTCATCCTCAGAACAGTTATAACTCATTTGAGAGCCTCACTCTTAGTCTCTCACATCCAAACTGGAAAACACAAAAACCAGTTCTACTTGTCATCGTGTACCGTCCACCTGTCCCTTACTCAGAGTTTTTAACTGAATTCCCTGACTTTCTGTCTGATTTAGTCCTTAGATCAGATAAAGTCATTATAGTGGGAGATTTTAACATTCATGTAGATGTTGAAAATAACGGCCTCAGCATTGCATTTAATTCTATATTAGATTCAATTGGTTTCATTCAAAATGTTAATAAACCCACCCACTGTTTCAATCACACCCTTGATCTTGTTCTGACCTATGGCATCGAAATTGAACATGTAATAGTTTTTCCCCCAAATCCTGTTTTGTCAGATCATTCTTTAATAACTTTTGAATTTAAAATGATGGATCATGCAGCGTTTGGAAGAAAATTCCACTACAGCAGATGTTTATCCGACAACACTGTTAATAAATTTAAGAAAATGATTCCATCTTTATTTACATCTATGCCAAGTATAAACATAGTGGAGGGCAGTTGCTTCAATCCCACTCCCTACCAAATTGATCATGTTGTTGACAGCGCTGTAACCTCACTGCGTGAAATGCTTGATTCTGTAGCCCCTCTGAAAAAGAAGTTAGTGAATCAGAGAAGACTAGCCCCATGGTATAATTTACATATTCGTACCTTAAAGCAGGCATCACGAAGGCTGGAAAGGAAGTGGCGTTCCAAAAACTTAGAGGAAATTTTTCTAGCCTGGAAAAACAGTCTACTAACATATAAAAAAGCTCTCCGTAAAGCCAGAACTGCATACTATTCATCACTAATCGAGGAAAATAAGAACAATCCCAGGTTTCTTTTCAGCACTGTAGCCAGGCTGACAAAAAGTCACAGCTCTGTTGAGCCCAGTGTTCCCTTAGCTCTCAGCAGTGATGAATTTATGAGTTTCTTTACAAATAAAATCACAACTATTAGAGATAAAATTCAGCAGACGCTTCCTATACCTGCAATAAATGAATCTTCTACTACAGTAGCTCTTGAATCATCTGTAGGACCTCAGTTATGTTTAGACTGCTTCTCTCCCATAGATCTCTCTGAATTTACATCAGTAGTTGCTTCATCGAAATCATCAACGTGTCTCTTAGACCCCATCCCAACTAGACTGCTTAAAGGCACCCTGCCATTAATGAACTCATCTTTATTGGACTTGGTAAATTTATCTCTAGTATCAGGCTACGTACCACAGGCCTTTAAGACTGCAGTAATCAAACCTTTACTCAAAAAGCCTAGTCTTGACCCAGGAGTCTTGGCTAATTATAGACCAATATCCAACCTGCCATTTATTTCTAAAATCCTAGAAAAAGCTGTTGCTAAGCAGCTATCAGACCACTTACACAGGAATGAACTATTTGAAGATTTTCAATCAGGATTTAGAGCACATCATAGTACAGAAACAGCACTGTTGAAAGTTACCAACGATCTTCTCTTAGCCTCAGATAATGGACTTGTTTCAATACTTGTCCTCCTAGACCTTAGTGCAGCATTCGACACCATTGACCACAACATCTTATTACAGAGACTGGAGCATGTGATTGGTATCAGAGGAACAGCGTTAAAGTGGTTCCAATCCTATTTATCGGACAGATTCCAGTTTGTTCATGTCCATGATGAACCTTCCACACGAACAAAAGTTAGTTATGGAGTTCCACAAGGCTCCGTGCTAGGACCGATTCTGTTCACCCTGTACATGCTTCCTTTAGGATATGTCATTAGGAAGCACTCTATTAATTACCACTGCTATGCAGATGACACTCAGTTGTATCTATCTATGAAACCTGTTAACACAAACCAGTTAACCAGACTTCAAGCCTGTCTAACTGACATAAAGGCCTGGATGACCAGTAACTTTTTACTTTTAAACTCGGAGAAAACAGAAGTCATTATATTTGGGCCAAAAAATCTCAGAAATAACTTTTCTCAAATAATAGCTACTCTAGATGGCATAACCCTGGCCTCTAGCACTACTGTAAAAAACCTTGGAGTTATTTTTGACCAGGACATGTCCTTTAACTCACACATAAAACAAATCTCTAGAACTGCATTCTTTCACCTGCGCAACATTTCCAAAATTAGGAACATCCTGTCTCAAAATGATGCAGAAAAACTAGTCCATGCATTTGTTACCTCAAGGCTAGATTACTGTAACTCATTACTATCTGGATGTCCCAATATCTCCATAAAAAGCCTCCAATTAATCCAGAATGCCGCAGCCAGAGTCCTGACAGGAACTAGCAGGAGAGATCATATTTCTCCTATATTGGCTTCTCTTCATTGGCTCCCTGTAAAATATAGAATAGAATTTAAAATCCTTCTTCTCACATACAAATCCCTTCATAATCAAGCTCCTTCATACCTTAAAGACCTCATAGTACCATATTATCCCAATAGACCACTTCGCTCTCAGAGTGCAGGTCTACTTGTGGTTCCCAGAGTTTCCAAAAGCAGAATGGGAGGCAGAGCCTTTAGTTATCAAGCTCCTCTCCTATGGAACCAGCTCCCAGCCTGGGTTCAGGAGGCAGACACTCTCTATACTTTTAAGGCTAGACTTAAAACCTTCCTCTTTGACAAAGCGTATAGTTAGGGCTGGCTTCAGGCAACCCTGAACCATCCCTTAGTTATGCTGCTATAGGCCTAGACTGCCCGAGGACCATCGGTGCACTGAGCTCCCCTACCCTAACCCCCCTCTTTCCCTTCCCCTCCCCTCTCTTCTCTCCTCCCACCTCATGTATATTCCACCACTGAATCTTACTAACCTTGTGTTCTCTCTCTCCCCTAGTTTGTGCTCTCTCCCTCTCTCTCTATTCTCTCTGTACCTTCTGCAGGTGTCCCTGGTCCTGGAGCTGTATATCGCTGATGTGCAGTTACTGGTCCCACCAACCTGCAGTGTCTATTTGTTGTTTATTGTTGCTGTTCTTTTCTCTCTGCTCTATCCACTCACCCCAACCAGTCGAGGCAGATGGCCGCCCAAACTGAGCCCGGTTCTGCTGGAGGTTTTTTTCTTCCGTTAAAGGGAGTTTTTTCCTCTCCACTGTCGCCAAGTGCTTGCTCATAAGGGAATTGTTGGGTTTTTAGTTTTAGTTTTTGTAAAGTGCCTTGAGATGATTTGTATTGTGATTTGGCGCTATACAAATAAAATTGAATTGAATTGAATTGAATTGAATTGAATTGAATTGTATACATTTTATTTGTTAAACTGATAAGTTGTTACAGTTTTGATAATTATCTATATTTCTTTTATTTCATTTACAGTTTTACTCGGTTCAATGGCCGCAGAGTTTGATTGTGTAAACTACACATTGGACTATTAAAGGAGCAAGGTGCTCATATCCTGGTCTCTTGAAGAGTTTGGCTTGCTGTTTATTCATATCACACGCTAGGAAAGCAAAGCATATAAAGAGAACAGTACAATAAAAAGCCATGGATCAGCAGGTGCATGAGGAATGCTCAGGAGCAAACATGCAAACTGAAGGAAGCAGAGGAAAAGAAAAGGCACCTTCAGAGGTCAGTTCTAAACACTCGTTATCTTCCTCCAAGTCCTCAGTTGGTAGTGCTGCTGCAAAAGCTAGAGCCTCAGCAGAAGCTGCACGTGCCAAGATGGCGTTTGCAAAAAAACAGCTTGAAATGAAAAAAGAGAAAGCCAGGCTGGATCAGGAAAGAGCTACAGTAGAAGCAAATCTGGGAGCATTGGAATTAGAAAAGGAAGCTGCAGCTGTTCTCGCAGAAGCGGAAGTGTTAGAGGCTGCAGCAATGGAACGTGATGACAATCAAAGTGAAATAAGCACACCTTCATCACATGTGATTTCAATGAGAAAGGAGCAATATGTAAAACAGCAGACTCAGATGAGCACTGAATTTTCCACACTACCTCTAAATAACTCTTCATCAACCTGTGCACCAGAGGCGACACCATGTTTGATCGATAAGTCTCAGAGCATAAATGTTGCATATGATTGTGACACAAATAAAGTTCAGGAGTGGAGTAGATTGTGCGATAGTGAATGGCTACAGAGCACGACATTTACAGATCCCCCATACAATCTGCCTCATTCCATACTACATTTGAAGCATCTCCACATCAAGATCCTGCTTCAAAAAGGTATACAGTCCAATCAGATACACAGCATTACTCTCAGAAGTGATTGAAAGTGCCTTATGTACACGATTGGATAATTTTCCACGTCTGTCTCAGAGAGCTTTCAGACCTGCTCATGGAGATACTTGCAGCAAAAGGAGATGCATACTTACCTGGATTAGCTTACCTTGAGACCCCTCGCAGTATTAATCCTATATTGGAGAAGTTACCAGCGAGTCTGCTATTGAAATGGCTGTTCGCTGGCTCTCGCTTTAAGGAAGAAAACAAGGTCAGTTTTCCTCCATTCTCGTTTTTCATTCATTTCGTTTGTAGTGAAGCTAAAGCAAGGAATGATCCTAGTTTCAAGCTTTCAAACAGTAGTCATACAGTCATCCGAAATGAAAGACCCATCTATAAACATACCACTAGCAGAGTTCCTGTGCTGGTGCATAAGACAGATGTCTGTCTGATTCAGTGAGCTTGAAAGAGACCATTAAGAGAGACTTGACGAAGCATTGCCCTTTTCACAACAAGTCGCACCCCCTGTGGAAATGTAGAGCCTTCAGGAAAAAGTCAATGTTAGAACGCAAGAACCTCCTGAAAGAACATAAGAGGTGTTTCAGGTGTTTCTCTCCCAATCATGTAGCCAGAGAATGTCTTGCAATCCTCAAATGTGCTGAGTGTGATTCTGATAGACATTGCACAGTCATGCATCCAAATATAGCTCCACCTCTCTCCACACCTCCAATGCAAGAACCAGACAAAAATCAACAGGAAGTCAGTATCCCTGAGGTAACCTCAAAGTGTACAGAAGTTTGTGGAGGAAGTGTTCCAATGCGATCCTGTGCAAAAATGTGCTTGGTGCATGTCTTTCCTCAAGAACAACGGGAACGAGCTATCAAGATGTATGCCATAATTGATGATCAGAGCAACCGCTCACTGGCCAAAGAAGAATTCTTTCGACTCTTTGGGATCCAAAGTAACCGCTCTCCGTATTTGTTGAGAACATGTGCTGGTTCCATGGAAACATCAGGAAGGAAAGCGGTTGGCTTCCAAATAGAGACCCTGGATGGTAAAACATGTCTTGATCTTCCATCACTGATTGAGTGTAACGAGATAATGAGCAATAGATCTGAAATACCCACTCCAGAAGTCACTCTTGCCCCTCCACACTTGAAATCTGTGGCACAGTTTATCCCAAAGCTAGATCCTGATGCTCAGATCTTAATGTTGCTGGGAAGAGACATGATCCCTCTACACAAAGTGAGACAACAAATCAACGGACCTCACAATGCACCTTTTGCACAAAGGTTAGATTTAGGCTGGGTTATTTTGGGTGATGTCTATATTGACAGAGCCCATAAGCCAATGGTGAGTGTCTTTAAAACTAACATCATGGATAATGGCCACCCTTCGCTTCTCACTCCATGTCAGAGCCACATCAAAGTGAAAGAGAAATTGTGCCATGGCGGGGAGCGTAAGTCTGTTGTTTTTCCCCATGCATTCAATCCACGCTACTCATGGTGTGCAAGCAGAAGATGAACTTGGGCTCAAGGTATTTGACAGAACCAAAAATGATAACAAACCTGCCATGTGTCTTCGAGGAAGAGACCTTCTTGAAGATCATGCAAGCAGAGTTCCACCAAGATGAACAGAAAAACTGGGTTGCCCCTTTGCCATTCAGGTCACCCAGACCATTACTTCCAAATAATCAAGAACAAGGGAGTTTATCCTCTCCACTGTCGCCAAGTGCTTGCTCATAAGGGAATTATTGGGTTTTTAGTTTTAGTTTTTGTAAAGTGCCTTGAAATGATTTGCATTGTGATTTGGCGCTATACAAATAAAATTGAAATTGAACTGAAGCTTTGTCTCGCCTTAATTCTTTGCGTCGTACATTGAGTAGAAACCCTGAAATAAACCGGGGCAAATACGGGTGGTATTTGATTCCAGTGCGCAGCACCAAGGTATTTCTTTGAACAACGTACTCCTCTCAGGCCCTGACTTAAACAACTCACTGTTAGGTGTGCTTCTACAGTTCAGGAAGGATCGCATTGTAATTGCCGCAGACATCCAACAGATGTTCTATAGTTTCCTGGTTTCCTTTTTTTTTCTGCTTCCTGCTTCTGAAGAGTGCAGACGCACTTCTGCTTGCTCCTGCTTCTGCCACTTTTACTTTGCTTTTATTCCTTTTTACTTCATGTATTCTTACCTGATGATTTTATAATACACTTTTTAACATTATTTTACACCTTTTTTACCGCATTTGGAATTTTAGTGACGATTTTATTTTTAATTCTATTTTTCATCAACCTCCGATGACCATGCCTCTCTTCCCTGAGGACGATCACAGCAAACTCCTACAGAAAATCACTATGCTGGAAACTAAAGTGCAAAGGTTAGAGATGTACATGGAAATAAATGGACTATCTGGGAAAGAGGACACTACTCTACCACTCTACCATAGTAGCAGACAAGAGCATGCTAGTATACAGATAACTAGCACTAACAAGACCGAGCAACAGGAGGGTTGTGTCCGGGTAAATAAAACCACTGGTATCAGTCCTCCTTGGAACGCTCTCGGAGCAAAGCCAAAGACTAAATCAGGACAAGCAACAGGCAGAACTCAGCGCCCAGAAATCTGTGATGCGACAGGCTGGCCAGCGTTACCATCCTCCTCAACTCCTGTGCAGAGGAAAGCACAGCCATGGATAACAGCTAAAGGGAAAAGGAGCAACAAAACTCCTAAGAAACTAACTGTACAGCTACAAAATAGATTCGCTCCACTACTGCAGGACCCTGGATCTTCATCTGATCACTTGGACAATCCTCCACATCCACAGAGAGGGGTAAGGTCCGAAAACTCAACAGAAGACAGAAAACTAAGAGGAAAGCTAACAGGGCCTCAGATTCTGATTGTGGGCGACTTGGCCATAAAAGATGTGAGACGGATGTGCAGTAACAACACAAAAGTGCTGTATTTCCCAAAAGATATGGTCTCTGACACTACTGACAAAATCCTGAGCATTGTTGCAGAAAACCCAACTGTGACAAACCTCGTACTACACACAGGGGCAAATGATATTGTGAAGCAGCAGTCCGAAATCCTCAAAAAGGACTTTAATAATCTGCTAAACACAGTAAGGTCTCTAAATGCGGAGGTTTTTGTCAGTGGACCTCTACCACCAGTCAGAGGAGGAACTGAGAAATTCAGCAGGTTACTAGCACTGAACACATGGCTGTCAACTGCATGTGATGTCCACTCAGTACATTTTATTGATAATTTTAACCATTTCTGGGATCGCAGGCATCTTTTTAAGGGAGACGGATTGTCTCTAAATAAATCAGGAGTAAAAGCTTTCACCTCCAACCTATTTTTCTTCCTGCGCCACAATCTTCCCTCTGCCAAGGACAAGATACGACGGGAATCTGCCAAGGACAAGATACGAGGGGAATCTAAACAAAACGAAGAAACATCAAAACATCCAAAGCCAACACTTCCCCCCGAATGCTCTAACATGGAGAGAAGTCAGAGCAAAGATGAGGAGGCCACACCCCCTCCACCAGCAGACACTGCCTGTGAGGATTCACTTCCCACAACCCCGCAAACCCTACCTAGTTCACCATCTTCCCGGGGCATCCCATTGCCCATCACCAAGAACCTCGCCAACCTGATGAAGCACATCATTACTGGGCCCAAACTGACCTCCTCCCCCAGTGTCATTTTCACTGAGGCCGTCGTCCACATAGAAGTGCCTGTTAACAAAGTGTGAAGTGTCAGTTCTGTACTCTTGCTCACCTCGCTGTGCAGCTAACCTTAGACCGTATATAGCCACTGACAGAGAAGGGCTGTTTCCAAAAACATGTACCCTCATACGGTAGTCTACCACCTCTTTGTTCAAGTTGCTGTCACTGTACCAGAGGAATCTCAAATAGTTTCTGTGGTCCTCTTTCACCAAAGGCAAAGGCAAATTTATTTGTATAGCACCTTTCATACACTACGCAATTCAAAGTGCTTTACAAGGTATATAATTACATTAAAAGCATTGAAAAGAGCATTTAAAAATAAAGACATTTAACATAAAATAAATTTAAATCAATTAAAGTAAATTAAAATAAGACATAAAAGCACATTAAGAAAACAAGGATCAACAATTATTCGAAGGCAGCAGTAAACAACAGTGTTTTCAGTCCTGATTTGAATGAGCTGACAGTTTGAGCAGACCTCAGGTGTTAAGGAAGTTTGTCCCACAAGTGAGGAGCATAGTGACTGAATGCTGCTTCACTTTGTTTGGTTCTGGTTCTGGGAACACACAGTAGACCTGTCCCAGATGACTTGAGGGTCTGGAAACCTCATAGGAAACTAATATATCTTGGATATATTTTGGTCCACAACCATTTAGTGCTTTATAAACTAGCAATAATATTTTAAAATCTATCCTTTGACTAACGGGAAGCCAGTGTAGTGATCTAAGAACTGGTGTGATATGGTCCAGTTTCTTGGTGTTTGTAAGGACTCTGGCAGCAGCATTCTGGATTAGCTGCAGCTGCCTGATTGACTTTTTGCTAAGACCTGTGAACAAGCCATTACAATAATCTAACCTACTGAAGATAAATGTGTGAACACGTTTTTCTGCATCTTGTGCAGAAAGAAAACCTTTTATTCTAGCAATGTTTTTCAGGTGTTAATAGGAGATTTAGTGATGGATTTTATGTGGTTGTTAAAATTCCGGTCTGAGTCAATGATTACACCAAGGTTTCTGGCTTGATTTGTAGCTTTCAATGACATGGAGTCAAGGTGAGCAATGACCTTTAACCTTTCATTTTTGGGGCCAAAAACAATCACTTCTGTCTTGTCTGTATTGAGCTGGACAAAATTCTGGCGCATCCATTCTTTGACTTGATTAATCCACTCACATAATGAAATTAGAGAACTATAATCATGAGATGATACTGATATATAAAGTTGGGTGTCATCTGCATAAGTATGATAGTCAATGTTGTAGTATTCCATAATCTGAGCAAGGGGCAGCATGTAGATATTGAATAAGAGGGGACCAAGAATAGACCCCTGAGGAACCCCACATTTCATTTTTGTTCACTCAAACTCATAGTTACCAAGTGAGACAAAATAGTCTCTACCTTGTAAGTAAGATTTTAGCCAATTTAACACTGAGCCAGTAACTCCCACCCACGCTTCTAGTCTATCAAGCAGCACATCATGATCAACTGTGTCAAATGCAGCACTGAGATCCAGTAGTACTAAAACAGAGGTTTTGGATTCATCATTATTTAAATGTAAATCATTTAAAATTTTAATAAGTGCAGTCTCGGTGCTGTGGTTTGCGCGAAATCCAGACTGAAATGCATTAAAAAGATTGTTTTGCACCATAAATCTGTGAATTTGTTGAGAAACTACTTTTTCAATTATTTTTCCCAAAAATGGAAGATTTGATGTTGGCCTGTAGTTACTTACTGCTGAAGCATCTAGATTAGGCTTTTTAAGAAGAGGTTTTATAACAGCAGTTTTTAAGGCCTGGGGAAACTGCCCTGACTGAAGAAAACTATTGACAATCTGCAATACATCTGGAGCTAAGCTGTTAAAAACATTTTTAAAAAAATTTGTTGGTAAAATATCAAGGCAGCATGATGTAGATTTTAATTGTAGAAGCGTTTCTGCCAGAGCTCTGTGATCAAGGAGATCAAAATGTTCTAGATTCACTGGAGAACAAGGAGGCACAGGTGATATTGTCATGTTCCTTGGACTGCAGCTAGATATAGTTTGTCTTATCTTTGATATTTTGTCTGTGAAAAAGGCTGCAAAATCATTGCATGACATTTTGGACAGCAGTTCAGAAGGAAGAGAAGGTGCTGGGTTTGTGAGTCTGTCTACAACAGAAAACAGTGTGCGGGCATTATTGCTGTTTCTATTGATAACCTCTGAGAAAAATGATTGCCTTACATTTTTCAGTTTTTGGTTATAGTTGTGAAGACTCTCTTTTTACAAGTCGAAATGAACGTGGAGTTTGGTTTTTCGCCACTTGTGTTCTGCTTGTCTGCATATTCTTTTCTGAATTTTAACCGCTGTGGCTTTTCTCCAAGGTGACTTTGACTTTTTTTCTTGCTGACAATACCTTGGTCCTAATTGGGGCAATGGAATCAATAACAGTCATAACTTTGGAACTGAAACTTCTTACAAGATCATCAACAGGAGCTGATGGCATGGTTGGTGATGGTGCAAAAACCTGAATGAATAATGCACAGCTCTACTCATTAATATTCCGTTTTTTGACTACCTCTGTTTCGCCTGTGTTCAAAACAGCAGGGGTGGTTGTTTTAAAAAAAACACAGTAATGATCAGAAAGAGCAACATCGGTCACCACCACCTCAGAAATATTAAGACCTTTAGAAATTATTAGATCCAGTATGTGTCCCTTGATGTGTGTTGGATCTGTTACATGCTGAGAAAGCCCACAGTTGTCCAGGATGTTCAAGAGTTCATTTGCACTTGCATCATTGAGATAATCAACATGAATGTTAAAGTCACCCACTAAAACAATACAATCAAAATCAATGCATACAATTGATAGTAATTTAGCAAACTCATCAAAAAATGAGCATTGTACTTTGGGGGTCTATAAATCGTTACAAATATTGCTCGACAGGAGATTTTGTATGAAGAGCAACATATTCAAAGGAGTCAAACTTTCCATATGATATGTTTTTGCATTTGAGGCTATCACTAAATAAAATAGCAACCCCACCTCCTTTCTTATGTATTCTTGTTTCACTCATGAAACTGAAATTTGGAGGGGTTGATTCAATAAGAACTGCAGCATTATTATCTTGTCCTAACCATGTTTCGGTTAAAAACATAAAATCAAGCTTGTGCTTAATAATAAAATCATTGATTAAAAATGATTTGCCTACCAAAGACCTGACATTTAAAAGAGCTAAATTTAGTGTGTTAAAAACATTGTTTTCCCCATGTTCTGGGACATACTGTGGTTGGCAAGGGATACATAAATTTGCAGAATGTGTTGGGTAAGTCTTATTTCTCTGTAGATTTACCAAACTTTTTCTGTTACCTATCAAAACTGGGATTGAAACAGCTATTTGCATATTGGGCCCCGGCTTTTCCTGGAGAGAGCCATGACAACAGTATTGCAGCCTGGACCCAGCACATATCAGTTAGAGCTTACTGTGCTGTTATCAGGCTGTGGAGACAAAGAATGATTTTGGTGACGGCGTGGAGGAGGGGTTGGTGGATGCTGCAGTTGTGATGATTGCAGCAGAGCTTGTTGAGGAATTGGTGGGGCATGCCGCTTTGAGGGGCTTCTGGGGGTGAAAATGACACTGGGGGAGGAGGTCAGTTTGGGCCCAGTAGTGATGTGCTTCATCAGGTTGGCGAGGTTCTTGGTGATGGGCAATGGGATGCCCCTGGAAGATGGTGAACTAGGTAGGGTTTGCGGGGTTGTGGGAAGTGAATCCTCACAGACAGTGTCTGCTAGTGGAGGGGGTGTGGCCTCCTCATCTTTGCTCTGACTTCTCTCCATGTTAGAGCATTCGGGGGGGAGTGTTGGCTTTGGATGTTTTGATGTTTCTTCATTTTGTTTAGATTCCCGTATCTTGTCCTTGGCAGATTCCCGTCGTATCCTGTTCTTGGCAGAGGGAAGGTTGTGGCGCAGGAAGAAAAATAGGTTGGAGGTGAAAGCTTTTACTCCTGATTTATTTAGAGACAACAAGATCTGTGGTTATGTCACAGCTGAACGACACCATATGGTTCACAGGACCCAGCTTCCTCTACCAACAGCCCCAAGAGCTACAGTGTGAGTCCTTCGAATTGGTTAATCCTGAGATAGTCGCAGAAATCAGACCTTGTGTAACCAGCTTCGATACTCGAGTTGAAAGAAGCTTCTTTTCGGAAGGGTTTCAGCGCTTTTCTACCTGAGAATCTTTGCTAAGAGCGATTTCTTTTCTGATTCATCAAGCATGTTCACACACATCAAATTCCATCAGTACATCCCATACATGCAAAGGATGGCATCAGTGCAGCAAAATATGCACACCTGAGGAGCAGACAGCAGCAAATAGACTGATACTTCTACACGCCCAGAAAGAACTATATCCAGAGGAGTATGTTGCTTTGCAGAGAAACGAACAGGTTTCACATTCAAGTGCACTGTGGAATCTCGACCCCTACATCGACCACGGTCTTTTGAGGATTGGAGAACGTTTGAAACATGCTTCAATCGAGTCTGAGGTAAAGAATCCAATCATCCTCCCAAAGCAAAGTCATGCTGCTAAACTGTTGGTGAGTTACTACCACTCCAAAGTGCATCATCAAGCGAGACAGTTCACTGAAGGAGCAATCCGACTGGCTGGTTTGTGGATTGTAGGGGGGAAATGACTGATAAATTCTATCCTTCATTGTTGTGTGACATGTTGCAGACTTGAAAAACAAGAAGTTCAAAAGATGGCAGATCTTCCTCCTGAGCGCCTCAGTACATCTCCTCCATTTACATATGTGGGGTTAGACGTTCTTGGTCCATGGACAGTGGTCACTCGACACACCAGAGGTGGTGTAGCTGAAAACTAAAGATGGGCTATACTCTTCACATGTATGAGTACACGAGGACTACACATAGAAGTCATAGAGTCTGTGAACACTGCCAGTTGCATCAATGCTCTACGAAGGTTTTTTTCTGTGAGAGGACCAGCAAAACAGCTCAGATCAGACAGAGGAACCAACTTCATCGGAGCAAGAACTAGGCAGAACTATAGTTCAGTGCCCAAATTTGCACTAATGTACTGCATACAGTAATGATCAACACATATTGTGTAACCCCTTTTTCTATAATATGTAAATCTAGCCACATTGCCAGTATACAACAACCTAACAGAGTCTGTCATACAGAATAAAAGTGGAAACAAGAAGCAGGCAGGAGCAGCTTATGCATACCTTAAGTCAGTGGTTCTCAAACCTTTCCTGCCATTCCCCACTTAAGGCCAAGCATAGTTTCATCCCATAAAGTTTCACCCCAAAAAATGACAATGAAACTTATTTCAAACTTAAAATTTTCAAATTTATTCAAAATAACTTCTAATTAAATAATACAGAGTTCAAAATAAATAAAATGAAAGTGCAATTGTGTAATTACTTCGAAGTCGAGTGGTTTATTGACGAGATTGGGGTGCGTTGTTTCTAAGTGTCTTTTTAATTTGTTGGGTCTCATGCTGTCTGCTGCCAGCGGTTTAAGACGCACAACACACATGGGTCTCTCCTCTGCCCCCACCAGCCCCACTGTGAATCCAAGACCCAGGTTGGCTTCATTGTATTTTCATTTTGGCTGGCTTTTTGCTTGATTTACCTTACTGTCTGTCGTGTTTTTATCTGCTGGCGTGGAGTCGCCTGCTCTTTTAGGGGTCCGTGTAACAAATGTATCCATTGTTATGCCCACTAATCATTGTGTCGCTGCATGAAGGTTTGCTTATTGTTCCGCTACAATTAAAGCCAACGTTAAACATTTCTTTCCCACACCATGGTTCCTCTTGTTTCCCTCTATTTGTGTTTTTTAATGACACGTTTCTTTGTATGTGGTTGTTTTATTTTGCGTGTCTGGTGTTTGTCAGTAAAGAAAACTATGAATTAGGATATACACAAAATTAGACTAATTTACTCCCGTTCGCTGCACCCCACCTGTCACGGTGTCACGCCCCACTAGTGGGGCACGCCCCACAGTTTGGGAATCACTGCCTTAAGTTACTGTTGTACACATTTGTCTTTGAATGCAGATTTATACAATACACACTGTGCAAGCGCACAAAGTGTCTATATTTCTAAAACAATTATGAACCATACAGCAATATGATAGATGGAATGCTAACATGTTTATAGCCTTCAACTAATATTGTATGTTCCTAAAGCAGTTCATTCAGATGATCCTCAAAGCTACATTACCTTGTAATACCTCTACATTTGGCTCTCTCTCTACAACAACAGCCCAAATCAGGCTCCAGTTTATACAACGAAAGACTCATTAACTTTAGTCTTGTCTGAGTGGGCTTCAAACCAAGCGCCCTTCTATTGCTTCCAACAGTTTCAAGGCACAAGGGAGATGCCCAGCGTTTTTCGGATGTTACTGTTTGTGTGCATAGTCAGGGTCTGTCAGCGATTCCTGGGTTCTGTTTAGAGTGTGAAATTATCTGAGGCACCTTCTGGCAAATGCCTCTGGCATTTTAGCCCTGCTACTCTCGACACAAGGATATGTGTGTGTGTGTGTGTGTGTATGTGTGTGTATGTGCAGCCAGGCGTGTGTGTGGATTTTTACTTTTCTGTCCTCACCAACCTGTCCAGTCATTATCTGAATATTTTCACAAAAAGGATTTAGACTAAAGGCACTTCCATTCATATAATTAGCACTTTAAAAGGATAGTCACAAATACACACTCACACAAACACACACACATGCACATGCATAAACTTTGTATTCAGCATTCCACGTCTGTTGAAAAACAGACAGACCAGACACTTGACCTTTAATACCAGACAGCCCTGACCCCAAAGGATCCATCTTTGTTGATATTCCCTGGTGTGCATGGGTATGTGTGTGTGTGTGCCTCTGTGTCACTTAGAGTGTGTGCACATTTCAAATATGCTCATGTAATTATGTGAAACAATGAGGTGAAAGGAGAAGAAAAACAAACACACCTGTCTTCACCCACAGTTGGGCTCATCGTTAACACTAGAAAAGATAAATGTCTTATTTGTATATGTCCCTGAAATAGTACCAGCTTTGTGTGGCTATTTGCTATAATCAGTTATAAGATCAAGACTACCATCCCGTCAATGAAAACTGCTTTGTTTTCCACATTTACTCTCAGCAGTCTTAACTTTAACTCTTCTTTAACCCTTGTTGTTCTCTTCTTATAAGACATGCCTTCACAGGGTAAGTAAAATACTAAATTCAATTGTATGAGGAAAGTGGCAGCACCATCTTTTTAAACCACCAGACCCCTGAAAGTTATTACCCTTACACAAAGGAAGGGAACTATAATTGCCAGAGCTGGGCTAAACCATGCAATTAGCTGCAAATGACAAAATGGTTGGCAAGCTGAAATTAGCCAGTTCCAGCATGTCTCCTAGAGAGGGAATGTGGCATGTTTCCCAACCTTATACAGATGAGGAGAAAAAAGGGCTGAAAGAAACAGGGAAAGGGACAAGATGAAGAAGAGACACTCTGCTAAAATGCTTTACATAAAGTGTAATTAAAAAGCTTGATGTATTCAGTGGAATAATGACTAGCTGCAATATGAAGCAGATGAATAAAAATACCTATACTTTCACCCAAAATATGTGTAGGTGTGGTTCATTTTGCATTTTGATACTTCTCTCTCTTTACATAAGAATGCTATACGAAAGAATTGATATTTCGATATTATTTTCAAATAATATCTATATTTTTGTAATATTTATATGGTATTGATGAAATTTACATGATTTGTTGTTGGTGTGTCACTCTGAATGTACACTAATTTGAAAACAGATGCCCTTTTTATTGCATAATTTCCTTCAGCCAACTGTCAACCTGTGTTTCAGCTGACTTGCAAATAAAATTAAATGTGCCTTTCAACACAACTACAGGATTAACCCATTAACCCCCATTTAAAAATGATATGTAGAAAAATACTACTTTGCTGTCGCCAAGATCATAATGATTAATCAGTAACATTCACATTACATATTTGTTGATAGGCTAACATACTAATCGTTCCCTCTATCCATATTGTCCTCCCAACACTTTCCCAGGACCATTACACTATATAAGATACAGAATAAATCCCATTTGTATGCAAAACCAAAATTTAGACAAACCAAACAGGCTTCAGCAGTCTGAGTTAGCCAAAATTAAACTACACTGTTACATCAGTTATCAGTTTCATACAAAATCCCTTATTGATGACTACAGATAGATACAGACTTGTAGTCATATGTAGGTTTGTTGCCAAAACTTATTTTGAAAGGCATAATGAAATGTTGTCCATACAGACGATTAGGGTTTCCAAAAATAAACTACAACTGTGAATCCCCTTCTGAGGTAAGGCAGTTTGTATACTTTAACATTAAATCCTGTAATTGCTCTCAGTTAATAATTACTAATTACTTACTTTTAAACTAATTCAATTAAATTCAATTCAATTTTATTTGTACAGCGCCAAATAACAATACAATCATCTCAAGACACTATACAAAAAAAAAACCCAACAAGTCCCTTATGAGCAGCACTTGGCGACAGTGGAGAGGAAAAACCCCTTTAATGGAAGAAAAAAACTCCAGCAGAACCTGGCTCATCTGCCTCTACCCGTTGGGGTGAGTGGATAGAAGAGAGAAGAAGAACAGCAACAATAAACAACAAATAGACACTGCAGGTTGGTGGGGCCAGTAACTGCATATCAGCAATATACAGCTCCAGGACCAGGGACACCTGCAGAAGGTACAGAGAGAGAGAGAGCACAAAGTTAGTGACATTCAATGGCAGAAAATACATGTGAGGGGGGAGGAGAGGGGAGGGGAGGGTTAGGGTAGGGGAGCCCAGTGCACTGATGGTCCTTGGGCAGTCTAGGCCTATAGCAGCATAACTAAGGGATGGTTCAGGGTTACCTGAAGCCAGCCCTAACTATATGCTTTGTCAAAAAGAAAGGTTTTAAGTCTAGCCTTAAAAGTACAAAGAGTGTCTGCCTCCTGAACCCAGACTGGGAGCTGGTTCCACAGGAGAGGAGCTTGATAGCTAAAGGCCCTGCCTCCCATTCTGCTTTTGGAAACTCTGGGAACCACAAGTAGACCTGCACTCTGAGAGTGCAGTGGTCTTTTGGGATAATATGGTACTATGAGTTCTTTAAGGTATGAAGGAGCTTGATCATGAAGGGATATTTATGTGAGAAAAAGGATTTTAAATTCTATTCTGCATTTTACAGAGAGCCAATGAAGAGAAGCCAATATAGGAGAAATATCTCTCTTGCTAGTTCCTATCAGGACTCTGGTTTCAGTATTCTGGATTAAGTGGAGGTTTTTTATGGAGATATTGGGACATCCAGATAGTAATGGGTTAGCCTTGAAGTAACAAATGCATGAACTAGTTTTTCTGCATCATTCTGAGACAGGATGTTCCTAATTTTGGAAATGTTGCACAGGTGAAAGAATTTGATTTGTTTTATGTGTGAGTTAAAGGACATGTCCTGGTCAAAAATAACTCCATGGTTTTTCACAGTAGTGCTGGAGGCCAGGGCTATGCCATCTAAAGTAGCTATAATTTTAGAAAAGCTATTTCTGAGGTTTTTAGGCCCAAATACAATAACTTCTGTTTTCTCTGACTTTAAAAGTAGAGAGTTACTGGTCATCCAGGCCTTTATGTCCTTTAGACACGCTTGAAGTTGTTGAGTCCGCATATAGCTTACCCAGGTCCGTTTGATGAGGAAGTACACAAAGACGTCTGGAGTGGTTCAGCTGATTAAAGGTTTTATTTTAAACTATACAGTGCGCTCTGGAGATCAACCCTCATGGGACACACGAAGAGATCTGGACTATAGGGGAAAACTATAGGATAGATATAGCTGGTGGCCACCGCCCCACATACCAGTACTTTTCCACAAAAGGAATTTGGACCATTACCTTATATGGTGTTGTTATTCCCTTTTGTCTCCCCTCATAGTAAAGACATAGAAAGAGCGGTGACCCTATCACGTGTCCAAAACATACAGGAGTATACTTTACACAGTAAGCTGCATACTAGTCACACAAAGTGTGTCTGCATTCCCACAAAGTACAGTTAACAGGTTTGTGTTAACAGGTTTCATAGATAGATACAGCTCAGTATCATCTGCATAGCAGTGGTAATTAATAGGACACTTCCTAATAATATTGCCTAAAGGAAGCATGTACAAGCTGAACAGAATTGGTCCTAGCAAAGAACCTTGTGGAACTCCATAACTAACTTTTGTGCACATGGAAGGTTCATCATGAACATGAACAAACTGGAATCTGTCCGATAAGTAGGATTGGAACCATTTTAACACTGTTCCTGTGATACCAGTCACATTCTCCATCTGTAATAAGATACTGTGGTCAATAGTGTCGAATGCAGGACAGGTAGGAGGACAAGTATAGAAACAAGTCCATTATCTGAGGCTAAGAGAAGATTGTTGGTGACTCTTAACAGTGCTGTTTCTGTACTATGATGTGCTCTAAATCCTGATTGAAAATCTTCAAATAAGGCATAATAAAGCAGAAAATATAACATTTGCATATGTACAATATACACAAAGATAGAAGTAAATATACACTATATACAAACATTTTAAAAGTCATAATATTGATGACCTTTGTGTCGTTTGAAGGAAAAGCTTTCCAGTTTACTATCGGTGCGCTGTAAAATGTGAAATATTTATATAATAATAATAATAATATATAATAATATTTTATAAATATAAAAAGCAACTGTTACTGTAAGGAGGGGCCTTTTAAAGCCCACCTATGCGTCATCCGTCATACAGTATAATATACCATTGGAAAGGGCATTTAATTGGCTACAAGATACATCCGTCATCATTGCCAAACAAGGCGACTGGCTGATTCTACTGTCATTAGAAATTAGTCTATCCCCCTGACTGGGATTTGCTCTGAGGGGTGATTTCTATTGGTTTTATGGTTAGTTATGCTGTAAAACGTAACAAGCACGTTTGATTGAGGCCTCATGTGATTCACAGAAGCTTGCTATATCAATCTTTACTGAATAAATGGCGAAATCAACCGTAAAGCGAACCGGATTACAGCTTTTCATGAGGAGGACGATGGTTTATGATTTACTGAAGAATAATGAACTTTTTGGACTAAAACATGCACTATGTTCTATGGATTCTAACGAACAAAATGATATGCAACACTGGATGTTTCTGTGCATGTACGAAGTAACACGACAGAAACGGTAGGAACTAGCGTACTGTACTGTATTTGTACTGTTGTTAAACATTAAGAAACTGTAGTTGCTGTGATAATTCAATCCTAAATTGCTTTATACCATTTGAATCGTGAGACCTTATCCTTTAACTAGGTATTTGTCAGATGTTATTCAAATTTGTACGACGATCTTTGGTGATTTATCTGGAAATACAATTTTTCAGGCGGGTGCGGGACCAGGTATCAATGAAGTCCTGCACTGTTCACTGTGACAGCGGAGCTGGATGAGTCTGTTGGAGAATGAGCTCCGCTAACCCTCTATAGTCTGGTAGAGTGGGTGTGAAGAATTGTCCATGATGCGCAGTTTGTCCAGTGTCCTCCTGTCCCTTACTGGCTCGAACGTCTCTATGTCCCTGCCAATAATGTGTCCTGATTTCTGGATCAGTTTGCTGATCCAACTGATGTCCCTCTTGGTGGTGCTGCTCCCCCAACTGACTACCGCAAAGTAGAGGGCACTCCACCATAAGGACCTAAGCTTCCTTAGGAAATAGAGTCTACTCATGCCCTTCTTGTACACTGTTGTCCTTCCAGTCCAGCCTGCTGTTCAAGTGAGCCCCCAGGTATTTGTAGTGGTCCACAACTTCCACCTCCTGGCCCTGGATGATGATGGGCTCCACTGGTGTCCCCTTCCTCCTGAAGTCCACCAACAGCTCCTTGGTCTCGTCCACATTAAGGAGCAGGTGGTTGGCCCTGGACGACTCCACAAAGTCTCCAATCAGTGTTCTCTACTCTGCCTCCTGTCCATCCTTGATACACCCAACCACCACAGAGAACTTCTGCAGGTGGCAGGACCCAGAGCTGTATTGGAAGTCTGAGGTGTATAGGGTGAACAGGAAAGGAGACAGGACAGTCCCCTGTCCACACATTACTGATCACAGTATCAGACGGAGCTCCCCAGCCACACAAACTGGGGCCTGTCAGACAAGTAATCAGCAATCCAGGAGACAGTGGAGGAGCAGACACCTATCCTGAGAAAGCTTCTCACTTATCAGGAAGGGCTGAATGGTGTTAAAGGCACTGGAGAAATCAAAGAACATGATCCTCACAGTGGCCTTCCCACCATCCAGGAGAGTGAGCATGCTGCAGCAGGTAGATGACAGCATCGTCCACACCAACATGAGACTGATACGCAAACTGAAGAGGGTCCAGGGAGGAGAGTAACCTTCATTCATCCATCTATTCATAATCTATACCCACTTATTCCTATACAATTGAACATCTTTTTATACAGTTCTACCTTTAGCTTTACTCATGATAAACAGAAAATTTTGATTACGCAGCTGAGCTATAAGGTAGTGAAATATAATGTGGAATTGGGATTGGCATATACATGGAGGCTCATAATTCCCTCTCTTTGTCATCTCCTTGCAAGTATTTGTCCAGCTGTGGAGAGGTGGGTGCTCATTTAATGGTCAGTTTAGCTAATGTAATAATAGCTGTAGAGATGGGGCATGTAATGAGTGCCTTACTGGGCAAGTGAGCTCAGCCTTTCCAGCCTGGCCCAGTAACTGAGCTCAAGGCCACAGCACACACTTGACAGGCATATTTACAGTCTACAGACACACTAGCTCAACAGATTGGAAAATGTGAGGAATGAAACATAAAGTGGAATGATGCAAAATAGAGGTAATTGTTTTGTTTTATATATTCTTATTGTGACTGAACAGCGCGTTCACCTTGTTGTCCAGGTATAAATGATCTGATTACCAGTAGTACAGAATGACCTTAGGTCCCAGTTTTGACTCCAGCCCTCAATATAGAAGTGAATTGTTCATTAAAGAGGCTGGCATAGTGTGAATGTTTGAAGTATTTAACACACACAAATGCACTGTGGGCTGGGCCTTAAAGCCAGTGTTTTAAATGCATTATGGATGACAGTGAGACAGAGAGAAATAAGAGGGTGGTTCATTGAGATTGGGCGAGAGAGTAAATAGACATGACTAGGTAGACAATCAAAGCCCAGAGTTTTGTGTAAGTTATCTGGCTGCTGCAGCTGCTCTATCTGCTCCATCTGTCAGGATATATATTTTTAGAACTCAAAATAAGTGTTTTTATTTTCGTTTTTTTTTAACTAATAATGAGTGTGCCCCACCCTCCATCTCTAATGATGCTGATAAGGCTGTAAATGAGTAGCCACCATTGGAGCAGATTGCTGCGGATTTCTAGCTGTCATAGATGTCCAGGGATGAGACAAATGAGATTCAATTAGGTGTGAATATCTATGTTATATCATGAGTACAGGCCATAGTCTACCTACTTATCCTTCTCTCCAGGGAGATACTCTGAACTGACTGAATCCATATCTGGGGAGATGGCTGTAATCCCTACTGTCAGGCCTTCATGCCGGGAGGGACTCACTACTTGAGTCTTCTGCCTGAAGCCCATGCCTGTACTAAGACTACTTGAGCTCTGAATTGCTGTTCTCTCACTACAAACACCTGAGCAACAGAGGGAAAAAGGTGGCCAAGAAAAGTATTTCTGCAAATTTGATGATGGTGTTTATGTTGTTTAAGTCCTGGTAACAGTTTGAACAGTGAAACTGTAGTAGCAGATAAGCGAACAATCAAACCAAAAAATGTTAAATCAAGTTTAAGACCTCATATCAACAGACAAAGTTTGGAGAGATATAGTTTTGCTTTCATTAGATACAGATATTTTTTTCTGAGTTTGACTAATTTGACTACACAGCTATAACCAAAAATTAAAAAATGCAAGGCAATCATTTGTCTCAGAGGTTATAATTAGAAACAGCAATAATGCCTGCACATTGTTTTCTGTTGTAGACAGACTCACAAACCCAGCAGCCAAAAAGTCATGCAATGATTTTGCAGCCTTTTTCACAGACAAAATATCAAAGATAAGACAAACTATATCTAGCTGCAGTCCAAGGAACATGACAATATCACCTGTGCCTCCTTGTTCTCCAGTGAATCTAGAACATTTTGATCTCCTTGATCAAAGAGCTCTGGCAGAAATGCTTCTACAATTAAAATCTACATCATGCTGCCTTGATATTTTACCAACAAATTTTTTTAAAAATGTTTTTAACAGCTTAGCTCCAGATGTATTGCAGATTGTCAATAGTTTTCTTCAGTCAGGGCAGTTTCCCCAGGCCTTAAAAACTGCTGTTATAAAACCACTTCATAAAAAGCCTAATCTAGATGCTTCAGCAGTAAGTAACCACAGGCCAATATCAAATCTTCCATTTTTGGGAAAAATAATAGAAAAAGTCGTTTTTAAACAAATTCACAGTTTTATGGTGCAAAACAATCTTTTTAATGCACTTCTGTCTGGATTTCGTTCACACCACAGCACTGAGACTGCACTTATTAAAATGTGTGAATAATGATGAATCCAAAAGCTCTGTTTTAGTTCAACTGGATCTCAGTGCTGCATTTGACACAGTTGATCATGATGTGCTGCTTGATAGACTAGAAGCGTGGGTGGGAGTTACTGGCTCAGTGTTAAATTGGTTAAAATCTTACTTACAAGATAGAGACTATTTTGTCTCACTTGGTAATTACGAATTTGAGCGAACAAAAATTAAATGTGGGGTTCCTCAAGGGTCTATTCTTGGACCTCTCTTATTCAATATCTACATGCTGCCCCTTGCTCAGATTATGGAATACTACAACATTGACTACCATACTTATGCAGATGACACCCAACTTTATATATCAGTATCATCTCATGATTATAGTTCTCTAATTTCATTATGTGAGTGTATTAATCAAGTCAAAGAATGGATGCGCCAGAATTTTGTCCAGCTCAATACAGACAAGACAGAAGTGATTGTTTTTGGCCCCAAAAATGAAAGGTTAAAGGTCATTGCTCACCTTGACTCCATGTCATTGAAAGCTACAAATCAAGCCAGAAACCTTGGTGTAATCATTGACTCAGACCGGAATTTTAACAACCACATAAAATCCATCACTAAATCTTCCTATTACCACCTGAAAAACATTGCTAGAATAAAAGGTTTTCTGTCTAAACAAGATGCAGAAAAACTGGAAAACTGGAACTGAAAAACTTCATGCATTTATCTTCACTAGGTTAGATTACTGTAATGGCTTGTTTACAGGTCTTAGCAAAAAGTCAATCAGGCAGCTGCAGCTAATCCAGAATGCTAGACCAGGATGCAGAGACTCAGTCTAAAACACTCTCTGCAGTTTTCTTAGAGCCTTTCATCCTCAGAACAATTATAACTTATTTGAGAGCCTCAGTCTTAGCCTCTCACATCCAAACTGGAAAACACAAAAAACACTTGTCATTGTGTACCGTCCACCTATCCCTTACTCAGAGTTTTTAACTAGATGTCCAGACTTCCTGTCTGATTTAGTGCTTAGTTCAGATAAATTCATTATAGTGGGAGATTTTAACATTCATGTAGATGTTGAAAATAACAGCCTCAGCACTGCATTTAATTGTATATTAGATTCAATTGGTTTCACTCAAAATGTTAATAAACCCACCCACTGTTTCATTCACACCCTTGATCTTGTTCTGACCTATGCCATCAAAATTGATCATTTAATAGTTTTTCCCCAAAATCCTGTTTTGTCAGATCATTCTTTAATAACTTTTGGATTTAAGATGATGGATCATGCAACATTTGGAAGAAAATCCCACAACAGTAGATGTTTATCTGACAATGCTGTTAATAAATTTAAGAAAATTATTCCATCTTTATTTCATCTATGCCATGTGCCAACACAGTGGAGGGCAGCTGCCTCAATCCTACTCCCTACCAAGTTGATTATGTTGTTGACAGTGCTGTAGCCTCACTGCATGAAACTCTTGATACTGTGGCCCCTCTGAAGAAGAAGTTAGTGAATCAGAGGAGATTAGCTCCATGGTACTCGTGGTTGCTCATAAGGGATTTGTTGGGTTTTTTTGTTTTTTGTAAAGTGAGATGATTGAATTGAGATTTGGCGCTATACAAGTAAAACTGAATTGAAATGAATTAAATACTGTATGTTGATGATGTTTTTATTAAGTCAGGCTTATACAGAAAATCTGATAGGCACAGACCATAGAATTATCCATCTTTTATACAGTCCAGAAGGGGGAATGCCCGACTTTATATGATTACTAAATCACATACTGTATGCACTATTTCACAGGGGAAACACTTAACACACTTTCATAAGTTTGCTAAAAACCCACAGCATATGCCTTGCTGAAAATACTTTGGCCAAAACAAGATTAGCACTGCTGTTTTCACACAAGCTGCATCGATCGGATGTAATCTAATTAAACAACATGGTTTTGCACAAAGCCAGCTTGGTGTGGAACACCAGGGTTTTTTCAATCTAAAGTTTGTTGTGCAATGCTTTAACAGGACTATGACAAAGAACTTGCATGTAAAGCGCAGTCATCCCAAGCTTAAATTATGTAACAATATGATGAGATCAATTATTAAGCTGAATTTACTGCTTGATGACTTGGGTTTAGCACTAAAAAATAGTGGCATCTAGGTAAATGAAGCTTTAAAACATCTTACACCAACAGAAATAAATAGATTCATACACTGTAATATCTAACTATATATACATATATATATATATATATATATATATATAGATAGTACAGAAATTTACTATTAAAAATAGATTGCTGTTTTTTTTTTCCATTGTAAGAGCACATACCTGTAAAATACAGCAAATCAGGATAAAAAAAAAAGTTCTGTAAAATTAAAGTTAAAATGTGTAATTTAACACTATGAGAATCTATTTTTTTTACATGCTTTTCATCTGGTTGGACTGTTGTCATGTTATTCAATAGCCTATTGGGCTTCCCATCAGACTATAGTTATTGGTCAGTAGGTCCCTACTTTATCCTACAGATCTTTGTCATCATTTTACATTCCACATTACATTACATAAGTTATGTCCTTTAAGCACGACAATTACTCGGTTGTATTTCAGCATTAAAAAATGTTGATTAGGTTTAGGCAATAAAATATCTTGGTTAAGTTTAGCAAATAAAAGTCTTGGTTAGGTTTAAACAGTAAAACAGCTTGTTTGGGGTTATTAAATAAAATGTCTCGATTTAGGGTTAGGCATTAAAACATCTGGGTTATGGATAGGTATTAAAACATCTCGGTTAGGGTTAGGAAATAAAAAGTCTCAGTTAGGGTTAGCAAATAAAACGTTGTGGTTAGGGTCAGGCAATAAAACGAACAAAAACGTACATTCATTTCGCTTCTAATACTAATTGCCTTTGACTCTCATTGCCTCCAGTAGGTGTAGTAGGCTCCTACTGCCCTATACAAATAGGACTGATGTACACTGGTAACAACAGGCAGATTGGCTGTTTTTAACCCTCTGGGTTTGACAAATGTGCCCGCGTGTTTTGTGGCATCTTCTCCTAATAATGCCAAAAAGAACTTAAATTACTCTGTCATTTTTTATTGTACATATTGTAACGTGGAGGAGAGGCCGGTGTAAGGTAAAACAGAAACACATTCACCAAAAATGGACAGGATTCTTGCTTATCAAAAATACGGTGGCGTTTTTTTTGGTTTCTTGCCGTTTGTCGTGTTCACAGCTCTCCAGCTCTCAGCTATTTGTAATTATCTTCAATTAGAAACAACCACTCAGAAAAAAACAAAACAAATTCCATTACTTCTCCAGAGCAGCCATTTTTTTTTAGCTCCGACCAAGGTTTTTCTCTCTCCCTTTCCCCATACCACCTTCTATTTAAAAAGAACCAATCAGTGGGATCTTTAACAGGAGGGCATGGTTAAACACAAATTATTCAATTAGGAACAATCTTTCCCCTGTACAAACAAAAAAATATCTATGTCACAGGAATATAGTTTCTAGACAACTGATTATAACTGTGATGTTTCTTTCATATTGTAGTTGCTGGGCCATCATCACTGAGATCAGAGCAATACATCATTCGAATCTGAAAAGGATCTACTTTTATTTGTATGCAGTCAGAATAACAAAACAGCTGTGTTTTTGTAAAATAAAGAAAGCAGACACTTTGCACTCTCTGTCTTCTGATTCTCAGTGAATACGTGCCTCAAAGACATGAGACATATATGTACAGAAAGCTTGAAATGTCTACTTTTAAATTATACAATTCAAGTAAAAAAAAATAATCACTTTTTATTTAATCCATATTAAAGTAAGGGGTGGTACGGTTTCTCCTGTCTCACCTCATTATAGCTAATGTGGTCAGCCCACTGTTCATATGGAAATAATCTGAGGTGGGCCAGGTAATTATGTGCATGCCCCCAAGAAACGGCATAAAACATCAAGCTCATAGATTTTAGTTACTTTTTCTGTGTGTTAGGGTGATGGCACGCTACACGGCTAAAGAAGCACTGTTCACAGCAACGAAGAGTTTACTTTCTCGTCAGAGGAAAATGCAACTCAGATGATGAACACATGAGCGACTGGACCCAACAGAGGATATAATTCCTAACGAGTAATTCCCTCTCCACATTCTTGACTGAAAGGCTCATTATACAGCTCATTGGGCGGGTCTTTGTCTTCTCAGGTGAATCACATGATTCATGATCATACACGCTTTCTTGCATATGCCCTTTCTACAAAAAAGGGCATTAGAAAAGTCTAATCAGTGTATTGTTTTCTGTGAATGAGTGAACAAGATGACTTTCACATCATTTCGAAACAAACACTTTTGGCTACAAGATCCAGTTCTCAAAAGTCTTGTGAACCAATGTGTTTTATGGCCTTATTTCAGTGACTCCAGTGACCAGTGTCCAGAGCCCCAAAACACCCTTAGACCCCAGAGGGTTAATCAGTCTCACTGTCCCTCTTGCCTAGAAACTAACATTGCATGATGATGCCGCTACCGTGCTTCACTGTATGGTATAAGCTGGATGATGAGCAGTGCCTGATGTTGATCAGACATAATTCTTGTTCCAATCTTATTAGTATGTTCATATTATCATCGTGAACCTATCCACCTTCCAAACTTTGTATTTTTTGGTATTACTGTGTGCAACTAGCGGCCAGTGCTGAGGAGAAACAGGAAGCAGAAAATGAAAACAATGAAATGACGAGAGTTCTGTCCAATCACAAAAAAGAGCTGTTCCCTACCATTTCCTGGATTTTGAAATGTTGTTTTCTCTTTTGAAGAAGAAGTACTTTATTAATCCCCAAGGGGAAATTCAGTTGTATTTGTATATTTGTATTTGTATGTATTTCATACTTATTTGTTATATTTTAACAAAATGTTTTCTTTTGTTCTGTTTTCTGAAATTTTTTTTTCTTTTTCTGTTTTGTTTTGTGAAATGCTGTTTTCTCTTTTGCTATTGGGTTTTGTGAAATGCTTTATTTTGCTGTTTTTTGTTAAATGTGTGTTTTCTCTTTTGCTTTGTTTTGTGAAATATATTTGTTTCTCTTTTGCTGTTGTATATTGTGAAATATGTTTTCTCTTTTGCTGTTGTATTTTGTGAAATGTCTTTGTGTAACGTTGTGTTTTGCACCGTAGAGAGAAGACCACAATTACAATGCATTGCAAGGACCGTCTTCACGGGCATTGGTTGGAGGATAGCTTACATTTGCGTCAGATCTTTCTTGCCTCATGCATTGGCTTATAACTAAATACTGCACTTGCAAATACAATGGCATTCCTATCAGCCTCAGCTGTACTTGTGCTTATTACTAATAAGGAAATGTGCTTTGATAGAGTGGTGATCTGTCCTGGGTATACCACACTTCTTGACCAGTGTCAGTTGGGATTTGCTTACACACACAATAAGCACTATGGATAAATGTTTGTATTCGAACCCAACAAATTAGGACTGTGAATGTAGTAACCATTGTACCTGCCTAATCTCAGCACGTTAGTTTTGTCTTTTTGAGTATGTTAGCAGGCAGATGTCAGCCTTTGACTCACCACTGTTCTAAAATATGACATCACAGAGCTACTAGCACAGCTGCAGAATCTTAGTCTTAAAAAGCTGACTTTGTTAGCTTTGAAAGTTTGTGACACTGTTCAGGTCAGGAAAGAAAAATGTGCACTCACTGTGAGAGAAAATAAATGTTTTATCAAATAAAATGTGATAATGTTGCAAACCCATTTTATGGTACTGCATTCATGAAAGGTTTTCTTTAATTAAGTTGAATATGCAATGTGCTTCAATGTGGAATAATGAAAGTTTACAATCAGTGGACCAGGACAGAGGTATGTGAGGAAACTATACATATACATAAATATACACAAACACAAACACACTCTACAGTCATTCACGCTGTCCTACACAAATATATTCTAGACTTTCTATCACATATCATTTTTTGGCTTTCCTCTCTGTCTCATTTTCTCTCTCACACATACACACTCTCTTTCTCTCTCTTACACACACACATGCTCACAGAAGTTAATTCTTCTGATTACTGATTTGCACAACTAAAAACACAACAGCACAGGTGGCCCGCTCCAGGCTCCTTTTCCTTTTCCTCCTACTCAACTAGAGAGCGAAACATGGAGAGGCAGAAAAACAGGGATGAATGTGCTAACTTGTTAAAACATAATAGAAGTCAGCCTCAAGGTAAAGACCAGGGATTGCAAAGTGGATCCAGGCTCAGTAACCAGCTGGAACACTTTTATTTTGCATACACACACTTGATATAGTACAATATTGTTGTTTATGCTCCTATCCTGGAAAGCTCAGAGCAATGTTGGAAATATGGCTCATACTGGACTTAAGGATACAGGAGGAAGGGAATGCTTTGACCAAGATGGCAGTGATGGTATGAATGACAAAACTATATTTTACATTAGACAAAGGAAATGCTTTTGCATTAAGCCTATAGTGTATGTGAACCTCATATGCTGCCTGCATACTTATTCGTGCCACAACAGTTGGCATTGCCACGTTGACATTGGTAAGTCAATGAGAGGGATGTGATGCTTCGATTAACCGCCAGCATAGAAATGAAGAAATACATAACCAGGGATATAACTAAATATGATGATTAATAAGTGAATGAATACAGAAATAAATAAGAAAGTAAATATATACAGAAATAAAATATACAGAGGAAATCAATAAATACAGAAAATATACTTTGTATTCTTAATAATTAACTGTGCCTCTTTTATTTATTTTGGTAAAATATCATTTTATTTCCCATGACCCTTTCGGGCACCCATAAATGTTCCCAGAGCTAACAATAAATACTCGCCCACAAACAAACTCACCCTCCCACACAAACACACACGTATTCACACGTGATTTCACCTCTCATGCAAGCTTATTTCTGATTAAATCTCAGGTTTCATAAATTTCACAACTGACATATTGTTTCATCTTACATCATCTTCCTCTGCCATGTGTGAGTTATGACCCCTGGTAGCTGACATCTTTCACAACAAAAACAACACATAACTCAGTCTACAGTCTCAATGTCTCCTAGACTGAAGCGCCTCCTCCCTCCTCTGGTAAAGGACCATGATGATATCAATGTCTAAACAGGAAACAGACACAGTGTGAGCATATATGTATTTATGCATGCTTGAATGTGCAAGTGTACATCTCTGTGCACATAATCTGTGGCTGTGTGTGTGCACAATATGAAATACATTACTGCTGGAATTCTTCCTATATTGGAGAGAGTTGGTAAGTCATCCCAGAGATATCCTGTTTATTGATTTAAAAATTGACCATGAGTGAGTGCACTTAGCCTTTCAGGAAAATAAAACAGAAGGCTGAGGGAAAGAGTAAAAAAAAAAAACAGTTCCCTCCATGTTTTTTTTTTTGTTTTTTTTTATCTCTTCTTGCCTCTGGGATATACTGTGGCACACTGCCAGAATGTTAAACCACATGACCACATGTTGAAAATACAGAATACACAGACAAATAAACTGTATGAACCATGAGTAAACAGAAAACAGGTGTAACCACAAATGCATAAACAATAAGCATAAACATGAATATACAGCAAGGTGCTGGTGCATGCTAGTGCTGTGCATACCTTCCCTTTCAGCAAATCAATGTGACACTACAACTATGTAACCCTGGTTATTGATTGTGTGTTTACCACAGACTACGGCTCTGTTTTTCCTGTTAAAGCCACTGACGGGCACAGCATCGATGCATTCATGGACCGATTTTCAACCAGTAATTTCCTGCTTTACTCTAGTTACTAATTACAACCTCAGGACCCTTAGAGAAATGAGAATATTCAGGTGGTATAAAGAAAAAGGAATACAAATTCAAAGCTATTTTGCTATTAAAGCTAATTTGCATTACTGCAGCTACTATAAAACATGATTATATAAGCAAGAAATACAGACAGGAAAAGTAAGAAGGAAAGATGGAAGTAATGAACAAAAGGAATGATGGATGAGGCATGCACACTGACCAATTTGTGACCGGCTGTTCACACCTCACAGCTGAAGAGACACATTGCTGTGCAAATGCTGTAAGGTTCTGATTGCACTGATATTATTGAAATGACGTTCTGTAACTCACAACAGCTGGCCCTCTGCTCCAGCTGGCCTCCTGGCCCCAGGCACACAGGCAGGAGGAGACGAAAGGGCTAGAAGAAGACAATGGCACAATGACAGAGCCTTGGCAGGGCAAAACCAGCGCATGCACCTTCTGGTGATTAGACGTACTTTGTTGAAATGCTGCACACAGACTATTCAGTATATGTACAGTATATACTGTACCCTCATTTAAGAAGTTGGAACTGACTGTCCACACCACTGACTGCAGTACACTGTGTAACCTTTGCTACAAGGTACCTAGACAATGTAGTTCTTCTTGAATACATAAAACATTCTGGA
This sequence comes from Mastacembelus armatus, assembly GCF_900324485.2. Taxonomy (NCBI): domain Eukaryota; kingdom Metazoa; phylum Chordata; class Actinopteri; order Synbranchiformes; family Mastacembelidae; genus Mastacembelus; species Mastacembelus armatus. The sequence continues at coordinate 1,811,550 of NC_046653.1, read as the reverse complement.
GCCATAAAAAACTACTGTCCTACTCCCTGGTTGAAAATAGTTCTTCTGAAATGCACTGTATTCTCCTGCTTTAGTCCATCCATCCATTCTCTTCCGCTTATCCAAGGTCAGGTTGTGGAGATCAGATTTTTTTGGTCATGATCCAAATTTTGTGACCATAGGTGAGGTAAGCCATAGTGGCGTCACTAGGCATAATCATTTGGGGCTTTAGCCCTGAATATTTTTAGCTCAGCCTCAAACATATTCAGTCCTTCCAAAGGTTCACACTAATACTATGTAAACTCTAAGGTCATTGACTGATCTTGGAGTGTAGTGGAACTAATTATAGCATTGGAGAGAGGGGCAGTACTTTAGCAACACACATGAAAGAGGAAGTGGGAGGAAGGTGCACATTGCAGTCATAGAAGCATGAATAGATAGAATAGATAGATATTTTTAAAAAAATAGGGTAAATGAGAAATCTAGCACATTAAACTGTGTAGGAATTAAAATTGATGGCTCAAAGTTGAAACTAATACAGACATGACTTCTGGTTGCAACCCAAACCAGTGGGAAAATTTTCTGCCAGATGCAAGTTACACACAATACTTACTGTCTTAGTCTTACTGGTGAAATCATTTGCCTTCCTTTGCAAATTAGTGTGTGGCCATGGAAGGATGGACAGAATATTTGTTCTTATACAAAATACTGTCACCCATCCAGAGACCACAAACAACACAAGGAGTGCAGGCAGTGATGGTCCTGATGAGCGGCATCATCCAGCTGAGACAGCAATAAACTTCAGATAGACATATGTCAATACATAGGTCTGGCTTTAAAGACTTGCCTCTATTTCCCTGTCCATCCATGTTTAATTCAAAAGTCTCCAAAGTAAACTTAAATTCTAATAGCTTACACGTTTTCAACCATAATTATTATTTTATTTAAGGAATTAAGTCTATTTATTTATAGTCCTTCTTTCAGGAGATTATTCTCCCCCTAGATCAGGACCTCACTTTTCCCAAACAATATCAAGATTCTCAAAAGACCCTCGGCAACTAAGAAAAAACTGTAAAAGTAGCATAGACACTAAGCCTTAGAAGACAAGACATTCCAAATCCACTTTTCTACCCAAGATGATAACAGAAAGCGCTGAACAAAAACTGAAGATCTTGGGGGTGACTGTACGGTCGGGTGGGACCCACAGCTGGGCACTCTCAAGTCAAGGGTTGGGGCTAGTGACTAGCTTATATGACGTGCTGGTTGCCCTGTGACCCCTATGACCTGTGAAGGAAGGGAGGGTGGGAAGATGGAGGTATGGGCATCCCCTATTATCCTTCACTAGCCTAAGTGTGAATATTGTTCTCCAGTGTCTGTCTCCCCAGCGGCACGCCCTCTCTAGCGGGTCTGTTGTGCGACTGACTGGAGCTGGCGGAACTCACAAACCTGTCTGTAACTCCAACTCAAAAATTCTACAGAAACACCCTACCTAGAAGACCCTAGCAATTATAGGCATCTCTTAAAATAGGAATTTCCTTAAATTAATAGAAAGGGTCTCTATGATACTGATACTGCTTTTGTGTTCTTGTGTTTCAAAAACATTGGCCGGACATGGCTATCAAACAGGCCAGGGGGGTCTGGAACCGTGTAGTTCCTAACAACAGTAGATTCGTATTGTGCGAATTGCATCAGCTCACCTTCGGGGGCCTGCTGTGTCCTATTGAGAGAACCCTGGGTTTGACTCGGTGGGACGTGCCCAAATAGAGAAAAATACTCAAACTGGTCTTAAAAGTTTTAGTCTCTTTTATTCAATCAGGACAAGATTCGAATTTCACATGATGAAATGAAAATAGATTACATGTTAAAATTTAGAACATACAAATTAGAATTAAACAATAAAGTCAATTAATTCCTATACCAAATTAAAATGTTAAAAATGAATAATCAGATAATAAAATATAATATTATATAAATATAAAAATATTGGTTAAATCCAGAAAAAGCTTACATCTTGTTTTAGAAAAAATAAGTAATATTATCTGGAAATGATCTTATAAAATCCAATTCTCAGCAAAAATTCAAAATTTAGATTTTTGAAAATTGATTTAGATTTCTGTGAATAATTTCGGTGAACTCAAAATCATAAATTTCCTCAAAATTCAATTGAACCTATTTTCAATAACAGGATATTTCAGGAAATAACTTCTGATGTTCAGTAATTAAATCAAAACCTCTAAAATGTTATAATAAAATTGCATCAACTAAAAGTGAATGTACTATTAATGCCTTAAATGAAACATCTAAACTATGAGCATAAAATCTTAATGTAAAATCAATCATTAAACTTCTAAAACTACATGCATAAAAACAAAAAGTTTAATGATTAAAATTGCTTAGTAATAAGATGAATGCAATACAAAAATGAAAAATAAGCGATATATCTCCATTAAAAAAGGAGATCCATCCATCCATCCATTTTCTATACCCGCTTTTTCCTTGTTCAGGGTCACGGGGATCTGCTGGAGCCTATCCCAGCTCTCTCTCAGGTGGAAGGCAGGGGTACACCCTGGACAGGTCACCAGTCTGTCGCAGGGCCACATATAGACACACAAAGACAGACTAAAAAAGGAGATGAAAATGAAAATTAAAAATAGAATCAAAAGTTTTGTAAACTGACCAATTTCAACAATATAACCGAGCAAAATTGAGAACAATTTCTTCCTGAAGAAAAAAGACCTCAAGCTCTAAAAGGCCGGAGTTTTTAATAGGGGTTTTGCTCCTGCTTTACTGAGCCCTTTCTGAAGAAGTACGTGCTGTGCTCCATCGTTCCTTGTATTTCAAAATAACAAGCGCACAGCACTGACCCTCGGTGTCATACCTTAGGACGCTAACCAACAGGTCTAAAAGGTCAGATGACATCCCCCTTGTCAGTTAGAATTTAAATTGAATTTAAATGTCAGTGCTTTGTTCTACATCAACCATTAGTCTATGCACGCTTGGAGATGAGGCCCACCTGCCAGTTGGCAGGATATGGTTGGGGTGGATAGCATCACCTTGCAAAAAAGTGGTTGTATTATTTCCACAGTTTGTGCTTTGGGCTAGGTGTTTTGATGTTTCCTGCCATCTTGCACAACCATTGTAGCTACACTGTTGTTTCTGTTAAGCTGTGCGTCATTAAGTTTTTCAAGAAACTACTTATCAACTTATTCTTTAACTGATTCAATCCTATTATTGAGCCGGTCAGACTTACAGCCCTGCTGAATAAATCCAACAGGATTGCATAGTTACTTTCTTTTTTTCTTAAACATAAACACCAGGGCAAACCTGGGATAATGAACAGTAGCACTAATCTGCCAGGCCAGAGAAATGATTTGGAAAGAGTTGGAAGTGTTTCCGGGTAAGTGAATCACTTCCTATTGCAAGCATGTCGTGATGTGTGTGTTGTATAGTTCGTCTACAGATAAGCAACAGACTAGCTATAGTCTAACGCACCTAAAACTAACTAAATTCTCTAAACAATTCATTAAGCACTACACATTCCGGTGCTAGTCAAGTACCTTCCTATTTTGACCAGTATTCATTGCTATTTCCAGGCTTAGCGTTCGTTAGCCTACCAGTTAGCTTAGCTAGCTAGTAACATGGCTCCTCCCTCCCTCTCTCTTTCCTGCTCAGTGTGCCACATGTTTAGTTATTCCTCTGCTTCCTTTAGTGATAATGATACCTGTAATAAGTGCAAGGTTCTAGTAGCTTTGGTGGCGAGAATCACTGATTTGGAAGCGCAGCTCCGCGCCTTCGAACAAAAGCCAGCTAGCCTAGCCCCATTAGCAGGTGTGGAGCCACCGAGCTCAGGCTCAGGGTCTGTTAGCAGTCCAAGGGCAGCTCCGGAGCAGCCTGGAAAATTAGCCTGGGTGACGGTCCGACGGAAACATACTCCTAAGCAGAAGCCCATGGCTCATCACCTGCCTGTTCACATTTCTAACTTTTTTTCCCCGTTCAGCGACACACCCGCTGAGAAACCGACTCTGATAATTGGCGATTCCATAGTCAGAAACATGACGCTAGAGACACGAGCAACTATAGTCAAATGTTTTCCTGGGACCAGAGCGGGCGACATTGAGTCAAATCTGAAGCTGCTGGCTAAGGCTAATCGTAAATATGGAAAAATTGTTACTCATATATTCATTCATATATTTTGCAGCAATGACACCCAATTACGGCAATTGGAGGTCACTAAAATTAATGTTCAATCGGTGTATAACTTTGCCAAATTAATGTCAGACTCCGTAGTTTTCTCTGGACCCCTCCCCAATCTGACTAGCAACGACAAGTTTAGCCGCATGTCGTTGTTCTGTCGCTGGTTGTCTAGGTGGTATCCAGCAAACGATGTGGGCTTCATAGACAATTGGGCCACTTTCTGGGGAAAGCCCAGTCTGGTAGCGAGGGACAGCATCCATCCCACTTTGAATGGTGCAGCTCTCATCTCTAGAAATTTGGCCGATTTTATTAGCCAACCTAAAGCCTCAGAATGTAGAGTGGGGACCGGGACGCAAAGACTCAGTCTAAAACGCCTCTCTGCAGTTTCCTTAGAGCCGTTGCCCCCCTCAAACCACACAGAGATTGTGTCTGCCCCTCGAACATAAGAAAAACAGAACAGTGAGATGTGGATTATTAAATATCAGGTCTCTTTCATCTAAATCTCTGTTAGTAAATGATTTGATAACTGATCACCAAAATGACCTACTTTATCTTACTGAAACCTGGCTACAACAGGATGAATATGTCAGTCTGAATGAATCAATCCCCCTCAGTCATAAAAACTATCATGTTCCTCGAAGCACAGGTCGAGGTGGAGGAGTAGCTGCAATCTTCCACTCAAACTTATTATTAAACTTTCATCCTCAGAACAGTTATAACTCATTTGAGAACCTCACTCTTACATCCAAACTGGAAAACACAAAAAACAGTTCTACTTGTCATTGTGTACGGTCCACCTGTCCATTACTCAGAGTTTTCAACTTGTTTTCCAGACTTCCTATCTGATTTAGTGCTTAGATCAGATAAAGTCATTATAGTGGGAGATTTTAACATTCATGTAGGTAAACCCACCCAGTGTTTCAGTCACACCCTTGATTTTGTTCTGACCTATGGCATTGAAATTGAACATTTAATAGTTTTTCCACTACATTTTTTCCACAAAATTCCACTACAGAAGATGTTTATCTGACAAGACTGTTTCAATCCCTCTCCCTACCAAATTGATCATATTGTTGACAGTGCTAGTGCTGTAGCCTCACTGTGTGAAATGCTTGATACTGTAGCCCCTCTGAAAAAGAAGTTAGTTAATCAGAGGAGATTAGCCCCATGGTACAATTTACATATTCATACCTTAAAGCAGGCATCACAAAGGCTGGAAAGGAAGTGGCGTTCCACAAATTTAGAGGAATTTTATCTAGCCTGGAAAAACAGTCTATTAACATATAAAAAAGCTCTCCGTAAAGAACTGCATCACTAATAGAGGAAAATAAGAACAATCCCAGGTTCCTTTTCAGCACTGTAGACAGGCTGACAAAAAGTCACAGCTCTGTTGAGCCCAGTGTTCCCCATGCTTCTTATACCTGCAATAAATGAATCTTCTACTACAGTAGCTCTTGAATCATCTGTAGGACCTCAGTTATGTTTAGACTGCTTCATTCCCATAGATCTCTGAATTTACATCAGTAGTTACTTCATCTAAATCATCAACGTGTCCCTTAGACCCCATTTCGACTAGACTGCTTAAAGACACCCTGCCATTAATTAACTCATCTTTATTAGACTTGGTAAATTTATCTCTACTATCAGGCTACGTACCACAGGCCTTTAAGACTGCAGTAATCAAACCTTTACTCAAAAAGCCTACTCTTGATCCAGGTGTCTTGGCTAATTATAGACCAATATCCAACCTGCCATTTATTTCTAAAATCCTTGAAAAAGCTGTTGCTAAGCAGCTTTCAGATCACTTACACAGGAATGAACTATATGCAGATTTTCAATCAGGATTTAGAGCACATACTACAGAAACATCACTGTTAAAAGTCACCAACGATCTTCTCTTAGCCTCAGATAATGGACTTGTTTCTATACTTATCCTCCTAGACCTTAGTGCTGCATTCAACACTATTGACCACATCTTATTACAGAGATTGGAGCGTGTGACTGGTATCGATTCAATTCAATTCAATTCATTTTTATTTGTATAGCGCCAAATCACAATACAAATCATCTCAAGGCACTTTACAAAAACTAAAACTAAAAACCCAACAGTTCCCTTATGAGTAAGCACTTGGTGACAGTGGAGAGGAAAAACTCCCTTTAACGGAAAAAAAAACCTCCAGCAGAACCAGGCTCAGTTTGGGCAGCCATCTGCCTCGACCGGTTGGGGTGAGTGGATAGAGCAGAGAGAAAAGAACAGCAACAATAAACAACAAATAGACATTGCAGGTTGGTGGGGCCAAAAACTTCACATAAGCAATATACAGCTCCAGGAGCAGGGAAACCTGCAAAAGGAACATAGAGATAACAGAGAGAGAGGGAGAGAGCACAAACTAGGGGAGGGAGAGCGCACAAAGTTAGTGACATTCAAGGGTGGAATATACATGTAAGGGGGGATGAGTGGAGGAGAGGGGAAGGCAAGGGAGGGGAGGGGAGGGTTAGGGTCAGGGAGCTCAGTGCACCGACGGAGAATCCTCAGGCAGTCTAGGCCTATAGCAGCAAAACTAAGAGATGGTTCAGAACCTTGAGCTTTGTCAAAAAGGAAGGTTTTAAGTCTAGCCTTAACCCTCTGGAGTCGATGCACGCGTCGGCGCATTTTGACGCATCTTCTACTGATAATGCCGAAACAAACTTAAATTACTCCATCAATTCTGATCGTACAGATAAAAGAAATATATCATTCAAATCTGTAAAGGGTCTAGTTTTAGTGGTATACCATCATAATAACAACAAAATGTTGTGCTTTTTTTTAAATAAAGAAAGCCGACAGGGTGCGCTGTCTGTCTTTTCTGTCTCTGTCATTTCTCTTCACAGACGCGTAAACAAAACAACCAGAATCTCAGCGAATACTTGCCTCATAAAAATAAGAATTATATGGTTAGAAAGCTTGAAATGTTTTCTTTTAAATGAAATAATTCACGTCAAAAACAAATCATTTATTTAATCCGTATGAACGTAAGGAGAAGTACGTTTTCTCCTGTTTCACCTCATTACAGGTAATGAGATCCCGCCTTGTACTCTGTTCACTGTTCACATGTAAATAATCTCAGGTGAACCAGGTAAATATGTGCACACCCACGAGAAATGACATAAAGCGTCAAACTTCATCACAGAATTTACTCACTTTTTCTGCGCGTTTGGATGATGTCACGTCACGGACGTAAAGAAGCGCTCCTTATATTCCACACAGAGACAAATACTTCAGTTTGTCCTCAGAGTAAAAACACTGATTTTAACTCAAATGACGAATGTTTGGCTCCTCATTGTGTTGTATTGTACTGCACTAATCCCCTCTCAGCTACATTGACTGAAAGGCTCATTATGCGCGTCTTTGTCTGGTCGTTGAGTGCTTCTTTTGTCTTCTCAGGTAAATCACATGACTATTCATCCTCAGACACACCCTCTTGCATATGGCCTTTCTGGACAAAAAGTGTCTTAGAAAATTTAAATCAGTGTATTGTTTACTGTGAATGTGTGAATAAGATGACTTTCACAACACTGTGAAGTAAATACTTTAGCCTGCAACATGCAGGTCTCCACAGTCTTGTGAACCAATGTTCTGTTTGTGTTTTATGGTCTTATTTCAGTGACTAAAAAATTTTAGTTTTGCACTAACCATGCATAAACAGTGTTTTCTCAAAAACACAATAATGTATAAACTTGCTGCTCACATATTATTGTAGCCAATTTTGTGCTGATTACAGTGTTATCAGACTTTAGACATTAATATGTTTAAAAAAACACTGAAAAAATGTCAGGACATGTCAAAATTTGTCCAGGCCCCAAAAACCCCCTCAGACCCCATAGGGTTAAGGTATGAAGGAGCTTGATCATGAAGGGATTTGTATGTGAGAAAAAGGATTTTAAATTCTACTCTGTATTTTACAGGGAGCCAATGAAGAGAAGCTAATATAGGAGAAATATGATTTCTATTGCTAGTTCCTGTCAGGAAACTGGCTGCAGCATTCTGGATTAACTGGAGGATTTTCATGGAGATACTTTCATGGAGCACCATTACACTATATAAGATACAGAATAAATCCCATTTGTATGCAAAACCAAAATTTAGACAAACCAAACAGGCTTCAGCAGTCTGAATTAGCCAAAATTAAACTACACTGTTACATCAGTTATCAGTTTCATACAAAATTCCTTATTGATGACTACAGATAGATACAGACTTGTAGTCATATGTAGGTTTGTTGCCAAAACTTATTTTGAAAGGCATAATGAAATGTTGTCCATATAGACGATTAGGGTTTCCAAAAATAAACTACAACTGTGAATCCCCTTCTGAGGTAAGGCAGTTTGTATACTTTAACATTAAATCCTGTAATTGCTCTCAGTTAATAATTACTAATTACTTACTTTTAAACTAATTCAATTAAATTCAATTCAGTTTTATTTGTACAGCGCCAAATAACAATACAATAATCTCAAGACACTATACAAAAAAAAAAAAAACCAACAAGTCCCTTATGAGCAGCACTTGGCGACAGTGGAGAGGAAAAACCCCTTTAATGGAAGAAAAAAACTCCAGCAGAACCTGGCTCATCTGCCTCTACCTGTTGGGGTGAGTGGATAGAAGAGAGAAGAAGAACAGCAACAATAAACAACAAATAGACACTGCAGGTTGGTGGGGCCAGTAACTGCATATCAGCAATATACAGCTTCAGGACCAGGGACACCTGCAGAAGGTACAGAGAGAGAGAGGACAGAGAGAGAGAGCACAAAGTTAGTGACATTCAATGGCAGAAAATACATGTGAGGGGGGAGGAGAGGGGAGGGGAGGGTTAGGGTAGGGGAGCCCAGTGTACTGATGATCCTTGGGCAGTCTAGGCCTATAGCAGCATAACTAAGGGATGGTTCAGGGTTAACTGAAGCCAGCCCTAACTATATGCTTTGTCAAAAAGAAAGGTTTTAAGTCTAGCCTTAAAAGTACAAAGAGTGTCTGCCTCCTGAACCCAGACTGGGAGCTGGTTCCACAGGAGAGGAGCTTGATAGCTAAAGGCCCTGCCTCCCATTCTGCTTTTGGAAACTCTGGGAACCACAAGTAGACCTGCACTCTGAGAGTGAAGTGGTCTTTTGGGATAATATGGTACTATGAGTTCTTTAAGGTATGAAGGAGCTTGATCATGAAGGGATATTTATGTGAGAAGAAGGATTTTAAATTCTATTCTGCATTTTACAGAGAGCCAATGAAGAGAAGCCAATATAGGAGAAATATCTCTCTTGCTAGTTCCTATCAGGACTCTGGTTTCAGTATTCTGGATTAAGTGGAGGTTTTTTATGGAGATATTGGGACATCCAGGTAGTAATGAGTTAGCCTTGAAGTAACAAATGCATGAACTAGTTTTTCTGCATCATTCTGAGACAGGATGTTCCTAATTTTGGCAATGTTGCAGAAGTGAAAGAAGGCAGTTCTAGAGATTTGTTTTATGTGTGAGTTAGAAGACATGTCCTGGTCAAAAATAACTCCAAGGTTTTCCACAGTAGTGCTAGAGGCCAGGGCTATGAGTAGCTATAATTTTAGAAGAGTTATTTCTGAGGTTTTTAGGCCCAAATACAATAACTTCTGTTTTCTCTGACTTTAAAAGTAGAAAGTTACTGGTCATCCAGGCCTTTATGTCAGTTAGACATGCTTGAAGTCTGGTTAACTGGTTTGTGTTAACAGGTTTAATAGATAGATATAACTGAGTGTCATCTGCATAGCAGTGGTAATTAATAGAGTGCTTCCTAATGACATATCCTAAAGGAAGCATGTACAGGGTGAATAGAATTGGTCCTAGTACAGAGCCTTGTGGAACTCCATAACTAAATTTGTGCGGGTGGAAGGTTCATCATGGACATGAACAAACTGGAATCTGTCCAATAAATAGGATTGGAACCAATGCTGTTCCTCTGGTTCTGTTAGCCTTGGAGACGAGGATCACTGATTTGGAAGCGCGGCTCCGCACCTAAGAACAAAAGCCAGCTAGCCTAGCCCCGTTAGCTGGTGTGGAGCCACCGAGCTCAGGGTCTGTTAGCGGTCCAAGGGCAGCTCCGGAGCAGCCCGGAGAATTAGGCTGGGAGACGGTCCGATGGAAACTTACTCCTAAGCAGAAGCCCACGGCTCATCACCTGCCTGTTGACGTTTCTAATATATTTTCCCCGCTCAGCGACACACCCGCTGAGAAACCGACTCTGATAATTGGCGATTCCATGGTCAGGAACATGAAGCTAGAGACGCCAGCGACCATAGTCAAATGTATTCCTGGGGCCAGAGCGGGCGACATTGAGTCAAATCTGAAGCTGCTGGCTAAGGCTAATTGTAAATATGGGAAAATTATTATTCATGTTGGCAGCAATGACACCCGATTACACCAATCGGAGGTCACTAAAATTAATGTTGAGTCGGTGTGTAACTTTGCTAAATTAATGTCGGACTCCGTAGTTTTCTCTGGACCACTCCCCAATCTGACCAGCGATGACATGTTTAGCTGCATGTCATCGCGTTGTTCTGTCGCTGGCTGTCTAGGTGGTGTCCAGCAAACGATGTGGGCTTCATAGACAATTGGGCCACTTTCTGGGGAAAACCCGGTCTGGTAGCGAGAGACGGCATCCATCCCACTTTGTATGGTGCAGCTCTCATCTCTAGAAATTTGGCCGTGTTTATTAGCCGACCTAAAGCCTGACAATCCAGGGTGGGGACCGGGATGCAGAGACTCAGTCTAAAACGCCTCTCTGCAGTTTCCTTAGAGCCGCCACCCCCCTCAAACCACATAGATTGTGTCTGTGTGGTTTGAGGACTGTGTCTGCCCCTCGAACATATAAATCAAATAAATCAGAAGTTAACAGAAGAGGAGTTATTCATAAAAACTTAATTCTTATTGAACAGAAAAACAAAACTGTCAAATGTGGATTATTAAATATCAGGTCTCTTTCATCTAAATCTCTGTTAGTAAATGATTTGATAACTGATTACCAAATTGACCTACTTTATCTTTCTGAAACCTGGTTACAGCAGGATGAATATGTCAGTCTGAATGAATCAACCCCCCTCAGTCATAAAAATTATCATGTTCCTCGAAGCACAGGTTGAGGTGGAGGAGTAGCTGCAATCTTCCACTCAAACTTATTATTAAACTTTCATCCTCAGAACAATTATAACTCATTTGAGAGCCTCACTCTTTATGTACCGTCCACCTGTCCCTTACTCAGAGTTTTTAACTGAATTCCCTGACTTCCTGTCTAATTTAGTGCTTAGATCAGATAAAGTCATTATAGTGGGAGATTTTAACATTCATGTAGATGTTGAAAATAAGGGCCTCAGCATTGCATTTAATTCTATATTAGATTCAATTGGTTTCATTCAAAATGTTAATAAACCCACCTCCTGTTTCAATCACACCCTTGATCTTGTTCTGACCTATGGTGTCGAAATTGAACATCTAATAGTTTTTCCCCCAAATCCTGTTTTGTCAGATCATTCTTTAATAACTTTTGAATTTAAAATGATGGATCATGCAGCGTTTGGAAGAAAATTTCACTACAACAGATGTTTATCCGACAACGCTGTTAATAAATTTAAGAAAATGATTCCATCTTTATTTACATCTATGTCAAGTATAAACATAGTGGAGGGCAGCTGCTTCAATCCCACTCCCTACCAAATTGATCATGTTGTTGACAGCGCTGTAACCTCACTGCGTGAAACGCTTGATTCTGTGGCCCCTCTGAAAAAGAAGTTAGTGAATCAGAGAAGACTAGCCCCATGGTATAATTACCATATTCGTACCTCAAAGCATGCATCACGAAGGCTGGAAAGGAAGTGGCATTCCACAAACTTAGAGGAGATTTTTCTAGCCTGGAAAAACAGTCTACTAACATATAAAAAAAGCTCTCCGTAAAGACAGAACTGCATACTATTCATCACTAATAGAGGAAAATAAGAACAATCCCAGGTTTCTTTTCAGCACTGTAGCCAGTGTGGAATGCAGGCGCACCTATGGGGGCTTCATATAAGATAAAGGAAGTAACTGGCCTTGGTTTGCTCAAGCGACCCCCACCCAGAACACATAGAAGACAGTTGGTAATAACAACTCCATATAAGGTAATATCATAAATTCCTTTTCGTGGAAAAGTACTGGTTTGGTAGGGTGGTGGTCAACTGCTATAATGGTGTATAGTTTTCACCTATAGAGTCAGATCTCTCTGCCTGCGTGTGTGAGTGGATCTCCGGAGACATCTCTGTACTTTTACAATAAACCGGTGTGTCGATTCCTAACTTCCATTCCGTCTTCTGTTAACTCTCCATTAATGAACTCGGGTGAAGGTCACAAGGTCTGATTTTCAACAATTTGGAGGCTCGACCGGTCTTGGAGGGGAAAATTGGACTGAAAAACCGTTCGAAGGACCACATTGACAGTTTATGAGGCGCCAAACAAAAGGTAAGGCAGAAACCTATTATATTAAATTCTGCTGAATTGAATACCACTAAAATGGATATTGTCGATGTGTATTTCGGATTGGTTACAAATTGAGATGGATTGAAAGTTATAAATCGAAAGTAAAATATACAAAGAAAATACAATAAAAGAAAAACTATCCGTGCGTGTGCGATCGGCGGAGTATTTAACTCTCGGGTCATGGTGGACCCCACCAGTCTTCGACGGGGGGCTGGGTAAAACTGGGTTGAAAGACCCGGGAGCTGGGGAGACCCCGAAACAGGAATTAAAGACACCCTGCCATTAATGAACTCATCTTTATTTGACTTGGTAAATTTATCTCTAGTATCAGGCTACGTACCACAGGCCTTTAAGACTGCAGTAATCAAACCTTTACTCAAAAAGCCTAGTCTTGATCCAGGAGTCTTGGCTAATTATAGACCAATATCCAACCTGCCATTTATTTCTAAAATCCTAGAAAAAGCTGTTGCTATAATTGTCCTCCTAGACCTTAGTGCTGCATTCGACACCATTGACCACAACATCTTATTACAGAGACTGGAGCATGTGACTGGTATCAGAGGAACAGCGTTAAAATCGTTCCAATCTTATTTATCGGACAGATTCCAGTTTGTTCATGTCCATGATGAACCTTCCACTCGAACAAAAGTTAGTTATGGAGTTCCACAAGGCTCTGTGCTAGGACCGATTCTGTTCACCCTGTACATGCTTCCTCTAGGCTATGTCATTAGGAAGCACTCTATTAATTACCACTGCTATGCAGATGACACTCAGTTGTATCTATCTATTAAACCTGTTAACACAAACCAGTTAACCAGACTTCAAGCCTGTCTAACTGACATAAAGGCCTGGATGACCAGTAACTTTTTACTTTTAAACTCAGAGAAAACAGAAGTCATTATATTTGGGCCAAAAAACTTCAGAAATAACTTTTCTAATATTATAGCTACTCTAAATGGCATAGCCCTGGACTCCAGCACTACTGTAAAAAAACCTTGGAGTTATTTTTGACCAGGACATGTCCTTTAACTCACACATAAAACAAATCTCTAGAACTGCCTTCTTTCACCTGCGCAACATTGACAAAATTAGGAGCTTCCTGTCTCAAAATGATGCAGAAAAACTAGTTCATGCATTTGTTACCTCAAGGCTAGATTACTGTAACTCATTACTATCCTGATGTCCCAATATCTCCATAAAATGCCTCCAATTAATCCAGAATGCCACAGCCAGAGTCCTGACAGGAACTAGCAAGAGAGATCATATTTCTCCTATATTGGCTTCTCTTCATTGGCTCCTTGTAAAATATAGAATAGAATTTAAAATTCTTCTTCTCACATACAAATTCCTTCATAATCAAGCTCCTTCATACCTTAAAGACCTCATAGTACCATATTATCCCAATAGAGCATTTCGCTCTCAGAGTGCAGGTCTACTTGTGGTTCCCAGAGTTTCCAAAAGCAGACTGGGAGGCAGAGCCTTTAGTTATCAAGCTCCTCTCCTGTGGAACCAGCTCCCCGTCTGGGTTCAGGAGGCAGACACTCTCTGTACTTTTAAGGCTAGACTTAAAATCTTCCTATTTGACAAAGCATATAGTTAGGGCTGGCCTCAGGCAACCCTGAACCATCCCTTAGTTATGCTGCTATAGGCCTAGACTGCTCGAGGACCATCGGTGCACTGAGCTCCCTTACCCTAACACCCCCCCCCCCTCTCTTCCTCTCCTCCCACCTCATGTATATTCCACCACTGAATGTCACTAACATTGTTAGTAACATTACTGGACCCACCAACCTGCAGTGTTTATCTGTTGTTTATTGTTGCTGTTCTTTTCTCTCTGCTCTTTCCACTCACCCCAACCGATCAAGGCAAATGGCCGCCCAAACTGAGCCTGGTTCTGCTAAAGGTTTCTTCTTTTAAAGGGAGTTTTTCCTCTCCACTGTCTCCAAGTGCTTGCTCATAAGGGATTTGTTGGGTTTTTTCTTTTTTTTGTGCCTTGAAATGATTGAATTGTTATTTCGCTCTATACAAATAAAACTGAATTGAATTCAATCTTGTGAATTGAATCTTAGGAATAGCTAACAGCCACATTCACAAGATGGTGAATGTGTGTATCATCTTGATCTCTTAGTGCAGTTGCAGGGAACTCATCTTCACTCCATGTGTTCAATGTCTCAGAGTTTTCCAAATTCTTCCTCCTGTAGTGCTTTCCTTTTTGGTGATTTTCTTTCTCTGTTTCCTAGGTTCAGTGGGTGAGTCCACTTTTTCCACTGAGGAAGTTCCATGGTACTAACAGGTTCCTATGGATGACTCCAGTGCGTCCTTTCCCATTTTCAGGTTTAACTTTGTACACTGGGCTCTCTTGACGCTTCCTCTTTGTTACAGCATACACTTGATCTTCCCATAATGACCTTAATTTGCCTGGTCCACCCTTTTCATTTAAATTTCAGACCAGCAATCTGCATCAAGGATACAACTCTGCACCATACGCTTTTCTGTCATAGAGGGTTTTGTCTCTTACTCTCTCTTTGCAGGCTGCTTTAGAGACTATTAGGTAAGCTTTAGCCATTCTTGTCTTCTATTTCTCAGCATAGTCTGTATACGATGGACGTTGGTCTTTTGCTGGGAGGCCAAACATGAAATCGATACGGGGTCTGGGATTGCTACAAAACAAGAGAAAATTAGGTGTATAGCCAGTGGCCTCACTGTGCATGCAATTGTAAGCATAAACCCCTTTTGCTAGAGAAGCTTTCCAATCTGCCTTAGCGGTCTGTTTTTAGGTTTCTGAGCATGGCCAACAGTGTCCTATTTAACCTTTCCACCTGGCAATTCCCTTGCGGGTGGTACGGTGTAGTCCTTGACCCCTTGAGTCCACTATATTCCTCAAGATTGGAGGAGTCTTGTAGAAAAACCAAAGCTCATTACATAATCTCCAAATATCTTCTCCTGTTTTAGCAGCTTTATTTTTCATCGGGATCTGCTGAAGTCTAGCCCAGCTCTCTTTGGGTGAAAGGCAGGGGTACACCCTAGACAGGTCACCAGTCCATCAAAGGGCCACATATAGAGACAGACAACCACACACACTCACACTCACTCCTATGGGCAATTTAGAGTCACCAATCAACCTGACATACATTTCGGTTGCTAAAAACACCCCTGGTAGATGGACCGGTAAATCAAAAGCTGTTGATATCACTCTCCACCTTTGCCTCACTCGTGAAACAGACCCAAAAATACTTAAACCCCTCCACTTAAGGCAGGAGCTCTCCCACAACCCAGAGGAGGCAATCCACCCTTTTCCAACTGAGAACCATAGCCTCAGACTTGGAGGTGCGGATTCTGAGGATTCAGCTACATAGTCGGCTGCAAACTTCCCCAATGCACTCTGCAGGTCCTGGCACGATGAAGCCAGTGTCGTTCCGTAAGTTGCATTTGTTAAAATCCATAATGCCCTTCTGGTTAAAAAAATAAACAATTATTTATGTTTGAGCTGTTTTTAAAAATTAGTGTTTTCAGTAGGACCCAATGCCTTGAGCCACAAACAAGATATTGAAGATGGAAAGTAATACATTGCCAAATGTAGACAAAAAAGGTTATTTTGAAGGTGTACTGATATAGATATAGCTGAAAAGATACTTTTAACCTACTATTTCTATGATTTTGGAAAAAGGCTGGCCAAACAGTGTAGTTTTAACAAGCAATACAAAAAAATCCCATATCAGTGTATTAAAGACTTTCAGTGGAAAAGATGAAACCAAGTAAAAAAAAATTGCAAAATGTAATACAAGTAGGGCTGGGCAAATAGCTCTGTCCTCTCAGTCTATGTGTTTTCGTAGGCTTAAAGTGTGTACTGTACTGTAGACTATCTGTGGAGTGTTTCAACTTGGGAAATAAATGAATTAAAATATATATTGCACCATCAGGTCCCTTTTGGGTAACTGTACACATACTGTATGCACACATTCAGACATAGTATCATGAAAATTCATGGCATGAACTACTATACTACTCACTACTATATCATCAACATAAACCGTAACAAGACAAATTCACATATTCATATTTTTCACTCTGAAATAGAAAATAAAAATAAAATACACATCAGGATTGCTGGCAAAGCTTCAGACTGGTTGCACACACTATCTCTAGAGCTGGAATTTTTTTATATATACTGCCCCTTCTTTATATAACAACCTGTGCATTTACTTGACCCCATCACACTTCTACTGGGCTATCTATCATATGAAACACAGGCCAAACATTTCATACATTTTAACAAGCCTCAAATACAGATATTAGAAAAGAAGCGGGGGAAGAGGCATTCCTGACATTCATGTCTGATGAATGTATCCACATTTAAAGGAGACTTCTGATTGCATTTTATTTATGTTCTTTCTGTTATCTATGTACTTTATCTGAGAAGAACTGATATAAAAAAGAGAATTTATCCAACAGGTTACACCCTGAACAGGTCACCAGTCCATCACAGTATTGATAACCAACTAGTGCTAATAGCAGGTTAGTTAGGCCAGTGTTAACAAAGAGAATTAAACACAACTAAAGCATAGCATGGGGAGAGGGAGTAGTTTGACAGTTGTGGTAAATTTCTATCTGTACTGTTGTTATGATGGTGGTGTGATGATGATGAAGGAGGAGAGGTAGGACCCAAATACAGGACAAGTGCTTTATTTTGCTGGATATACCAGGCACAGGCAACATACATCTCCACTGCCCACTTGGTGGGCAGGCAGGCAATATAATATCTGCCACTTGGCGGGTCGGGCATTAAACAAAACTAAAAAAAGCACACTCCTCAGGCATAAGTCCACAAATGTTAATGCTTCAACCACGAACAAAGGAACACAGGAGTTATAAATAGACCCAGGACAGAACGAATTAACACAGGTGAAGCTAATCTAAACTGATGAACACAAAACTACCCAAGATCAACACAGCAGAAACAGGAAACCTACCAAAACAAAAGTCCAAGACCGGAACTCAAAAATCCATCCCCATAACAACTGTCTAATCCACCACAGAAACTCCCATGATGATGTGTTGTTTTTGTATGACTTTGTTACGTTTTGGGGTGTGGTGGAGAAGGAGAAGGCGCAGGACCCAAATGCAGGACACAGTTTTTATTTTCCTGGACTCACCAGGCTCAGGCACACTGAGTACTGCCATCAAGTCAACTCCGCCATTCAGCATATAAACAAATCCAAAATAACTTGGCCAATTGCCGTGAAAACAAAACTCAATAATTCTGCCACTCAGCGTGGGAGCAAACCCTATCCTTCACAGTCAGGGACAAGCATTAATCCTGCTGACAAGAACAAAGGAAAGCAGGAGGTATTTATACATAAGGAAAACAAAGCTAATTGAACATAGGTGAAACTTATAAATTAAAAATACATAAAGTTATCCATAACTAATAAGTGTAATACAGGAAATCAGAACAGAAATATAAGTCCAAAACCAGAAACCTAGTTCTCCCATCATAACAGGATTAAACAAAAATGATATAAGTAATTGGGTAGTGTTAATTTTATCACCTTTAGACAAGCTAGCTAAACTTACTTGCCAGCATCTTCATTTTAAGCTGACTGATATGAGAGTGGTACCATCCTTTTCATCCATGATGTGCAGCAGTGAAGAACATGAAGCTGTGTTGTGTGAAGATAACTCAAAAAACATACAAAAAGCATTACTTTGCAAATAATTAAAAACAAAATGATCTGATGGTACGTGATTTTTGTCATTCAAAAAAGGGATTTACCACTTTAGTTAAAATGTACCTATTATCCTAGATGCTCAGCTCAGCTCTCTAATTGTGTCCTCCTCCTTTCAGTCCAACATGTTCAGTCTAACACATTACTGGATTGTTTCTTGTTGTTGAAATTTTTTCCTCATTCAAGACCTTCCTAGCCAATGTTGATGAGCCCTAGCACCATTACTGGTGATTTCATGTGACAGCAATGAGACCAGATAATGAAAATCAATAAGGCAAGTATCACTAGGCCTGCTTTTGTCAGGTTTTATAAATTGGTTTCTTGGCCAGCTTCACATATAAAATATACATACACGATGTGCATGCATGTAAGCGAAACATGTTGGCTCAAAACATATTTAATACAGCATAGAGGGCAGATATAATAATTTCATTAATCAGTGGAAATTATATTACTATGCAACAAAATGAATTACTACTTGAGAGCTATCATTTTGATGCTACTTACTGTATTTAGTCTATGAAAAGACATTTATTTTCTCTTTATGTGTGCTTCTGTTTTCTTAAATACAGTATGAATTACCATCGTTTTTCAGTTTGAACGACTAATCAAATGTAATTTTACAGGGTTTCATTAAACCACATTTTCATGATCCCCTCCCTAAGCCCTCTTTTTTTTCAACTCTTTTGTATTACATTCACAGACACAGATAGTTCTCTGGACTATCAGTGCACCAAGTTAGTCAAATTGCATTTACCTCCTTCAAAAACACTGCAAAAAGAAAGATGGGAGTAAAATGAGGAAACTGGGAAACAAGACCCAGGAGGATGTTTAGGAGCCTAGAACTAGATTCTCTACCATTCCATGACAGAAATACATAGGGTACCAAGAAAATTGCTATAGTGGCTGAATATTACCATTTGTGCATAAAATAAACAAATTAACAACCTTTCTCTCAAAGACTGCAAGTCCTCTTTTTGATCCTAAAATCACACTTGATCATCTTTCTCTCTTTTTCTGAAGCTTCAATCAAATGCATCAGTTCTGAGGGATGGGGTGATAAAGGACTGGTGTTTTTGTTTAGATTTCAATGCGTCTTTCTTGCTCAGTAAACAAACTTGCAGGTGCTGCAGCCTATGGGAACAGAAGGAGAAACGAGGGGCAGTGTATGTTCATCACACACAGGGGAAATGTGGATGTGATCACAGGGAGGAAGTTATGATAGCTTGCTTTTCAGCAAAGGGCCTTACGTCCATGGAGAATTATTTACTCATGAATATCTGGCCAAGCAGATGATAATTCAGTTCAGTTCAATTCAATTCAATTTTATTTGTATAGCACCAAATCAGAATACAAATCATCTCAAGGCATTTTACAAAAGCAAAAAAAAAAACCCAACAAATCCCTTATAAACAAGCACTTGGTGACAGTATAGTGGAAAAACCTTCATCAGAACCGGACTCAGTTTGGGCGGCTATCTGCCTTGACCGGTTGGGGTGAGTGGATAGAGGAGAGAGAAAAGAACAGCAACAATAAACAACAAATAGACACTGCAAGTTGGTGGGGCCAGTAACTGCACATCAGTGATATACAGCTCCGGGACTGGGTAAACCTGCAGAAGGTACAGAGAGAGAACAGAGAGAGAGAGCACAAGGTTAGTGACATTCAGTGGTGGAATATATATGTGAGGGGGGAGGAGAGGAGGAGAGGGGAAGGGAAGGGAGGGTTAGGTTTAGGGTAGGGGAGCTCAGTGCACCGATTGTCCTAGGGGAGTCTAGGCCTATAGCAGGGTTACCTGAAGCCAGCCCTAACTATACGCTTTGTCAAAAAGTAAGGTTTTAAATCTAGCCTTAAAAGTACAGTGAATATCTGCCTCCTGAACCCAGACGGGGAGCTGGTTCCACAGGAGAGGAGCTTGATAGCTAAAGGCTCTGCCTCCCATTCTGCTTTTGGAAACTCTGGGAACCACAAGTAGACCTGCACTCTGAGAGCGAAGTGGTCTATTGGGATAATATGGTACTATGAGGTCTTTAAGGTATGAAGGAGTTTGATCATGAAGGGATTGTGAGAAGAAGGATTTTAAATTCTATTCTGTATTTTACAGGGAGCCAATGAAGAGAAGCCAATATAGGAGAAATATGATCTCTCTTGCTAGTTCCTGTCAGGACTCTGGCTGCGGCATTCTGGATTAACTGAAGGCTTTTTATGGAGATACTGGAACATCCAGATAGTAATGAGTTACAATAATCTAGCCTTGAGGTAACAAATGCATGGACTAGTTTTTCTGCATCATTTTGAGATTGGATGTTCCTAATTTTGTCAATGTTGCGCAGGTGAAAGAATGCAGTTCTAGAGATTTGTTTTATGTGTGAGTTAAAGGACATGTCCTGGTCAAAAATAACTCCAAGGTTTTTCACAGTAGTGCTAGAGGCCAGGGCTATGAGTAGCTATAATTCCTAATGACATAGCCTAGAGGAAGCATGTACAGAGTGAACAGAATCGGTCCTAGCACAGAGTCTTATGGAACTGCATAACTAACTTTTGTTCGTGTTGAAGGTTCATCATGGACATGAACAAACTGGAATCTGTCCGATAAGTAGGATTGGAACCATTTTAACGCTGTTCCTCTGATACCAGTCACATGCTCCAGTCTCTGTAATAAGATGTTGTGGTCAATAGTGTCGAATGCAGCACTGTCTAGGAGGACAAGTATAAAAACAAGTCCATTATCTGAGGCTAAGAGAAGATCGTTGGTGACTTTTAAAAGTGCTGTTTCTGTACTACGATGTGCTCTAAATCCTGATTGAAATTCTTAAAATAGTTAATTTCTGTGTTACCATAACCATCATGACAAAAGACTGTTAACAGCAACAGTGGTGGAGCAGGTGGATGACAGCAAAGTTAATTACACAAAGCAAAGCATCTTTCTAAAATAAATCTAACTATACAACTGAAATTCAGACTAACAAAAAAATTGTCTATGTGTGCCTAAAGTGTGTGAGTCTAAAGAAACTTCCAATATCTTGAATCAACTGTTTGCTGCCCTCTTTGCATAATAACAAAGAAAAAGTCAAGAAGCAGCTTCATGTTTGCTATCACTACTGTAGGTGTAGAGGAGAAATCAGATTTCTGACCTGTAGCATGTATATGTAGAGCAACAGCAACTACATTATAGTGCACATAAAGAAGTATGAAGTAACATCAATATCAAAACTAGAGGGCACAAAAATACAGGGTGAAAAATATAGACCTGCACATTTTAACAGTTTGTGAGTTCAAATATCCCACAGAAAAGAAGAGCGGTGCATATGTTTATCATATCACCGTCAAACTGTGTTTTTCCCTACACAAATGTTTTTCACGCTCCATTTGATAGTTTTTCTCATTTGCCAAGTAGATTTTCTTTGACTGCTCTGTGCTCGACTGACATTTTTGTGCGCAACAAAATATGAAGGGTGGTTTTGACAGTTTGGTGGTGGGCTCATGGACTTTTCTGTCAGTAAATGCTTTTGGCTGCTTTTGTGATTGACTGTACATTGAAAGACTGATGGAAAATTTATCTAAATTTCTCAACGTAAACTTCTTTTATGTTGTCACTATGGGCTATCTATAGAATTTTGAGGAAAATAATGAATTTAATCAATTTTGGAATAAGGTTGTAACATAAAATGTGGAAGAGGTGAAGTGCTGTGAATACTTTCCGGATGCACTATATTTGGGTCCACAGCTTTTAAGATTGTCAGTTGTTTGGATGATAAAGGGATGGTTTACAAGATCTGACCCAGGAACCATCCAGGCCCCAAGAAACCCCAATGTTGATTGAGCCAAACTCAAAGTCTGTCCTTCCACTTTTCCGGTTTTGCCTGAAACCCCATCGCCCAAGTAATTCACTCCATAATAATCCGGAGGCAATTCCTGCATTTTGGAAAACGAAAATGACATAGGCAGTGTAATCATTTTCAACTTACCACTGCTGGGATCACAAGCAGTTTAATATGACACCAATACTAAGTTCCTTCAAATAAATTCCGCTATTCTAGCTAAAGAACAAGCCCCACACCTTCAGTTAACAGTTAAATACTTTTCCAGTAATAAGTTGTATAATTGATTCTTATTTCAGTTTTAGCTATAATGCTGATGAAAAACTAGTGTCTTTTGCTTCTGTTTTGTTCATGTACTGTATCTATTGGCTGCCTATTTGCAAGCTCTCATCTATCACCAGCCTACACTTAGCTAAATATAACATCTGACAACTTTTCTTTCACAGACTGATAATATTCCTAGTGCTATAATTTTATCGAGCAGCATGAGAGCTTTGTTGTCAAGCCCAAGCAAATAAATCCATCTGAAGCAACAAGATCACAACAAACCTATACTCTAAATCGTACGTCACATTACAAAGACTAGAAATTAACTATAAACTTTTGTATTTAAATGCTTCAAATCTAGACACAAATCATGTGCGTACCCTAACTTTTCTCCATCACTCCTAAAGATAAGAGATGATAGATTTGCTACTTTGTAAAGATGTGAGAGAAACGTATACTGAGCAGGGCATGTATTAATTACAGTTTTCAGAGATGTTGTGTAGGACATGCAAACTGAAGATAACTGATTCATTTTCATCAGTACTCCTAACCCCTCTCTCCTTACCTTCTAAGGAGGTATCTAGGTATCTACGTTCTAAGATGAACGGTCAAGAACCCTCCTTCTGCAAATCTAATTTCCTGTTTCATTCCTCGTCATCCTGTCCCCCTAATGCATTTGTTAAGCGATGAGACCAAAAACCATCAATTGACATGTGTACCCGCTGATGAATAGTTTGTTCAAAGGGCTTAGCCTGCTCTTAATAACTAATGAATGCAGATGTACAAACACACTTATTTTTTGTTTGTTGTTCAGTGGTTTCAAGATTCCAACCACAGCCACAAATGGTAATAAGTCCTCCATTGAGTAAGCACAAACAAATGATCAATTAAAAGTCTGTAAGTCCAAGGAGACAGATAAATTATTGGTCAGAAAAGAATGGATTTTCAGACCATCTGAGTGGTCTGATGTTTTTGCCAGTATCCGGCAGAACTCTACCATGTTTTAGCTGATAATAAGCTCCACAGCTACTAAATGAACATGAAGATGACATTGACTTGGTAGGTGTGGCTTTTATGGTTACTAATGAAACTTGAACCCCATACTGTACTGAGGACACCCCTTACTCTGTATTTCAAAAATACTCAAGTATTCAAAGTACAGAGACAGCACCGATCCGTCTGTCAAAGTACTTAAAAAAATCTGAAAATGTTATTCTCACAATGCATTTTTAAATGAGTTCAGTCAAGAATCTTTCTCACAATGTAGTTATTATTTGCAGTATATGTAACAGTTCACTGGACTGAATATTACATTAAGTTGAGATTAACTAGAGACGTGTTTGTACAGAATCAGTAATTGGGAAACTTTACTGTAAATCCATTCATAGACCAAGCAGTGTTAAAAGTGTTAAATAGGTGTAAACTCAAAGTAACCAGGTCTAACCCAAGTCTAAAATGAGATGAAACCATGTTAAAATCAGGATTATCCAAACAAAGACTGAATGTAGCAATAGTAAACCAGTAACCATCCATTTTCTCCCGCTTATCTCAGATCGCAGGGGCGCCCCCAGAATTCCTTCTCCCTGGTCAATTCCTCCAGCTCCAGCGTTCCCAAGCCATTGCTGCTGCCAATGCACCGATCCGTCTGTCAATCTCACATTCCATCCTTGTCTCACTTGTGAACAAGATCCCAAGATACTTAATGTTTAGACATGTAGAGACAGTTTTTCTAATGTGAACTGTCTAGTATTAAATGTGTCTAATATTCAATACTTGGTAGTTAGCTATTTAATCATTTACTAATTTTCATTGCTATTTTAGACTTGACTTAGACCTACTTCTCTCCCTGAGTGGTCAGGGGAGAGATCCTGCCTCAAGTGGAGGAGTTTAAACTGAAATGAAACCAAGGCAAAATCAGGTCTAACCCAGGACTCATGTTAGCAATATTAAACCAGGACTAGACCAGGACTAAACTAAGGCTAAACCAGAACTAAACCAAGACTGAACCAGGCCTAAACCAGGAATAAATCAAGACTGAACCAGGATTAAACCATTACAGCCACAAACAGCACAAACTGCCTTTTCTGAGCACGATATAACCGGTAAGGCAACACCTATGGAGTAAAAGCAATGTTTCCCATGCAAAACATATTACTCAAGTAAAGTACTAATTCTTAAAAACTGTACTTTAATATAGTACTCAAGTTAATTTACTTCGTTACTGTTCACCTCTGACTACAAATGTAACTTTGATTGTAGTTCTAGCCAGTAAAGAGTGGTCCAGTGAGAGGTCAGGAAGTTTCCCCTCAATCAACATGTTTCTCTTTAATCATTTGTTCACACAAATTGACCTCCTTGAAGTGAAACATAACATGTAACTCAGCATTGAAGATTATATATTTACTATCACTAGTGTTTTAAGGAAGTTTTTTTTTTTTTTTAGAGACAACACTACACATGGATTTTGTCCCTTTTCTCACATCTCCTATGTGTTGTGGTAAAGCCAGACGTTGGTTCCCATTGATTTGAACAGAAAACCTCTGATCTCACTGTGTTCCTGCAGATAAAGCAGCTGTAGTAAGGATTTGGAGCTTCACATACTAAGTTTGGCAACTGCATCTATACAGTGCTAACTGTGCTGGGCTGAAAGACTGCCACAGAGAGAGCCACATACAGTATGAACACTGCCAGCATCAATAAGCTGTCTGTAGACAGCCGGGCAGCTAAAACAGGCTGTTTTTCACCCTGCTTTGCTCCTTTTCATCCTTGTAATTAACCACTAAGCTCATGTTAAGCTTGACAAGTGCAATATATTTGACAGTAAAACTGACATTTTTAACTTTGTCCAGGGTTGAGGCAGACAAACACACTGTAAATCTTGGGATTCTGGTTGCTGCAGAAAAGGTAATGTACAGGGAAAAGATGGCCGCCCGCTCAGTGGACATAGCTGTCGTGAAGTTACAAGATTCTCCAGAGAAGAAGTCCCTATTCTCTTTAGTGTCATAGCAAGACATTCTTTTTCTTCCTCCTGTCTATCTGTAGTGGGCCCACTTATGCTTTATGATAATCTCTCCTGGGCCCTCTCTGGTGAACCCCCTGCTCCCTTGTCCTGTCTCTCTCCTTCACTCTTGCACAGTCTGTATTTTTCTCTTTCTCCTTAGAGGACCACTTTTACCCCACTTACTTTTTATTACAGTCTCTCCAACCTCCAACCCCCCCAAACCTTTCAATTGTTCTCTCTGCCTTTTCCTTTTTCTTTATCTTTTCACTCTGTGTGTCCTTGCCATGTCCTTTGGTTCATTTATTTGTCCTTTGATACCCAGACATCCTTATTCCACACACAGACTGCCTTTCTTAAGAGCACTGCAACAGCATGCCGCCACTGCCACCCACACAGTAACAGCATTCTCAATAATAGTCCTACACCAGTCTAGGACACAATACAAGTGCTTGTGACAGGTAAATAATATAGATAGATTTTTTATTTCTGGGGTCTCCAAGCCTCTCTTGTATGTCTCTGGTGAAATACAGAGGATAAAGGAAAAATAACTTCAAGCTGGTGTTTCCCTCTCTTTAGCTTATCTTTACCAGCATAAATGTATCAGTCCATCCTAACATTCACAAAGACCAGTGTTAGAGTGAAAGAGATTTGGTCAATGTAAAAAGGGGGACTACAAAATTTCCATAGCCTAGCCACCGTAAGTCATGTGTTTTGGTCATGTCTATGTTCTTGTGTATTACACTATTAATGATATATACAGTATTGTGCAAAGGGACTAAAGGTAAAGTGACGATCTTTCTCTAAATCAGAAACTTATTTTTAACCTGTTAAATAAATGCATGTTTTATAAATGCTAAGAGTACTCTAGGTTGTTGACTGATACAACTGTAACAAGTCTGGCCAGATATTAATTTGCAAAATTGGGCTCTTTGTCTGATTCTGCTCAATAAGCCCACCAGAAAAGCAAATCTATCCCTCCACTGAGCTATAGCCATTGGCCACCAGTTCTGATAACCATTAGAGTTTTTACAGCTACCACATCAATATGATGTGTTCAAAACTGCTTGTCTCAACTTGAAACTGAAGAAAGTATGAGACCGGTCCCATTACAATGTAATAGGCTTTGCTGTAAGCAGGCCACACTGTTCCCCACACTGTGTACTTCTTAAGGAGGAAAGACAAGACTGTAGATAGAAATTAGAAACTTGAGTAGAAAAGCTGTTGAGAAATAACTACAAACAGAGGTCAGTGCATTCAGGGCCACATCTGCTTTCTGAGGCAACTCTGAAAGTGGATGGGAATTCAATAATTGTGATGCACAGGGAATATTCAATGTACTTCACACCAAGTGTGAAAAAAAAATAAATGCACTTCAGATAGTGTTATTTGGTGCACAGCAGCAGTGTAGATGGTGAGACACGACTCACTGGAATCCAATCTAAGACCTAGTGTTCCAGTATCTGATGCATTGTCCTATGAATAAATAAATAAATAAATAAATAAAACGGGTGAAGAAGAAAAAATAATACAAGTTCCTTTTGATATTGATATTATCACTTGATATTTACACTGACTTCCTAAATCTATTCTTTCCAAGTTCTTTGTGAATGTGGGCCACTGTGGAGGATAGAAAAATGAATAAAACAATTAAATGCAGTGATATTACAATATAAAAATATTCATGCAAATACATATTGAAACACTATAAGTCACCTTGCAATTTAAATGCTGATATGCCTGCATTAAGAAGTATGGCACTGGGGATACCGATGCTGGTCTGTTGGTCCACCACTTGGATCCAAAGTGAAATGTCTCAATACCCACTGGATGAATTGCCATTAAATTTTGTGTAGGTATTTATGATCCTTAATCATTGGGCCTGATTACTTAGGAGTCCATCATGTGGTCCATCACACTCCCTTTTTAAGTACTGTATGTGCACATTGAAAGCATGTATAAACTGAAACATACTTAACCCTCTGGAATCTAAGGATGTTTTGGGGGCCTGGACAAATTTTGACATGTCCTGACATTTGTGCTTTTTTCAGTGTCTTTTAAAGATATTAATGTCTAAAGTCTGATAACGCTGTAATCAGCACAAAATGGGCTACAATAATATGTAAGCAGCATGTTTATGCTGCTTAGTGAAAAACTAACCTTTTTAACTCACTGAAATAATGTCATAAAACACAAACAGAACATTGACTTTTGACAGACTTTTGAGAACTGGATCTTGTAGCCTAGAGTGTTTGCTTCAAAATGATGTGAAAATCTGCACTCATTCACAGAAAATAATATACTGATTTAATTTTTCTAAGACTCTTTTTGTTTAGAAAACACATATGCAAGAAGGTGTGTCTGATCATGAATAATCATGTGATTCACTTGAGAAGACAAAGACCCGTCTAATGAGCTGCATAATAAGCCTTTCAGTCACGAATGTGCAATGCAATACAATGCAGATGCAAACGTTCATCATCTGAGTCGTGTTCTTCCTCTAAGGACAAAATAAACTCTTCGTTTCTTTCCGGAACCATCCAAACTGCTTCTTCACCCGCGTAACATGCCATCATCCAAACGTGCAGAAAAAGTAAGTAAATTCCATGATAAAGCTTGACGTTTTACGCCATTTCTCGGGAGCATGCAAATAATTACCTGGCTCACCTCAGATCATTTCCATATGAACAGTGTGTTCAGTGCAAGGTGGGTTGACATTAGCTATAATAAGGTGAGGCAGGAGAATCGTTCCTTACTTTTATACGGCTGCCACTCAGATGACACTCAGCTTTATCTATCTATGAAACTTGATAACACAAACCAGTTAGCCAGACTTCAGGCATGTCTAAAGGACATAAAGGCCTGAATGACCAGTAACTTTCTACTTTTAAATTCAGAGAAAACAGAAGTTATTGTATTTGGGCCTAAAAACCTCAGATATAACTTTTCTAAAATTATAGCTAATTTAGAAGGCATAGCCCTCCATAGTGCCTCCAGCACTACTGTGAAAAACCTTGGAGTTATTTTTGACCAGGATATGTCCTTTAATTCACACAAAACAAATCTCTAGAACCGCCTTCTTTCACTTACGCAATATTGGGAATAATATTAGGAACATCTTGTCTTAAAATGATGCATAAAAACTAGTTTACGCATTTGTTACTTCAAGGCTAGATTACTGTAACTCATTACTATCAGGATGTCCCAGTAACTCCATAAAAAGCCTCCAGTTAATCCAAAATGCTGCAAGAGAGATCATATTTCTCCTATTTCTCTTCATGGCTCCCTGTAAAATACAGAGTACAATTTAAAATCCTTCTTCTCACATTCAAATCCCTTCACGATCAAGCTCATTCATACCTCAAAGACCTCACAGTACAATAGTATCCCTACCCTACACTACCCTACCCTAACCCTTCCCGCCCTTTCCCTCTCATTTTCTCCTTCTCCCTCACGTGTATTCCACCACTGAATGTCACTAACTTTGTACTCTCTTCCTCTCTCTCTCCTTGTACTGTACTTTCTGCAGGTGTCCCTGGTCTTGGAGCTATATATTGCTGATGTGCAATTACTGGCCCCACCAACCTGCAGTGTTTATTTGTTGTTTATTGTTGCTGTTCTTTTCTCTCTCTTCTATCCACTCACCCCAACCGGTCGAGGCAGGTGGCCGCCCAAACTGAGCCTGGTTCTGCTTCTTTTGTTAACCCTCTGGGGTCTGAGGGGGTTTTTTGGGCCTGGACAAATTTTGACATGTCCTGACATTTGTGCTTTTTTCAGTGTCTTTTAAACATATTAATGTCTAAAATCTAATAACACTGTAATCAGCACAAAATTGGCTACAATAATATGTGAGCAGCAAGTTTATACATTATTGTGTTTTTGAGAAAGAAGTGGTTATGCATGGTTAGTGAAAAACTACAATTTTTTACTCACTGAAATAAGACCATAAAACACAAACAGAACATTGGTTCACAAGACTTTGGAGACCAGCATGTTGTAGGCTAAAGTGTTTACTTCAGAGTGCTGTGAATGTCATCTTGTTCACACATTCACAGTAAACAATACACTGATTTAAATTTTCTAAGACACTTTTTGTCCAGAAAGGCCATATGCAAGAGGGTGTGTCTGAGGATGAATAGTCATGTGATTTACCTGAGAACACAAAAGACGCACTGAACGACCAGACAAAGGCGCGCATAATGAGCCTTTCAGTCAATGTAGATGGGACGGATTAGTGCAGCACAATACAACATAATAAGGAGCCAAACGATCCTCATTTGAGTTAAAATCAGTGTTTTTACTCTAAGGACAAGCTAAACTATTTGTCTCTGTGTGGAATACAAGAAGCGCTTCATCACGTCCGTGACGCGCCATCATCCAAACGCGCCGAAAAAGTGAGTAAATTCTATGAGGAAGTTTGACGTTTTATGTCATTTCTCGGGGGTGTGCACATATTTTCCTGGTTCACCTGAGATTATTTACATGTGAACAGTGGACAGTGTACAAGGCGGGACCGCATTACGTGTAATGAGGTGATACAGGAAAAAACGGACTTCTCCTTACGTTCATATGGATTAAATAAAAAGTGATGATTTGTTTTCGACGTGAATTGTTTCACTCAAAAGAAAACATTTCAAGCTTTCTAGCCATATAATTCGTATTTTTATGAGGCAAGTATTTGCTGAGATTGTGGTTGTTTTATTTACGCGTCTGTGAAGAGAAATGGCAGAGACAGAAAAGGCAGAGAGCGCACCCTGTCGGCTTTCTTTATTTAAAAAAAGCACAATGTTTTGTTGTTATTATGATGGTATACCATTAATACTAGACCCTTTACAGATTTGAATGATATACGTCTTTTATCTGTACGATCAGAATTGACGGAGTAATTTAAGTTTGTTTCGGCCCTATCAGGAAATGATGCGTCAAAATGCGCCGGCGCGTGCGTCGACCCCAGAGGGTTAACTGGTTTGTGTTAACAGGTTTAATAGATAGATACAACTAAGTGTCATCTGCATAGCAGTGGTAATTAATAAAGTGCTAACTATATGCTTTGTCAAAGAGGAAGGTTTTAAGTTTAGCCTTAAAAGTACAGAGAGTGTCTGCCTCCTGAACCCAGACTGCAAGCTGGTTCCACAGGAGAGGAGCTTGATAGCTAAAGGCTCTGCCTCCCATTCTGCTTTTGGAAACCCTGGGAACCACAAGTAGACCTGCACTCTGAGAGCGAAGTGCTCTATTGGGATGATATGGCCTTCATGTCAGTTAGACATGCTTGAAGTCTGGTTAACTGGTTTGTGTTAACAGGTTTCATAGGTAGATACAGCTAAGTGTCATCTGCATAGCAGTGGTAATTAATAGAGTGCTTCCTAATGACATAGCCTAAAGGAAGCATGTACAGGGTGAACAGAATCGGTCCTAGCACAGAGCCTTGTGGAACTCCATAACTAACTATTGTTCGAGTGGAAGGTTCATCATGGACATGAACAAACTGGAATCTGTCCGATAAATAGGATTGGAACCATTTTAACGCTGTTGCTCTGATACCAGTCACATGCTCCAGTCTCTGTAATAAGATGTTGTGGTCAATGGTGTCGAATGCAGCACTAAGGTCTAGGAGGACAAGTATAGCAACAGATTTTTCTAGGATTTTAGAAATAAATGGCAGGTTGGATATTGGTCTATAATTAGCCAAGACTCCTGGATCAAGACTAGGCTATTTGAGTAAAGGTTTGATTACTGCAGTCTTAAAGGCCTGTGGTACGTAGCCTGATACTAGAGATAAATTTACCAAGTTCAATAAAGATGAGTTCATTAATGGCAGGGTGTCTTTAAGCAGTCTAGTCGGGATGGGGTCTAAGAGCCACGTTGATGATTTCGATGAAGCAACTACTGATGTAAATTCATAGAGATCTAGGGGAGAGAAGCAGTCTAAACATAACTGAGGTCCTACAGATGATTCAAGAGCTACTGTAGTAGAAGATTCATTTATTGCAGGTATAAGAAGCATCTGCTGAATTTTATCTCTAATAGTTGTGATTTTATTTGTAAAGAAACTCATAAATTCATCACTGCTGAGAGCTAATGGAAAACTGGGCTCAACAGAGCTGTGCCTTTTTGTCAGCCTGGCTACAGTGCTGAAAAGAAACCTGGGATTGTTCTTATTTTCCTCTATTAGTGATGAATAGTATGCAGTTCTGGCTTTACGGAGAGCCTTTTTATATGTTAGTAGACTGTTTTTCTAGGCTAGAAAAAGTTTCTGTCAGGACTCTAGATTAATTGGAGGCTTTTTATGGAGATACTGGGACATCCAGATAGTAATGAGATACAGTAATCTAGCCTTGAGGTAACAAATGCATGGACTAGTTTTTCTGCATCATTTTGAGATAGGATGTTCCTAATTTTGACAATGTTGCGCATGTGAAAGAAGACAGTTCTACAGATTTGTGTTGTGTGTGAGTTAAATGACATGTCCTGGTCAAAGATAGCTCCAAGGTTTTTCACACTAATGCTGGAGGCCAGGGCTATGCCATCTAAAGTAGCTACAATTTTAGAAAAGTTATTTCTGAGGTTTTTAGGCCCAAAGACAATAACTTCTGTTTTCTCTGAATTTAAAAGTAGAAAGTTACTGGTCTTTCAGGCCTTTATGTCAGTTAGACACACTTGAAGTCTGGTTAACTGGTTTGTGTTAACAGGTTTAATAGATAGATACAGCTGTGTCATCTGCATAGCAGTGGTAATTCAAATATAGAGTGCTTCCTAATGACATAGCCTAAAGGAAGGATGTACAGGGTGAACAGAATTGCTCCTGGCACAGAGCCTTGTGGAACTCCATAACTAACTTTTGTTTGTGTGGAAGGTTCATCATGGACATGAACAAACTGGAATCTGTCCAATAAGTAGGATTGGAACCATTTTAACGCTGTTCCTCTAATACCAGTCACATGCTCCAGTCTCTGTAATACGATGTTGTGGTCAATGGTGTCGAATGCTGCACTAAGGTCTAGGAGGACAAGTATTGAAACAAGTCCATTATCTGAGGCTAAGAGAAGATCGTTGGTAACTTTCAACAGTGCTGTTTCTGTACTATGATGTGCTCTAAATCCTGATTGAAAATCTTCAAATAGTTCATTCCTGTGTAAGTGGTCTGATAGCTGCTTAGCAAAAGCTTTTTCTAGGATTTCAGAAATAAATGGCAGGTTGGATATTGGTCTATAATTAGCCAAGACTCCTGGGTCAAGACTAGGCTTTTTGAGTAAAGGTTTGATTACTGCAGTCTTAACCCTCTGGGGTCGACGCACGCGCCGGTGCATTTTGACGCATCTTTTCCTGATAAGGCCGAAACAAACTTAAATTACTCCGTCAATTCTGATGGTACAGATAAAAGAAGTATATCATTCAAATCTGTAAAGGGTCTAGTTTTAGTGGTATACCATCATAATAACAACAAAACGTGCTTTTTTTAAAATAAAGAAAGCCGACAGGGTGCGCTCTCTGCCTTTTCTGTCTCTGCCATTTCTCTTCACAGACGCGTAAATAAAACAACCACAATCTCAGCGAATACTCGCCTCATAAAAATACGAATTATATGGCTAGAAAGCTTGAAATGTTTTAAGTGAAACAATTCAAGTCGAAAACAAATCAGCACTTTTTATTTAATCCGTATGAACGTGAGGAGAAGTCCGTTTTTTCCTGTCTCACCTCATTACAGGTAATGCGGTCCCGCCTTGTACACTGTCCACTGTTCACATGTAAATAATCTCAGGTGAACCAGGTAAATATGTGCACACCCCTGAGAAATGACATAAAACGTCAAACTTCATCATAGAATTTACTCACTTTTTCGGCGTGTTTGGATGATGGCACATTACGCACGTGATGAAGCGCTTCTTGTATTCCACACAGAGACAAATACTTTAGTTTGTCCTCAGAGTAAAAACACTGATTTTAACTCAAATGAGGATCGTTTGGCTCCTCATTGTTTTGTATTGTGCTGCACTAATCCGTCCCATCTACATTGAATGAAAGGCTCATTATGCACGTCTTTGTCTAGTCGTTCAGTGCGTCTTTTGTGTTCTCAGGTAAATCACATGACTATTCATCCTCAGACACACCCTCTTGCATATGGCCTTTCTGGACAAAAAGTATCTTAGAAAATTTAAAACAGTGTATTGTTTACTGTGAATGTGTGAACAAGATGACATTCACAGCACTCTGAAGTAAACACTTTAGCCTACAACATGCAGGTCTCCAAAGTCTTGTGAACCAATGTTCTGTTTGTGTTTTATGGTCTTATTTCAGTGAGTAAAAAATGTAGTTTTTCACTAACCATGCATAAACACTTCTTTCTCAAAAACACAATAATGTATAAACTTGCTGCTCACATATTATTGTAGTCAATTTTGTGCTGATTACAGTGTTATTAGACTTTAGACATTAATATGTTTAAAAGACACTGAAAAAAGCACAAATGTCAGGACATGTCAAAATTTGTCCAGGCCCCCAAAACCCCCTCAGACCCCAGAGGGTTAACCAGACTTCAAGCCTGTCTAACTGACATAAAGGCCTGGATGACCAGTAACTATTTACTTTTAAACTCAGAGAAAACAGAAGTCATTATATTTGGGCCCAAAAAATCTCAGAAATAACTTTTCTAAAATTATAGCTACTCTAGATGGCATAGCCCTGGACTCCAGCACTACTGTAAAAAACCTTGGAGTTATTTTTGACCAGGACATGTCCTTTAACTCACACATAAAACAAATCTCCAGAACTGCATTCTTTCACGTGCGCAACATTTCCAAAATTAGGAGCTTCCTGTCTCAAAATGATGCAGAAAAACTAGTCCATGCATTTGTTACCTCAAGGCTAGATTACTGTAACTCATTACTATCTGGATGTCCCAATATCTCCATAAAACGCCTCCAATTAATCCAGAATGCCGCAGCCAGAGTCCTGACAGGAACTAGCAAGAGAAATCATATTTCTCCTATAGTGGCTTCTCTTCATTGGCTCCCTGTAAAATATAGAATAGAATTTAAAATCCTTCTTCTCACATACAAATCCCTTCATAATCAAGCTCCATCATACCTTAAAGACCTCATAGTATCATATTATCCCAATAGACTACTTCGCTCTCAGAGTGCAGGTCTACTTGTGGTTCCCAGAGTTTCCAAAAGCAGAGTGGGAGGCAGAGCCTTTAGTTATCAAGCTCCTCTCCTGTGAAACCAGCTCCCAGCCTGGGTTCAGGAGGCAGACACTCTCTGTACTTTTAAGGCTAGACTTAAAACCTTCCTCTTTGACAAAGCATATAGTTAGGGCTGTCCTCAGGCAACCCTGAACCATCCCTTAGTTATGCTGCTATAGGCCTAGACTGCCC
The DNA here is from genome assembly GCF_900324485.2 of Mastacembelus armatus. Lineage (NCBI taxonomy): Eukaryota > Metazoa > Chordata > Actinopteri > Synbranchiformes > Mastacembelidae > Mastacembelus > Mastacembelus armatus. Next base: position 1,776,688 of record NC_046653.1, on the reverse strand, counting down.
GAGGGCCAACGGTGCACTGAGCTCCCCTACCCCAACCCCCCCCCCCCCCCCCCTTTCCCTTCCCCTCCCCTCTCTTCCTCTCCTCCCCCTCACATGTATATTCCACCACTGAATGTCACTAACCTTGTGCTCTCTCTCTCCCCTAGTTTGTGCTCTCTCCCTCTCTCTCTGTTCTCTCTGTACCTTCTGCAGGTGTCCCTGGTCCTGGAGCTGTATATCGCTGATGTGCAGTCACTGGTCCCACCAACCTGCAGTGTCTATCTGTTGTTTATTGTTGCTGTTCTTTTCTCTCTGCTCTATCCACTCACCCCAACCGGTCGAGACAGATGAGCCCGGTTCTGCTGGAGGTTTTTTCTTCCGTTAAAGGGAGTTTTTCCTCTCCAATGTCGCCAAGTGCTTGCTCATAAGGGAATTGTTTGGTTTTTAGTTTTAGTTTTTGTAAAGTGCCTTGAGATGATTTGTATTGTGATTTGGTGCTATACAAATGAAATTGAATTGAATTGAATTGAATTAATTGTGGTGGCACTGGTGACCATGTGTTGCAACTAGATAGCCAAAACAGCTAGAGAACTAAGGACTGAGAAATTACACATGTCATCTAGACATGCAACATCTGCTCAGAAGACTGTGTGATGTTTCTAATAGCTCCAGAACAATATTTGCAGTGAGACATTTTTGCAGTCTTCCTTACCTTTAGAAACCTCTGGATTTAGCTGTTTAGCATCTATGTTGATCCCCAGCCCCCTGGGATTAATCAGCATGACCACAGGTTATGAGGTCAACCATTGGGCCCTGATCCATCTGCCCCCCCGGGGTTCAGGACCTTTGTAGACCTTGTTTAATTATAGTAACTGCAGTATTTACACCCCTTAGCCTTCACTTTCAAAAGTCAGGACAGTTTTCATTAGGGGTCGAGTTTTTACCTAATTTTGATGAGCTGCACTAAGCAGCATCATTTATTTCAACTATTGAAACTATTTTTTGGGTGAAGTCATGTCACCTTAACTAGCTATGTACAGGCCTTTCCCCTGTTATTATTTTCCAGCTCACTGCTCCTGTTTAATAGTCCTGATTTGCCCATTTTTTATTCAGACAGGCTAGGTGGTCAGGATCACACACATCTGACAATGCAAGCAGACACATACATATTCAAAGAGTTGCAAAAACAAGTACACCCTGAGATATTGTCTGATCAAGCACCACATTTATTTGTTTATACATCTGTTTCTCTGTGATGGAGCTGCTTCTCTCACAGTGCAGGTTTGGGAGCTGGCTGTTGGCTAAATCCTGGTTGGACATAGTTAAAAAAAATATTAAATGAATAATAAACAGTTACTTGAAAGCATGAACATGTACCCATGTAATGCTTCTCTGCATAGAACATTATCATATCCCAAAGGACTGGAGAGATGAAATTACCGTTGTTGTTCCACCTAATTGCTCAGCTCTGGCAAATTAACATGCCCTTATTCAACCTTGTGTTTGTGAATTGCTATTCATGCTGTTTGTTTCATGTTTAAATCAATGAATTTACACATGAGGAGATTAACCATCTCTATTAATTACACTGAATTTTGCATCCTGTTAGCTGCCTCCACACAGCCCAGCTGTAATTTTTATAGACAGACATAAATCAGTAGAACACATTATGTGGGAGTGATTTGTAAAAACACAAAGCACTTTCAGAACACAAAGCAATGCTAACTACTTCTGTGCCTGTAGGGAAATGAAGCTGCTATAGTCGATGCTAGCAATTTTGCTAATGCTAATTGCTAGAGTAATTTGCAGAGATGTACTGTGTGCAGGTAGCCCTTCTTATGGAGCAGTTGTACTCACATTTCTTGTTGCCTGAAATTCCCTTACACATAACAGTTACATTAATAAATACTAAGCTTTTAGTGCTGCTACTGGGAATTAAGGCACTTCATTGTATTTATAGCATCAGTGACATTAAAATCTAAAACTAGATGTTAGAAAAATGTTGTTTCCAAATCGCTGAGACAGCTGTCTCTATATCAAGGGACACTTACAATCAACCATATGAGCTACATTCATGGATGGAAAAAGGAATATCAGAGATGACTGGAGTGATGATTTAATTATATATATAGCCTATATTCTTGATCATTCACAGTGATTAAATCTCCTACTTGTTCCTCTGCAGGATAAATATTAAGAAAAGTGATAAGTGCTGGAGATCATTGTATCTTTTCAGTGGGTCCTGCTTGGAATGTTGCTATTAACATCAGCTACAGTGTGACAGTATGACTCTTCAGTAATTAGATCCTTTGTATTCAAAATATTACATCTAAACATATTTGTGTGGCATCCTATGATGTTTCAGAGCAAGATAATGAAGACGGGCTTGTTTGCCATACTAAATGTGTGTTTTCTTGGTGGGGGTGGGGGGTCTGTCTCAGTTTATGCACTGGGCAACTGGAAACCAGGAAGAATAGGCAAGCTACAGTAGAGCTGTCAAACTAAGTAATTCTTAAAAGTGGAAATTCCAAATCACTTTAATATTTGCATTGTTTTGTTGTGCTCAGTTTAATGTTTCCTAGCCACTGACCATGTAGTCCATTTACTTAAGCTAAGAACTCACAAAACCATTCCAATGCACTTAACTATGTACATCAGTTTATTACTGTTCTGTTTCTGACTCTCTGTAGTTAAATCTGTTACTGGTTCAAATTGTTATAAGATTTAGAGTTATAAGGTCATAGTCTAATTATCTCTGTGCTTCTCAGTCTTTTAATCATGCCAATTCCAGTCAGCAATTACAAAAGCTTAAATACTAAAAGCTAGTCTGTAACAAAAGCTTGGTCAGTAATAGTGATGATTCAAGTAATAGTGATGATTCAGCACATTTAGCTCAGCTGTGATCTGAACTACCTCAATTATATATTAAGTGATGTCATATACATGCATCACTTCATACTGAGGCATATACACTATGTGGAGGGTATATACATACAAACAAATACATAGAAGACAAGTTTCTTATTTCATGATTGTCCAACATGTATCACCATAAAAATCATAAGATTAACTTCAATTTCATCCAGTCAGGCTGCCTACACAGGTCATGTGACAGCTTTCAATATGCACAGACATAAGTCATTTCTTCCATTTTATGTGCATAACTGCAGCTCTGAGTGCTGCCAAAATGTGGATGGATTACACTCACTACTGCCTGAATGCATCCTGTGTAGACACACAGACAGAGGGCTGAAACTGCTGCTCTGCCAACATGCTGCTTACTACACCTCCTGTGTAGATGAGGTGTTACAAGCAGTGGCTCCAGTAGCTACATCAATGAATGTACTAAGTACAAAAGAGTCACAAAAAAGGCTCCAGAAAATTATATTAATGCTAAACTCTAAGGCAGTGTAGCAAAGCCTGATGGAGAAATTTCACCTAATAACAATATGTTGAGTTGTTCCATTTGATCACACACCACTGATCTAGTGGGACAGCCTGTTAACCATAACCATAGTGCATATAATACTTAGAAGAACACTAAGCTTTATATCTTTTTTTACTGCTACTGAAGCAGCAAGTTAACAGCCTATATCTCTTTATTCTTAGTGAAATGTCCTCTGCTATGTGAAAATATATACATTTTATCCTACAAATAGATAATGTCAATGGGTTTTTATGATCAGTTTTTTATGCTGGAGACAGATTTATGGGACATCTTCATAAATTAAAATTCCCACAGTATTAAGATATTACACATTTCAGTTGTTATGTTGTAGGTTGTACACCGTGCAGCAGGATCTTTGTCCACCTTGCAGCTAGCATTTTTATTTTGATTATACTTAATCAAGCATGCAGGACTTTTTCATCTTTGCTGTTTCTCTCGTTGTCTGTCTGTCACACTCTTTCATACATTCTTTCTCTTTTATTCTTTTCCTTTTTCACATAGATTACTGTGTGGCAGCTTTCGGGTCTGGAGAACTGCCTACTCCAGCCAGCTTAGGTGAATCAGTTGCCATGGCAATCAAACCCAAATACCCAACAATGGCATGTTAATTATGGTTATTATTGTATGAAGACTGTTCCAAGAAAATGAGAGATGCTACTTTCCTTTGGTGGGATTAAAGAAAGAAAATGTCAGAGGTGAGGCAGTTTGGACAACATAATTCATGACAGAATGTTGATTGCAGAAGCGTTTGGTCCCTGCAAACTGCAGAGTTGCTTGACTGTCTTGGTGTAAAATGAAAGGTCCACAGAGCAGCATTACTGACCTTGGCTCTGAGGGGGTGGCATGAAAACCTGACATTAGCTGTGTGGAAAAATTGGCCCCAATTAAACCCCATTGTTAGGAGCCTGAACACTGTTGGATGTCATCTAAGCATAAATGCATTTGGCTAGAGCCACTGGAAATACTCAATAGCACAGTAATTTGCCTGAAAATGACAGCTAAATCATCAACACCTGTTTTGTATTATAACAAGTCATTGGATATTTTATCTCATCAAATGTCATATATAATGTAAAAAGTGTGAACCAAGAAAAAAAAAGCAGCTCATTCTTGCCAATTACTATGTTGTTTTTAAACATCTGAGTGTTTTAGTTTTCTTGCTTGCCAATGTCATTTTCCAGTCTATAAAGTTTCCTCTACCTCATTTTCAGCCACAGCTTTTTTTTTTTTAGTGAAAAAGCTCTGGTAACTATAACCACTATAAACTGCCAACAAATACATACAAATACAGAGGAACATTTAGTGGCTAACAACAAAGACAATTTTCTTAGAAGGTTGTGAGGTGCCCTGCAATGGACTGGTGACCTGTCCAGGGTGTACCCCTGCCTTTCACCCAAAGAGAGCTGGGATAGGCTCCAGCAGATCCCTGTGACCCTAAAATAGGAATGGATGAATGGATGGGTTGTGGATGTTGAATACTGGAAAAATTAAACAATTGGCAGTGCGTAGGTCATACACTGTTGATATGTTACATGTTAACCTCTCAGCCTTTTTCCTAGCACTAGCTTTAAGGAGTATAAAATGTTGAAGAACTATATTTTAGAGCATGAACTATTTTATTCTGCCTCCAATGTAGTACTGTAGCTAATGTACTGCTTCTTGTGCACTGCTCAATAGCATCTATATGGGGCTGGGACACAGTACACATCATGAAATTATATTCCAGCACTTAAGTCTTTTCAAAGGGGGTTGATAACACAGTAGAGAGACTGTGCTGACAGTGAGTGAGGAGGAAACAGGACAGATGAGAAGTGGATCAACAAGATGAAGCTCTGCCATTTCCAAACTGTCTGCTCCTCTCACATCTACCCATTACCAACATTAATATCTCCTTGTCAGCTTGCTGTCTAATTATATCCCATGTTGCCTGTGTGTATGCATTTACATGTTAGTTCAGTTGCCATGGCAATCATCTTCCTCTATTACCCCACTAACAGAACATTAGCAACTTGCCACCTTTCATACACCCACATTAGGGTGGCTAATGTGCTACTTGTTGTAGATTCTGGTGCTGCTTTTGAACAGCATGGATTTGCTAAACAAGTGATACAGGTTTCCAGATATAATATGAGCACTTGTCTGAATCTGATGAACAGGCAATAGAAACAAATATATTTCAGCACAAGTGTGGGCCAGTCGGTCCCCAAAGTGACCCAAAGCTGATCTGACCATGGTCAACCCACCATATGCCTGCTGAAGCTAGCAGGCAGAATGTGAACATTACAGTATCTGTTTTCATGGGGCACAGAGTGAGGCAGAGGTCATTATACTGTTTGACATTTTCATTGAAAATAGTAAGCTGTCAATTGAAAAAGCACATATTGGTCAGGCATGAGTCTCAACCTCTTTATACATATGAGGTTATTTGAACTGTTTAGATTATTAGGGTTTATTGCTTCTGTTTATTTTAAGTTTGCTTGAGAGTAACACCCCTGTATTTACACAAAGTAAGTACTTTATAAACTATTGTCATGAATTAAATTAAAAAAGGATTTTTACATTTTTAGAATGAATGAAGGGAAGAGAAGAGAGAAAAGAAGGCAGAAACATAGGCTGCAACAATGCAGACAACCACACAGACAGCATAAAGGTAAAGATGATGAGGAACTGGGATAGTCAAATTCAGAACCAGCCCAGGACTCAGCAGAGAAATGGAGGATACAAACTATAAGAGGCCAAAAAAGGTAGTTATCCACTATTTTACAGTCCCACATGATAAATAAAAGAGTAAAACAGTAAAAGAAATGCCTCATGTCTGCCAAATTATTTAGTAGTTAGCTATTCAGAAGTAGACTTTTAATAATGCACTCACATGCATAAATTTTGCTGTATTCCTTCCCCTTATGTGATATTTCATTAGCTGCTTTCAACCGTAGAAAGTATCAGCATCAGTTTCATTATCACTCATTTCCTGGTGTAGTATTTCTTGGTATTGGGTCGGTTCTGTAGTACCGTCCATGACTTACTCTGAATTTTCAGTCTCACAATCACAGGACCTGATAATTCGTTGTTTGCTCATCTCAGTTTTGTTTTTGCTCTAAAGCCCCATGCAATCTGAGCAGATAAAACTTGAAACAATCTAGCAAAGCACAAGACCATTCTGGGGGGCCTTTCGAGGTGACATTGCAAATGTTGGATCACACAGCAAGAAAGAGAAGTACAAGGGTCAAAGCCTGGAGGTAGTATGTAGTCTTTTTCCCTTTCTTGCTGTTTTCAGTGGGATTTTCAGAGTGCTGTGTATTTAGGAAAGTGCAGCAGCTTTGTGAGAGGGGTGTCACCATGAAGATTTAAGCTGCTGTCACTCAAAGTCACTCCCTACTATTTAGATTCCAATTACACCTGTCAGCTCAGTCTGAGCCCACATCCATCTCTCGCTCTGTCTCTGTCTGCTTCTTTAAACCCTCTCTCCATGTTCTACAGGAGTACGTGCACATTCTTTTCCTTTCTTTATTCATCTGTAACCTTCCTTTGTGGCAGCCAGTATTAACTGTCTGCTCAATTCTCTACCCCCACTCATTCTACATTCACTGCTGCTTTAATCTTCTTATTTTATATTACCTTGCATGGTGAGGATGCAGACATTTCTTTCCTGACAGATTTTAAACAGGGTGAAGGAAAACAGCAAAGTGATATTGATACTGATATTGTGTGACAGCTACAATGTTATTACAAATGACCACAGTGTCTCTGGTCATTTGACCTGAAATTACACACAGAGAGAAGATAGACAGCCAGATATGTGCATGTGTAGCTATCTGGCCAAAGACTGGATTAGAGTCATGATTTTGATATCAGTGTTGCATGCTGTATATTTCTACTTTTTTTTTTTAAATTTCAGTGCACAATTGTATCCAAAATTTGCTTAGCAGACAACTAGCAAATATTTAATTTGCAGACTTCACTTTTTATTGCCAGTGCTAACTGTCACTTGTATTAATAATAGATATTAATAATTTCTTTAAACCTGGCAGCTCTAGTGGGAGAAACTGAAGTCAAGTTTCTACACCTCAATTATGCCCCTAGTGAGAAAAGGCACTGCTGAATTTCATTGAACTTTGATCATTTTAATTTTTTTTTTACCAAAGCACAAAATGTTTTTACATTTGCCACCTTTCTCTGGATGTTTAATTCATTATAGACAAGTACATTGACATTATCCAATCTGTAGTTTTGTAAAATTTAAAATGAATAAGTTTTATATACAGTATATATGTATATATATATATATATATATATGTGTGTGTGTGTGTGTGTGTGTGTTTTCTTTCCCTCCTTTTTATAGTCCCTCCATCACCTCAGCCCTCGGAGGTCAGTGCTTGTGTGAAACATGCACACATTCACCACCCAGCCTGCTGTTTCTTGTTCCAGTGCCATATGGCACCAGACCGCACGGTCGTCCACGCTGGAAGATCCTGCTCAAAAATCAACAGCAAGGTCACTGTAGCAGATATTTGAAGCTTCACAAAATGTCCTGCTTGCACACATTCCATATGCAACAATAGCATCCTAAACGTTGAAATCCTGAGATGTGTGATCGCCTTTGGGTGCAAATGTGGCTCCATCTGTGGCTAATAATGTTTACCGTGTGAGAGGCCTCTCCACCTCTTCTGCCACTCCATATATCACACACATCTGGTCCACTGATTCCCCCACTGCTGGTGGCAGGGAAACACACACATAGGAAAGGCAGTATGTTTAGATATTAGGGATGTGACTAGCTACAATCCCAATTTCAAGCATATAAAATGCTTTGCTTACTTTTACTTCTTTCGTTGTTTTAAAGTGATTGATGTCTGTTCAATCACAATAACAGTTACTTAGCAGCCACCTAAATTACCTTTTTCATAATGCAGATGTCCAAAAAGTAAACAAAGATAATAATAAAGTTTAGGTTTAATTTCGTTTTAGACTGCTGTACTGTGTAAGATAAAACTTAACTGATATACATGGATTTGATTTACAGTGGGTACGGAAAGTATTCAGACCCCTTTAAGTTTTTCACTCTTTGTGCCATTGCAACCATTTGCCAAAATCAAAAAAGTTCATTTTATTTCTCATTAATGTACACTCAGCACCCCATCTTGACAGAAAAAAACAGAAATGTAGAAATTTTTGCAAATTTATTAAAAAAGAACAACTGAAATATCACATGGTCATAAGTATTCAGACCCTGTGAGTAGAAGCACCCTTTTGAGCTAGTACAGCCATGAGTCTTCTTGGGAATGATGCAACAAGTTTTTCACACCTGGATTTGGGGATCCTCTGCCATTCTTCCTTGCAGATCCTCTCCAGTTCTGTCAGGTTGGATGGTGAAGGTTGGTGGACAGCCATTTTCAGGTCTCTCCAGAGATGCTCAGTTGTGTTTAGGTCAGGGCTCTGGCTGGGCCAGTCAAGAAGGGTCACAGAGTTGTTCCGAAGCCACTCCTTTGATATTTTAGCTGTGTGCTTAGGGTCATTATCCTGTTGAAAGGTGAACCTTCGGCCCAGTCTGAGGTCCTGAGCACTCTGGAAGAGGTTTTCTTCCAGGATATCTCTGTACTTGGCCGTATTCATCTTTCCTTCAATTGCAACCAGTCGTCCTGTCCCTGCAGCTGAAAAACACCCCCACAACATGATGCTCCCACCACCATGTTTCACTGTAGGGATTGTATTGGGCAGGTGATGAGCAGCGCCTGGTTTTCTCCACACATACCGCTTAGAATTAACGCCAAAAAGTTCAATCTTGGTCTCATCAGACCCGAGAATCTTATTTCTCATGGTCTGGGAGTCCTTCATGTGTTTTTTGGCAAACTCTATGCGGGCTTTCATGTGTCTTGCACTGAGGAGAGGCTTCCGTCGGGCCACTCTGCCATAAAGCCCCGACTGGTGGAGGGCTGCAGTGATAGTTGACTTTGTGGAACTTTCTCCCACCTCCCTACTGCATCTCTGGAGCTCAGCCACAGTGATCTTTGGGTTCTTCTTTACCTCTCTCACCAAGGCTCTTCTCCCACGATTGCTCAGTTTGGCTGGACGGCCAGGTCTAGGAAGAGTTCTGGTCGTCCCAAACCTTTTCCATTTGAGGATTATGGAGGCCACTGTGCTCTTAGGAACCTTGAGTGCTGCAGAAATTCTTTTGTAACCTTGGCCAGATCTGTGCCTTGCCACAATTCTGTCTCTGAGCTCCTTGGGCAGTTCCTTCGACCTCATGATTCTCATTTGCTCTGACATGCACTGTGAGCTGTAAGGTCTTATATAGACAGGTGTGTGCCTTTCCTAATCAAGTCCAATCAGTTTAATTAAACACAGCTGGACTCCAATGAAGGAGCAGAACCATCTCAAGGAGGATCAGAAGAAATGGACAGCATGTGAGTTAAATATGAGTGTCACTGCAAAGGGTCTGAATACTTATGACCATGTGATATTTCAGTTTTTCTTTTTTAATAAATTTGCAAAAATTTTTACATTTCTGTTTTTTTCTGTCAAGATGGGGTGCTGAGTGTACATTAATGAGAAATTAAATGAACTTTTTTGATTTTGGCAAATGGCTGCAATGACACAAAGAGTGAAAATTTTAAAGGGGTCTGAATACTTTCCGCACCCACTGTATACCCTATGGTTGAATGTTAGAGCTTTGCTCTATAAAAGATCCTCAGACACTTACATCAATTGCATTTTCATCTGGGCTATATACACAAACTTCACTTTTTAAACTCCAACCATTCTATATGGTCTATTGATCTATTCTGATTAGAATTTCTCCACTGGTAAATCCCCACTTTGTTGTTATCCAAATCCTGTTTAAGCTCCAAAATTATGCTTCTACAGACCATTTCTAACAACCTTTGAGCTTTTGAGTGCTGACTAGTACTAAATCAGGGAAATCAAAGAGTAAACAAGGTATATGACATACTATGTATGAATACATTATGTCAGTTGCAGAGGTGGGAAGTAACGAAGTACAAATACTTTGTTACTGTACTTAAGTAGATTTTTCAGGTATCTGTACTTTACTTGAGTATTTATTTTTCTGGCGACTTGTTACTTTTACTCCCTACATTATCATAACAGGCTTGTTACTCTTTCAATCTCCGCGGATAACAACACGATGTAAAAGATGTAACTAACAAGAGGGAAATAGAGTAAGTGTACAGGTTATGATAGAGAGAAAACTTGCAGTGTGACATGGAGGAAGAAAGGGATCCAGGGAGTGTTGGCGAGTCCGATGGCGATGCAGCAGATTCAGAAAAGCAAGACATTCCCCATCCATGGCCATATTTAAAAGAACTGTTCAAGAATGAATCATGGTGAATGTGTTGTGCTTTGTTCCCTGTATGAGCACTGTGCAGGTTGTTAATAAAAAGAAGAGGAATTTCCTTTTTTGTGTCAAACTTTTTTAGTTTTGTGGAGTTATCTAAAGATGTATTGGATCTTTGGAACATCACTGGATCAAGTATTGTGGATCACTGATGGCATAAAAAAAAACATTTCAGACTCTGTAATTTCTTACTTTTACTTGAGTAAAGGAGTTGAGTCAGTACTTCAATTTTTTCACACAAGTATCTGTACTTCTACTTAAGTATAGAATGTGAGTACTTTTGCCACCTCTGATCAGTTGGGGTTGGAAATGGTCTTTGTATAGGTACCAGCTCACACAGAAGTTAGAGGTAATGAAATGTGAGAACTGAAAATGAGACAATCACCAAAAACAAAGATAAAAAATGGAAGTGAAACCAATAGTAAAGAGTAAAATAAACAGGGTATGGCAAGAATTTTGGGACTAAGTCAGTGACAAGGGTGCATTCTAACATAGTGACTACTCAATAAAATTAAAACTAAATAAAACTGTAAATATACACATATAAGTTGCTATGTAAGTATAATATATTGCTATATAAGTCACAGGACAAGCCAGAGGAGTAAAAAAGGTGCGACTTATAGCCTGGAAAATAAGTAAATAATAGATTGAAGATAGGACATAGGTGACGGCCACTGTACCTTCCTTGCACCTGGAAACAGGAAGGGGTGGCCAGATGGTTGAATTCTGCAATCTCTCACTAGATGCTGCTAAATCATTCACATTTTATACATTATATTATAGATTTTTAACCCTTAATTTTTCTTTATGTGATAGCTGAAATCAGATAATACAAATAAGACTAATGATAAGAATAAAGAAACAGAAAATAGTGTTTTGGAAAATCCTGTAATCCACATTCCAATTCGAGAAGTTGCGGTAATGCATCAGTCTGACATCAAGCACTAAATTTTAAAGAAGACATCTACATTATATATGCTACATGCATTCTAATATACCATATATAGTCTTAAACATCTTGATGTATAATGCAGGTTGCTCACTGGCATACGTGTAAGACTGTAGTCAAACTTGAACATTTACTTGGCTTTTAATCTCTATATTCCCTTTCTTTTTGAATTATCCCACATGAGTATAAAGCAAAGTAAGTGAAAGTGATGAACTGTTGATAGAGCCTGCTCACAGCGGTAGCATACAGAGACTGAAAGCATTTAAATAAGAGAGACTGAAAGCATTTAAATAAGATTTACTCCTTTCACTTTGCTTCTTACATGTCCTTAGTCCTGTTTAAACGATCTCATGTACAGTATATGCACTGTATGTGCTGAACCATTTTGGCAATTTGGCTATTGCTGTGGCTAGGTCATTAGAAACAATATTCTCTGCTGCATCTCATACCTTCCAGATGCTGCTCTGTAATAGATATTTATACCTCATTTCCTCACATTACCGTTCAATCAATAGCACATCTCAGTTTCAGCTGGCTTCCCTTCTGATCACACATGCAAAACAAAGTTACCATTAATATAGTTTTAAAACTTCAATAAAAGGGTGAAACCAGCCTATCAGGGGCCCTTGTTTGTGGATGGCTTAATTGATAGCAGCATTGCCCTGCCTGCAGAGACAATAGGCATATTATTTGGAGTGGTCTTGCCATAATCCACAATCTCCCTCTGTGACGAACACAATAATCACCACCATGTGATGGCTAAGTAGGCATTCCTGGCCCCCTGACAGCTGCCCACCTGCCCTGATTGATGATATTGTTTTTAAAACGTGAAAGTAGGTTTATAGTGTGTGGTGGAATTGGGGGTGTGGGAGTCCCTGTATCCCTGAAAAGTCACATTCCACTAAGAATAAAGGACGGCATTGTGGAGACTAATCCACTTTAGAGGATTGGTATTCTGTGGTGAGTTTGTGTGTGGGAGAGAACATCAAGTGTGTTATCCTCTCACAGTGTGTTCGTGTGCATATGTATATTTGTGGGCATTTCATACATGTATACTTCTTCACTGTTGTGTAGCTGTGTGAAGGTGCACTTATTTAAACTTGGCCTGTGGAGTTAATCTGAAACAACACAGTATGTTTACATTCAATGTTTTTCACCGAAATGCACTGTGTAAGGTCAGGCAAACATGCTGAATGAATTTCTTTAAAATATTTGCAATTTATTTCATTTTTTTTTCTGTTTTAACTTTGAAAACTGCATTATTAATATCCATTTTAACTTCAGCTGGCAGTCTTCTTCTTCCCTCCCTTTACAAAAACTAAAGACTGACATATTTTGTTCCTCTTTGCCATAGAGCTCCATTGTTTTACAGAAACTACAAGACTACAGAAACTACAGAAAAGACAGCCACACTGTTGCACTGCCATTATGTCCTGTGTCATGCTCCTTTATTACCACAAGCACACACAGACTAGTTTATTTTGAATCAGTCCTACATATACCAGGCAGCAGCAAATACTCACTAGAGCATCAAATGTGTGTTAACCTGCAGCTGAGAGTGGTGTCCAACAAATACAAACATTTTTCCTGTGTCTAATATTTGCTGAAAACTATAAAAAAATTCATTTCTCAAAGCGAATCTATATATATATATGATCTGTCTTTAAAGGTATAATATGTCTTCCCACAGACAGGGTAGTGAAGTAGTGATGTGAGCAAATATAAAAAAAAAAGAAAGACTTAACTCTCTTAACTACCAAAAACTTCCACTTGAGGGAATAGGAAGTTATTTGAAACTCATTATGTGAAAAAAACAAGGCCTGCCAAGGATATGTGTTCATAACTTTATTGACTTAAAAGAAAAATACCTACAAAACACTGGGTGCTGACTGAATAAATTAAAAATGAGCTCATAAGTAGAAAAGACAAAAATAACGATGACCAAACACAAACTCATCCATACACTTGCACACACATACTTGGTTGAAAACCTGTGTGGCTTCCCCTTAAACCTAATTCCCTGCCCCACATCACCTGTGTCTTCCCTATCTAACCTCCATAATCACATCCTCTGCCCACAGGTGTGCAGGTAACCTAGCAACCACACCTATCTCACCACAGACCCCTTCAACACAAATCTACTACAACAGCCCATTTATAAAGTGCACGATCAGTAAAACAAATCATGAACATAACACAGCAAAACAGGCCACTGGCTGCCATATCTGGTAAAAAAATATTTAGGAGTTCCATACTAACCTTGAGAGACCACTGGATGCCTTTTCAAATCACATTCAACAATTACTGACCATTTTTATATCAACATGAACCCCAAGATGGTTGTGTATCCCATGTGTCCCTGCATATGTGCTAATAGAATGACATGTCATCAAAACAGTGCTATAGCACCCAGGACACCTTAGAATGTGTTTGTGTGCTTGTTTATGTTTGTGTATGTGTATGGTCAAGACATAGTAAAAGGTCTTTAGTAGCCAGATCTTCCACAAACCTACTGGCCAATGCTCCTTACACACACACACACACACACACACACACGCACGCGCGCACACACACACACGCACACACACACACACACACACACACACACACACACACACACACACACTTCAACTGACCCACCCTCCCTTTTTTTTTCAAAAAAAGCATTTTTTCAACCTTTGAACACCCCCACCCTTCACTCTAATCTCTCATTCCTCCATTGCTCCCTTTCTTTCTGTCTTTCGTTCTCTCTTCCCCAAGGGCCTCTTTTTTCTTTCATTCATCTTTCATTCTTTTCTTTCACACTAATGCCTTTTTTTCTTACTCCCACTCAGCTTCTTTCCCCTCTCTCCTCGCCAGCCCCCATCTCTCTCTGTCTCTTTCTGTCTCCTTATCAGAGCTGAGGATGAATGGTGAAAGTGAGGAGGTGGGTCTGAGACCCAAACCGAATGCCTCGTGTGTGGGAACCTCATTGTGCCTGGTGGCTCAGAGAGAGAGGGCTAAGATATCACACTTCTCCCCTGTATGCTCAATAGAGCAGACCCTCTCATCTTTCCCCACTTTGAATGGCATCACTGTACCAGACAGCCTGGAGAAGGAAGGGGGAATGTTGGGGAGTGATGCATCAACTGACAAAAACAGAGATGTCTCAGATTTTCAAAAGCACCTTTTATTGCTTATGTGGTTTAGCACAAAGTAAAGTTTTGCCACCTGACCTTGAAGCCATTGGTGACAATAAACTTTTCAAGGTATTCCAGTAAGATTTCTGGATTTTCTGAGTTTAGCAACTGTGATGAGTATAAAAATAACGAATGAATAATAAATAAATGGCTGACACAATTGTCAAAATCAAAAGGTTATTTTAAAGTCCCCATAAATTAACTTGGAAATTCCATAAAAAAGTAATCAATGGTTTTTCATCTGGCCTCAATAACTCACAACTGGACTTGTGAGGAAAACCGAGATGTAATATGGGCATACCACTTCACAGCGCTAAATAATCTGCAGGCTGTGTAGACTAGGGGTGTCTGTCATATCTGTAGAGAACACAATCCATACCTTCTCCCAGAGATGGCTAATGTAAAACTCTCAAACCACCAGAAAATTATCGAGAAGAACTTCACAGCTGACATTGACGAGATAGTTGCAGACATTAGACAAAAATCAATGAGCCATTCCTGCCCTGCCGTTGAAGCGGACGAAATCAATTCTGGAGAAGAAACGAACTTCGTAAGATGGACATCAAGACCAGAAGGTTGCTGACATCTGACAATGCCATCACCCGAAGGCTGATGTTGCACGTCTTTACATCCCTAGCAGCAGTGGTGCGTGTGGTGTCATCGCTTACATTAATGAAAATGTCATGCTGAGTGAGGACATCAAGCAAGGCAATGACAAGTTCACTCAAACTTTAAGGAGCCACGAAAATACCAAACTAAAGTACTCTCTCACCCAGGTTGGTGATGATGTGATGAAGTACCTCACGCCCGAATCCAATTCAATTCAATTCAATTTTATTTGTATAGCGCCAAATCACAATACAAATCATCTCAAGGCACTTTACAAAAACTAAAACTAAAAACCCAACAATTCCCTTATGAGCAAGCACTTGGCGACACTGGAGAGGAAAAACTCCCTTTAACAGAAAAACTCCCTTTAACGGAAGAAAAAACCTCCAGCAGAACCAGGCTCAGTTTGGGCGGCCATCTGCCTCAACCGGTTGGGGTGAGTGGATATAGCAGAGAGAAAAGAAGAGCAACAATAAACAACAGATAGACACTGCAGGTTGGTGGGACCAGTAACTGCACATCAGCGATATACAGCTCCAGGACCAGGGACACCTGCAGAAGGTACAGAGAGAACAGAGAGAGAGGGAGAGAGCACAAACTAGGGGAGAGAGAGAGAGAGCACAAGGTTAGTGACATTCAATGGTGGAGGAGAGGAAGAGAGGGGAGGGGAAGGGAAGGGGGGGGATTAGGGTAGGGGGGCTCAGTGCACCGATGGTCCTCGGGCAGTCTAGGCCTATAGCAGCATAACTAAGGGATGGTTCAGGGTTACCTGAAGCCAGCCCTAACTATATGCTTTGTCAAAGAGGAAGGTTTTAAGTCTAGCCTTAAAAGTACAGAGAGTGTCTGCCTCCTGAACCCAGGCTGGGAGCTGGTTTCACAGGAGAGGAGCTTGATAACTAAAGGCTCTGCCTCCCATTCTGCTTTTGGAAAATCTGGGAACCACAAGTAGACCTGCACTCTGAGAGCAAAGTGGTCTATTGGGATAATATGGTACTATGAGGTCTTTGAGGTATGAAGGAGCTTGATTATGAAGGGATTTGTATGTGAGAAGAAGGATTTTAAATTCTATATTTTACAGGGAGCCAATGAAGAGAAGCCAATATAGGAGAAATATGATCTCTCTTGCTAGTTCCTGTCAGGACTCTGGCTGCGGCATTCTGGATTAATTGGAGGCTTTTTATGGAGATATTGGGACATCCAGATAGTAATGAGTTACAGTAATCTAGCCTTGAGGTAACAAATGCATGGACTAGTTTTTCTGCATCATTTTGAGACAGGATGTTCCTAATTTTGGAAATGTTGCGCAGGTGAAAGAATGCAGTTCTAGAGATTTGTTTTATGTGTGAGTTAAAGGACATGTCCTGGTCAAAAATAACTCCAAGGTTTTTTACAGTAGTGCTAGAGGCCAGGGTTATGCCATCTAGAGTAGCTATAATTTGAGAAAAGTTATTTCTGAGATTTTTTGGCCCAAATATAATGACTTCTGTTTTCTCTGAGTTTAAAAGTAGAAAGTTACTGGTCATCCAGGCCTTTATGTCAGTTAGACATACTTGAAGTCTGGTTAACTGGTTTGTGTTAACAGGTTTAATAGATAGAGTGGGTACGGAAAGTATTCAGACCCCTTTAAGTTTTTCACTCTTTGTGCCATTGCAACCATTTGCCAAAATCAAAAAAGTTCATTTTATTTCTCATTAATGTACACTCAGCACCCCATCTTGACAGAAAAAAACAGAAATGTAGAAATTTTTGCAAATTTATTAAAAAAGAACAACTGAAATATCACATGGTCATAAGTATTCAGACCCTGTGCTCAGTATTGAGTAGAAGCACACTTTTGAGCTAGTACAGCCATGAGTCTTCTTGGGAATGATGCAACAAGTTTTTCACACCTGGATTTGGGGATCCTCTGCCATTCTTCCTTGCAGATCCTCTCCAGTTCTGTCAGGTTGGATGGTGAACGTTGGTGGACAGCCATTTTCAGGTCTCTCCAGAGATGCTCAGTTGGGTTCAGGTCAGGGCTCTGGCTGGGCCAGTCAAGAAGGGTCACAGAGTTGTTCCGAAGGCACTCCTTTGATATTTTAGCTGTGTGCTTAGGGTCATTATCCTGTTGAAAGGTGAACCTTCGGCCCAGTCTGAGGTCCTGAGCACTCTGGAAGAGGTTTTCTTCCAGGATATCTCTGTACTTGGCCGTATTCATCTTTCCTTCAATTGCAACCAGTCGTCCTGTTCCTGCAGCTGAAAAACACCCCCACAACATGATGCTCCCACCACCATGTTTCACTGTAGGGATTGTATTGGGCAGGTGATGAGCAGTGCCTGGTTTTCTCCACACATACCGCTTAGAATTAATGCCAAAAAGTTCAATCTTGGTCTCATCAGACCCGAGAATCTTATTTCTCATGGTCTGGGAGTCCTTCATGTGTTTTTTGGCAAACTCTATGCGGGCTTTCATGTGTCTTGCACTGAGGAGAGGCTTCCGTCGGGCCACTCTGCCATAAAGCCCCGACTGGTGGAGGGCTGCAGTGATAGTTGACTTTGTGGAACTTTCTCCCACCTCCCTACTGCATCTCTGGAGCTCAGCCACAGTGATCTTTGGGTTCTTCTTTACCTCTCTCACCAAGGCTCTTCTCCCACGATTGCTCAGTTTGGCTGGATGGCCAGGCTGGACGGCCAGGTACAGTTCTGGTCGTCCCAAACTTTTTCCATTTGAGGATTATGGAGGCCACTGTGCTCTTAGGAACCTTGAGTGCTGCAGAAATTCTTTTGTAACCTTGGCCAGATCTGTGTCTTGCCACAATTCTGTCTCTGAGCTCCTTGGGCAGTTCCTTCGACCTCATGATTCTCATTTGCTCTGACATGCACTGTGAGCTGTAAGGTCTTATATAGACAGGTGTGTGCCTTTCCTAATCAAGTCCAATCAGTTTAATTAAACACAGCTGGACTCCAATGAAGGAGCAGAACCATCTCAAGGAGGATCAGAAGAAATGGACAGCATGTGAGTTAAATATGAGTGTCACTGCAAAGGGTCTGAATACTTATGACCATGTGATATTTCAGTTTTTCTTTTTTAATAAATTTGCAAAAATTTTTACATTTCTGTTTTTTTCTGTCAAGATGGGGTGCTGAGTGTACATTAATGAGAAATTAAATGAACTTTTTTGATTTTGGCCAATGGCTGCAATGACACAAAGAGTGAAAAATTTAAAGGGGTCTGAATACTTTCCGTGCCCAGTGTAGATATAACTGAGTGTCATCTGCATAGCAGTGGTAATTAATAGAGTGCTTCCTAATGACATATCCTAAAGGAAGCATGTACAGGGTGAACAGAATCGGTCCTAGCACGAAGCCTTGTGGAACTCCATAACTAACTTTTGTTCGTGTGGAAGGTTCATCATGGACATGAACAAACTGAAATCTGTCCGATAAATAGGATTGGAACCACTTTAACGCTGTTCCTCTGATACCAATCACATGCTCCAGTCTCAGTAATAAGATGTTGTGGTCAATGGTGTCGAATGCTGCACTAAGGTCTAGGAGGACAAGTATTGAAACAAGTCCATTATCTGAGGCTAAGAGAAGATCGTTGGTAACTTTCAACAGTGCTGTTTCTGTACTATGATGTGCTCTAAATCC
Source organism: Mastacembelus armatus (assembly GCF_900324485.2). NCBI lineage: Eukaryota > Metazoa > Chordata > Actinopteri > Synbranchiformes > Mastacembelidae > Mastacembelus > Mastacembelus armatus. The sequence continues at coordinate 1,757,537 of NC_046653.1, read as the reverse complement.
TGATTGAAAATCTTCAAGTAGTTCATTCCTGTGTAAGTGGTCTGATAGCTGCTTAGCAACAGCTTTTTCTAGGATTTTAGAAATAAATGGCAGGTTGGATATTGGTCTATAATTAGCCAAGACTCCTGGGTCAAGACTAGGCTTTTTGAGTAAAGGTTTGATTACTGCAGTCTTAAAGGCCTGTGGTACGTAGCCTGATACTAGAGATAAATTTACCAAGTCCAATAAAGATGAGTTCATTAATGGCAGGGTGCCTTTAAGCAGTCTAGTTGGGATGGGGTCTAAGAGACACGTTGATGATTTCGATGAAGCAACTACTGATGTAAATTCAGAGAGATCTATGGGAGAGAAGCAGTCTAAACATAACTGAGGTCCTACAGATGATTCAAGACCTACTGTAGTAGAAGATTCATTTATTACGGGTATAGGAAGCATCTGCTGAATTTTATCTCTAATAGTTGTGATTTTATTTGTAAAGAAACTCATAAATTCATCACTGCTGAGAGCTAAGGGGACACTCGGCTCAACAGAGCTGTGACTTTTTGTCAGCCTGGCTGCAGTGCTGAAAAGAAACCTGGGATTGTTCTTATTTTCCTCTATTAGTGATGAATAGTATGCAGTTCTGGCTTTACGGAGAGCTTTTTTATATGTTAGTAGACTGTTTTTCCAGGCTAGAAAAATTTCCTCTATGTTTGTGGAATGCCACTTCCTTTCCAGCCTTCGTGATGCCTGCTTTAAGGTACGAATATGTAAATTATACCATGGGCTAGTCTTCTCTGATTCTGAACTTCTTTTTCAGAGGGGCCACAGAATCAAGCGTTTCACGCAGTGAGGTTACAGCGCTGTCAACAATATGATCAATTTGGTAGGGAGTGGGATTGAAGCAGCTGCCCTCCACTATGTTTATACTTGGCATAGATGTAAATAAAGATGAAATCATTTTCTTAAATTTATTAACAGCGTTGTCGGATAAACATCTGCTGTAGTGGAATTTTCTTCCAAACGCTCCATGATCCATCATTTTAAATTCAAAAGTTATTAAAGAATGATCTGACAAAACAGGATTTGGGGGAAAAACTATTAGATGTTCAATTTCGACACCATAGGTCAGAACAAGATCAAGGGTGTGATTGAAACAGTGGGTGGGTTTATTAACATTTTGAATGAAACCAATTGAATCTAATATAGAATTAAATGCAATGCTGAGGCTGTTATTTTCAACATCTACATGAATGTTAAAATCTCCCACTATAATGACTTTATCTGATCTAAGCACTAAATCAGACAGGAAGTCAGGGAATTCAGTTAAAAACTCTGAGTAAGGGACAGGTGGACGGTACACAGTGACAAGTAGAACTGGTTTTTGTGTTTTCCAGTTTGGATGCGAGAGACTAAGAGTGAGGCTCTCAAATGAGTTATAACTGTTCTGAGGATGAAAGTTTAATAATAAGTTTGAGTGGAAGATTGTAGCTACTCCTCCACCTTGACCTGTGCTTTGAGGAACATGATAATTTTTATGACTGAGGGGGGTTGATTCATTCAGACTGACATATTCATCCTGCTGTAGCCAGGTTTCAGTAAGATAAAGTAGGTCAATTTGGTGATCAGTTATCAAATCATTTACTAACAGAGATTTAGATGAAAGAGACCTGATATTTATTAATCCACATTTGACAGTTCTGTTTTTCTGTTCAATAAGAGGAGTGGTCTTAATTTTTATTAGGTTTTTATGAATAACTCCTCTTCTGTTAACTTCTGATTTATTTGATTTATATGTTCGAGGGGCAGACACAGTCTCTATGTGGTTTGAGGGGGGCGGCGGCTCTAAGGAAACTGCAGAGAGGCGTTTTAAACTGAGTCTCTGCATCCCTGTCCCCACCCTGGATTGTCAGGCTTTAGGTTGGCTAAGAAACTCGGCCAAATTCCTAGAGATGAGAGCTGCACCATTCAAAGTAGGATGGATGCCGTCTCTCGCTACCAGACCGGGTTTTCCCCAGAAAGTGGCCCAATTTTCTATGAAGCCCACATCGTTTGCTGGACACCACCTAGACAGCCAGCGACGGAACGACGACATGCGGCTAAACATGTCATCGCTGGTCAGATTGGGGAGGGGTCCAGAGAAAACTACGGAGTCCGACATTAATTTAGCAAAGTTACACACCGACTCAACATTAATTTTAGTGACCTCCGATTGGCGTAATCGGGTGTCATTGCTGCCGACGTGAATAACAATTTTCCCATATTTACGATTAGCCTTAGCTAGCAGCTTCAGATTTGACTCGATGTCGCCCGCTCTGGCCCCAGGAAACATTTGACTATGGTCGCTGGTGTCTCTATTTTCACGTTCCCGACTATGGAATCGCCAATTATCAGAGTCGGTTTCTCAGCGGGTGTGTTGCTGAGCGGGGAAAATCTATTAGAAATGTGAACAGGCAGGTAATGAGCCGTGGGCTTCTAGTTAAGCTAACCGGTAGGATAACGAGCGCTAAGTCAGGAAATAGCAATAAATACTGGTCAAAATAGCAAGGTACTTGACTTGTACCGGAATGTAGCAGTTAATGAATTGTTTATAGTTTAGCTAGTTGGTTTTTAGGTGTGTTAAACTATAGCTAGTCTGTTGCTAGTCTGTAGACAAACTATACAACACACTCAACAAAAAGGCAAAAGTGATTCGCTCACCCGGAGAGCAACACCAACAGGGGGCGCCACCCAAACTTGTCAATCTCCACAGGTCAGACACTGCATCCAAGCATGAAGACCAAGGTAAAGGCCATGCCGATCATCTAGATGATCAATACTATCAGGTCAAAGCCACTTCATGAACAATTCTTCAAGGATCTCGACCATCAATTTCTCAACAAGAAGATGTCTATGAATTGGCTGTCCAGCAGAGGACTCAAAGCCTCATTACAGCAGCTCAAGATCAGGAGCTTGATACTCACTATTATCAGTGAGCAATACTCACGCAGAGCATCAATAGCAAGTGCAGAATGCATCATCAGCACGAGGACCATAAGAGCCACATCATTTCTGGCTGCCAAGTGCTGGTGTTAACAGAATATACAGAATATACAAACCGGCACAACAAGATCGTGAGCTACCTGCACTGATCAATGGTGAGACAGCTAGGCTTGAAAACGCCTGTTAACTGGCATGAGCATCAGCCAGAGAAGGTCGTGAACACTGCTGAAATTACAATTTTATACACAGTAGTATAAAATCTTAACCACTGTGTCTCACGTGTGCAGTGCACTTTGGAGATTTGTTTTCCGCAACCAAATTAAGAGAGTAGAAGAAAGTTTTCCAGTTTAAAACTGGAAGTAGCATCATAACCTCAGTCGGCTCTTTGCACCAGAGAGTTTGTTATTTCTACTAATAATTTATTTTATTGTATGTGGGGACAGACAGGCAGATGGCTAAGCAATGGGGAGTATTTTCCATGTACATTCATGTCAGACTGCTAATAATACGCACTGTATACTAGGTTATATTCACATGATCATGTTGTGAAAACTCTTCTGCCTTTCTCCAATACAAACCACTCATTCCTCTTACCTTCAACTGTTCAAGCAGAAGTCAATTAAAATTAAATAGTTCCTCTGTCAAGTGTCAGTATTTGGCAAACAATCTCATGTAGCTTTTTGCAATCACCCAAAGTGTCCCTGTACAGAGACTCTGGGTCTTTGTGTTAGTTGCATAATGCCAAAAGTTAACACTATTAACTTTTTTTGGAAGCACTGCTAGTAATAGTAAGGCAACAATGCAGCAGATGAACCTACATTTGGGACAACTAGTGTGGGCACCATATTTTGACATACACTACCAGTCAAAATTTTGGACACACTTTACCATTGAATTGAATGAGAAAGTGTGTCTGGTACTGTACTTTTAGTCTAATATTGTAGTAATTTGAGTGTTATGACCCTGTGTCATTATGTGTGAGGTTTGTGTGATTTGGATGTTAGCTCTCTCCTCCCCAGTTCTTGGTGTGTATGTGTGACAGAGAAAGGAGTGGGCGTGGAGTCTAGGTAGACCCATGAGATTGGTCCATTCAAACTGGATTGATGTTCCTGGATTGGTCCAGCCCTTCCGGGAAGACTATAAGAAGCTCCCACTGACTGCAGCCAGGGAGCTCTTCTCGATCTCTGCCACTCCCAAACCAGCACTCTTTGTGGAACTCTGTATTCGTAAGAAGCTGATCGAAGTGTGGAAACTGTTTGTTCGTTTGAGAATTGTGATCTTAGAGAAAGAACTTTTGTGACTTTTTATAGTAAGAAGCCCAGTTATTTTACTCTGTTATTTTACTGTTTATGTTAGGAGACCAGGGTAGAATACTTTTTGTTGGTTTGTTTGGTTAAGAAATAATAGGGCTGCTTCAGCGTTTTTGTTTGTTATTTTGGGTCTTGGAGTGTTTGACAGAGTTACTTTTGACTATATTTGGAAAATAAATGGTTTCCTTTAAGTGCATTTAGTGGGCTGCTGGATTTTATTTGAGAGTGGGAGAGTTTTTGAGAAAAACTCACATCGTGTTATGCCCCGGTATCCCCTAGGCTGGGCGTAACATTGAGTAAGCAACATTTTGTCACATTTTTGTCTTGCATTTTAAAGGACATTTATATTTGGAACATTTTGAGTTGGTACTATCTTTACAGCAAGAGAGTAAAGTGCACTGAGAACAACCATCTTTTGCAGGATGGCAGGTCTGGTTACTCACATTTAGGACTGCTTCTGGAACTACTGGCATCAATTTATTCACCCATACACACTGACAGACCTCCCTACCCCTTCAGAATGACTGTGCTTCTTCAGAAAGCAAACAAGAAAATTGCTGACCTAAAAGAGGATTTCTGAATAATCTCTTAAGTGTTTTGAAAGAATGTTCCTTCTTGCAAATCTCTTCAGAGAGTCTGGTATGGAGTATGCTGGATGTAGCTGCTGAGCAATCCCAGCAGATCGCTTCAATCAACACAACTGCTTCTGAAAAAGTGGTATCCTTCTTTTTGGCCGTGACAATCATCCACTCCTAACCACCAGTCTTCCTGGGATGATGATGTTCATCTTTTCTTCAATTTTTCCTAGGGGATTAATAAAGTTTATATCTTCAGCTCTTTAAATCAATGACGGCTAGTGTCAAATTGTAACAGCTTCTTAGAAGCCTATATGTATCAATGTAACACTTTTATTGTATGCTATAAAATAATTACCTTAATTTAATATTTATGAAGAATATCTTGTGTCCTGAAGACTGGTATGATGAAAAGAAATAGCCCTTGATGACAAGCTCTGCTTCACTCATGAATATTAACTTGAACACCTTTAGACTCATGAGGGATCTTTGAAAAAGCACAACAATAAGGACATCAAGCTTGCCTTCCAAACAAGCTTGTACAGGATAGGAAGCTGAGCCTTCGGCATCTGGAATGCAGTGTTACCTGTTATATGGTTACCTACTGTATCCTATCCTAATATATACACTAAATTACCACAGCAATGACCTGCAAAAGGCATCTTTCTAGAAACCTTTTGTGGTGCTAATGTGCCCTTATTTTGTACCGTCAGTAATGCAGCCCAAGGAATGGGCTACATTACAAGAAAGAAGATTCAGTGGAATACAAATAAATAAATAAATAAAATAATACCTCTGTCTCCAACCAGATCTGAAAATGTTACAGAATAGCAATCCTGAACCTGTAGAGTACTCTAGAAAAGATGACTGATCTTGGATTACTTGTATAGGGTTAAATTTCACTTTGTATCGCACTGTTGTTTATTGTTGCTGTTCTTTTCTCTCTCCTCTATCCACTCACCACAACCGGTCGAGGCAGATGGCCACCCAAACTGAGCCCGGTTCTGCTGGAGGTTTTTTCTTCTGTTAAAGGGAGTTTTTCCTCTCCACTGTCGCCAAGTGCTTGCTCATAAGGGATTTGTTGGGTTTTTAGTTTTTGTAAAGTGCCTTGAGATGATTTGTATTGTGATTTAGCGCTATACAAATAAATTGAGTTAAAATTGAATTGAAATTGGTTTGTAACTTGAGCAATAGAAGACATTACTGCACAAAACATGGCTGCAAAGCTAAATTAGGACAAGAGTTAGTATAGCTCAGTGAATCAGAAGCACTTTAAAATGGCAGCAGCCAGCAAAGGAAGAGTGCATCCATACCTGGTCAAAACAAAGGTTTCAGATAAGATAAGAAACCTTTATTTGTCCCACAATGTGGAAATTTCCTTGTTGCAACAGCAAAGTTCAAGTACATAGCAGAGTGTCAGAAGTGCTTTGTATCCAATAAAGCTCAATCTGTATTTGTACTAGATCCTGCATGGACGACTGTACGGTTTGTCGGAAACAGCATACTGGTTTCCAGCCAGGGCTGTTCAAGAATCTTTTTAGGTGGGCTTTAGCCCCCTCACTGCCTGTCATTTCAGCCCAGTTGAGTCTGCCACCTAGCTGTGGCAGACTCAACTATCAAAATGTATTGAAAGTATAATTTTTACTTTTTAAATTAAAAATGAAAATAACTAAGACATGCAGAACATGTCGATTAAAAAAAAATCTGAGTTTTTATTATTATTTATTTATTTATTTTATTCTCTTTGCTATTCTTCGCATGCATGATAGCCGTTCCTTTTAAGTGCAATGGCTTGTGCTGTATGTCAGCCGGGGGTGAGAGACGATGAAATGTCTTGCAACGCGTAGGTGGTTATAGAATGTAAGTAGTGTTATCAGCAACAATAGTGAGGGCTAAGCCCCCCTAAGGATGAAATCCTAGAACCGCCCTGTTCCCAGCCCAGTATGCCTCTCAGCCCCTGATGCCAGGGCCAACAGTGGAATAAGGCAGTGGCCAGGTTCACTGCTGAGTGTATAAGTAGTTGCCTGGGCATGAGGAAAAGTTATGTGTTTTTACAGTGAGTGTGTGGTTGATAAGAGCAATTTTAACTGGAGTAAATGGGCTTATATCTAGCTGTGTGGACAGGTCACTTTGGGTGCAATCTCTGCATGTGACAAGTGGATTACTGTTCACTTAACACCTTTTCTTCTCTATTATGTTTCCTTACTTCTTTCTTTTCTTTGCTACTCTGTTATTTTCCACTAGAATCTTTTTCTCTGTTTGTGTAGGCATTAAAATTGTTTCCATGTATTTCTTCCATCATTTAGATTTTTGTAGAAGCAGTCCTCCTTGTCTTCTTTTACACTTGCTCTGGCTCTTGCTCTTCTATTTATATGTGTAATGAAAGTCTATAATCATATTCCACACACCCACATACTAAATAAGACTTCAAGAACAACAGAATCTTCATTTTAATGGTAGTGGTGGAAGATCCTCATCATTGTTGCAGTAATGCTTATAATCCATTCTGTCGATCAAACTTGCCAATTATTTCCTCAAATGAATGATGTAGGAGTAAGATAAATGAGACACAGCAGATGGCTAAGTGCAGACATACAGTAAATAAGTATACTCTACAATGAAAAGGAATTATTGTAATATATAATGATAGCTCAACATATAGAGATGAAATGAAGATGTCATTACTAATAAATGAAAACATCACTGTGGATTTGGTGGACAAATAATGCTTTCTTACAAAAAAACAACATATTTTCTATGATTTATCTGGTTTAAAAGAGCCATAGTGCATTTGAGGAAAAACAGTACAACTCATATTCTCAGCAGTTTTGTAATAACTGCAAAATGTCCTCAGACACTTTAAAATTAACGTACTGCAATTTATTTAAATTTAATGTTTCACTTTATCTTTGCCCAACAATAGTTGTTTCCATCCAAAGTTATCACTGAATTTTAACTGTAAATGTAACTGAATTTCCAGAGCCATTTTCAGATCAGATCAGATCAGAATCAGCTTTAGCGTTTGTGCACACAAACAAGGAATTTGACACTGAATCAGATGGAAATAATGCTTTTGCTGGGCACACTTCACGAAAAATGTAAAATATCCTAACTTATATTAATTCTAATAACATATACCTTTGTCAAACATGTTTTTGTCAAAAACATCTAATAGTCACAGTAAATAAGAACATGCTCTGCATAGCTGAGTTATTTATATTAATTCTGTATGAGCACTGACAACATTTAAACAGTTACCTCTTTCTCATCCTGCAAACACTGAATAATGCAGCTGAGGTTGAATAGAAAAATACCCAAACTAAATAAACAGCTCAACACTTTGCCTGTCTCTCTGTCTCTGTGAATAGCTTCTCTATAGTGTTTCTTACTTTGGAGTCTGTCACTACTGAGTGAAGCTTGGCTCACATTATACCATGAATTACTGTAGGACCAACCACTCTCACCACTTGCACTGGATTTGCAGTTTTGCATAATTAGTTAATTGCTAACATGAATTTCTTAATGCACTTTGGAGCAAGGCTGGTGCCAAAAACTTTAAGAGATCACACTGGTTCATACACTGGAAGCACATCAGATAAGCACGCTGGTGCAAGACCATGCAGTGTGTGCCTTAACAACTACTAAAAAAAGTATCATCCGAAGACTTCAGAGGACAGTTGGGACCGCTGAGAAAATCATCGGTGTTCCCCTACCCACCCTTCAAGACCTGTTCATCTCCAGAGTGAGAAAAAGAGCTCAGAAAATCACTCTGGATGCCACCCACCCAAGCCACCACCTCTTCCAGCTCTTACCCTTTGGCCGGCGCTTCAGAGCTCCAAACATCAAGACAGCCTGGCACAAAGGAAGCTTCTTCCCTCAGGCCATCCAACTCTTAAACTCATAGCTCTCCACCCTTCCCTCCTACCACCTGCACTATGTCACTGGGACCTTTTTGCTCTTTCCACCCCTTACATTCTGTCTTCAGGTTATCTGTGCTTTTTTCTTTAGTTTGTTGTAGCATTTGTTTCGGTAGCATTTATGTTTACTGTTTGATCCTTTGTAGTATTTGTATTTATGTCTGTTTGCACTGGAGTACCCCCCCGTACATAAACAAATTCCTTGTGTGTGTGTGCACACACACTTGGCAATAAAGCTTATTCTGATTCTGATTATTGATATTGAGCTTTAGACAGTTATTACACCAATCAACAGAGCTTTTTATCAAGTGTCTGTACTCCACGTCGTTATCATTGATGCATCTACTGATTGAGGAGTCATCATAGAACTTCTGGAGGTGACAGGTTCCTGAGTTGTAGCGGAATTCTGAGGTGTAGAGTGTAAACAGGAATGGTGCCAGTACAGTTCCTTGGGGTGCACCGGTGCTGCTCATCACCACATCAGATACGCAGCCATCTAAGCGAACAAACTGTGGCCGCCCAGTGAGGTAGTCTGTGATCCACTCCACCATGTCTATGGGAACTTCCATATCCTGCATCGTTGCACATAGCAGGTGGGGCTGAATAGTGTGGAAAGCACTTGAAAAGTCAAAGAACATGACTCACAGTGCTGCCCTGCCTCTCCATATCGGAGTATGCTCTGTGTATTAAGAAGATGATGGCATCTTCCACTTCGATGTGTTCCTGATATGCAAACTGCAAGGGGTCCAGAAATTCAGACACTTGAGACCTCAGGTGTTGCAGGACCAGTCTCTCAAACACTTTCATGACATGTGATGTTAGCGCTACTGGTCTGAAGTCACTAAGGGTACTGGGACGGGTTCTTTTTGGTAATGGGACAATACAGGAAGTTTTCCATAACTTAGGCACCTTTTTGAGCCTCAGAGAGAGGTTGAAGAGTTTCTGAAAAACTTCTACAAGCTGTCCAGCACACACCTTAAGTATTCTGGGACTGATCTCATCTGGTCCTTTTGCTTTGTTGGCCTTTAGTTTAGCTAGTTCCTTCCTCACCTGTTCTGTGGCAAAGGCTGGGCCTGTGTATTGTGTTGATGATGAGTCACATGGTGAGGGCAGGGGAGGAGGTATTGGAGGTGAGGTATACTTCAATGTTGTATGGCTGCTGATAGAGGAGGTGGCATCAGTGGGCCTTGGGGAGGCAGCATTGGCAGAGATGTTGGGTGGGGGGATGTGAAGAGACCCCAAGGCATCAGCTAAGGTGGTGTAGGGAGTAGGGAAGGTGTGTGAGGACAATGGATCAGAGTAAGAAGCAGAGGTGGTGTCAAATCTATTAAAGAACAGGTCAAGTTCATTAGCAAACTTTGAGTCTCCTTCCACAGCAGTGTGTGACTTCTTATAGCCAGTCATTATTTTCATCCCGTTCCACACCTCTTTGATATTATTCTGTCTCAACTTGTGCTCTACTCTGTCTCTATAGAGCTGCTTTGCCTCCCTCAGCCTTGAATAACTAATAAATTCAGAGTCATTTAACATTAAGGAGTAGTTACATTTATTTTACATTACATTCGGTTACATTTAGTTAGATTTATAAGTTACATCTGGCCCTTTGAGGACAGCCATTATGCTGATGTGGCCCTCGGTGAAAATGAGTTTGACACCCCTGGCCTAGAGTGTCCTGAATAAAATGGCAACTTAGTCCGAGGGTGTTCTCCTGGACATTTTCCTGGGTCTGCGACACCCAATGCTCGCTACTGGTGGACCGAAGTGAACAAGCAGTAAGAGGATGGGAGTTGTTGTTTGAGGTACTTAGCTGGACCTTGGAGTGCCCATCCCAGGCAGGTCTTAACTGCTGCTGGCCCTCCCGGGGGACCTATTCTCACGGGCTCTAGTGGTACAATGAGTTTCACTTGGTCAGAACCAATCAGCAGAGATGGCTGGGCGTGATTGATCCTGGAGAGCGGGAGTCCTTTAAGGTGGTGGTACTTGGCCTGCAGCTGGAGGATCGGATATGTATACACATAAAGACCAAGCTGCTCCGCTGTGAAGGCATTCTGAATGCGGAAACACCTCCGGCGGTGTGTTTGTGAGGAGACATGGAAAGTTAGGCGGGATCCATAAAGTGTTTTAACACCCTGGTGGATTGTTCGGAGCGGGAGTTTCTCAGGTTGTCCCTCGATACCAAGACTCTGAGCTGCAGATTGGAGCAGGATTGTTCGGTCTGATCCATCATCTAAAATAGCGAAAGTGTCTAGAACTTTATCTCTGTAATGCAGGTAGACTCGTACCACTTTAAGTAGGACTCTATTGTAAGCACTAGGCTGGTCGACATACAGCGTCTCTGACGCCGGACTGGCTCCACCAAGGGTAGGTGTAAAGGTTGTACTCTCTGATACATTCTTATTCTCTCTAGCCCTTTGGTTCACTTCGTGAAGCACAGTAAGATGCTTGGACTTGCAGAGGAAACAGGGTCTCTTGAGGTCACATGCAGCCGCTAGATGGTTACGACCACAACGCCAACATCTCCTGTTTGCTTTGATCCATTCTGTGACCCGGTTCTTTAGTCAGTTTGGAAAACTTCGGACATTGGCTAAGGTGGTGCTCCAAAGCATCGCTGTAGGCACAATGACTCTTATTCTTTGCCGCCTTACTGGCATGCGGGGGGTGGTTTGAGACCAGAGTGGCCTCTGCTACAGATTTACTTGTGCCCTGGATCAAGGTGGTGGCCTCAATCCTCCATCTAGGCTTGAACTTCCTCTCATTATTGGGCTGTTTACTATAGTCAAAATCAAGGCATCTGACTTCTAACCTGAACCATTCAGAGAAGTCGATCAAGGTGAACTTGAGCTTGCATGGGTTTTTATGGTATTGGTGTCTGCGGAAATGCTCTTGTTTCTCCCTAGATAATTGGCTTACAAGACGTTTCACATTGGAACCGCAGTAGAGCTCCTCCATGCCATCGTCACCGAGAGACTTTAACATCCCCACAAGCGACTGCACTCTAGTACAGAAGTCATCCAAACCTTTATCATCTCTAATCATGGGGAGGTGCTCTAGTTTCTCTATCTCTTTTAGGGCATACTGATAGGGGCGTCTATAACGATCATCAAGAGACTCTAGGGCATGTGTATAAGGGGTCTTAGACTCGGCGTGAGCCAGGACCAATCGGTGAGCTGTTGGGGCCTTGACATGTTTGAGTAGGATGGCGTACTTGTAATGCTCAGGCTGGTTGGGGTGTAGGAGAGTGCTCAGTGCAAGACGAAGTTCCACATACTGAGCCCTGTCCTCCTTTGTGAAGTCAGGGAAGGTTGGACCCTCGACGTTCAGTGATGTTGGCATGGGCATCATTGGGGGATACCGTGCAGGGACATGGGGGTACACCTCTGGTGGGGGGTACCCGAGGTGAGGGATGTGACATCTCCCAGACTCACAGGGAATGGAAATCCCAGATGGCTCCCTAGGAGGGCTGGGGTCGGGCTTGACAGGCTTATATTGATAGTTCAGAGAACTGGGGTCATTAGGCAACTGCACCGGGGGGGACACCAAAGGTGGGTAGAAGGTAGAAGGCTCAATCTTGGGAGCCTTGTGGTGTTTCAATGCTTGGGATGTAAAAGAATGAGAAGACAAAGAAGTATCATCATCTTCATCCCTGAGCAGAGGTAACATCCACTGATGAGCTTTTACCTTGGCTAACCGCTCAGACAACTCGGTAACTGATAGGTCTTGGGCTCTCTTATCCTCCACTGGAGGTATGCCATGGCTTGGACGGATAGGGTGCTCTGGTGCACGGACCGGTCCGAGGTGGTTCAGTGATTGCTGTCGTGACGCCCGTCTGGAGGACTGTATTTAGGGATTAGCCGACGGACAAACCGAGGACCGTCTGGAATTCAGAGCCAAAGACCGGGGGGTGTGGGCTTGAAGTACTTGTTCCAGCACCTCAGTCTGACGCCTGGCCGTCTCGCTTTGCTGTCGAGCAGTCTCACTTTGTTGCCGAGTGGTTTCGATAATCTGTTGCAACATCAGCTCTTGAGCGCTAGCTGTGGTGGTCTGAGAGCTCTCCTGGACTGTGGGTCTGTATTCTTCCCTTTCCTTCTCCTCATGTCTATATACCTGTGACTGTCTTAATGGTTGGTAATCTCTTTTGTGCTCCTCTAAGTACGCGGGCCGATGGCGTTGATGGTTGGATCGTCTAGGTTCTTCTCCTGAAGCCATAGTAATGACGTGATCCGGCTCGAAGGACCACAAATTGTAACGAAGGAGTGTGCTGATCAGGGAAACTTTTACCACTATGGAGTGTCAGATTAGGACATGGAGGTATTGGTAGCATTGAACTTTTACTGCAGGTTTTCAGGTTACGCAGACAGAAGCTTCTGAGACGATTTACATACAGCCCGTTTTTGGGGGCGGGGGGCATGTTTAACAGAAAGTAAATAATATAGCTCAGTACACAGTACATTAGGAATAAATGAAGATGCTAACCAACAAATACACCAAATCCCCATAACTCTGTTAACAGTAGACTGATAAACAGACTAAATCACTGCCTAGAATTAACATAGAACATTCTAATTACCAGGTAACACACTAAACAGACATTGCCTATTAATCCAACAAAGATCACCTAAAGTCTTAACAAGTTAACAGTTAACTTACTTCTAGTCATCTACTCACATGCAGGAGAGGTTTGCTGTTAACTTGGGAAACTGTCCTGCTCTCTCTCTCTCTCTCTGCGTGAGCGGAGGGCTTTTTCTACAGACATAGAACCAATTATATTTGTGAAGCATTTTCTACATTTCCTTTTCTTTTTTTAATATTGAGTATTTCATTTTAAGAAGAACATGCTCATGTTTTGTGTAATGCAACCACAGGGAGGCACAATCCAGTGTCTTCACGTGCCGGTCCCAAGTCCGGGTAAATGCAGAGGGTTGTGTCAGGAATGGCATCCAGTGTAAAATTTAAGCCAAATCAAACATGTGAATCACAAACATGACTTCCATACTGAATCGGTCGTGGCCCAGGTGAACAACGGCCGTCACTGGTGCTGTTGACTTACAGGGTGCCACTGGAAATTGGACTACTGTTGGTCAAAGAATGAGACGGGGAAGGCATGTTCGTGGGCAAAGAGAGGAGAGAAAGGGCAGGAGTGTAGGACTTAGAGTAGGAACTTTGAATGTAGGGACTTTGTCAGGGAAAACTATAGGGTTGGCTGATATGATGGAGAGAAGAAAGGTGGATATCTTGTGTGTTCAGGAGACCAGGTGGAGAGGTAGCAAGGCCTATAGATTAGGAGCAGGGTTCAAGCTATTTTATCATGGTGTGGATGGAAAGAAGAATGAAGTAGAAGTTATCCTGAAGGAGGATTTTGCTAGGAGAGGCCATCCTTTGACTTTGTGTTACAACACCAGGTTTATATACACTTTGTTACAAGGTGTGGACTCATCTGAGGAGACCCTACATGTTTGTTCAGGTGTCCTCTATCTCCAGGCCTCTACCAGCACTAACCAAATTGTTGGCAGTTATTTACAACCCTCTACAACCATAAAACACTAACCCAATAAAAGAGACAGAACCACATACCATCAAAGGGTCAAGCAAACATTCAAGTCACCCCTTGACATGGTGTAAAACCCCCACAACACACACCCGGAGCAGTGGGTAGCCAATGCTGGGGCGCCCGGGGAGCAGTTGGGGGTCCGGTGCCTTGCTCAAGGGTCTCACCTCAGTCGTGGTATTGAAGGTGGACAGGGCACTGGCTATTGAGTCTGTGCCACCGACAATTCCTGCCGGACCTGAGACTCGAACCTGTAATTTTCAGATTACAAGTACAACTCCCTAGCCAATAGGCTAGTGTATGCATTGTGTCTTTTTAGATTTGGAAAAAGTGTATGACAGGGTGCAGAGAGAGGAGCTGTGGTTTTGTATGAGGAAGTCTGGAGTGGCAGAGAAGTATGTTCGAATGGTGCAGGACATTTTTGAGAGCTGTAAGACAGTGGTGAGGTGTGCTGTAGGGGGGACAGAGGAGTTCAAGGTGGAGGTGGGACTGCACCAAGGATTGGCTTTGAGCCCCTTCTTGTTTGCTGTGGTGATGGACAGGCTGACAGATGAGGTTAGACAGGAATCTCCGTGGACCATGATATTTGCAGATGACATTGTCATCTGTAGTGAGAGCAGGGAGCAGGTGGAGGAAAATCTAGAGAGGTGGAGGTTTGCTCTGGAAAGGAGAGGAATGAAGGTTAAGCCGCAGTAAAACAGAGTACATGTGTGTAAATGAGAGGGACTCAAGTAGAACAGTGAGGTTAGAGGGAGTAGAGGTGAAGAAGGTGGAGGATTTTAAGTACCTAGGGTCAACAGTCCGGAGCAACGGAGAGTGTGGAAAAGAAGTGAAGAGACGTGTGCAAGCAGGTTGGAATGGGTGGAGGAAAGTGTCAGGTCTCTCTTTCTGACGTGTGACAAAAGAGTGCCAGCAAGAATGAAAGGAAAGGTGTACAAGACAGTGGTGAGACCAGCAATGTTGTATGGTTTAGAGACAGTGACATTGAGAAAAAGACAGGAGGCAGAGCTGGAAGTAGCAGAGCTGAAGATGTTGAGGTTCTCTCTGGGAGTGACGAGGATGAATAGGATCAGGAATGAGTACATCAGAGGGACAGCTCATTTTAGATGTTTTGGAGAAAAAGCCAGGGAAGCCAGATTGAGATGGCTTGGACATGTTTAGAGGAGGACAGTGAATACAATGGTAAAAGGGTGCTGAGGTTAGAGCTGCCAGGAAGGAGGCCTAGAGGAAGACCAAAGAGGAGGTTCTTGCACGTAGTGAAGGAGGACATGAGGATAGTTGGTGTGGGTGAGGAGGATACAGAGGATAGGGTTGAATGGAGGCAGATGATTCGCTGTGGCAACCCCTGACGGGAGCAGCCGAAAGGAAAAGAAGAATTCTCATATTTTGTGTACATTTCGAGCACTGACCTATGACATTTTTCAAAATGTGCATAACTACTTTTTTTTAACTATCTCTTTTTTCCCTTGCTGACTACTCAGCTCTCCGTCTCTCTCTCTCTCTCTCTCTCTCTCTCTCTCACACACACACACAAACAAACACAAAACAAGTGGCTGTGCTCTGAGGTTACTATAAGGTTTACAATGAACAGACACAATTCGAAACCTCCTTTATATTCCCCAAAAAAAGGGCAAATGTATTTAAATCAGCCTCTCAATGTCTCTTACAAACATAAACACTCTACACAGGCCTGGACATGAATAGGAAGGTTAGTACAGGTGTATCAGCAGAGCCTTTTGAATGTTCCACACACTGTACATATCTTTAATATGAGTGGGCTAAGATGTCTCTGCTGAAACACTTCTCAGCAAGAAACTCATTCTGTGGCTGGCACTGATCTCAGATCTCCTTGTGCATGCCAAAAGCACAGTTTTTGTGTGAAACACAATGCATTATGAAAAAGCATACAGTGCATACAACTGAAAAGAAAAAAAAACAACAAAGGTTCAATAGTTTTGGTTTGAAATTTATAAAGAGGCAAAGGCAAAGGCAGCTGCTA
Organism: Mastacembelus armatus; assembly: GCF_900324485.2. NCBI lineage: Eukaryota > Metazoa > Chordata > Actinopteri > Synbranchiformes > Mastacembelidae > Mastacembelus > Mastacembelus armatus. The sequence goes on along the minus strand of NC_046653.1, from coordinate 1,741,230 downwards.
TTAATAGAATGGCAGCCCAGTAGTAAACACAATAGAAGCAGAGATTTTTAGGTTAATATGATCAGCATTTCCTCCAACAGACAAAAGTAGTCTATGTTAATGTGGAAGACATTCAGTCTCAGTGCACTAGTATAAAAGTAATTATAACATAGCATAACAAAACTGTATGCTTCAAGCTACAGTTCAAACACATGTAGTTTGGGGTTAGGTTGACGAGTGTCTCTAAATTGCCTGTAGATGTGAATATGAATGTGTTTGTCTCAGCCAATGTCAGCTGGGATTGGCTCCAACCTCCCGCCAACCCTCGATAGCAGGACTAAGCAGTAGATAATGCATGGATTTACGTTTTCGGTTTGATATCTAGTCTGGATATCAAAGTGCCATGGAGTGCCATTTTCAAGAAAGTAATTCCCTTAGACTTAAGTCTTAGTCTTAAGTCTTTATTTCCTAGTTGTCCATCTTTCATTTGTCATTCATTTTACTTGGCTCTCTTGTGTATTTCAAACTCAGTCTTTAATCTGGAGCATTTCTGCTGCTGCCACAAATGTGAAGCTCCATGGCTATGGCACTATGCAAACTGGGGTTATCCTTTCACATGTAATACTTCTTTCCCCTTTCCTAATCAGACAGGATTACGACAATAACAGTGTGATGTGAATTGACTAAGACAAGTGATACAGTCCATACATCTGAAGAAGAAGAAGAAGAAGAGGAAGAAGTAATTTATTAATCCCCAAGGGGAAATTCAGTTGTTACAGCAGTTATTAAATTTGGGATTATTTAAATTATATTGATTAATAGTAATTCATAAAGTAATTAATAAAGTAATAAAGTAATTAACTGTTTATTTGGGGGGGGGGTTGTGTGTGTGTGTGTGTGTGCATACATGCGTGTGTGTGTGTGTGTGTGTGTGCGCGTGTGTGTGTGTGTGCGTTATTGTTTATATTGAGGAATTATAGTCTTATGGCCGTGGACACAAAAGACTTCCTGAATCTTTCAGTCTTGGCTTTAGGGGGAATTAGTCTGTGGCTGAATGAACTTCCCATTCACCACAGTTCCTCATGAAGTGGGTGGGCAGGATTGTCCAATATGGAGTTTATTTTGTCCACCATCCTCCTCTCTGCCACAGCCTCCAGACTGTCCAGTTCCAGTCCAACAACAGATTTTGCCTCACCAGCCTTGATGCCACCTCCCCAGCACACAACTGCAAAGAACAGTGCACTCACTACTACAGACTGATAGAACATCTTCAGTAGCTTGTTGCACACACCAAAAGAACAGAGTCTCCTGAGGAAGAACAGTCTGCTCTGTCCTTTCTTGAAGAGTGCATCTGTATTGTTTGACCAGTCCAGTTTGTTGTTAATGTCGACTCCAAGGTATTTGTAGGAGTCCACAATCTCTACTTCGTCTCCAAGGATGGAGACAGGAACTGGGGTCTTCCTGTTCCTCCTAAAGTCCACCACCAGTTCTCTGGTTTTCTTGATATTGAGCTTTAGACAGTTGTTGTTACACCAATCAACAAAGCTTTTTATCAAGTGTCTGTACTCCTCATCGTTATTATTGTTGATGCATCCAATGATTGAAGAGTCATCAGGGAACTTTTGGAGGTGACAGGTTCCTGAGTTGTAGCGGAAGTCTGAGGTGTAGACTGTGGACAGGAATGGTGCTAGTACAGTTCCTTGAGGTGCACCGGTGCTGCTCATCACCACATCAGATATGCAGCCATCTAAGCGAACAAACTGTGGCCGCCCAATGAGGTAATCTTTGATCCATTTCACCATATCTGCGGGAACTTCCATATCCTGCATCTTTGCACATAGCAGGTGGGGCTGAATAGTGTTGAAAGCACTTCATCTGCTACATGATAATGTGCACGCACCACTGGCAGGTTATACAGGAGCATTAAAAACAGAGGCAGTGTTTTTATTTAATGACTTGGGTATGCATTTCTTATGTTTTCAGCATGTATGAACAGCAGTAAGTGACTGGATAAGTGCCTAAACCCATAGCCATTTAGTCATATAGTGGCATATATCTACATGAATATACCATATGTACAATTACTGCACCCTTACTGCATGCCATATCAGATACAGGATTATGTTATCCCAGGGCACACAGATCAGAGAAACCTGATGCAGTACGTGGCCTGGATTTACTCTTGCTCTTTCTTTCTCTCTCTCTCTCTCTTTCACATGCACACACACACACACACACACAAACACATGCAGCTTCTATGCATTAAAGTTAGAAGTCCATGCATAGTTGCATATTGCATATGGATTTTCTGTCTGAGTATAACTTTTCCAGTAGGCTACTGATAAATAAGACAAACTATGGGTAGTTTGGCAATCTGTCCATGATATGTTCTACAATTCACCCAACACATATAGGAATACATGAATGATTTCTCATTTAGTTGACATATTGTATCTGACTCTGTCATGACACTTGTTTTCCTCTGCCTCTGAATATTTGGTTTAGCACAGGTATTTTTTTACTAGCTTCCATAACCGTAGCACCAGATTCGTTACTAGTTATTTATTTTACTTATGCCATACATGATTTACATCAAATGTGGCAACACTGGTAGGAACATAATAGAGTACAGTATGTTACAGTACAAGTCCCAGGAAAAACAAGCTGTCACATTCACAGTCTCTCTAACATCCCACTCAGTGAACTCCATGTGAATGCAGGACACACTTCATTCAAAGTACTTTGTTTCTCTGCTGTTCTTTCCACACACAGGTACATGTTAGTTACACTGACTTCATCCAACTTGATGAATCACTATGACATTTACTAATATCACACCCTCAGTGTCATGGCAACAGTCATTCTCTGTGTACATATTGTAGATTTACCAATATATCACAAGGTCATATTTAGCATTTCTTGAAATAAGGGTGGAAAATTCACCATGGCTTTAACCCTAACTACTGGACTTAGAGGAGCAGAGAAATCATTTGACAGAAAGCAATCAAGCAATTGTCAAGAAATCACTTAAAAGTTAAACAGTACAGAAGTATAACATTTTGTTGTAGCAACATTAGCTATAAAGTATTCTATTACACAGTTCACCATGTATATTTCCACTGCCACTCAGCAAAACTGTGTTATATTACATTACTGGTGACTAATTATCAAAGCTGTATGACTACATAATTATAATTTAGTTTCTGGCCCTGGGTATTCATTCTGCAGACAGTATCATTATAAGAAACACAATCAAGGATGTTGGCATTGTTACTGCTATCTATACTCTTATCATAAATCTTATGATTAGTCATGTCTTCCATTAGCTTTTTGCACCAACCTCTCCCTCTTAAACCTCTCCCTCTTAAACCCTCTCTCTCTCTGGGCAGGATGTTTTGGGCAAGACTTTCTTTATAAGGGCAACATGTCCCCAAGCCTAAAAAAAAAAAAAAATGACATCACATCCAGTGATGTCATTTACCATCTGTCCCTCTCTGGGCCAAAAGCAACTACCCATTCCACATCTATCCTCTGCATTTCCAAGGCCCAGGGATCAGGCCTCTCACAGGTCTTGAAGAATCATGCTGTTTTTCCTTCCAACCTTCTGGTCCTCAACACCTTTGTCACCTCAATCCTATGCCTACCTCTCTTCTCCCCTCCCTCTCATCTAGCCTTTTCCTCCTTACTTTGCCCCCCTCCTGCCCACCTCCCTCCTCCTCTCCCTAGGGCTCCACAGGGCTGGCATCCACCCAGAGTCCCACCATTTCCTCCACATCTGATATAATCAGGACAAAAAAGGAGCTGAGAACATTCTTTTCTCATGATTCTTAAGTGGCACCAGGGGGACTCTAGGCAGGCTGGATGACTTGCTGTTTGGCCAGCTGGCTGGTTGGATGACTCTGTGACTGGCTAGCCCTGAAAAGGAGACCTGAAATGCATAACTTAGCTAGATTAGCCAGTGGTAGTGCCTCTCTAATTATCATGTGTCTGTGATCACAGCACTGGACCATTTCACAATGTCATCTCTATAAAGTGATTAAAGAAATATGCTTAATGTAACACTGCTTTCTGCTGTGGTGGTAGGCTGAATTACTCACATCCAATTCCATGGTTTTCCATGCTCTTGTTTAAGTAGATTTTTTTAAATAGATCTGCTGGAGCCTATCCCAGCTCTCTTTGGGTGAAAGGCAGGGGTACACCCTAGACAGGTCACCAGTCCATCACAGGGCCACATAGAGACAAAGAACCTCACACACTCACACTCACTCCTATGGGCAATTTAGAGTCACCAATCAACCTCACACTCATGTTTTTGGACTGTGGGAGGAAACTGGAGTACCTGTAGAAAACCCACGCAAGCACAGGGAGAACATGGAGAAAGGCCCCTGCAAGGTTTTGTACTGGGAACCTGCTTGCTGTGAGGCAATAGTATTAACCGCTCACCCACCGTGCTGCCCCATTTACACATTTTATCATGACATGCACTACTTTACCTTGTACTCTGCAATGTGGCTAATAAAGTGATAGAACTGTCCTCATTCATACCTCAATTCAAACATTATCCTTCAGTTTTCTATTAATGATGTTTGAATTGATGTTCATCCACTGATGCTCATACACAGTATTCATCTAATCACAAATAGCTATTCTAAAAGGATGTTTAACCAGATGGACTTCTAGTTTATAGGTCAAATCATTTCACCACTCAGTGGCCTCCTCAGTCTAAGAGAAAGTTGGTATGGGACTTAAAATTTATCCTTCAGGTTGGTTTCACTCCACTTCTAGTCCCATAGGCTCATTAGGTGAACTATATAAATCAGGTGAGAGTCATTGGACCCACAGTCCTGAGTTGGTTTCACTTCACACCTGGCCTGAATAGGCTCATTACGTGAACAATAGAAGTGAGCTCAGATGAGGGTCATTAGGTTCTAAAGGTGGACTCATGTGACCCCTCTGATTCACCAACTGGGTGCAGAGTGTGTTCTCCCTGGAAGACATTTGATGTTTTCCTTAGCTTCCTGGGAACAGGTGAACTGCGCTGTGTAACGCACAGGTGCTACATTCAACTTTTGAGCTTGCCTGTCTGAGTTTTCATGTTCTCAGAGACAACAGAGCATTAGAATTAGAATTCTCAGATAGCTGAGTTCCCATGACAACAAGATACAGTTTGTCAGGCAGAATCTGAATCAAATCTTGGGCCGAGATCTGAAAAGGACCTCCTCCTCTGTCCCCACCATCCCCTTCTGTTTGCTCCCCCGCAGAGCTATATACTCTCTGTCCTTTCTTTCTCTCTCAGCCTGTTTCATCTCTCTGCTGCTGACAGAACCTGTTGACAGAGAGGAGCATTTTGCAGTACTCCATTCACTCTATCCGCATACACACACACAGACACACAAAAATGCATGCAAGCACACACTATTCACAACATACAGAGGTCTGTCATGGTGGCAACACTTTGAAGCCAAATTCTTCAGGGCTACTCCATGAATGCTCCATGAAAGATAGAGAGAGAGAGAGGAGAAAGAAAGATGGAAAGGGGAAAAAACGGTAAAGCAGAAATAGAAAAAAAAGACAAGGGACACGGGTTGGATTTAGGGTGGCATGGACCCAAGAAATCAGCTTCTGTGACAGCATGGGAAGAAGAGTGCCAGGCTCTGCTTGCAGCAATGACTGACAATAAACCCAGGTCATATATAAAGCTGCACCACATGGGGTACAGCAGGGATGTGTGCTCACATCCGTGAGGTTAAAGTACAGAGTGATTGATTTTATGTATTGCCTGATGCAGAGAGAAGATGATTCAAAGAGAGCATTAGTGAGCAGTAAGACTAGTGTGTGTGTGTGTCTGTGCATGTGTGTATGTGTAAAGAGGATGAAAATGAGTCACTGACTTCCTGGGCTTCAGGCCAGGACAAAACCATTCAACTATAATGTACACAGATCAACGGAAGGGATTACCAAACCCAATTCCTGCAATAGAAATATTATGAATAATATTTCTAATTTTTAAAAAGGTATGAGGATTGTACTGTTGCCTGAAATAATTTTGGAAGTGAATAATATTTGTAGAATTGCATTGCATTGTCTTGGAAAAAAAGGTACCAACAATAAAAAATTTACAATAATGCAACTTCCTAATCCTTGCTCTTCAGGCAATCAGCAGAGAACTGAAGGGGAGTTTTGATCAAATTAATTAAGGCTGGGCCCAGCTCTGGCAGACATGTTGTCAATAGAGAACAGGAATTCCTGGAAAGATCTTGAACAATAAAAACAACAGTTCTCACTGCTTCTCTGTGTGTTTTTTCACTGAAGATCAAATGTATGCTGGTTGTCTGAACATTTACATATTTTCTTTTTATTATATCCATCAACTGAGAGAAGCACTTGCTCCCAAAAGTGGGGATGTGATCATTCATTTAGTATGTGTTGAGCTGCCAGATAGATAGCATGCTGTGACAACATTAGTGAGGACACACAGGCCTGGATAGATGGGTTCACTCCCTGAGGCCCCAAGAGGAGACATTTGTTATCATCCCTTCAAACACACACTGCCATATGAAACAAAGAACCAGCACTGTACTGTACATATATAAAAACATCCTCAAGTGTTGGGAGCTCCTCTTTTGATGATTCTTCCTACAATCAATTAACACGACTCTGTTCATTCAATGCAAACCCAAAAGGTCTCACCTTGTTTGAAAATAAGGACGTCAAGTCTACTGACATGATAGCCAGTGTTATGCACATAGTTTGAGCAATGCCCAAAGTTTGAATTCAGCTGCAGACATTTGTCAGAAGTCTCGTTTTCAATCCCTATTTTCTGTCTACTCTGCTAACCAACCAACTGTAAAAATACAGGTAAAATGCCTACAATAACACCTAAACATGACATGGATCTTAATACTGAGGTAGATACAACCAACTCTCACTTATGACAGGTATGTGACTGACAAAGACACAAAAACCTTAATACCATCTACTATTTATGGGTATATGATGCACAAATATTCAGGCTGTATTTCTATTCAAGGCCAGGTCTTTAGCATTGTTGAACAGGTCCAAACACTGGACTGCAGTATGTCTTGTTTTCTATGAGTTAACGTTCAATGTCACATTTAAAGTTTCCATAAATCATTTAACAAAAGTGCAATAAACAGCCATCAGCTATTAATGCTGTATTTCCTATGTAAATATGTAATGAGAATGTAAATCTATAAAATCTACACTTGCACCACACTGGTTATTCATTTGCCACAATAATTACTGTGGCAGTGCACTTCTTAAGGAAAACAAATAAAAGCAAACTTCACACCTCATTTCCAGTTCTCTGAGTATGTCCCCACTTCAGATTGTGAATAATTCAGGCACACTGTAAAAGATGCAGACATCTGAGTTCCAGTGACAGAATCACATGATCCATGTTCTAGTTTCCTGTTTTGAGACTTTTATTTTTGGTTTCTATGAGATACTCTAGTGCAGAACTGATGGGAAGTTCCTCCCACTGCAGCACGTCACGTGCACTAACTATTGTGGAATCTGACTAAAACTACAATTCAGCAACTGCACGTAACAAAGGCAGAAATGGCAGTTTTTAAGTTTTACGACACATGCTCTCCTCCATGCACATTCCCGCATTAAGCGGAAACTAATTCAACCAATTCAAATTTTTGAAAAATCACACAATACCTGTCAGACACCACACGAGAAAACAGTTCTGCCCAGATGATGTGTCGAGAACAAGCTGCAAGAACTCCCAAACCAGAATGACATCATTCTTTTCTCGCAGCTCTAGGAGAGAAAACAAATTTCTCTGTTCTCATGGAGTATGTATCAGCCTTTAGTCTCAGGTAGCTTTATGTTAATCCTTTTTGATTAGTTTTACATGTGTCTGCCTTGTTCCCTGGGTTTTCTCCACCCCCTGGTTTCTCTTTCTCAGGTGTGTACATGTGTTTCTCTAGGCAACTAGGTGATCAGCCTAGTAGTCAGACCCTGCGTGATTGCTCCACGACACTCTGTGATTACTGCCAGATCACCGTGGATTGATTGTGTAATTACTTTTTCCCTGTGCCTAGTGTTCACTTTCCTAAATCTCTTTGGCCTCATCCTGGTTCCTGAGCCTGGTGCTTCCTGGATTTATTTTCTAATGAGAGAGCACTCTTCTGAGTCTCCTGGGTCTCTCTCTGTTCCTGTGTTTCGTGTCACGAGACTCCAGCTTCTTTGTACATAGGCCACCCTCTCCTCAATCTCTCCCTGTTCCTGAGTTCCATGTCGCTGGACTCTGCTTCCCTTTTTCCCTGCATGTGATCACACTCTCCTGAATCACCCTTGGTTCCAAGCTGGTTCCTGAGTCTGGTGTTCCCTGGTTCTGTTTGCAAGTGAGAGACCACACTCTCCTAAGTTTCCAAGGTCTTCCCTTTTTCCTGAGTTCCGCATCACCACACTCCAGTTTCCCTGGTTGCAGTTTCTCTGGTTCCAATTTCACCGGTTCCTCCTTCTCTACTCCAGTTTTCCCGGCTCCATCATTTCCTGGTTCCCGTGTCCCCTAGCCCACCTCCTGTACTTCTGAAAACCTGAGTCGAGTTTCTTTTTTTTTTATACACAAAATATAACACAGATGGGGAAACAGTCAGAGTCAACTCAGTAAGTTGGTTGGGTGTGTTTATGGCAGTATAGATTTTTAAGTGGACCTCACAGGAGTTGAAGTGCCACAGAAGTGTGATTGCAGGTATTAATATTTTATATGGGTAAGGAAGGCAGTGTATGCACACAGTATTGTTGTATCCTGTGCAACACAGCACTTATGACAGTGTGCGTGAGGCCTTTTAATTTGATACACAACTTAATTGCTGGGCAGCCACGAGAAGCTTGAAACAATACCTATAAAAGTAATAATGATGGAGGAGATGACAGACAAAGAAACAGTCAAGAATAAGAGGACAAAAAGGTTGCTACTGTTAGGTGGAAAATCACATAGCTTCCAAATGTAAGGCTGCATGAATGGACAAAAGGATGCCTTAAAATGCACCCAAGAATGAGACAACACAGTAATGCATGTTAATCTATTATATTTTAGCTTACAAACTGATAGTATTTGATCATTTTTGCACCACCTATCTAGGTCATGGTGTTAGAACTGCACCAGTGTCTCTCCTCAGCTGGATGTGTCCATAATACCTCCAAAAAGACATCTGAGTTTCCAACACATTCCCAGGCTGACAAATACTGACACTGTTAGGTACCTTTCACATGAGACACACGTTTTTCAGTAGAGAATAGTATAACCCGGTTGTGTCAGAAAGGGTACTGGACAAAAGTGCTTGGCTTTATACAAAAACTATGTGGTTAGCTTTAGGCACTGAAACTACTTGTGTACATTTTGGTATACAAACTGTGTGAGGAGGTTTAGGCACTACAGTCACATGGTTAGGTTTTGGAAAAGATCATGGTTTGGGTTAATAAAAAACACAATATTTCACCATGTACTCAGGCACCTCTCTCTTATAGAAAGGTCCAGTGTTTTCTGACCCACTCAACCATCCCAACCTCCTCCTAATATGGATTTTCATATGTTATGTCACCATCAGTCCGTGTTTTTCTGGGCAGCAAATACTATTGGGTTACACTGTTTTCTATAGAAAACACTGTGTCTATAACCACTGGAGAGATGTGAGTGGACCATAAACTCAATGTCCATTTGCACTGAAACTGACTGAATGCATTTAGTTACAAGCAGCTTTCAAGAAGTCTCTAAATCTATTAATAGTTTACATGCAACATAGATATGCAACCTGCTGTAAAGATGCTGAAGTGAAGTGAAACAAAGGATTGGTTGGCATGACCAAATATTTTGATGATACTTGCTGCAAGCAAAGTTTTTGAAAAATATGTTGTGAGGTACCGTTCTGCCTCCCCTTTAAGGTGAACAACCCAGATGCAGTGTTAAAACAATTCTTGATGTTTCCAACGCTTATCTCAAGTATGCTGACAATTTGGTGTTAGAAGGCATCAAACTCCCAATTATCAAACTCACACAGACAAGCCAACAAAATGTGGGGGTAGGTGTGGCTGTCAGTTAATTGGTGGGATTACAGTGTTTGCTCATTATCACATCCTAACACTGATAATGAGAGGGAAAACTACAGTAAAGCAGTGGTGAGGAACTTGTTTAGTTGCACATCTCTTGAAACTGGCTGTGATAGAATCTAATTAGTGTTAAAATTAAAATTGGCTTTGTCCACATCATCATGTTTAACCATCAGATTCAAAGCTATTTTCAGGATTTGAGAGCTTATCAGATGGCATTTACATTGCTACAGTCCTGAAACAATATGCTTTTTGAAAAATTTGTGTTGTATTACTTGTAACTTGTCTCCACACCGAATCATATCCCATCCCCTCTGCTCATTTAGTAAAAACCCAAAAAATGTAGAAGAGGACCTACCTTTTTAAAATACTCTATATGTTCATAGTATATCTATCTATCTTTATATATATGTACACACACACAAAGATATATATATATGTATTTTTTTGTTTGTTTTTTGTAAAGTGCCTTGAGATGATTGTATTGTGATTTGATATTTTGATGTTGTGTAGCTCTAAGCATTCCAGGATCCATGTGTGAGGCATTGAGTCGTAAGGTTTCTTATAGTCAATCCAGGTGGTGCACAGGTTGGTCGGTCTAGTCTTACAGTCTCGAGTGACTGCTTTATCTACCAGTAGTTGATGTTTTGCTCCCCTGGTGTCCTTACCCATTCCTTTCTGGGCTCTGCTCATGTATTGAGCCATGTGCTTACTCATCTTAGCCACTATGATTATGATGATGATGATGATGGCATAGAAGGCACGGTACCTCATCATGGCCATGATGATGATATATATATGATGATAATATATATATATATATACCTACTTTGCATATAATTCAGCTGTAGTAGTGTGCAGTCCTTTTCTTTTTTAAATGTCAATAAGAAGCCAGCAGTGCCATTTTGAATGTAATGTGTTAATAATGGAATGAAACTAAATAAGAATACAGCCACCATAATCTAAATCTCTGAATGGCAGCCTAGTAGCCACTGCAGTGTGTCCTTTTAGCAACACACAATCATCAGCTCTAAAGGCTTTGCACATGAATGAAAACTCAAGTCAAACCCAAACAGGTCATCAGCTGCAACAGTGAATGGACTGAAACAACGTACTGAATTAATATTAATGATCTCAGGTTAGCACCCTTGTAAAAGAGTTACACTTTCCACATTAGACCACACTTTGCCCATATTCCCCTTTTAAACTTATTTGCATGCATAATGGGATGATTTGAATAAGAGGTCATCATTTATTTATGCTGTCATTTATATTTATGACTAGTGTGCTTTGGTGGTGTGAGGATGCTGTCAAATAGCTCAGAGCTGCCAGAGTCCTGACCAAATGGCAACAATGATCCTGAGTGAGGAAGGGTCGGTATGCCTTTAGTTAGAGAAGAAGATGATCACAGTGCGAACCATATTAGAGAGCACACGTGCAGCATTACCAATCACATTTGACCAGACTGCATGCCAGAAAATGCAAAAAACAATTAGATTATTTAGCATTACCTTGTAAGTAGCTTTAATATACAAACTAATTAATAAACAAATTAGTTTCACTAATTGTATTACTGGAGCAGTATAAATTATTGACTGATAGCTGGTAATAAATGTTTCGCACTGTCTGATGAGGTAATGAAAATGCTGATGGAGCTCAGAAAGAGTTGAGAATAATGACATCTCAACATGAGTCTAGAGGTTGAGTCATGGCAACTGGACTTTCAGTTCTTTAAAGGTGAAACATATCGCCACCCATCCAAGTGGCTTCATCAGTCTGAGAGAGTCTAGACAGGAACCTCCAAATATATTACCCAGGTTGGTTTCACTCCACCTTGGTTCCATAGGCTCACTAAGTGATCTAAGCAAAAGTGAGAGTCGTTAGTCCACCTGAGTTAGTTTCACTTCACACCTGGTCTGAATAGGCTCGTTAAGTCACCAAAGGGGGAGCTCAGAACAGGGTCGTTAAGGTCTAATGATGGACTCATTCTGATTCCCCAACAGTCTGACTAACGACTCTCACTTGTTTTGCTTAGATCACTTAGTGAGCCTATTGGGCCCAAGGTGGAGTGAAACCAACCTGGGTAATATATTTGGAGGTTTCTGTCCAGCCTCTCTCAGACTGATGAAACCACTTGGATGGGTGGCGAAACGTTTCACCTTTAAAGAACTGAAAGTCCAGTTGCCATGACTCAACCTCTAGATAACTTTCCCTGGACAACTGAGAATCTACACAGACATCCTGAGCCTTCTTAGCGCCTGAGGAATTCACGATGAAATATTGGGAAAAAGACTGAGACATACAACCATCTGCTTACACTATATTTCTGTCATGTTCTGTCCTACTCCAGTCACCACAAAAAATAGAACCTTGCCACCCCAGAGACATTGGGAAGGAGGGAGAGAGATATCAAAATAGAGTAAAAGTTTGTTTATTTATCATGTGTCAGTGTTAAAAAAAAGTTTCAACTGAGAAGCCTGCATGCACTGAGAACTTTTCAACATCAACTGTCATCAAGTCCCCCAGTGATTTTCTTCTCTAAATTATGCAGGTAGAGCTTGAGAATGCTAATGCAGTCACATTCTGCTATCAAACCTTGCATAATCAAGGTAAAGGTATCATTTGTGAAACCCTCATGGATGAAAGTAGCTGTGCAAAACCTACCGTATTGTCTGGACTATAAAATGCACTGGAATATTAGTCAGTTTTGGTGTATAAGTTGCATTTCTAATTATACTAATTATAGGTAAACAATACCACCAACTTTTGGGATTAAGGTGAAGCAGTGACCAGCAGGTGAAGCAGCAATAACTCCAAACTTTGTTTCAGCTGCAGACTTCACATGCAGCTTGAAATTGTAGTATAGCACTTTCTTTAGGGCGGCAGTTTGACTTGTGTTACACTAGGACAGGGGTGGCCAACCCTGGTCCTCAAGAGCCACTGCCCTGCTTGTTTTCCAACCAACGCCCCCCTTTCAGCTTCTGATTAGCTGAACACACCTGGTCCAGGTAATCAGCAGTGGGTAGGATAGAGATAGTTGGAAACACTCCTCTTACTGAACAGAAAAACAGAACTGTCAAATGTGGATTATTAAATATCAGGTCTCTTTCATCTAAATCTCTGTTAGTAAATGATTTGATAACTGATCACAGAAGTATAAAATATAGTGGAGGGCAGCTACTTCAATCCCACTCCCTACCAAATTGATCATATTGTTGACAGTGCTGTAACCTCACTGCGTGAAACGCTTGATTCTGTGGCCCCTCTGAAAAAGAAGTTCAGAATCAGAGAAGACTAGCCCCATGGTATAATTTAAATATTCGTACCTTAAAGCAGGCATCACGAAGGCTGGAAAGGAAGTGGCGTTCCACAAACTTAGAGGAAATTTTTCTAGCCTGGAAAAACAGTATACTAACATATAAAAAAGCTCTCCGTAAAGCCAGAACTGCATACTATTCATCACTAATAGAGGAAAATAAAAACAATCCCAGGTTTCTTTTCAGCACTGCAGCCAGGCTGACAAAATGTCACAGCTCTGTTGAGCCCAGTGTTCCCTTAGCTCTCAGCAGTGATGAATTTATGAGTTTCTTTACAAATAAAATAACTATTAGAGATAAAATTCAGCAGATGCTTCCTATACCTGCAGTAAATTAATCTTCTACTACAGTAGCTCTTGAATCATCTGTAGGACCTCAGTTATGTTTAGACTGCTTCTCTCCCATAGATCTCTCTGAATTTACATCAGTAGTTGCTTCATCGAAATCATCAACGTGTCTTTTAGACCCCATCCCGACTAGACTGCTTAAAGACACCCTGCCATTAATGAACTCATCTTTATTAGACTTGGTAAATTTATCTCTAGTATCAGGCTACGTACCACAGGCCTTTAAGACTGCAGTAATCAAACCTTTACTCAAAAAGCCTAGTCTTGATCCAGGAGTCTTGGCTAATTATAGACCAATATCCAACCTCCCATTTATTTCTAAAATCCTAGAAAAAGCTGTTGCTAAGCAGCTATCAGACCACTTACACAGGAATGAACTATTTGAAGATTTCCAATCAGGATTTAGAGCACATCATAGTACAGAAACAGCACTGTTAAAAGTTACCAACGATCTTCTCTTAGCCTCAGATAATGGACTTGTTTCTATACTTGTCCTCCTAGACCTTAGTGCTGCATTCGACACCATTGACCACAACATCTTATTACAGAGACTGGAGCATGTGATTTGTATCAGAGCGGTGGTTCCAATCCTATTTATCGGACAGATTCCAGTTTGTTCATGTCCATGATGAATCTTCCACACGAACAAAAGTTAGTTATGGAGTTCCACAAGGCTCTGTGCTAGGACCGATTCTGTTCACCCTGTACATGGTTCCTCTAGGCTATGTTATTAGGAAACACTCTATTAATTACCACTGCTATGCAGATGACACTCAGTTGTATCTATCTATTAAACCTGTTAACACAAACCAGTTAACCAGACTTCAAGGCTGTCTAACTGACATAAAGGCCTGGATGACCAGTAGCTTTTTACTTTTAAACTCAGAGAAAACAGAAGTCATTATATTTGGGACAAAAAATCTCAGAAATAACTTTTCTAAAATTATAGCTACCCTAGATGGCATTGCCCTGGCCTCCAGCACTACTGTGAAAAACCTTGGAGTTATTTTTGACAAGGACATGTCCTTTAACTCACACATAAAACAAATCAAATTCTTTCACCTGCGCAACATTGACAAAATTAGGAGCTTCCTGTCTCAAAATGATGCAGAAAAACTAGTCCATGCATTTGTTACCTCAAGGCTAGATTACTGTAACTCATTACTATCTGGATGTCCCAATATCTCCCATAAAAAGCCTCCAAATTAATCCAGAATGCCGCAGCCAGAGTCCTGACAGGAACTAGCAAGAGAGATCACATTTCTCCTATATTGGCTTCTCTTCATTGTCTCCCTGTAAAATATAGAATAGAATTTAAAATCTTCTCAAATACAAATCCCTTCATAATCAAGCTCCTTCATACCTTAAAGACCTCATAGTACCATATTATCCCAATAGACCACTTCGCTCTCAGAGTGCAGGTCTACTTGTGGTTCCCAGAGTTTCCAGAAGCAGACTGGGAGGCAGAGCCTTTAGTTATCAAGCTCCTCTCCTGTGGAACCAGCTCCCTGTTTGGTGGGATCTGTTGTTTATTGTTGGTGTTCTTTTCTCTCTGCTCTATCCACTCACCCCAACCGGTCGAGGCAGATGGCCACCCAAACTGAACCCGGTTCTGCTGGAGGTTTTTTCTTCCGTTAAAGGGAGTTTTTCCTCTCCACTGTTGCCAAGTGCTTGCTCATAAGGGAATTGTTGGGTTTTTAGTTTTAGTTTTTGTGAAGTGCCTTGAGATGATTTGTATTGTGATTTGGCGCTATACAAATAAAATTGAATTGAATTGAAAACAAGCAGAGCAATGGCTCTCAAGGACCAGGTTTGGCCACCCCTGCACTAGAAGTTGTAGTTTAGCATGAACATAAGCATTTTTACTTTTTGGGCGATACAGAATTAGCTGCAAGTGAGTCATGAATCCCAAGAGTGCCATCTAACACTACTGACTATTGACAAAATGACAGAAAATCAACACATACACAACACACTTCGCTATATACTGTAAGTCACACAACAAGCCAGGGAACTAAAACAATTGGGACTTATAGTCCAGAAAATATGGTATCGGATCTGGCGCCAACAGAACTGCAAATCACAGTCCAATAGGAGTGACACCATCAAAAATGGGAATGGAGCATATCTCAAGCATATTGAAATCCAACACACTTGACTTATTCTGCATCAGGAGAATGAATGAAGAGATTCATTGTGCAGTCTAGAAGTAAAATCCATAAAGATCAAGATGCAGAGCTGTAACCTAGAGAAATAAAAATAGATTTCTTTTGAAAGATTGCTCATCTATTTAAAAACCCAGAGTTCGTTCGTCACCTTTCCTCACTATATCTGCTGCGTGGTTGTCTCATGGAGTTGGTTGATGTGATATGGTCAGGTACAGGAGGATGTCTGCAGGGAGGATGTCTGTTTCCACTGCGTGGGCAGTAAAAGCAGTCCATTTCTGTTCAGAACTCTGTACTGGAATTCTTTTCAGCCATTCTGTTCGTTTTTCAGAGTGTTCAGGGTGTGTCTGTCTGTGTACTGGTATTCATGGCAGGATAGTAGTATATATTTGGTTTGACTTGTGGGCATAGGGGCATAGGAGGGGTCACTTTTTATGATAGTTTTTATGACATAAAAACAATAAATCCATAAAATCAACGTCACGCTCTTCTCCAACCGGGCGGTGCTATTTTCCTATTGGTCATGACGTTGTTTGTGGGATGTGTCTGTTATGGTGTATAAATGTTGATGTATGTGCCTCATTCAGTATGATTTTATCTAAGGACAACTTCAAGCAACCATGGGCCGCGGCGGAATCTCTAGCGACATCGTTATCAGGGGCGGATGTAGCGGCGGAAACAATGGCGGCGGGCATGCGTCATGTGACCTAGGTACATGTAGTGCTGCTGTTCCTGATGCGCCGCTCACGCAGCGCAGAAGGCATGTGTCTAGCGGTGCTGCAGGTCCCTGCGAATGGCTATTCGCCAATCGTTTTGATGCGTATGCTTCAGATTTTATTCTGATAAGAGCGTGTGGTGACAGAATAAATCCTAGCGTGGCCTAACCATACAGCCTGGAGCATACACCCCTATCTGGTGTGGTACAGTGACTGTGTCTCATGGTTTAAGAATTTTTATTTCATCCAGTGGGCAGACTGGTATGGACTGCAACATGTGTTTGCCAAGATTGACAATGTGATCAAAGAGGACGAGGGTATCTCAGATCCTGATGGGGTTAGGAGATACTTGCTTTATGATGACATGGAAACTGCTGAGGAAATGTGTCACTCGTCTGCTGAGCAAGCTGCGACTCAGAGCCTGTGAGACAGGATGGTAAGATTCTGCAGTCCTATGCCAGTGCTAAGTATGATAGTTAGGTGTGCGCGTGTGGGTGTGTGTGTGTGTGTTTAACTGTGTTTAATGATGTATTTCATATTTCTAAAATAGAGACTGACGGGCCCCTGACTCTGGAGGAGGAATTGTCTCGCGGGATTTACCCAACACCATCGCCGCATTCCGGAGATGAAGAGCAGTCAGTGGTCTTTGTGGAGACGATGGAACAGGCCGTGAAACACCTGCTGTGCAGAGCGCTTGCTCAATGCTGGATCGATCGGGAGAAATGGTGCCAAGCTTGCGAAATCGACTGTTTGTCCCAGGAAAATCACGAGTGTCTTTGGGGGTTCCCTGCAGACTTCATGGCGCATCATTTTGACTTCGTTATGGAGAAACTGTGGACAGCCCGATTCATTCCAGCTCTCTCAGCATACCTGCGCAAGAATGGCATGGTTGTTGAAAATCCGAGGATTGCGGGAGCTGCCAAAGTTATTCTGCAAAACCTGAAGACTTCCAAAAAACACATCAACGCCGATGAGGTCTGGGGCTTCAAGAATTTTGCGGAAATTGCAAATCTGTCAGTCCTCGTGGACACTTGGGCAGCAGGGCTAGTGTGAAAACTGTATTGTTCCATGCTTTTTCATTGTTATCTGTTTTTTTGACGTTATCATTAAATACTTTTGTATTTGTCAAGGTATTGTTATTGTTTTTTTTTCATTACATATTTCAGTATTTGTGAAGCTTTCCATCATTATCTGTTTTCATTTAACGTCTCTGTATTCATTAAATATTTGTGAAGCTCTCCATCATTATCTGTTTTGATGTTTTTTCATTAAACATTTCTGTATTCATTCATTAAACATCATGGCATGTATGCTTTATCGTATTACACTGTCTGGGTACCATGCTGATGATTGTGAATAAAAAACATGAGTTTTGAAAAGAAACTAGTCATTATTTTCCACCATGAAGGGGGTCATGCACAGAATTTATCATGATCCATCCCACCCCGGCTGTCTATCTGGTATTAACAAGCTGCGCAATGCAGTTAGAGCAGCCGTAGGGGTTAATCCTGCATTATCTGATGTCAAAAAATATTTATGGTCAGAAGACGCTTACACCTTACATGCACCCAGCAGGAAAAATTTCCCCAGGCGATGAGTGTTGGTGGGAGGGATCGACCGCCAGCATCAGTGTGATCTTGTGGACATGAGCGAATACGCTGCAGAGAAT
Organism: Mastacembelus armatus; assembly: GCF_900324485.2. Taxonomy (NCBI): domain Eukaryota; kingdom Metazoa; phylum Chordata; class Actinopteri; order Synbranchiformes; family Mastacembelidae; genus Mastacembelus; species Mastacembelus armatus. The sequence goes on along the minus strand of NC_046653.1, from coordinate 1,722,954 downwards.
GATAAAGTCCGCTATCTATTAATGTGCATGGATGTATTTCAAAATATGCATGGGTTCGGTGTCTAACATCAAAGAGTGGACCTGTTGTAGTAAACGCATATAAGAGCATACTGGATGAGGGTCGAGTGCCGCTTAGGCTTCAGACTGACTATGGTACAGAGTTTCATAACCGTCACTTTAAACCTTTTTTGTTGAAAAAGCACAACATTGTGCTTTTCTCTACATATAACGAAACTAAAGCCAGCGTCGTGGAGAGGTTTAACAGAACGTTTAAAAGACTGATGTGGCGCTATTTAACAGATGTTAATTCGCGAAGATATATTGATAAAATAGACAATCTGGTGTCATATAACTCAGCATATCACAGGTCAATTAAAAGATCTCCAGCATCAGTGACCAGAGAAAATGATAAGGAGGTGATCAAGGCACTGTACAAGACTGAGGATGAAAATCCCCCGCCACTATTCAAATTTAATATAGGCGACACAGTGAGGATTTTAAAGCACAGAGGAATTTTCAGGAAGGGGTACCTCCAAACATTCACAGATGAAATTTTCACTATAAAAGGACACCGTCCGACAACCCCCGCTGTGTACACACTGTGCGATTTAGCTGGCGAGACTGTGAAAGGGGCATTTTACCACCAAGAGCTCCAGCCTGTGATTGTAGATCCAGACAAGCCATATAAGATAGAGGAAATAAAAGCCAGGCACAGTGGGAGGTAATTGGTGAAATGGCTGGGGTGGCCTGAAAAATTTAACACATGGATGGATACAAAAGATATTCAGACCATCTGAGAGAGAGGCACCAGAGGACACAATGGCCGCACAGTGATCAAGAGCGCACCGGCGCCATCACCGCACAGTCATCTATCATGCGTTGAGAGAGGTGAATAAACACCTATTGTGATTTAAAGGATTGAGGGATCAAAAGGTACATTTGTAAACAGCAGGGTGTCGACATGGAGAAGCGGCAGAAATTTTCATGTCACACTCCCAAGTAATGCATCAGCAAAATTATATCCCAACAACAAGATTTGGAGTTACAGGGTTCAGCTAGCCAGACCGATACAGTTGGACGGCATGTATAAAGTGGGGCTTTCAGAGATCCAGTACCCCGCAACATGGCTCAGCTTCCCCAAAGATGATGCATCCATATTGATAAGAGCCCCTAAGACGGGGAAGGAAAATACGCTCACCATCCCTGTAGGACACTATGACAGTGTAGACAGAATAACACAGGAATTCAACACAGCGTGCGCGCTAGACGCAAACACTATGTTTATAAAAATGCTCTACAATTAGATTTCACACAGAGTTCAAATATCTGGTGCTGAAGGACTGGTAATGAAATTTAAAGGCCGGCTTGCTAGGATACTGGGGTTTGATCCGGATGAAGCCGCCCTTAGGGCGAAAATATTTAAAGCACAACACCCTGCGGATATTCATGCAGGGTTGTATAATATTTATGTGTATACAGACATCATCAAGCATCAGCTGGTTGGGGACTCGTGTGCACCATTACTCAGATGCATTAATATAACAGCAGAGAAACGAGGGAAGATACACACAGTCCACTTTGACAAGGCAGACTACACGCATCTCGCTAAGCACCAGATTGACTGCATAGAGGTGGCGTTTAAAAAACGACCAGAACGAACACATCCAGTTTCTCTTTGGAAAGGTTACTGTGAAATAACATTTCCGCCCCGTGAGACCATGACGAGATGCCCATACACGCCCGATAACGGCGACAGGCTGCTGAGATATTATCAGAATCAGGTCGGTGGTGAATTACACGGTTTTGCCGGTGCACACACCCAATATGGAAACGGTCTTGGCGGGTTATTCCGGAATCTGTTTAGATGGTCAGTTCAGAAATGGCTTTAATCTTGCGAAACCACATTTAAAATTAGCAGCTGCTAATATTGCCAGAGATGTGATGAGCAATATTTCACGCAAGTTGATGAATGGGAGACAGGAGGGGGGAGGTGTTGCTGTGTATGTGCCTCGGGGGCTTAAACGCCCTCCTGGGGAGCTGGTGACAGCGCACAGCCAGACCGAAAAGGTGCATAAAACACAGAGTGGGTCTGTCAGGCAGAGCAGAAAGTCTCCAGCTGTCAAGCGGCGCAGATCAAGATCTAACAGCAGAAGTGCGAGTAAAGACATATTTTAACAATGTCGCTCATTCACAGCCAGTCCGCTGAATGTGTAAAGACGGAGCTGGATCTGTTTACGGTGCCGTGTACACAGACGAGCATTGAAAAATATCCTTTTTTTGAAATCCCCCCGGTTTCTGTGATTAACGACACGGCACCTATTGATTTTTCATTTCGTGTAGACACGATGGGGCGCAGTGACTCTTTTAATTAAATCATATAGGTGTGTGCCTCTGATCGTCTAATTGTTGATTCTGACTTCACCCTGGGCTGACCATGAAAACACCTCTGGTGATCTAGACAGTGCAGACATGATGTGCTCTGCATTTTTTCTCTGTCTCATATCGCATACTTTTTGGCCTTCTCATCAAGCCCTTTGTCATATAAAACAGCCGTCATCTCCCGGTCAAGGTCATTCTGAACAGTCTGTCTTATGTTACCACTGTCCTGGTTTTGCTTTAACATCTCCAGCAGGCAATGCGGGACAAGATACATTTTCTGTGCATGCTCCATATCTACCTACTATTGTTGATGAGAATGATGATCATCGGTAAGGCGGCGCCTAGCAGCGGGAGGAGGAAGCCTCCTGACTGATTGATGAGCTTCCTCTTCCTGATGCCTGATAGTTTCCTCTCAGCTACAAGTCTGATTACTGATTTGCGCTTTTTCAGCTGTGTATACTGCTGGTCACTCAGAGGGATATTTACCTTTAACACATTGAGGGCAATCTCAAACAGAGCGGTAATAAAGTCGTTGTCACAGCTGCTTATGATGGCACGTCTTTGCCTCTGCGCTGATTTATGCAGGAGCTCCAGCAATGGCAGATTTCTACGCATACGGTGAGACATTGTCACTTCCCCCGTCTGGGGATGTACACAACTTGCCGGCTAGAGAGCAGGTTAGTTCTAAGTCTCAGATGGTCAGATGTCTTTGCTTTATAATCAATTAGCAAGTACCCGTATGGTGCACTTGTGGCATCACTGAATGCCTCTAAAAAGTATTTTGTATTACCAGGGTACATCTGACGTGCAATCAGTGCCACCTGGTATCTGTCACGAGGATTTTTGAACAAAACTAGATAGTTAGTGTTTAAGCTAATAGTACGACTGGCCCTCTTACAATCATGCTAAAAGGCTGCATTAGATGCCCATCAAATTCCAACTTAGTATCCATAAGGTAATGTTCTGTAGTCAAGCAGGACTCTGCGTTTGTTGTAGACTACACGACACTGGCATTCTGTAAATGGAACTTTCTCTTATGACGTCTGATGGTGTCAGTCTCTGTGATCATGTGCTTGTCTGATTGCTGATCAGCCACAAATGATTTAACAAGCCTTGCTTGAGACTCCTGAGTCACAACAGATGCGTTAGCTGAATTCAGAGTTACCCCTTTACATTTCACATGTCTCTCTGAGTATGATAAGCATAGCATTTGGGTCCACCTGAGACAAACTCTGTGATAAAATCATCCTCCCCGTCATCATCATCACACAGATGTGATGATGACAGAATCAGTATCACAGTACAGTACACGCTCCTGCAACTTGTCCAATAGCTCGTACAGCATGAGTCTGGCATGGGCAGTTGTCACTGCGCCAATAAACACATTCACATCACTGGCCCTGCCGTCTCGGTCATCACTATAACACCACTGAACCATAGCTACTTCATCAGATATGAAGCAAAACTGTCTGACATCAAAATGATCACTAAACATGAGCTCTGTGAATCGCTCAGCCTCTGTGGTCAACTCACATGTGCCCATATTGGTCCTCATGCTGAAACGCCCCCACAATGAGTTTAGCAGGAGCTTGTTGCAGCACAAGACAGCAATCTTGTCAGGGTTTAGCCTTATACCCTCATGGGCTTCGTAGTCCTGGACATACTTCTGCTTTTCCTCCTCTGTCTTGACATTTTTGGGGTACCCCGAGGCCTCCTGCTTACATTTCAAAAAGGTTTTAACATATTCCCGAAATAATGTGTCTTTTTCGGAAAATGCCACACTTCATCAATGCTCACAAGCCGGTAGCCCTTCTCAATAGCTTTTTCAAGCTGGGAGGAATCCCACGTCCCCGTCAGCTGTCTCTCACAGTCGGTGTGACAGCAGGCACTGCCCTGATTCAGCTCCTCGCAACACTTGCGACAGAGGGGGAACATGAGCTTGGGGTGGCACCTGTATGGCAAAACAGGATGGTACAGACCTCTAGGGGGCAAAACAGTACACTTGACAAAGCCAAAATAATTTTCAATGCTGTCAAAATTGCCTACAATTATTTCGGGATGCCCAATCGGATAATTTTTCTTAGCCTGAACAGTAGGATACAAGCTTGTGAAATCGTAGTAATGCACTTTTTCTCCCTCTGCACACTTGTCACATGCAAGAGCTTCATTGCATTTGTCCTCCCACCGAATAGTGCATCCCTAGGATTCAGACGCTCAGGCTTCTTGTAGTCTGCAAGAAATGCCTTGGCAGCTGGATCTGTCTGTTTTATCAGATTCCACTCACACTCCCACATCACAACCACACTGACACCGTGACGGAGCCGTAGAGCTTCAACTTTGTTGTTAAACTGTGAGTAGAGCCCTACATTATTCTCGGCAGCGGATTCTGGGAAGCATTTTATACAACGGTGATAATAGCAGCCTGCATATTCAAAATGTGTTTGAGGCGGCATCAAATCCATCAATACAGTAGGAGCCAATCTTGTGTTCACCACCTCTCAGAGCATGTCTGATCACCCTCTTTTCAGAATAGGCCACGTATTCGAGCCATTGCACAGACACATCTGAGAATGCTTTATTACATTCCAGATACATCCCATCATAGGTGAGTGGCAATGTGTCCTGAGGCAGGAAGAGCTTCTTAAAAACGCCCATACAACTTGATGCCAGAGTCGTGAACGCAAAAGGGTCAGTCTCTGTACACTGCATGAACGCTGTGCGGTAAATCTTGCAGGCCTTGCGCAATACCGCAACCTCATTTCGACAAAAATAAGCTAGCTTAGCCTGCATTTTAAAAGTATCGTCTTTAACCACAGCATGAATTTCTCCTGCTCACTCTGGGGCATCTTGTCATACCGATAATACTCTGGCGATGGGTACGGGCCTTCATAAAATTCATTTTCAACAGTTTTGAATTTGTGAGGAAAGTACCCTTTGGACATACCATCAAAGCCTAAGGCGGCTGTTGTTTTAGCCAGACTCATAGGCAGAAATCTGTATGAATCGATCCACCGCTGGCTGTAGTCGTCATCATACATCATGATGACACGACTACCTTTCATGATGATTGGGGGGTAATGCATTGTCTCACAAGATACTCGAGCACAACATAACTGTCAAACCCTGCTGCGTTATGAGCTATGAACGTATAGCCCTTGTACTTCTTGCGTCTAAACTGCCTGATAAATGCAGCCACACAATCAAAACCTGTGTAACAAAACGAGTAGGGGTCAACCTTTTCACTCATCTCCATGGCACAAACATAATTCGCTTCATGTCTCCCATCACGGTATCTGGTTTCAAAGTCATACAGAATGTAATTATCAGGGGGTTCCTCCTCTACCTCTTTAGGCGGTGGTGGCTGGATCTAGCACTGATGCACCATGCCCCCTTTAACCCTCTGGGGTCGACGCACGCGCCGGCGCGTTTTGACGCATCTTTTTCTGATAAGGCCGAAACAAACTGAAATTACTCCGTCAATTCTGATCGTACAGATAAAAGAAGTATATCATTCAAATCTGTAAAGGGTCTAGTTTTAGTGGTATACCATCATAATAACAACAAAACATTGTGCTTTTTTTAAATAAAGAAAGCCGACAGGGTGCGCTCTCGGACTTTTCTGTCTCTGCCATTTCTCTTCACAGACGCGTAAATAAAACAACCAGAATCTCAGCGAATACTTGGCTCATAAAAATAAGAATTATATGGCTAGAAAGCTTGAAATGTTTTCTTTTGAGTGAAACAATTCAAGTCAAAAACAAATCATCACTTTTTATTTAATCCGTATGAACGTAAGGAGAAGTCCGTTTCTTCCCGTCTCACCTCATTACAGGTAATGCGGTCCCGCCTTGTACACTGTCCACTGTTCACATGTAAATAATCTCAGGTGAACCAGGTAAATATGTGCACGCCCCCAAGAAATGACACAAAATATCAAACTTCATCATAGAATTTACTCACTTTTTCGGCGCGTTTGGATGATGGCGCGTTACGCACGTGAAGCGGCGCTCCTTACATTCCACACAGAGACAAATAGTTCAGCTTGTCCTCAGAGTAAAAACTGATTTTAACTCAAATGAGGATCGTTTGGCTCCTCATTGTGTTGTATTGTACAGCACTAATCCGTCCCATCTACATTGACTGAAAGGCTCATTATGCGCATCTTTGTCTGGTCGTTCAGTGTGTCTTTTGTGTTCTCAGGCAAATCACATGACTATTCATCCTCAGACACACCCTCTTGCATATGGCCTTTCTGGACAAAAAGTGTCTTAGAAAATTTAAATCAGTGTATTGTTTACTGTGAATGTGTGAACAAGATGACATTCACAGCACTCTGAAGTAAACACTTTAGACTACAACATGCTGGTCTCCAAAGTCTTGTGAACCAATGTTCTGTTTGTGTTTTATGGTCTTATGGTCTCAGTGAGTAAAAAATTGTAGTTTTTCACTAGCCATGCATAAACACTTCTTTCTCAAAAACACAATAATGTATAAACTTGAAGCTCACATATTATTGTAGCCAATTTTGTGCTGATTACAGTGTTATTAGATTTTAGACATTAATATGTTTAAAAAACACTGAAAAAAGCACAAATGTCAGGACATGTCAAAATTTGTCCAGGCCCCAAAAACCCCCTCAGACCCCAGAGGGTTAAGTACACCGCAGTGTCTGCACCACGGGGCTGCACATCTGTGTCTAGGGTTCTGTATGCAAGTCCTGTAAATTTTTCCACACCCCTCACAATATTTAACTGTAACACAGGGAATCATAATGTGTTTAGGGTCAGGTAATTTGTGGTTCTGGAAACACTGCATTGATTTACAAATGTGCTTGCATACATCACATTTGACTGTGGGGCCAGGATGCTGCTGCTGCTGCTCACACGTGGTGAAGCAAACACTACACCTGTGTAGGTAATTATGCAGCAAGGGTGTCTCGTATGTGTTATAACAAAGTTCACAGATATATGAGCCACCAAAAAAACCTTTAGGGTTGGTTATCAGGTAATAGTGCTCACGATGTAGATAAAGCCATATGGTGCGGTGGTGCGGGGATCCGTGTGTCTGGAAACAGATTGGCCGTGATGATTATCTTTGCGTCTATTTCCCTCTCAAATCTAGTGACATCACTAAAACCCACCTGCTGTTTGGTGGAAAGACCTACAGATTCCTGTAGTTCTTTAGCTCTGTGTAATATTTCCAGAGCCCCCATTGAGGGGTTTTCTGCTCTGATAATACACATACTGAAACATAAATTGTTGTCTGAGGTGTCATTATCAGGATCATACAGATGCTTTCCCTTCCTAGACAGAATTACACTATATGGCACACTCCCTAGCTTGAGCCGTGTGCCTCCACCCCTACCTTCTTGCGCAAACTCTAGGTCCCCGTCTGACAATGAATCGTCATTGCTCTGGATCGCTTGAGACACTTCATCAATCAAGGTGTCAACGTGATAGCCATTATTGGACCTCAAAACCACCTGCACATCGCTAACCAGGGTGGGCCCCCTCAACACCACATTCAGCACACTACCAGCCCGTGATACATCAATAGCCCTATTTATAACACTGGTTAATTCAATTCAATTCAATTCAATTTTATTTGTATAGCGCCAAATCACAATACAAATCATCTCAAGGCACTTTACAAAAACTAAAACTAAAAACCCAACAATTCCCTTATGAGCAAGCACTTGGCGACACTGGAGAGGAAAAACTCCCTTTAACGGAAGAAAAAACCTCCAGCAGAACCGGGCTCAGTTTGGGCGGCCATCTGCCTCGATCGGTTGGGGTGAGTGGATAGAGCAGAGAGAAAAGAACAGCAACAATAAACAACAAATAGGGGGTTAGGGTAGGGGAGCTCAGTGCACCGATGGTCCTCGGGCAGTCTAGGCCTATAGCAGCATAACTAAGGGATGGTTCAGGGTTGCCTGAAGCCAGCCCTAACTATACGCTTTGTCAAAGAGGAAGGTTTTAAGTCTAGCCTTAAAAGTATAGAGAGTGTCTGCCTCCTGAACCCTGGTTCCATAGGAGAGGAGCTTGATAACTAAAGGCTCTGCCTCCCGTTATGCTTTTGGAAACTCTGGGAACCACAAGTAGACCTGCACTCTGAGAGCGAAGTGGTCTATTGGGATAATATGGTACTATGAAGTCTTTGAGGTTTGAAGGAGCTTGATTATGAAGGGATTTGTATTTGAGAAGATTTTAAATTCTATTCTATATTTTACAGGGAGACAATGAAGAGAAGCCAATATAGGAGAAATGTGATCTCTCTTGCTAGTTCCTGTCAGGACTCTGGCTGCGGCATTCTGGATTAATTTGGAGGCTTTTTATGGAGATATTGGGACATCCAGATAGTAATGAGTTCCCCACCCCCATACACACCACCCCAACTCTCACTCACTCACTCACTCACTCACTCACTCACTCACTCTCACTCACTCACTCACTCACTCCACTCACTCACTCCACTCACTCACTCACTCACTCACTCACTCACTCACTCACTCACTCATTCATTCACTCACTCACTCACTCATTCACTCACTCACATTTCAGACCGAACAATGTCTTTTGCGGGTACACATCTCTTTCCCATGCTTTTGCGCCTATCCCCCACGTGAACCACACCTTACAGACTAATCAATGTATCACCTTCACACAGACCCCATATATATAGCTTGATGTTTGCCTTGCACTCCTTTTACTCTGAGCACAATGAGTAGGCAACTGACCAAGCCGTAGGTGAATGATCGACCTTGTAGTTGTGTCATATGACCTTCGGCCGTATGTCTTGGACACTCGGGTGAAGAGCGGGGCAGAGCTGTCAATTGATCACCACCTGGTGGTGAGTTGGAAGCGGGACAGACTCCGAATGCACCATGTTTTCCACTTCCATTGTCGACGCGGTGGCTAGGAGCTGTGGCCGTAAGGTTTCGGGTGCCTGTTGCGGCGGCAGTCCCCGGTGGACACCGGAGGTAAGGGATGCCGTCAAGCTGAAGAAGGAGTCCTACCGAGCTTGGTTGGCTTGTGGGACTCCCGAAGCAGCTGAAGGGTACCGTCGGACCAAGCGTGCTGCAGCACAGGCGGTGACGACGGCAAAAACTCGGGTATGGGAGGAGCTCGGTGAGGCCATGGAGAAGGATTACCTGTCGGCCCCGAAGAGATTCTGGCAAACCGTCCGGCGCCTCAGGAGGAGGAAGCAGTGCTCCACCAACACTGTTTACAGTGGAAGTGGACTACAAAAGATTTGGTGACTCCTCTTATTCAACGGCGCCAGCACATTCATCGCACACCAGCCTCTGCCAGTCTGGTTAGGAGTGTGCAAGCCCCAGCCCCATCCGCTCACCTGGCTGCTCTCAGCCAATAAGGACATGGGCAGAAAAGGAAGCGATGTGAGCTCTGTGCCCCTAGAGACAACAACACAAGCCTGAGATGCTGAAAATGTGATGCCTATGTTTGCAAGGCCCACTCTGACCTGAGCGACACGTGCACGCGCATACACATGCAATACATTTTAATATTTCAATATATAGTATTTGTATTTTCATTGCAGTTCTTTTATGTCTAATTCTATAAATTCTATAAATTCATGTTAAACACTACTTTGAGACATTGTTCACAGCTAAAGAATGTTGAATAAAAATTTGGTGGTGAAAAATGGTTTTTGTGCTAATTTAAGAGCAGTTAAAACAGACCGGTCAATTTTGACAAATAGAGTGCTTCCTAATGACATATCCTAAAGGAAGCATGTACAGGGTGAACAGAATCGGTCCTAGCACGGAGCCTTGTGGAACTCATAACTAACTTTTGTTCGCATGGAAGGTTCATCATGGACATGAACAAACTGGAATCTGTCCGATAAATAGGATTGGAACCACTTTAACGCTGTTCCTCTGATACCAATCACATGCTCCAGTCTCTGTAATAAGATGTTGTGGTCAATGGTGTTGAATGCTGCACTAAGGTCTAGGAGGACAAGTATTGAAACAAGTCCATTATCTGAGGCTAAGAGAAGATCGTTGGTAACTTTCAACAGTGCTGTTTCTGTACTATCCCTGACAGTAATTACACCGGCACCATGCTGAAGACCATTAGGACTGGGGGGAGTGTTATCTGTAGACCCGTCTGTCAGAGGAGGGTCTGAAACCCTGGGTCTGGGCCCTCCATCAGACAGGTGGTGACTAAATCAGCATCAGCATCAGCAACACCATCAGCAACATTACATAGCACACCATGATCATCAGAAGGTACCAGGGTCTGCTGACCGGTGACGTGCCCCAGACAGGTGGTGACTAAATCAGCATCACCAACACCAGCAACACCAGCAACATTCAGCATTACAATGCATACCATGATCTGACCCGACTCGTATGAAGGACCGGTGACGTGCATCAGACAGAGAGGTGCTGAATCAGTGTCAGCATCAACAACAACTTCATCATCATCATAATATGCAACATCACATACAGCCCTCTGATCGTATGCATGCTGAACAACGACTGCAACACCGGGGACATCAGGCAACAGAGCGGCGCATTTAGCCACGCCGCCCTGTGGAAGAAGGCCAATTCTTTTCTTGAGCTGCACAAACTTTTGGTGTGTGTTTTCAGCCCATCTGTCGAAATCTGTGGTACTTAATGATGCATTGAGATATTCTGTTTTTGGTGGTGGATGAGCGTTCAACATGTTCATGAACTGAGTGTTTTTTGCACGCATTTCAAAAGCCCAGTGTGAGAATTGATCATGTGACATTGTATTCATTGTTGAACCATTATCAGCAGCACCGCAATACAGGTTATCACACCCTGCCATTTTTGGCTAAAGAGGTGGAAAACAGATTTTGTGCGTCTGTTATGTAGCCGGTTAACACTGGTAGTGCATGCGATACATACGCTTCTATACGTGTGTATTTTGTGTCATGGTGCTTCACTTCGGCACAGAGGTATGACAATAGTTCTAACACAGCGTGTGTTTACAAGGACCGTGTTATCACCATCGGTCTGTGTGCTAGCATCTGATGCACCAGCAGGTGCCACATCAGCAGAATCAATAACTAGAGCTGACACACCGCTAATCTCTGAAGCCGGAGAATAACATTCATCACTGTCTGACTCGCTATCTGATGAGGAACAAGTCTCAGAGTCACTCGTGTATGCAGCACCAGCTAGCAACTTAAGCATAGACAACTGCTTGCCACCCTTCCGGACCGGATCAACAGGAGGAGGAGTGACATTGGGCGTATACAAAAGCGACCTCTCGCGCACAGCCGCAGCCGGCGGTGTGGTGTCCTGACTGTACAACAACAAATCATCAAAGTTTATGGTAGGAAAACATACAGCCACATCACCTTGAGATGAAACAGCCGCATCCTCCTGCTCGCCTCGAGTTGAATCGGATGCTGCGGAATCCTCCTGAAGATGCAGTGGCCATGCTGTAGTGTCCTCCACCTGAGGACACGTGAATTGTAGCTCCCCCTGCTGCTCCAGAAAGTGTGTGGTGGCTGCAGTCTCCGCTGCCCACTCCGATACCCACAGCTCGGTCTCCGTATCGAGTAACGGTGTCACTGTAACACAAATATCGGTCTTCTTCTTCTTCTTCTGCTCCTCCTTCTTCTTTGCAGTTCTTGCAGGGGCGGCTCTCAGTCTCTTGGCCGGATGAAAATCATCTAGATATAAACACTGACAAACCGATTGAAAAGTATTTAAAACAGTGTTATAAACAACCCGTTTATTTAAATGTGTTGAAATGCACGTTTTTATCAATTTCATACCATCACTATCGTAATCACAGAGCTGTTTGCGCCACATTATCACACGTTCACGACGCAGATTCGACGGTCCGGGGAGCTCGTCCTTCCTCAGCAGTCTGACCGGCATCAGCGGACGCTCCGCGACTCTTGAGCGGCTGGGTAGCACAGGCCCACGGGGGCCTCCTCCTGTCCCTCCACTCACTGAGCTCTCGACACCCGCTACATTACCAGATTGTATAAAAGATATTCAGCTACACCACCCCCGATAATACAATACCTAGTCTATTTTTAATATAAACCCACCATCACATGCATACTCACCCTGACTGTTTATTTCGGTTAAAATGCGTCTCTTTAAAGACAGGCGGCCTCTTTGCGGCCCTCCAGGATTTTATGTAAAGAACACCAACAAATTGTAAAAATCACGAGTTTCTGCTAATCCTACTTTAAACACGAATACATATCATGCAGGTATGCACTGCTACGTTTATCCGACTCAGCGCTGGAGCCTGTTGAGCGGACCATATTTCCATTAGAATCACCTCAGTAACAGCCACAGACCGAGATAAAACATATTATAAAAATTATAAAAGAAGGACACATACCTCCAGCAGCTGCTGCTGAATGTGAAGAATCGTTATCCAACAACGAAATGGTTTCGGTACCTGATGGAGTCACGCTATTTTGAAATACATTGTATTCAATGCAGATGATCTGATATACACGCTATTAAATCGAGGAACAAAGGACACAGGTACCTGATGGAAAGATCATCATGGTTGTTCCCGACAGTTCTTGCTATATAAACAAGCGGTAGAAAAGGCTCCCATGCGCCTTCTGCAGGTATTTAAATGCCCGTGACAAGTGATACACACAGACGCAATGGCATTCACGTCAGCACGCCGCATCCCACAAACAATGTCATGACCAATAGGAAAATAGTGCCACCCGGTGGGAGGAGAGCGTGACGTCGATTTTATGGTTTTATTGTTTTTATGACTGTCATAAAAAACGATCATAAAAGTGACCCCTCCCGCCTATGGCCACAAGTCGAACCAAATATATACTACTCAGGATGTGAAGCAAAAAGGGGGGTTTCTTTGAGCCAGTGATCTGCTCTTTATCACATTGAGTCTTGACAATGCAGTACTTGTTAGAGAGCCTGTACCATCCCTTGTTGTTTACCTTAGTAGGTCATGTTGGGTAAAATTGTATTATTCATTTAGCATAGCATTATGTTTAGCTGGATTATTAATATTATTTGTGTCTACATTGTTGTAAGGAGTTGTGCAGGCCTGGAATGCCAGTAAGGAGAAAGGTTAAAAGCATTGTCTCCACTGTGTGAAGAGACACACAGAGTGGATAGAGAAGGTGAAGGCTTCTGCAGATAGAAAACTATGGTTTACATTTACTCATTTAGTATTACAGTATATTATATTAGTGTGAATTTGTACTAGTCATATGTATTAAAGAATGTGTTGTACAATATAGTGTGACTGGACAGAGACTTAGGGGCAAAAGGGACTACGCCCAGAGACTGTTAAACAATAGACAGATAGTAGACAACTCCTTATAAGGAAATGTTGGCTGACCGTTTACAACTAACTTCCTAGTCTTCACAGCCGGACGCTGACCCTGAAGATTGAATGACCAAGTGCGGGGGGTATCAAGATGGGGAATCAAGTCTAAAACCGTGACTTCCCCCACCTGTAGTCAACCAATAAGATGTGACTTCTAGCTGCCTATATAAAGTTATGTTTTCCTTTGTTCTGCATCTCTCTTCTGTGGGGTTGGTTGCAGATTAACAGCTTGTTGGCTGTGATTTTCAACACAGAAGAGGGTCCTTGTACAAGCTTTTTGGAATTTCAAATAAAAGCATATATTTCTGAAAGAAGTCTTTTCCACTGCTTTTTCAACAAAAGAACACGCCTTAACAGTCAAGAGTTTTACGGCCATTAATTGTCTAAAGGGTATCACTCCTGCCTCAATCAGGAATGTGAACATTCTGCTGCTTTAGGTTCGCTGCACACACTAAGTGCGCCATTTGTTGAACCTCTGCTCTTCAATTTGGGCAAAGAAAATTGTGCTTTTAAAAAGAATAACAGAAGTTGTTTATTCCCATTATAATATTACCATCTGTCTGCGTGACTTGCAGACAAGAAAGGGTTCAGTGACACTGGCTAAAGTGACCCTGTGTCACCCATATAAAAGAGAACATTGTGTCTGACCATGTCCAAATGTAATGGTGAGGAGGGAGGAAGGGGAGAGGAAGAGAGGAGTGGAGAGAGCCTGGTGAGCTGAAGGCTGCTCAGCCACCCATCAGACCATGAGTGGGAGAAGTGTGACATGCTGTTGTTGAACGGCAATGCAACCTCCCACGCTCCCAGCCACCACAGCATCTGTTGGTAACAGAGGGCTTGACATGGTCCTTTCCTCCATTATGTTGTGCACATCTCCCTCTCATTTGGATTTTTGTTGATCAGAAGTGTTGCAGCCCTGTCTCACATACAGTATGTTCTTAGCATATTTGGCCTATGTTGGGTTCACTTTCTAATCAGTAGCCTACTTGTTTTTTTATTAGCCCTTTAACCCTCTGGGGTCTAAGGGTGTTTTGGGGCCCTGGACAAGTTTTGGCCTGACATTTGTGGTTTTATTCAGTTGGTTTTAAACATATTGCAACATTACTGGCTAAAGTCTGATAACACTGTAATCAGCACAAACTGGGCTACAATAATATGTGAGCAGAAAGTTTATACATGATTGGGTTTTTGAGGAAACAGCGTTTATGCATGGTTAGTGAAAAACAAAAATTTTTAAGTCACTGAAATAAAACCATAAAACACAAACAGAACATTGGTTCACAAGACTTTTTTGCCATCATCTAAATGCACAGAAAAAGTGAGTAAATTCTATTATGAAGCTTGATGTTTTATGCCATTTCTCGGGGGTGTGCACATAATTACCTGGCTCATCTCATATTATTTCCATATGAACAGTGTGCTCAGTGTTAGGATCAAAAGTCTAAATTGTTTATCATAGAATTTATTCACTGCTATAAGTAAATGTACATGTGATCTTGTTGAGACATTGAACTTTTGACTGCTTTGAATGTTGACCGCTCAACACATGTCAGTTGTGCATATGTTGAAAGAATGTATGCGTTTAGGAAGTGAAACAGACCCGCTCTGGGGGCAAGGAACTTGTGACACCAAGTGTCCCCTGTTTGAACTTCATGAATCTATAGGGACAAAAGCCAGTTTCCTTGTTTCTAAGGCGAACGAAGTATATGTTAAAGGTCTTCTGTGTAACTATTGTGTAACCTTGTTTGCTATAAATAAAGAAGTCTGTGTGAGGCTCGGGGCTGCAGCCACAAACCCAAGAAGAGACGTCTTCTTGCAGCCACGAGCTGATCCCAGCCTGAAAAGATGCAACGTGTCTCTTGTTAAATGATTGAGTAGAACCAACACTCAGTGTGAGGCGGAATCACATTAGCTATAATGAGGTGAGACGAGAAAACGTACTGCTTCTTATGTTCATACGGATTAAATCAAAAGTGATGATTTGTTTTTGATTTGAAAAGTTTCATTTAAAAGAAGACATTTCAAGCTTTCTAGCCATATATTTCTTATTTTTATGAGGCAAGTATTCACTGAGATTCTGGTTGTTTTATTTATGTGTCTGTGAAGAGAGATGACAGAGAAGACAGCGTGCACCCTGTCTGCTTTCTTTATTTTATAAAAGCACAGGATTTTGTTGTTATTATGAGCGTAAACAAATAAAACTAGATCCTTTACAGATTCGACTTATATATTGCTCTATTCTGTATGATCAAAACTGATGGATAATTTAAGTTTGTTTCAGCATTATCAGGAGAAGATGCCACAAAACATGCCAGCGCGTTCGTCGACCCCTGAGGATTAACTTGCATGCTTTTCCCTACTAAGTCCAAGTATGATGACTAAAGCCACATCACAGATAAATGAAAGGTACGCTCAAAAACTGTTAAGTCTAAGACTCTACCAGAGGCCTGGAAGTTTGAGGGTTCTTCGCAGTATCTTAGCTGTTCCTAGCACTGCGCTCTTCTGGACTGAGATCTCTGATGTTGTTCCTGGGATCTGTTGGAGCCACTCTCCCAGTTTGGGGGTCACAGCCCCGAGGGTGCCGATTACCACGGGGACCACTGTTGCCTTCACCTTCCACATCTTTTCTAGCTCTTCTTTGAGTCCTTGGTATTTCTCCAGCTTCTCATTCTTCCTCACCTTTGGAGGTGGAGGATATAGACTCTGGTGCGGGGAGATCAAAGGGTCGGGGATTCGAATACCGACCAGGGCATCACCACTGTGGGTCCTTTGGCAAGGTCCTTAACGGTACTAGCCTTCCTCATTACAAATGAGGAATACTGGAGTCATACCAGCTTGGACGTCACCCGGGTAACAAGGTCCGTGTCAGGTGCTAGGGGACCAGGGCAACCTGATGAGAAATGGGCTACTGGAACACAACACTCATGGACGAGGGCTGAGAATAGAGAACTGTTGGATTGCTACTACATGAGTAACCCCAGCGATAGGGGTTACATGAAGAGGATGTGGGACCTATGGAAACTTCAAAACCCACCATCTATACTAGGGCCAAAACACCTAGTAGCTCAGTGTTCCAACATCCGCAAACGGCAACTGCAATCACAAATGGAGATCGAAGAGATACAACACAAATGCTACAGCAAGGGGGAGCCAGGACGCAAGGTCAGGGGGTAAACAGTACCATCCCCACCTGAGATTGGGTACCAAGCCCCAATAACAAGCCCCCACATGCTCAACACAAGAGCAGCTGAATTGAGAGTGAAGATCGTGAGTAAGATGGACACCTGGAACCTCCGTAGCTGGTTACCAAGGATAAGTGATGTATCCTCTGAAAGTCTCTAGAAGATGTGATTGCAGCATTAGGAACAATCACTACTGTGACCATCAATGAGCCCAACAAGCTCATATACACCATGACAACAGTGATCCTTGAGATGCTTGGCCACCACCATCAAGGAGCAGTATCCTGCATGGAGGAGGTGGTTAGAGGCAAAAATAAGTGCAACACGGAGAGAACTTAGCCAACTATCACAACTGCAGAGAAGAGGGATGAAGTTGGGTAAGAAGTACAGAAAGAGCTGTCCATACCAGAGGCCTTGGAGACTGCCAAACAACCACTCACAGCTCTTGTCACACGCCTGAAGAGGTACACCAGAGAAATAGAAGCAAGGAGAATAAACAGGATGTTCTCCACCGAACCATCCAAAGTGTACTCCACTCCAGCACATTCATTTTTTTCTCCTGTAGCCAATGGCATGTCAACTTGGCCATGTGTTTTGGATTATTGTCATGTTGGAATGTCCAAGTGCGTCCCATGTGCAGTTTCAGTGGCTGATGAGTGCAAATTGACCTCCAGTATTTTGTAATAACATGCTGCATCCATCTTGCCATCCATTTTGACCAACTTCCCTGTGCCATTGTAGCTCACACACCCCAAAACATCAGAGATCCACCTCCATGCTTCACAGTAGGGATGGTGTGCTTTTCATCATAAGCCTTGTTGACTTCTCTTTAAACATAGCGTTTATGGTTGTGACCATAAAGTTCAATTTTGGTCTCATCACTCCAAATGACTTTTTTCCAGGAGGTTTGAGACTTGTCTAGGTGCTGTTTGGCATATTGTAAGTGGGCTATTTTGTGGCTTTGGCATAATAATGGCTTTCTTTTAGCAACTCGACCATGCAGCCCATTTTTCTTCAAGCGTTATGATCAGCAGTTTGACTTCAGGTCAGGGACTCTTATTCTGAAGGATCGTACAGGATCTGGACTAATTACTGGATTAATTTCACCTGTTCGCTCCCCTTAGTCCACAGATATAATTCCCCTCCTCGCGACAGTAAAACTGCCAGGTTGTCTGCAAGCGTCTGCTGACTCCGACCATGATCTCCTGTTCAAATTTACGTTGTCCGTTTCCCTCGCCGAGATTGATGACCCGAGATCTTCCTTGTCTCTTCAACTCCAGCTAAGTGCATTGACTTTTTGTATCAGTTTTTTGGCGAAAGCTTTTGCCCAAGAGGATACTGTTTGTATTTTTCGTTGCTGAAGAGCCACGCTCCGATTGATTTTTGCTCAAGAGGATTGGGTTTTTGTATAAGAACTAAGGCTGATGATTTCTTTTGCCCAAGAGGATTTTGAAAGAACTGAGATTTGACAATTTTGCTCAAGAGGATTTTGTTTTGGAGATTTTGATTTAAGAATTGAATCTTGATATTAATGTTTTTTGTGCAAGAGAACTAAAACCTAACTTTATTTTGATCTTGAACTACTTTTCTCTTGTTCAAGAGGATCTCCATGGGGTTCCCCATGGCAGGAATGAGGACTTAATTTCACTCTGGCTCAGAAGGATTTACTGTTTTGTGTTTTTTCAAGGAATGGAGGACTGGACTACTAGGACCCTCTGACCAAGGGAACCCGCCCCTCCAGATATTGCTCTGCGAAAACCACCTGATCTGTTCATCCATCTGTTACGACTGCTCCGGTGTTACCGGCTGCTGGCCCTGATTATAACCAACCTCTCTAAAGAACATTTGGTCATCATCCTCACTGACTGGTCACACCACAACTAGCCCTGCTCCTGTCATTCAGAAAATAAAACTAGAGTCAAGAACTAAGTGCTCCCTCTTGTGTTGGTATTTTTTCTGGTCTCCATTTCCTTGAGTCATAATATCAAGTGCCTCCTTATTGTGTACCTTGAAACAGCCACATCACTTTTCTGTAGAGAAGTCTGTATGTCAGCTGAAGTTATTTGTGGGTTTTTCTTTGCATTCCGAACAATTTTCCTGGCAGCTGTGGCTGAAGTTTTTGTTGGTCTACCTGAACGTGGCTTGGTATCTACAGAACCTTCCACTTCTTTATCAGAGTTTGAACACGACTGATTGGCATTCTCAAATCTTTGGATATCTTTTTATATCCTTCTCCTATTTTATAAACTGCCTTCTCTCCCAGGTCCTTTGACAGTTCACAACTGTATATATATAATACCTATTGCTTTAGTTTTGACCTAAACGTCTTAGAAAGAAGTTATGAGTGGATAGTTGCATAGCTGACATGGGAGACATCATGTCCCATTTTACCAAAAAGCCTTTGCCAACCCTTTATATTTGTTTGTTTCTGTTTGTTTCTTTGAACCATGGTGGTGGCAATTTTCCAAACCAAGTGGTTTTGGTTTTTGCAGAACTTATTCACGGTCCTGTTACCAGTTAGCCAAACCAATGCAAGTACTTAAACCAAGAGAAAACCATATGCAACACACATTGTAAAAAATTAATAAGCTAAACTATCAGTCATAAGTTTTAATGGTTGAGTATTATCTGTATTTATTAATCTGATATGTGTACAAGAGTAAAAACTAAACACAACTGCTTCATAGACAAAATCAATGAAAAATATGTCCAGAATTCAATGTAATTTACAACAAGCCCACTATTATAATATGTCCCTCCTTTATTTATATATATATATATATATATATATATATATATATAAATCATAAATCAGCTTCATCCACATCATATTTAACATGTATTTGAACCACTGTGCAATACTGAATGGCTTTCAATTTTCACGTTTATTTGAGTTCCAACCTTTGAGAGAGATGTAGTCCTTCTTGAGATCACTGCAACAGATGGGCAAGTCATCCACTTGCTGCAAACTGGGTTATTTATGTGTTTCAGAGCACAAATTCACACAAAAATACCACCCCTGAGAGTAAGGAAATATGGTGTGAAGCAGCAAAAAATCTTGCACCCTTACAAAGTGTCATACTGTAGATGAGAGGATTCCATTTTGTGCAAAGAGAGTCTGAAGTTCTCCAAAATAAAAAAAAAAAACAGCTTTCACATGACCTCAGTGAGCGCCAAGCAGATTCACCACCATCTGCTTGTAGCTTTGACAAGAATAGGAGTGGATTTTTTTTAATATAGCAAAGGAGGCCAGGCAGTGCAGTGACATCCAAATGAGAAGCAGTGTGAACATGCCTGTTCATATTACAGTGAGATGGCAACAGTTTGTGTTTGTGAGTCCATGTGTGTAGGCTTCTATGTGTGTGCATAAAAGAGCAAGAGTGAGAGAGGATATGTGTTGAGAGAAAGTGTGTGTGCATGTGTGAGGAGACATTCTTGTTCATCCACAAGAGTGTGGAAAGGTAGAAGATAAAAGGCAGGGAAAGCCATCTCCCACAGTAGAAATGACAAACACCATTCCACTCAGGCTCCCCTTCATATCAAGAGCTTCACATCTCATAAGAGTTATGTTCACCAAGAACTTAAGATCTCTTAATATTGTCTTTTTGGTAACACAGTTGATAAAGACGAGGACATAGGAGGGAGCTGGAGGTGTATTTCTCTTGTTTTTGAGGATCCAGAAAATGCACACTAGGGTGGAGAGTTACATGGACTGGAAGACTAAGATACAGACAAGTCGGTGAGTTACATGGGAGACACAGGGAGACAGAAATCAAGGAGACATGCAGACACAGGTAAGTACACACACTTTGACCAGGAATTGTCATGCTTTTAGCTAATTTTAATGTGGATCT
Organism: Mastacembelus armatus; assembly: GCF_900324485.2. NCBI lineage: Eukaryota > Metazoa > Chordata > Actinopteri > Synbranchiformes > Mastacembelidae > Mastacembelus > Mastacembelus armatus. The sequence goes on along the minus strand of NC_046653.1, from coordinate 1,702,206 downwards.
CGATTTCGTCAACACAAACCCCCTGAGTCCGAGTACGTGAGGGAAAAGAGAGTTTTATTGGTAACTTTACAAAGTCAGGGAAAGTCAGTGAGATGGGTGACCAAAGAAGATGGATCCAAAGCAGGATGAAGCGTATGAGGTGGGTGGTTACTCTGAGGGCCGGACACGGTACTGCCGAGATGGTCCTCAGAGATGGAGTGAGTAGTCCAACGGGTGCCCACAGAGCAATATCTGACGGTACACTTCTTCCTCTGAGGTCAGACGGGTCCAGTCGCCAAGCCACTTGAAACTGCAGAAAAGTAAGGACTAAGGTTAGATAAGGAAACCCTTAGTTAACATAATGTGATGCACCTGTGCCTCTCTGGCATGGGGAGAGCTCGGTGCGTCCACTTTACTTCTCTCGCTCTCAAAACAAACGAGAGATCGTCCGTCGCAGTCCGTAACTAAATAATCCAAAACAGAGAAAAGCGTCCCCCTTGTCGAGACTCATTCATCCTCGGGGGTCCGCAATACATGAAAGAAGACTGTCTCCACTTGAGCAGCTCCCAATAGTCAACATGAAAAAACGTGATACTTGCTGTGAGCTGGAGATTCCTCCGATCCTTCCAGCGGCCGTGCAAAGAGAACCAAATACACTGAAGATCCTAATGTCCTTCTGAGGGCATGGTATGCAGACAGCTCGGTGGCTAGTGCCAGCTCGATCCCTGCTATATAACTGAAAGACTTTCAGGGTCCACAGGTGAGGCACATCAGCAATCACGAAAAGCACACATCACTGTAAGACATTCATTTCCCGTTCTCCCTTCACAATAAAGCAGACGCTGAAGAACTTGATTTCAGAAACACAAACCAGGAGCAGTGACTGCTGAGACCACGATTAGTTGACAAAAAAGGAAAATATATGGGAGGACAAAATAATCAACTTACTACAGAGAAAGATATTGTACAGCAAATAGAGTTAGGCTAGTCGACTGCCACCATCCAAGGCGGAAATATGATCTGGTGCTGAGGTATTGTAGAGCGCTATCTTATAAAGGACTGATGATGCAGGATGATGAGTCTTAGGTGTGTCTCATTAACCAGGTGTCACGTTAACTGAGAGTACCCTCCCTTGACGGGCTTCTCCTGGAGCCCCACCAGGTCTATCTGGATTATGCCTGTGGAAATATATAGTCAAGGTCCAGGATAAAAGATTTTGGGATCCACAATCTTTCTTCTTTCTTCATGACACAAGATGCTCAAAGGATGGTGGTTGATTCCAACTGAATAGATCCACAAGAGGGCATCTGGTTTTGTGTTTCAGGAACCGAGCCGATAGGAAATTGAAACAAGTAAAAAAGTATAGCCCCCTTGGCCTGTCTTGACTATAACTTCCAAGATGGCGGCACACGTATATGCTGTGGCTTCTCTCTCTCCTGACACAACAGTGTTTTTGTGTTTTTTGTCTTGTAAGCTGCAGTCTTTTTGTACGTCTTTGTCACATCTAGATGTCCCTAAGTGCACATACAGTCGTGAATTTTTGCTTGATGTCGACAGAATCATATTCACAGAGTTAAACTCCGTGCTCACAGGAGATCTACGTGACCGCGGTCTGCTCCGGAAGTCCATATCATCACTGACTCCCACTCCTGCATCTTGCCCACAGTGGAGTCGCCACAAGTGGCGTGAGAGGAAGCCGAAGAGAGGCAAGTACGGAGGTATCCGCGCTAGGCTAGCGGCTAACCCACATAAGCCAGCCATCCCTGCCATCATACTGGCCAACGTACGCTCTTTGGACAATAAACTGGACCACATCCAACTACTACGCTCAACTCAGAGGACTGTGAGAGAGTGCTGTGTTTTTGTGTTCATGGAAACATGGCTCATCAATGCCTGGTGCCATGATGCTGTTGTGGTCAGCAAACACTGCTCACCTATGGTCGACCTTATGGTTATCAAGTGCCGGCTGTTTTCAAGTGGGGAGACGGGGGAGGTCTGCAGACTCCTGAAGGCCCAGAATGCTGCCTTCAGAGCTGGAAATGACATAGGCCTAAAGACAGCCAGGCCCAACCTGTCCCATGGCATCAGAGAGGCTAAGAGGCAGTACTCCACCTCATCGATAGCCTGTCATTTCAGCGACAGCAGAGACACTCAGAGCCTGTGGCGGGGAATACAGACCATTACGGACTACAAGCCCCCACCGCATATCGGCAACAGCACCACCTCCCTGCTGAATGAGTTGAACAATTTCTCCACTCACTGTGAGGCACAAAACAGCACCCCAGCAAATAAGATGATGCTGCACAGAAACTAACAATGTATCAAAATCAGTGTCGTTATTAATCTTTGAAGGTAAAAAAAAAATATCCAGTCCTCAATCACTTTTTATATTGAAAATAAGTCATTTGTCAATGTGACATGAAACTGGCATTTAAAGAGTTAAAATCCTGGAAATTTTTTTTAATATTTAGTAGTTCTGATCAGAACTGAAGTTGATTAACAGATTTGCAAAAAACTTGAAAAAATATTTATCTATTTTTACAGCAGTTTATTCTAGTGGATGTTTTCATAGTGTTTTCCAACAATGCACAAGGGTTAATTTTAAAACAGAATGTATTCTGTTTGGCACCTCCAACCTCCCCAGTATTGCAGCTCCTGATCTGTATTCTTTGACCGCTCACTTTAACCAAAAAATTGGGGATGACCATAGACTCGTTTACTTGTTTTGGCATCACTTGTTTATGGAAACTCAAATTTCCATAAACAAATTAACTCTGTTGTCAAGGCAAGCTTTTTTCAGCTATGCCTCCTTGCAACGGTTAAGCCCTTCCTGAGCCACAGTGACCTGGAGAAAGTCATTCACGCTTTTAATCCTGGTTTGCTAATTGCAAAGCTCTTTATGTTGGCACTAACCAAGCTTGTCTGTATCGCTTGCAACTTGTACAGAATGCCTGCTTGCTGACTAACACTAAAAAGCATGATCATATCACCCCTGTCCTGTACACCCTCCACTGGCTCCCTGTACAGGTCAGAATTCAGTTTAAGCTTCAGTTGTTTGCTTTTTGTGCAATTATTGGACTGGCAACTTCATATTTATGTGACATTTTAAGCTCTCACCAACCCAGCAGAGCTCTGTGTTCTGCTGGCCAACATCTGCTAGAGGTCCCACAGGCGAGGTGTAAACAGTGGGGTGATCATTCCTTTGCAGTGGCAAGTCCCAAACTCTGGAATATTCTGCCTATTGAGTTATGCACCATCACTAACCTCCCTCTGTTTAAAGCCAAACTTAAGACTCACTTATTCAGAATGGTATTTGGCTTATAGCATCATGCTGTTTTTCTGTGTTTTTGGTGTATTTTACATTTCTTTTTTATTGTATATATGCATTTTTTAGTCAGTTGTTTTTAATTCTGTGAAGCACTTTGGTCAACTTAGGTTGCTGTAAGGTACTTTGGTGATGACCCAAAGGCATGCCCTAATGGCCAATACCCAATGACTGAACAAGGGGTGGGCATAGCAAACCCTCTATGCTGGTTTGTGTTTATGAGTCCATATGTGTAGCAAACGTACACGCCCCTTAGAGAGACCTGTCAATTAAATTTGTCAATTCTTCCCATGTAGTAGTGGAACGAGGCGACTACTTCCTATATTGCTTCAAACCACTGCTGGCTCTAACAAGCCTTGGCTCCTATTGACTCCCATTGAAAAATCAGTGCCAATTGCTAAGTCACCATTGTGGCCACTGTAATCATTGTGGCTTTGTCGTCTTCATTTGAACACGCTATTCCTAATTTACATATTCTCTAGACACTGCCTTATTATCCAAATATGGTACTTCTGGCTCCACAAACGCAACAAGGCAATGTCTATAACAGCCGAAAATGGCGACTGAATTGGCTTAATTCTTGCAGTGCATAACACTATGGGTGATGTCACACTGTATAGGTACATCCCCTGTAATTTGGGAAACATAGGAATAGCTGCTGAGAACACGGTGAGTTCTCATTAACCAGGTGTCATGTACTCTCAGCTGTAGCATATGCACATGTGCACCCACACACATACACATAAGCAGGGGCATAGCATGAAATTCTGAAATTCTGCTCACTTGATCACCTGATCATGCATATTTTTCCCGTTATAAGACAAAAATAATAAATATGATCTTAGTTTAACTGCCACATTGAAAATTTGAAATTTAAAAAATGCAACACAAATAACTTTTTTTTTCCAGGCTTTATCAGGGCCCCTCCACCGCAATGGGCCCTGAGTAAACATAACCCAGTCTGCAGAGGAGCCTGGATGGATACCTGAAATATTAATTATTTTATAGTGACAGATTTTCCATTTTAATGGTTTTTTAAAAACTTTTTTGGGAATAAAAAAAAAATAGGTCCTGGATTCCTGGATGTTCCAAAAAACACGTCTGTATATATTCATGCTGAAATAGCTTTCATAGCAGGTCTAAAAATTGTCTGGCAAAGACAGTACTTGAAAATGATTCATGGACCTACCATCATGGTGAGTACCTGGGGCTGGAACATGTGCTTGAATGTGTCACAGAAGACATTCAAAATGTATCAGGCTGGCTATAACTAAGAGGATCAAATCAATAATTCTGACAGGCTGTTTTACCAATACTTTGGAAACTGTATGATTAAAAGTAAAGTTTTAGAAATTAATGAATGACATTAAAAATGTTTAGCTAGATCTAACAAAGTTGAATAGATGGGCTACCTCACAATCTGTGTGCAAATACATAAAATAATATACAGTATCTTCCCTGCATATATAATTCATTCATTCATTATCTATGGGAATTTTATTATCTATGGAGAAGGGAAGGGGAGCTCAGTGCACCAATGGAGAGTCCTCAGGCTGTCTAGACGTATAGCAGCATAACTAAGGGATGGTTCAGGGTTGTCTGTAAGTCTACCCTTAAAAGTACAGTGTCTGCCTCCTGAACCCAGACTGGGAACTGGTTCCACAGGAGAGGAGCTTAATGGCTAAAGGCTCTGCCTTCCATTCTACTTTTGGAAACTGGGAACCACAAGTAGACCTACACTCTGAGAGCGCAGTGCTCTATTGGGATGATATGGTACTATGAGGTCTTTAACCCTCTGGTGTCTAAGGGTGTTTTGGGGCCCTGGACAAGTTTTGACATGCCCTGACATTTCTGCTTTTTCAGTTGATTTTAAACATATTAATGGCTAAAGTCTGATAACACTGTAATCAGCACAAACTGGGCTACAATAATATGTGAGCAGCAAGTTTATACATAATTGTGTTTTTGAGAAAACAGTGTTTATGCATGGTTAGTGAAAAACAAAAATTTTTAAGTCTTGAAATAAGGCCATAAAACACAAACAGAACATTGTTCACATGACTTTTGAGAACTGAATTTTGTAGCCTAGAGTGTTTGCTTGAAAATGATGTGAAAATCTTGTGCACTCATTCACAGAAAACAATATACCGATTTAAACTTTCTAAGACTCTTTTTGTTTAGAAAACACATATGCAAGAAGGTGTGTCTGATCATGAATAATGTGATTCGCCTGAGAAGCCAAAGACCCGCATAATGAGCTGCATGTTTTTTACTCTGAGGACAAGCTAAACTATTTGTCTCTGTGTGGAATACAAGAAGCGCTTCTTCACGTCCGTGACGCGCCATCATCCAAACGCGCAGAAAAAGTGAGTAAATTCTATGAGGAAGTTTGACGTTTTATGTCATTTCTCGGGGGTGTGCACATATTTACCTGGTTCACCTGAGATTATTTACATGTGAACAGTGGACAGTGTACAAGGCGGGACCACATTACCTGTAATGGGTTAATCCAGAATGCTACCAGAGTCCTGAATCCAGAGTTCTCCTATATTAGCTTCTCTTCATTGGATCCCTGTAAAATACAGAATAGAATTTAAAATCCTTCTCCTCACATACAAATCCCTTCATGATCAAGCTCCTTCATACCTTAAAAACCTCATAGTACCATATTATCCCAATAGAGCACTTCGCTCTCAAAGTGCAGGTCTGCCTGGGGACTTATCAATGCACTGAGCTCCCCTACCCTAACCTTCCCTTCTCCTCCTCTCCTCCCTCCTCACATGTATATTCCACCATTAAATGTCATTAACTTTGTGCTCTCTCTCCCCTAGTTTGTGCTGTCTCCCTCTCTATGTCCTCTCTCTCTCTGTACCTTTTGCAGGTGTCCATGGTCCTGGAGCTGTATATTACTGATGTGCAGTTACTGGCCCCACCAACCTGCAGTGTCTATTTGTTGTTTATTGTTGTTCTTTTCTCTCTCCTCTATCCACTCACCCCAACCGGTCGAGGCAGGTGGCCGCCCAAACTGAGCCTGGTTCAGCTGGAGGTTTCTTCGGTTAAAGGTAGTTTGTCCTCTCCACTGTCGCCAAGTGCTGCTCATAAGGGACTTTTTTTTCTTGTTTGTTTTTTGAGATTATTGTGTTGTGATTTGACGCCATAGAAATAAAACTGAATTGAATTTAGCACAACACGCTGGCAACAGGAAGTGAATTCCCTTACCCAGGAAACAGCATCACAGGGGTGAAAATATACATGATTAATCTGGCATTGTTCAACGTAAATATGATAAAAATTCAAATAATTTTCTGTGTAATATTATTTACACCCAATATGGAAAAAAGATAAATACACAAAAAATATAAATTTTGTTTTTTCATAACTAATTCTGAGGTACTAATAGTGGATCTGTGTGACTTTTTGTTGTAGGCATTGTAATCATTGTAAACATGACCAATTTCCAATCTCCCACTATAATCTCCCGGCTATAATTGACGGTCTACTTGTCTGTGATGCTTGCATCAGCATTAAAAACTTAATACCTTAATTGAGTGAAGCAAGACTTGTGAATGAATAGAAAAAAATGCTATCACTAGCATGCCTGCTCACTCAGACAACGTCCATAAAAAGACAAATGAGGAAGCGCTACTATAAAGCACGAAAAAAAAATTACTTAGCCTACCTGCTCACCCAGGCCACAGCCACACACAAACAACAGAGAAGGGCTGTGAAACAGCACACTTCCAAACAAAAAGACTGGACCCCGTCTACTGGTGCCCTTTCCGATGCCTGCTTAAAAACCTTCCAGCAGTGTACATGGCCACACCCTTTACTAAAAATTAGTCCACTGGATCCATTAGCCTACAGAAGCTTTGTAAGCTGGTCCTGGGGATTTATTGGATGGAGGATCCAAGTGGTCATTTCTGCATGTCTGGTTCTGTGCATACAGTCGGGGCTTGCTGTTGCGCAATGGAGCTATTCTGGATTTTGACCACTGGTTGACTGAATCTTTGTCTGGCTGGTCAGTCTGAACTGGGTGGTCAGACAGGTATCCTCAGGATCTTCTCCATATATGTTGTTGAATCCACCAACACTTCCTCGAATATGCTTTTCATCAGGTTTTCTGGATACAACATCACAGAAGAGAAATATTGTTTGAAGCTTTTGCACTACAAGACTAAGAAAACATGTAGGTGTTTACAGTGACAACTACTATTTTTAGAAGACTATTTTTTGTTGTTTTATTACTTTTTCAAAACTAATTTTTTTACTCAAGTAATCGGTTGTTTGTTTACTTTTCTTTCTGTGAATATGAAAAATATTGATGTATGATACCTCCAAAGTAATAAATGTTGGTGTTTGTTTTAACAATAACTTCCTGTTATACTTACACTGGTTTTTCACTGTTTTGGCAATGCACTGCCCTTTCCTTGCCTTGGGAAGTGGTTATGTGGTCATCATAGTTCATATCTGAAATTATTTCTAACTTCTCCATAATTCCTAGAATTACTTAATATACCAATTGATTGAGTTATTTGTATAATAAACTTATAAAATTGTGCATAAAACATTTAACCCCAAAATGCAATCTGCTAACATGAATAATATACATAAAATTATTTCCTTTTACAATTATTATAATAACAATAAAAAGAATTACATTGCATGACATTATTAGAATTACATTCTAACACCCTTTTAAGCTTTATAATTACTCTTCCATAACTGTTGTGAAACATACCTTTCTTCAGGTGTCAAACATCATAGAAGTGTGTGATCTGTCACTCCTGCAGAAATTTCTGAATTTGGGTATGAAGTTCAGTCACTATGCTGTCCAGTCACTCTGCATATCTCCAGTTTAGCCAGGGTCCTCTTCAGCTCCTCCTCCTCCTCCATGTGATAGCTGCCACCAACCTCATTACTGTGTGTAGAACATGAGGACATTCAATTATAATGTGAAAAAATGTATGTGTAGCATTTATTTTATTGTTGGATTCACAAAACAAAAGTTGTCTATCATGACAGCTATGTAATCAAATACTGTGGAAAATATAAATATTAGCTGGAAAATAATGTCTTAATTAGACTTAATTTAGTATTTTGTTTCTATTCTTAGATTTTTAATCTTGAAAAATGAATTTGACATTTCAATGGCCTCACTTTTTGTAATGAAAAATTCACTTAAAAAATACAAATAAATGTGCATTTATTTCATTAGTCCACACAATAAGAACATCATTCAACATTCATGTATGTAACATTTTATTTTCTTAAACTTTTTAAAAAATGACCCTGTGACAGGGTGGTAAGTGAAGTGTGGTTCACTGTGACGGGGTGGTATGGACAAAGTGTTTCTCTATATGAACTGTCATCTCTTAGAGGCCAGAAGAACCTGCGCCAACATGGTGCATACATTTTACAAGGGCATGTGTTTCTGTATCCATGATAATCCTAGGATAAAGGTAATTGTCATATTTAATCACACACCACTTTCCAATTAGATTTCCACTTTCAGAATCAGTTGGTTCTGTTGGCAACTTTTGGGCTGTTTTGTTAAAAGTGGAATGGTGTGTGGTGAAGCACTGACATCTCAGCTGCTTTGGAGCACATGCAACTGACTTCCTGGTAAAGGAGTGAATGTGACCACTTGTTGGGTTTTCATTGTGGATACTGGAGGAATCTGGCCTGTCATCCTTTCCATTGCCCACTTCCCAGCTTTGGATGCTACATAAAACAACTGAACAGTTGTAGATGTTTCTGTGAGGGCCTTATATAGCTCGTTGGCATTGGGTATGTCACGGCCGTTGGTCACCAGCTTGTCAGCTGTTTTTTCAAGGTTCCTCCAACACTGTCAAGGGCCCCCTTGCCTTGGCGTGCCTCAAAAAAGTTCCATGTTCCCCCTTTCAGACCTCTTCTTGCAAGCTCTGTGCTGAAAAGAAAGAAATTTCCTTTCTGTTTGTACTGGGTACACAGTCCATCACTCAGAAAGTGTAGAACAGATACATGTGAGTATGTAGCTTGTAGCTAATTCAGCACCGGATTCATATGTTCCCATATAGCTGGAGTGTTTGGAGGATGACACTGTGCTAAAACAGATAGGCTCTTTGCACATGGGCGTTTTGTACATAGGTGGTGAAAGAGTAGCTTGTTGGTGTGAGGAACCAAATTGGACAGCTTGAACCTCTGAGCTATATTTGTGTAGTTTTCAGAGAAGTCGATGTGGATCACTGCCTCCTCTTTTGACAGGTTCTTTTTCAAATCTATGAAAAAGGAGTACTGTTGATTTATGTTGAATGTGTGTCTTTTGAATTTATGAAGATTGTGGAATAACTCCACAAGATTGTCTTGTGTGTTTGGCTTGTTTTCTTCAATGTGATCATGACAGTGGTAGGACCCTCCCTCGCATCTTCCTTTGTTTCTCTGCTGTGGCCCATTGAGTGAGTGCAACCTTTGTTGAGCCATCAAATCTGGAGAGCTGTACAGTCTTATCTTTGCATTCCTCACACTCATCATACATGCACATTTTCCTGGAGGTGTCGCAGGTTGTCATTTCAAACTCTCGAGATCTGAAGAATCTATGTGCCTCAAATTATGTAACTTCTCAACAACAAATCTGAGATTTTCATGGATCTTGCACTAAAGTGTTCTGCTCAGAGAGACTGGGATGTACAACCTAAAAAGGGCGAAGCTTACAGAAAAGGGAGTATGATATGTTGTTTGTTCAGTGAGAAACTTTTTGTGAAGATTTTTCATTGTGTCAACCAGAAACCTTTTCTGCTTCTTCACCTTGTTCCTGGTAATTGTTTGTTGTCTGTCATCTTGGCTGAAGAAGGATTTGACTTTGGACTTGAAAGCAGCAGTCCACCTGTTTGTGGGATTTCTTTTGGTGGAACAGATGTCTTCACTCTGAACACTGCAATGCTTCTTTGGAAATCCAAGGGCATTTTTAGCAAATCCTTGTAGCCTGTACTTCTTCATAGTCTTCCCCACTGTTTCCTTTGCTATTAGTTGTTTTTCTTATTTTTTTGCTTTACAATACTTATTCTTAATGTCTTCAATCAAATCTTCATGAAAGAGTAGTGTTTTTTTATTTTGGTGCTTACTCTGCCTGTCAGTTAATTCTTTTATTTTTGAATGAAGAGTGTTATTCTTCTTTAAGCCCTTATATCTTTTTAGCTATCTTTAGCTAGCAGCCAGCGAGAGTACAGAGAGTGTAGCTTGCTTTGCTTCACTGAGACCTGCTGCATGAAAATATACCAGACAGCTCGCACAGTTGTCGATGATCTCCAGACAAAACACCCCAGTGCCCTCATACTAATTAATGGGGATTTTAACCATGTCAGTATTTCGGGAACTCTGACCAACTTCAAACAATATATGGACTGTGCAACACGAGAAAATAAGCTTGTGGGCGCAGGCGGGGGGGTGTCACTTTTTATGACCCTTTTTATGACCATCATAAAACAATAAAACCATAAAATCGACATCACGCTCCCCCCCGGGTGGCGCTATTTTCCTATTGGTCATGACGTTGTTTGTGGGATGTGTCTGTTATACTGTATAAATGTGGTTGTATGTGCCTCATTCAGTATGATTTTATCTAAGGACGACTTCAAACAACCATGGGCCACAGCGGTATCTCTAGCGACATCGTTATCAGGGGCAGAAGCGGCGGCGGTCGCGGTGGCGGAAACAATGGCAGCGGGCATGCGTCGTGTGACCAAGGTAGGTGTGCACCGATCTCAACCAGCGTGGTGTTTAGAACAATGCTTATGTCATACAGTGGGCCAGTCCTGATGGTCTAGAGTTATACAGGGTATTCGCTAATCGTTTTGATGCATATGCTACAGATTTTATTCTGATAAGAGCGTGTGATGACAGAGAAAATCGTAGCGTGGCCTAACCATACAGCCTGGGGCGTGCACCCGTATCCGGTGTGGTACAGAGACTGTGTCTCATGGTTTAAGAATTTTTATTTCATCCAGTGGGCAGACTGGTATGGACTGCAAAATGTGTTTGCCGAGATTGACAATGCGATCAAAGAGGACGAGGGTATCTCAGATCCTGATGGGGTTAGGAGATGCTTGCTTTATGATGACATGGAAATTGCTGGGGAAATGTGCCACTCGTCTGCTGAGTAAGCTGCAACTCAGAACCTGTGAGACAGGGCGGTAAGATTCTGCAGTTCTATGCCGGTGTGAAGTATGATAGTTAGGTGTGTGTGTGTGTGTGTGTGTTTAACTGTGTATAACGATGTTTCTCATATTTCTAAATAGAGATTGATGGGTCCCTCACTCTGGAGGAATTATCTCGCGGGATTTACCCATCAGCATCGCCGCATTCCGGACATGGAGAGCAGTCAGTGGTCTTTATGGAGACAATAGAACAGGCCGTGGAACACCTGCTGTGCAGAGCGCTTGCTCAATGTTGGATCGTCCGGGAGAAATGGTGCCAAGCCTGCGCAGTCGACTGTTTGTCCCAGGAAAATCACGAGTGTCTTTGGGGGTTCCCTGCAGACTTCATGGCACGTCGTTTTGACTTCGTTATGGAGAAACTGTGGACAGCCCGATTCATTCCGGCTCTCTCAGCATACCTGCGCAAGAACGGCATGGTTGTTGAAAATCCGAGGATTGCAGGAGCTGCTGAAGTTATTCTGCAAAACCTGAAGACAAAAAAACGCATCAACGCTGATGAGCTCTGGGGCTTCAAGATTTTGGCGGAAATTGAAAATCTGTCAGTCCTCGTGGACACCTGGGCAGCAGGACTAGTGTGAAAACAGTGTTGTTCCATGCATCCATTAAGGGTCTAGTAAAGCTTTTTCATTGTTATCTGTTTTTTTGATGTTTTCATTAAATACTTTTGTATTTGTTAAGGTTTTGTTGTTTTTTCATTAAATATTTCTGTATTTGTGAAGCTTTCCATGATTATCTGTTTTCATTAAATATTTGTGAAGCTCTCCATCATTATCTGTTTTGATGTTTTTTCATTAAACATTTCTGTATTCATTCATTAAACATCATAACATGTATGCTTTATCCTATACCTACCCCTATACTGTCTGGCAACCATGCTGATGATTTTGTGAATAAAAAACATGAGTTATGAAAAGAAACTAGTCATTATTTTCCAACATGGAGGGGGCCATGCACAGAATTTATCATGATCCATCCCACCCCGGCAGTCTATCTGGTATTAACAAGCTACGCAATGCAGTTAGAGCAGCCACAGGGATTAATCCTGCATTATCTGATGTCAAAAAATATTTATGGTCAGAAGACGCATACACCTTACATGCACCCAGCAGGAAAAATTTCCCCAGGTGACGAGTGTTGGGGGGAGGGATCGACCGGCAACACCAGTGTGATCTTGTGGAAATGAGCGAATACACTGCAGAGAATGATAAAGTGCGCTATCTATTAATGTGCATCGATGTATTTTCAAAATATGCATGGGTTCGGTGTCTAACATCAAAGAGTGGACCTGTTGTAGCAAACGCATATAAGAGCATAATGGATGAGGGTCGAGTGCCACTTAGGCTTCAGACTGACTATGGTACAGAGTTTCATAACCGTCACTTTAAACAGTTGTTGAAAAAGCACAACATCGTGCTTTTCTCTACGTATAACAAAAGCCAGCGTCGTGGAGAGGTTTAAAGGGCGGATGTGGCGCTATTTAACAGATGTTAATTCGCAAAGATATATTGATAAAATAGACAATCTGGTGAGGTCATAACTCCGCATATCACAGGTCAATTAAAAGATCTCCAGTATCGGTGACCAGAGAAAATGAGAAGGAGGTGATCAAGGCGCTGTACAAGACAGGATGAAAATCCCCTGCCACTATTCAAATTTAATATAGGCGACACAGTGAGGATTTTAAAGCACAGAGGGGTTTTCAGGAAGGGCTACCTGCAAAAGATCTCCAGACGTAACCAGACGTTCTGCCGCGGTGATTGTAAACACCAATCCTTCCACCTTGCCTGGGGAGCACTGGCTGGCTATTTTGAGTCTGGTCAGCTGGTCACAGGGCTTCACACCCACAAAATAGGTTCTGTCGCCAAATATCCTTTTAGCCGCACCAGTCAATTCGATCGTATTCATATCTCAATAATAGTCTACCAGCACCTGTCTACTGCTTGATACTTCAATAAGTGAATCATAGACTGCGTAACAGATTAAGTTAATGGTGCATGCCAGAGGAGTCCGGAACCTTGCTTCCAGTCGGACATTTCCGGTTTTGATTAAAGACACTTTCGCCCCTCCCCCGCCATCAGGCTCCAGGTTAAAGCAGAACAGGGCGTACCCCTGACCAAAATCTTCCCGGGTAATGGCCAGAGACCTGTCTTTAAGATGCTGTCTGGATTAGCTGATAATATTCACGCATGTACTGACCTCGGGGAAAGTGGGGCTGTAATGCCTTAGCGGGGTGGGCCTGGCTGTCAGCATAGAAACATAGATACTCTAGGTCCATATGCTCAAAATTAAATGGATTTCTGGCAAAACTCCCTGTATAGGCCTCATTGTCCACGAAGCACAGGATGACAAATTTTGGAATGTGACCCAGATAAAGATTGTCCTGACAGCACACCCGGGTTGTGGGAGGAGTTGAGTGAGTTTTCAGCGCTACTCTGTTGACGCTGTATTTCGCGTTAGTGTGCTGCTGTGGGCGAGTCTGAGGCTGGGTGAAAGTGTGACCATTTTCACAAAAAGACTGGCGCTCAGGATTTTAACACAGAATTGTGTATTGGGTGCGGCCATCAGGCAGAATTCGTCTTTCGCCCTTTCATGAATGAATTCTATGAATTTCATGGAAATGTCGACTCCGTTTAGTAGGAACTTTTCCTGAAAAAACAGGTCCACGTGTACCGGTGCAATTAATTCCACAATCCTGCTGTTTTCTGTATAGTGGCCTCTGACCCCTAAGCCCCTGTTTTCACCGTCCAGGGTGTGATTATTCATATGTCCGCATGTATCTTTCACAGATAGAGCGGTGCTGAACTGGGACTCCAGTGTGTCCCTGCCATAATTGATTAAGCATTCAATCACACCCCGATAAGTATATGTGTTTGAGGCCTGGGTGATTAGTCTGTCACCTAGCATCACATCCACCTGCGAAAACAGTGTGCATCCTGGATAATTCACAAACCCGACGTCTGCACCCTTTGCAATGTTTGTCCCGTCTGGATTTGTGATTTTCACATGTAAATACAAATGAGTATCATTTAGATCGAGATAATCTTCACTACTACACGAGATGAAAAAAATCAATAGGTGCCATGTCGTTAATCGCAGAAACCGGGGGGATTTCAATAAATGTATATTTTTCAGTGCTTGTCTGTGTACACGGCACCGTAAACAGATCCAGCTCCGTCTTTACACATTCAGCGGACTGGCTGTGAATGAGCGACATTGTTAAAATATGTCTTTAGTCGCGCTTCTGCTGTTAGATCTCGATCTGCGCCGCTTGACAGCTGGAGACTTTCTGCTCCGACTGACGAGCTGCTCAGCGTTTTACGCACCTTTTTGGTCTGGCTGTGCGCTGTCACCAGCTCCCCAGGAGGGCGTTTAACCCTCTGGGGACTGGTAAATATGTGCACACCCCCGAGAAATGACACAAAATATCAAACTTCATCATAGAATTTACTCACTTTTTCGGCCCGTTTGGATGATGGCGCGTTACGCACGTGAAGCGGCGCTCCTTACATTCCACACAGACACAAATAGTTTAGCTTGTCCTCAGAGTAAAAACACTGATTTTAACTCAAATGAGGATCGTTTGGCTCCTCATTGTGTTGTATTGTACAGCACTAATCCGTCCCATCTACATTGACTGAAAGGCTCATTATGCGCGCCTTTGTCTGGTCGTTCAGTGTGTCTTTTGTGTTCTCAGGTAAATCACATGACTATTCATCCTCAGACACACCCTCTTGCATATGGCCTTTCTGGACAAAAAGTGTCTTAGAAAATTTAAATCAGTGTATTGTTTACTGTGAATGTGTGAACAAGATGACATTCACAGCACTCTGAAGTAAACACTTTAGCCTACAACATGCAGGTCTCCAAAGTCTTGTGAACCAATGTTCTGTTTGTGTTTTATGGTCTTATGGTCTCAGTGAGTAAAAAATTGTAGTTTTTCACTAACCATGCATAAACACTTCTTTCTCAAAAACACAATAATGTATAAACTTGCTGCTCACATATTATTGTAGCCAATTTTGTGCTGATTACAGTGTTATTAGACTTTAGACATTAATATGTTTAAAAGACACTGAAAAAAGCACAAATGTCAGGACATGTCAAAATTTGTCCAGGCCCAAAAAACCCCCTCAGACCCCAGAGGGTTAAGGATGTACCCTTATATGTGTAGCCACAATCGAACACAACTCGCAGCTTCCCTTTGGTGGGGTGATGCACTCCAAGGTGGGAGATGTACCACACCTTTCCTTCCATAGGAGCCTTCTCCTTTATAGGAAACTTTTCTGCATATCCTTGCTCTAGCATGTTATCGATAAAATCAGTGTAATGGGTTTTAAATTTAGCACCTCGTTCAAACCTCCTCTTCAGGCCTTGGAGTCTTTGTAATGCAATACAGAGGTTGTTTGGTAAAATAGGATCTTCAACTCTGAAAGGTAAGTCAATGCAGTAGTGCCCCTCTTCTAGCACTGTAGTATCCTTCACGATGTTCATGAATTTAATGTCCTCTCTTGACATCTCAAGTTGCTCATCATATGTCCTTTCATTAAAATCATGATTGTCCTGCTGTATTAACATATTCTCCAAGTACTCCACAGATATACTATTTGCAGTTACAACTGTGCAGCCTGCTTGGACATCATTACCTCCAGAGTCTCCAACACGGAGAGGTCCATTTATAACCCATCCAACTCTCGTCCTCACTGCGTATGGTCCATCACATTGACTATTAATCAGTTCCCACGGGTCCAAAACTTTGGAAGAATCAGTTCCAATGAGCAAATCCACGTCTGCATCCACTTCATGTAACTTAATGCTGCTTAGATGGGGCCACTTAGCAACATGTAGGACAAATGGGTGCTTCCTGTGGCACACTTGACAATCCAAACGACTCCTACAGTCTTTGCTTGTCTGTCCAGACTTCAAGCATCCAAAACAAATTCCTTTCTCCTTTAAGAAGTGTATTTTGTCCTGTTGTGTCCTTGATTTAAACTGTGAGCATTTGTCCAGAGTGTGATTTTTACAAGTGCAAAACAGACATTGGACCTACTTACTTGGAGATGATGTAAGAGTTTTGTTGTTGTCCTCGTCTCCATCCTTTATTGCAGTGACGCTTGTGGCAAAAGTACCACCCTTCCTCTTCTGCTTCATGTGTATAGAAGCCTTTACAGGGCTGTTTAAAGACATATCATTGATATTTCCAAACAGTGGGTCTGAGACAATTTTAACTTGTTTTTCAATTAAATTCACAAGATCAACAAACACAGCTCTGCTTCCTGTTTGTTCATGGATATCACAGGCAACATTTCTCCATTTTTCCCTCAGCTTGTATGGAAGTTTCATCACAACAGTCCTGAGGTTTACTGGCATGTCCAACTATTTGATATGCTGCACTAAATCAGAACAACCTCGAAGGAATAAGGCAAATGACTGCAGAGCATTTACATCCTCTGGTTTTATTGAGGCCCAGTCGTAGATCTTGTCCATGTAGGCAGAGGAGATTTTATGTTCACTGCCAAAATGTTCAGTAAGAAGTGTTTTTGCTCTTCGGTACCCCTGTTCGGATGGAAGATGCTGACAACTTTTCACAATATGTCTTATTGCCCCCTAGTGTACTGTTCTAGGAAATACAAACAGTCACTGAAATTATTAGTTTTATCTTCAACACAATTTTCAAAGGCTCAGAGGAACGATTTAAAATGCAGTGTGTCACCATCAAACACAGGTATATTTCTCACAGGTAGAGCAGATGATCAATTTTGCTGAACTAACAGAGCAGTGATCTCATTTTGGCACTGCATGATGTTTAAAATATCCGCAGTAGTATGAGACTGATGGGTTGTATTATGATGAACATTATGAGTCACTTGTGCTTGTTTACTTTGGCTTTGAGGGACGTAAATATCTGGTGATTGTAATATGTCAACGCGTTTTGTCTTGACGCTGACAACGTGACAGTCCGAAGGAGGTTCAGAGTTATTAGATGTGGGTACAAAGTGGTCAGCACATGGATTTAGTTCATATACCCTTTGTGCTTTTGCCTTTTCCAGATAAGAATTAATTTCATCCGATATTTTAGAGCCACACTTTGAGTTTAACTCCAAAACCTCAAGCTTTGCATTAGTCTCCTTCAATTCGGCCTCCAGTGCCAGTTGTTCCTTTACCCTCCTTAGTTTCTCCCGTTTACTCCTTAGTTCCTCCTGTTCCAACTTTATTTGCTCCTCCTGTGCTTCCAAAAGATGTTTCTGTTTTAATGTAGCCACACGCTCTATTAATGCTGCCTTCTCAACTTGCACTTTGATTTTAGTAGAGGCAATGGATGACGCCTTAGATAGTTTAGAGCCAACATTAGAATGTTTTTTGGGACAAATATTTGATGCACTGTCCTCGAGCCGTGTATCATCACCGGAGTTAATTTGATTTTCAGGAGGATTATCAACATTTGGAAGTTCATATGAAT
Organism: Mastacembelus armatus; assembly: GCF_900324485.2. Lineage (NCBI taxonomy): Eukaryota > Metazoa > Chordata > Actinopteri > Synbranchiformes > Mastacembelidae > Mastacembelus > Mastacembelus armatus. Next base: position 1,684,253 of record NC_046653.1, on the reverse strand, counting down.
GTTCTGCGTTAGACAACCAACTCTTTACATCCTCGATGAAATTGAAGAATGTCGTCTCCTTTTCATCGAAATATTTTACCTGTTTCTCCATTTCATCCATAGGTAAACCCAATGACATAAACGACTCATGATGTTGCTTAGCTTCCTTAAAACATTTTATCAATTGATCCAGGAGAGATTTCACTGCATCAACATTGTCCATAGATTGCATTAAGGTACACAGTTGATTCATATACCTTTTGGCTTGTTTACATTTCATTGATCTCTTTTCCTGACAGGTTTGCACAAAGAACGTCATGCCTTTAGCGCTATAGCTTATGCGCCGTTTTGTGGAAAGTGCAATCTGTGTGTCACTTGCGGCTTTAAATGCCTTATCCGACATTGTGTTTTAATATTCTACAGTGCACAAGTTACTTGCAAGTAAAGGAAGACACGTATCATGCAGCATTTTCACTTACAGAAATGGGTATTGCGCGCAACCATGCGCATCACCTCCATTGTATAATAGGCTTTAGGCCTTCTTAAGTCCAGCATAGTCCAATTTGCAACAACAGTCCGCGGTCCAGTGATTTATACTTCCAGAACTACGGTATCCAGAGAAAAAACTTTTCACGTTCAGAAAATTGGATTATATAGTGTACATTCGGCATCCAGGCCGTCGATCCTCCACTCATCGGCCCAGCCTTTGTCTACAGCGTCCACATGAATAATCCTGATAGATCATCCAACGAAACACATCCACTTTCCAGGTAATCCAAAACTAAACATCCAGGGGCAGGTTTTTACTTTATGTTGTGGCCATTTATCCTTAAGCAAGTTGTCCACGTATAGTTTGTTCAAATGGCCACTGAGGACCGTCAAACTCAGGTTTACGCAGGTCAAAAAATATGAATGAATGTTCATACCAAGAGATATAATTTCGTGATGATTTATTTACACATCGATCAGCAAGCTTACAGACGACAAATGTGCATGCATCCTCTCTGTTCCTGGTAAAAAACCATGTGCCCTCGGTCCCTGCAGACCCTCCCACTTTGACCTACTTATCAATTCACTGGCACACCTGTACCAAATGAACTAAACTAAACAATAAACACAAATAGCTCCAACAGTAAGATTGCTCAATTGAGCAAAGCAGGACACTTCAAGATAATACTTAGCTCATGTTAAAGCCGCCTAGAGAGACTACAAAATAACAAAGATAACTGATGCAAAGTTAGGATTTCAATAAGTAATATTTTATTAAATTTTCCATCTGTGGAACAAGAACAAGGCACAATTGAGGGCTACAACAGCAGAAAACTGTGTGAAGTAATTCTGAATATAATAAAAGAGCAAGTGTGTTTAAAAATGTGTGTGAAAAACAACTGCATACACTCTGGATCCTATACTAGGAGGCATGGTGAGCCTGCAACATAAAAGAATGAAAAGTACATGTAGTTTTTCAATAAAGTGTGTGTATGTGTGAACATACACTACCGTTCAAAAGTTTGGGGTCACTTAGAAATGTCCTTATTTTTGAAAGAAAAAATTTTTTTCAATGAAGATAACTTTAAACTAATCAGAAATATACTCTATACAGTGTTAATGTGGTAAATGACTATTCTAGCTGCAAATGTCTGGTTTTTGGTGCAATATCTACATAGTTGTATAGAGGCCCATTTCCAGCAACTATCACTCCAGTGTTCTTATTGTACAATGTGTTTGCTCATTGTGTCAGAAGGCTAATGGATGATTAGAAAACCCTTGTGCAATCATGTTAGCACAGCTGAGCAGAGTTTAGCTGGTTAGAGAAGCAATAAAACTGACCTTCCTTTGAGCAGGTTGAGTATCTGGAGCATCACATTTGTGGGGTTGATAAAACACTCAAAATGGCCAGAAAAAGACAACTTTCATGTGAAACTCGACAGTCTATTCTTGTTCTTAGAAATGAAGGCTATTCCATGCGAGAAATTGCCAAGAAACTGAAGATTTCCTACAACGGTGTGTACTACTCCCTTCAGAGAACAGCACAAACAGGCTCTAACCAGAGTAGAAAGAGAGGTGGGAGGCCCCGCTGCACAACTGAGCAAGAAGATAAGTACATTAGAGTCTTGAGAAATAGACGCCTCACAGGTCCTCAACTGGCAGCTTCATTAAATAGGACCCGCAAAACGCCAGTGTGAACATCTACAGTGAAGAGGCGACTCCGGGACGCTGGCCTTCAGGGCAGAGTGGCAAAGAAAAAGCCATATCTGAGACTGGCCAATAAAAGAAAAAGATTAATATGGGCAAAAGAACACAGACATTGGACAGAGGAAGATTGGAAAAAAGTGTTATGGACGGACGAATCGAAGTTTGAGGTGTTTGGATCACACAGAAGAACATTTGTGAGATGCAGAACAACTGAAAAGATGCTGGAAGAGTGCCTGACGCCATCTGTCAAGCAAGGTGGGGGTAACGTGATGGTCTGGAGTTGCTTTGGTGCTGGTAAGGTGGGAGATTTGTTCAGGGTAAAAGGGATTTTGAATAAGGCTATCACTCCATTTTGCAACAACATGCCATACCCTGTGGACAGCGCTTGATTGGAGCCAATTTCATCCTACAACAGAACAATAACCCAAAGCACACCTCCAAATTGTGCAAGATCTACTTAGAGAAGAAGCAGGCAGCTGGTCTTCTATCTGTAATGGAGTGGCCAGCGCAGTCACCAGATCTAAACCCCATTGAGCAGCTTGACCGTTTGGTACGCAAGAAGTGCCCATCCAGCCAATGCAACTTGTGGGAGGGGCTTCTAGAAGTGTGGGGTGAAATTTCTCCAGATTACCTAAAAAAATTAACAGCTAGAATGCCAAAGGTCTGCAATGCTGTAATTGCTGCAAATGGAGGATTCTTTGACGAAAGCAAAGTTTGAAGGAAAAAAATATTTCAAATAAATATTATTTCTAACCTTGTCAATGTCTTGACTATATTTTCTATTCATTTTACAACTCATGTGGTAAATAAAAGTGTGACTTTTCTTGAAAAATACAAAATTGTCTGGGTGACCCCAAACTTTTGAATGGTAGTGTGTGTATATATATATATATATATCAGTATATATAGTTATATTTTCTTGATTGTCTTCAAAACTAATAGGTTGAAGTTCATTTCAGTCCTTAGAAAACAAATTAAACATGCACTGTTTACGCCATGGATGATGGTGCTCAGTGACTTGAATGAAAATCCCTGCCACATGAACCAAAACATTCATTATAGCTTCAAGGTTTTCTTCCTTGTGATGCCAACTGTACATGTACATTTGCTCTGCATCTGCTCCCCCCCCCATCTTCTTGCTTGGCTCACAAAAATAAAACTTACTTCTGTAGACTCTGGTAATGGTTTACAAGTATTAATTTGAACTGGAGGTGCAGTGTTAGCTGTTTTATAGATGCCTCTTTTCTAATGGTTATATAATGGTTGAAAAATGCTTTATTGGTCAAAGGGGATTTTTTTATTGGAATTGTACGAACAACAACTGGCAAAAAGTACTACCAACAAGACTGTCAGTGCCATATTTACTATTATAAATCAGTGAAATAGATGTGTGATACTGCCACCTATCACATCACCTGTTTGTGTATGCATGCAGGTTCTTTGCACATGAGGAACTCTCATCAAACAAAATGTGTTCAAAAACTCAAGGGTACCTTTGAGGGTATTTGGAAATCTGGGTTTCCAGATACTGCAGAAACTGCTTTTATCTCAACTCTCCTGTTCTTATTATGTAGAGTGAGCATAAAGCCAGGATGCAGTGGTGAAGACTATACAGCATAGCAGCATAGCCCACAGCCCAGTAAGCATACCAAAGCATCTTTATTATGCCAGGCAGTGGTAGACTAATAAGGTGATGTGTTTCAACTGTAATTGACCCAGTTAATGAGACCCTTGTTTTGTGGTTTCCTCCCCTGTAACCAACTGTGAGGGTGCTCAAAACAAGTGCCAAAAACTCCCATCTCTGCCAAATGAAATTGGCTTATTAATTCCAATTATACTGATCATTGAACACTCAAATGAAAAATGAAGATGTTTCAACTTGACTAATTGGACCCAGGAGTGAGCATATGTTTGTGTGTGTATGTGTGAATGAGAGTAGAGGAAAAACGATTGTAGAACAGAGCCTAAAACTTTTGTTAGATTACACAACAGTGTATGTAGGGATGTTAATTGTGGGGTGAGAGGGGATTATGTTTTTCTTTGCTGGAAAAAGTAGTTGTCAGATGTCATCAAACTCTGTTAGCCATACAAAACATTTCAACTAATGTCACATGGGTGCCACAGAAGGCCATCTGCAGTTTCTCTTGCTAAAGTGTTACTTTGTGACACCATGAACGTGTGAAGGTCTTTCCTACACCTCAGAGAGGAAGAAAGCACACTTTGGTTTTGGCATTGTTTGGTTTGTTTTCCAAATAGCTGATCTGTAAAGGAAGGTGTGAGCTCACTTCCAATCAGTGTTTGGTGCATTTTATTATCTTACCAACCAATCACACAATTTTGTGATTGCTGTGACCCAGGGGTCATTTATTGTTGTTTATTTTTATGAACTGTATGTTGTGTGGTGGTTTCTGTAGCAGTCTTTCTCTCTCCCCCCTCTCGATGTTTATAGTGTCTGTGTTTATGTGTACAGAGCAGGAAATAAGCCGTAGCTGGTTCAATTGTATAAGGCCATTTGAATTGATTTCTTCCACTGAACTGACCCTTACGTGGGATTGATTGGGCCACTGTTCAAGCCTCAGCTGATTGCTTAACGATGGGATTTGGAACTTTCCTTTTGGATTTGGAATTTTCCTGCGTTTTGGTTGTTTCAGAAAGGGTTGAACAAACTCCAAAGTTAACTCTGAACTCTGGGTTGACTAACTCCGACATGGGGAACTCAGATTTCAGTAAACCAGATCAGAATTCCATCCCCTATTATCCACTTTTTGGTACATTTATATGTCTGCCTGGTGTCTGTAGAGACATACCAAGCGAGGCAGAGATGCGCCGCCTCCTTTTTTCCTTTTTCCTGTTTTCTGAAGTGAAGTCGTGAAATGACAGGTTTTCCACTTCCTTCTCTTGTCTACGTAGACAAGAGGAAAGAACCTCTGGCTCTGCCCAAACTCTGCCCACAGAAAAGTTCAGCAGAACTCCGCTGTCCGCCATTATTGGACCCTGGCTCCGACACAGAGAGGATGAACCCAGAGGAGACAAGCTGAGCACAGAAGCTGCTCTGGTGTTGACTGTAACAACAGGAGTCTGTTCTCACTATAATCAGCACAGGACAAGAAGAACCAGTGAATACATTCATTTACAGTGGTGAGTTTCTGTATATTTTATTTCTGTTTTTTTATAATGACATGTTGACGTTTGCCACGTTAGCTGCATATTGTGGGAATTATTACTTTTATTACATTACAGCTTAAGGTATAAGGCATTATTAGATTACCTTTATCATATTATAGCTTAAAGTATAAGGCATTATTACAGTCTACTCATGAAGCATTTTGGTATGTGCAAAACAGTAGCAGTTTAGAGATGAACATGTTTTTCAGTAATTGCAAGGTTTCTTACAGGGCAAGAAGTGGACTAGGCATAACATTAGATAAGATGTGCCTGTTGCTTTTGTTGTTGTACTCTGTCTTGCAGGGCAGGTTGACCTCTGCCTGGAGGCATAGCAACAGCAATACTTCAGGACATCCCATCGCTCTCAACCTATGGGAGAAGAACACGCCAACTTCCTAAAGATTGCACATTTCATTCTGTAATATTATCACTGGGTCGAGGAAAGAATAGTTAGTTAGTCAGACTTCGTGCCCTGACAAAGAAAGTTTGACCCAGAGCTCTGTAACTGCTTTATTCAGTGTGTTTTAATAAAGGGCTAATTTGAGACCACATTCATCTCCTCCACTTCATCAGTCAAACGAACACGCAGAACTGAGGGAGGACTTTCCAGTTCGAACAATAGTTAGCGCTAAAGCTGCCCAGCTAACGTCCTCTGGCTACTCATAGCCTCGTCCTACTCTGAACAGGACAGGCTGCCTGTTTGCTTTAGAGGAGACTCAAAAGCATTATAGATAGTGTTGGGAAAATATTATTAGTAGTTACATCCTATTTAGCTTGTTAAATATTGTTCATGCACACATTGTTGCAAAGAGTTATGCAGACCTGACACGCTAAAGAAAGAAGGTTAAAAGCAGTCTCCACGGTGTGAAGAGACATACAAGGTATTAAAAGGTCCCTGCAGAAGGAACACACTGCTTACACTCACATTAATATTGCATACTAATATACCTTTGTAGATGTAGATATGAATAGCAGGTTAAGAGTGTGTTGTGACTCAGGGTAATTAGACACTGAAAGCTGAAGGCAGAGAAGAGACTGCACCTCGACACTGCTGAGTGGTGAACAACTCCAAATAAGGGAGGGACAGATAAGACTGTAGGAATGACAGATAAGACTGAAGCTTCTAACTTCCTAGTTCTCCCAACAGGGCGATAGCCCCCAGGGATTGGGGGAGACAACTGCCAAGGGGCCGGGACCAGCCTGAGCACCAACAAAGGGCATGTCAAAATTTGTCCCGGCCCCAAAAACCCCCTCAGACCCCAGAGGGTTAATGAAAACCCAGAGTTTGTTAAACCCCTCAGGGTTTTTGGTTTCACAAAGCAGGTTCAGATTGACTTTGAGTCAGTTACTGCGGTAACTTACTCTGTGAACCAAACCTGCTCACTGGCAGGTTTTTATAAACCCTGAGTTGTTTCTGAGCCAATTGGATTCAGACTGAAGAAGAGGGAGGAGACATGGCGTGCCCTTTTGCTTCGCAGAATTGTTGCGAGACTAATCAAACACCATTTTCTGCCAGTTGGCTTCATTATCTTCATGATATCCTCAGCCCTTACATATCCCATATGATTTCTCATGGACACGCTCTAAAATCAGAACAAATTATTTCAGTAGCTCCTCATATTTGTACAAGTGGACATTTCCTTTATATTATTGGTGATGCAGAACACAATTCAAAGGCAACTGCGTGTCACCTAGTCAGGAATGTGACCCTTGCGCTCAAACGTCTGCTGTACAGCTTTGTGGTCTTCCCCAGTCACAGACCCAGGTGTCTTATCAAAGAGAAATTCTACAAAATTGCAGGTATCACTATAAGCAACAACTGGCACATTCAGCCTCTAGCTTTGACACTTCATGCAAAAATCAATTTGTATATTTTAGGGTTTTCAGGGGTGATCAGCGGCATAGATGAGGGCTAAAAAAACTAGTGATCTGACCATCATACAACTAAACTGATTTCCGGGTAAGTGAATCACTTCCTATTGCACACACCTAAAAGCTAACTAAACTCTCTAAACAATTCATGAACCGCTACACATTCTGGTACTAGTCAAGTACCTTTCTATTTTGACCAGTATTTATTGCTATTCCCAGACTTAGTGTTCGTTAGCCTACCAGTTAGCGTAGCTAGCTAGAAACATGGCTTATCCCTCTCTCTCTTTCCTGCTTGGTGTTTAGTTATTCCTCTGCCTCCTTGAGTGCTAATGATACCTGTAATACCTGCCACATTTGGCCCGCGGACCTGGAGTTTGACACATGTGCTCTAGGCTATAAGCCACGGCCATTAGCTGCACCTTGAGCCAACGTTGCGTAATATCTACAAGATATTAACAACACAGTACGACCCTTTAGGGTATGTTTTACCCTTTACAACACAAGCTAAGATGCTGGTGCAGAAGCTCTGGACTAAGGATTGAGGGTGGGATGACCCCAACTTACCCAGGAACCTGTTGCATGACTGGGAAATATGGGAAGGCGACCTTCCACACCTCCAGACTATCGAATTACCCCGCAGCTATTTCCCACCAGGTGTTGACTTTAGCTCCTCCACCACTGATCTCCATATCTTTTGTGAAGCTTCGGAGGTATCATATGGGTCAGTTGCCTACCTCTGCCTGGAGGAGTTATCTGGCAGGGTCCACCTCGCTTTTGTCCTTGCCAGATCCTGGGTAGCACCGAAGAAACAACTGTCTATGCCCTGCCTAGAACTTAGTGCAGCTGTTACCAGAGCCCAACTCGCTGCCTTGCTTCAGAAAGAGCTCACTCTGAAGATCCGAGGTACTGTACTATGGACTGACTCGACAACCGTGCTTTCTTGGATCCATTCCAAGTCCTGTAGATACAAGGTTTTCGTCGGGACGAGGATTGCTGAAATACAAGAACACACCCAGTCAACGTCCTGGAGGTATGTTGACTTGGCATCGAACCCAGCTGACGACATCACCCGAGGGTTGACACTCCTTCAGCTGTCGGTAGAGAACAGGTTCCATCAAGGCCCTGCTTTCCTGTTGCATGGTCCCCAACCAACTGTCTGATAGCTGAAGATGAGTTAAAGAAATCGTCCTTCCTCGGTTTCACCTCCTCAGCTCCAACTCATGGAATACCCCCAGCAGAACACTTCACCTCCTACGAAGAAATGTTAGAAGCCGCTTGTCGAGCCCATCATGGGGCGGCTCCCAATCCTGATGGCCCCACGGCGGACGAGTATATGTCTGCAGAAAATAGGATCCTCCAACAGGCACAACAGGACAGCTTTAAAGAGGATCTGAATCAGTTACAGAATGGGGAACCAGTGCTCCCTACCAGCCGGCTTTCCACACTGTCCCCTTAAATTGATAATTCTACCAGACTAATCCGTGTTGGGGGGCGGTTGCGCCGAGCAAGCAATTTAGAGGAAGGAATAGTTCACCCAATAGCATTGGACCCGAAGCACCCAACCACACAACTGCTGATCAAGCAGTACGACGCCAAGTTACTTCATCCTGGAGCTGAAAGGGTATTTGCGGAGTTGAGGCGCAAATACTGGATACTTAGAGGTCGTGAGGCTATCCGTAAGCATCAGCGCTCCTGCTTTGAATGCCAAAGGTGGAGGGCCACTCCAACTACTCCAAAGATGGCTGACCTTCCCCCAATGCGCCTCTGCTTCTTAAAACCAGCCTTCTACTCCACTGGAATGGACTGCTTTGGCCCTTTTTTGATTAAACGAGGCAGAGGCACAGAGAAAAGGTGGGCCATTATATTCAAATGTCTCACCACAAGTTGTGTACACCTGGACATTTTGCAGATCCTAGACTCAGACTCATTCCTCATGGCCCTAAGAAGATTTACAGCTCGGAGAGGGACTCCCTTTGAGCTTCTATCAGACCAGGGCACTAACTTTCGGGGAGGAGAGTCAGAGCTCCAAGAAGCATACCGGAGTATGTGTGACACACTGAAACAGTGGCTGGCAAAACAGCGCATACACTTCAGGTTTAATCCACCAAATGCACCCCACTTCGGAGGAACCTGGGAGAGAGAAATCAAGATGGTGAAAGCTGCTCTCTATGTGACCGTTGGATCTCAGGCAGTGACGGAAGAGGTTCTGAGAACAGTCCTAGTGGAAGTTGAGGGAATACTTAACTCTAAGCCTCTGGGTTATGTCTCCACTGATCTTGCAAGACATTGACCTGGTAACACCCAACTATCTGCTCATGGGGCGGTCGGACCCCACACTTCCCCAAGTGGTATACCCTGAATCAGAACGCCTGAGTCGTCTACGCTGACTCCAGAGTCAGGTGTTGGCAGACCAATTTTGGACCTACTTCTTGCGACATTACTTACCTTCACTACAGACAAGACAGAAGTGGCAACGGGAGAGCAAGAGCCTTAACATAGGTGCAGTGGTGATGGTAATGGATGAGAAACTCCCTAGAGTACTCTGCCCCATAGGACTGTTGATAAGGACCCTTGAAAGTGCAGATGGCCGGGTTAGCATCTTCATTTATTCCTAATGTACCGTGTACTGAGCTATATTATTTACTTTCTGTTTAAACACGCCCCCCGCCCCCAAAAACGGGCTGTATGTAAATCGTCTCAGAAGCTTCTGTCTGCGTAACTTGAAAACCTGCAGTAAAAGTTCAACGCTACCAATACCAGTCTCCGTGTCCTAATCCGACACTCCATAGTGGTGAAAGTTCCCTGATCAACACACTCCTTCGTTACAGTGTCTTTAAATTGCTGTGACACTAACATTTGATTTAGAGCTGATTTTGGTTCATATCTCCCCTACAGAATGTGTAGCTTTTACTTATGCAACTCAACTTTTTTTCTCATCCCAAACTATGTTAACAGTGGTCATTTTACCATGGCTACTCTCATGAGTGCCAGGCCAGACCTAAAAGTTGCACAACAAAATCTATTTGTCTGTCTGTTAAATACCTGGAACTGAAAGCTTGGTGATATGATGAAAGGGCATCATGGTAGATTGAAGACAGGTTATGTCTGAGCCCCCCACCCCTGTTAAGGGAGGGTTTTTCCACTTGGACATATATAGTTTCTCTGACCCCTCTCTCAAACCACCTATCTTCTCTGTCCAACATATGTACCCAATATGTAGCCCAATACTGCAAAGAAACACTGGATGAAAGACATCCTGTAGTGATGCTGACATTATTAACTGATTCATGTGTTGGTGTGGCTACTCTTGTTATCAAAGCTACACATGCAAGTAACTTACAGAATATGTGAGAATAGAGATAAGCCCATGCCACAGGGAATGGAAGCTGATTTCACACTGCCAGCAAAATCTCTGATGTCATAAAATGAGTTACTGTAAGAGTCCAATAAACAAATATGGTTATAAATTTTAGTGATTAAAGGATTATTTGGATGATGTATTTTGTCTGGACTGATTGGACATACACACAGTATGTTTGTATGTGTGCTTGTACATGTACATATTTGTATATACTTGTAGCTATATGTGTGTGATATACTCTGAGGTATAACTGCAGTTAATTGCCCTTAAAGGGACCAATAAAGTTATCTGAATCTGAATCAAATGTATGAGTAACAAATAAATCAACAAATAAATCCTGGGTGGAATGGCAATGCTAAAATGTAGTATTTTAATAAGTTTAATAACATTGGTAACACCCTGGTTTTTCCTACTAGTGAGTAGGTCCGCTGAAAAAAAATAAATACTGGGGAAATAGTAGACTCACCCAAACAGGTATTTACACATTTTTTCTATTTGATTAGCTCCATCTACACAGGTGGAAGCTAGCTGGAGCTATTTTGTGAAATCATCACAAAGACAAAGTTGTCCCATCATAGTCTGTTAACACCTGCTCAGCCCTATTTTCCCAATCAGCTTCTTCCTTTATGTAACACAGGCCTAGACAACATTTTCAGCTAAATTAAGCCCACTCATTGGATATTTGCTTTTGGTGCTGTCATTTATGTATGTATCTTGGACTCATGGGTGTCAGTGCACCCATCAGAGCTGCTTTGTAATACACTGTAATATGGTGGCAGTCTGGGGTGCTTGTGTATGTGGTAAACAACTATCAATTATATACTATTTAACAAATATTAACCATGGATGTTCTGTCCCAAGAATTGGGACCTGCACCCCCGCTGCATGGGAGTGGAACACACTGGCAGAGCCCTCACTCCAAAGGCGAACTGCACATTCTGCAAGTGGCTGCCCCTCGAGGCTCTCCGCCAGAGAGCTGACTTTTTCATTCTTGCCACCGAAGAGTGCTGGCAGACCGATGAGAGGCCTCCTCTCTCTGCTCTGCCCTCCGTTCCCAAGGTTTCCCCCTTCTCTCTCCCCGCCGAGAAAACTCCCAGCCGGGATGACGAGCTCGAACCCATCCAGGAATTAGCCTTGGACGCAGAGTCAGATGACTCTGCCTCCTTGCTATGCCACTTGCTGGACGTCTCCCCTATGGGGAGCTGGTGCAAATGTCTGCCGCTAGCATGCTAGTTCTTCTACACTTCTGCCGGCCATGGCTCAGCTATTACAAGAGCTCCCGGGCATTATCACGATGGCAGCTAACAGGTGTAAGCTCCCTGTCCCTCCTGAACTGGTTCAACCACTTCAGGATGCCCACTTCGGCTGGTACAATCTGTGGCGGGCGCCAGGCCGTGTACTTGTTTGGCCTCAATCACCTACCATCTCCGCGTACCTCTCCACGGTAGTGTCGGAGCCAGCCAAGCTAAAAGCTCTGGTGTCGACCTTCTCCCCCATCATGCAGGGGATTTTCCCACGGTCCCGGTGCTGGAACAGAGCCTGGCCTCTCTGTTCGGAGCAAAGTGCATGCTACGGGCCGGGCAGTGGCCTGCCCTCCTGGCTCCGAGGGACGTGCTAGGCGCTAAGCTAGCAGATAGGTCCCATCAGTGCGCCTTTTCAGACCGCCGCTGCAGCTAATAACATTGCCGTCCTGGCTCACTCCCTGTCCGATCTCATGGCGAACCCTGAGGCCCTTCCATCTGATCGCTCAGAGGAGGTACCTTCTCTATGCATTTACCCCGATCTCCCTGATCCCTCAGCTGCTGACCCGGCGCGTTTTGACGCATCTTTTTCTGATAAGGCCGAAACAAACTTAACCCTCTGGGGTCGACGAACGCGCCGGCGCGTTTTGACGCATCTTTTTCTGATAAGGCCGAAACAAACTTAAATTACTCCGTCAATTCTGATCGTACAGATAAAAGAAGTATATCATTCAAATCTGTAAAGGGTCTAGTTTTAGTGGTATACCATCATAATAACAACAAAACGTTGTGCTTTTTTTAAATAAAGAAAGCCGACAGGGTGAGCTCTCGGACTTTTCTGTCTCTGCCATTTCTCTTCACAGACGCGTAAATAAAACAACCAGAATCTCAGCGAATACTTGGCTCATAAAAATAAGAATTATATGGCTAGAAAGCTTGAAATGTTTTCTTTTGAGTGAAACAATTCAAGTCGAAAACAAATCATCACTTTTTATTTAATCCGTATGAACGTAAGGAGAAGTCCGTTTTTTCCTGTCTCACCTCATTACAGGTAATGCGGTCCCGCCTTGTACACTGTCCACTGTTCACATGTAAATAATCTCAGGTGAACCAGGTAAATATGTGCACGCCCCCGAGAAATGACACAAAATATCAAACTTCATCATAGAATTTACTCACTTTTTCGGCGCGTTTGGATGATGGCGCGTTACGCACGAGAAGCGGCGCTCCTTACATTCCTCACAGAGACAAATAGTTTAGCTTGTCCTCAGAGTAAAAACACTGATTTTAACTTTTGAGCGTCTTTTGTGTTCTCAGGTAAATCACATGACTATTCATCCTCAGACACACCCTCTTGCATATGGCCTTTCTGGACAAAAAGTGTCTTAGAAAATTTAAATCAGTGTATTGTTTACTGTGAATGTGTGAACAAGATGACATTCACAGCACTCTGAAGTAAACACTTTAGCCTACAACATGCTGGTCTCCAAAGTCTTGTGAACCAATGTTCTGTTTGTGTTTTATGGTCTTATTTCAGTGAGTAAAAAATTGTAGTTTTTCACTAGCCATGCATAAACACTTTTTTCTCAAAAACACAATAATGTATAAACTTGAAGCTCACATATTATTGTAGCCAATTTTGTGCTGATTACAGTGTTATTAGACTTTAGACATTAATATGTTTAAAAAACACTGAAAAAAGCACAAATGTCAGGACATGTCAAAATTTGTCCAGGCCCCAAAAACCCGCTCAGACCCCAGAGGGTTAAAATATATGCTGCAGTTATTTCCTCATGCAATGAGGGGTTCGGCAAAAGACAGTGTTCAGTCACCTGCATACAAAGCGTTTTCTGAGGGGAGTGCACAGGCAGCGCCCCGTCGCACATTCCTTGGCTCTGCAATGGGACCTCGCTGTGGTTTTACGCGTGCTCACCGAAACTCTGTTCGAGCCGTTACAGCAGGTCCCTTGTTGTGAAAATTTCTTTAAGTTTGAGGGTTGCTAATTCTCAAAAACAGTGTGTTTCAGTGTGATGAATCATCTCAGGTTTAATGACGTGCGCACAGAGAGATATCAGTTTATATCGCTTGTCTAAAGGGGTGGACTAAAATTTAACAGACCACACAGTTTCTTCAGGTGTCTTCTATATTCAGGCATTTACCAGCACCAAAACAGTTATTTGCAGGCCTCTAAAACCCTAAAACACTATTCAATTCAATTCAATTTTATTTGTATAGCGCCAAATCACAATACAAATCATCTCAAGGCACTTTACAAAAACTAAAACTAAAAACCCAACAATTCCCTTATGAGCAAGCACTTGGCGACAGTGGAGAGGAAAAAACTCCCTTTAATGGAAGAAGAAAACCTCCAGCAGAACCGGGCTCAGTTTGGGCGGCCATCTGCCTCGACCGGTTGGGGTGAGTGGATAGAGCAGAGAGAAAAGAACAGCAACAATAAACAACAAATAGACACTGCAAGTTGGTGGGGCCAGTAACTGCACATCAGCGATAAACAGCTCCAGGACCAGGGACACCTGAAGAAGGTACAGAGAGAGAGAGAGGGAGGGAGAGAGCACAAACTAGGGGAGAGAGAGAGCACAAGGTTAGTAACATTCAATGGTGGAATATACATGAGGTGGGAGAGAAGAGGGGGAAGGGGGGGGGTTAGGGTAGGGGAGCTCAGTGCACCGATGGTCCTCGGGCAGTCTAGGCCTATAGCAGCATAACTAACTAAGGGATGGTTCAGGGTTGCCTGAAGCCAGCCCTAACTATATGCTTTGTCAAAGAGGAAGGTTTTAAGTCTAGCCTTAAAAGTACAGAGAGTGTCTGCCTCCTGAACCCAGGCTGAGAGCTGGTTCCACAGGAGAGGAGCTTGATAGCTAAAGGCTCTGCCTCCCATTCTGCTTTTGAGAACTCTGGGAACCACAAGTAGGCCTGCACTCTGAGAGCGAAGTGGTCTATTGGGATAATATGGTACTATGAGGTATTTAAGGTATGAAGGAGCTTGATTATGAAGGGATTTGTATGTGAGAAGAAGGATTTTAAATTCTATTCTATATTTTACAGGGAGCCAATGAAGAGAAGCCAATATAGGAGAAATATGATCTCTCTTGCTAGTTCCTGTCAGGACTCTGGCTGCGGCATTCTGGATTAATTGGAGGCTTTTTATTAAGATATTAGGACATCCAGATAGTAATGAGTTACAGTAATCTAGCCTTGAGGAAACAAATGCATGGACTAGTTTTTCTGCATCATTTTGAGACAGGATGTTCCTAATTTTGGAAATGTTGCGCAGGTGAAAGAATGCAGTTCTAGAGATTTGTCTTATGTGTGAGTTAAAGGACATGTCCTGGTCAAAAATAACTCCAAGGTTTTTTACAGTAGTGCTGGAGGCCAGGGCTATGCCATCTAGAGTAGCTATAATTTTAGAAAAGTTATTTCTGAGATTTTTAGGCCCAAATATAATGACTTCTGTTTTCTCCGAGTTTAAAAGTAAAAAGTTACTGGTCATCCAGGCCTTTATGTCAGTTAGACAGGCTTGAAGTCTGGTTAACTGGTTTGTGTTAACAGGTTTAATAGATAGATATAACTGAGTGTCATCCGCATAGCAGTGGTAATTAATAGAGTGCTTCCTAATGATATATCCTAAAGGAAGCATGTACAGGGTGAACAGAATCGGTCCTAGCACAGAACCTTGTGGAACTCCATAACTAACTTTTGTTCGTGTGGAAGGTTCATCATGGACATGAACAAACTGGAATCTGTCCGATAAATAGGATTGGAACCACTTTAACGCTGTTCCTCTGATACCAATCACATGCTCCAGTCTCTGTAATAAGATGTTGTGGTCAATGGTGTCGAATGCTGCACTAAGGTCTAGGAGGACAAGTATCGAAACAAGTCCATTATCTGAGGCTAAGAGAAGATCGTTGGTAACTTTCAACAGTGCTGTTTCTGTACTATGATGTGCTCTAAATCCTGATTGGAAATCTTCAAATAGTTCATTCCTGTGTAAGTGGTCTGATAGCTGCTTAGCAACAGCTTTTTCTAGGATTTTAGAAATAAATGGCAGGTTGGATATTGGTCTATAATTAGCCAAGACTCCTGGATCAAGACTAGGCTTTTTGAGTAAAGGTTTGATTACTGCAGTCTTAAAGGCCTGTGGTACGTAGCCTGATACTAGAGATAAATTTACCAAGTCCAATAAAGATGAGTTCATTAATGGCAGGGTGCCTTTAAGCAGTCTAGTCGGGATGGGGTCCAAGAGACACGTTGATGATTTCGATGAAGCAACTACTGATGTAAATTCAGAGAGATCTATAGGAGAGAAGCAGTCTAAACATAACTGAGGTCCTACAGATGATTCAAGAGCTACTGTAGTAAAAGATTCATTTATTGCAGGTATAGGAAGCATCTGCTGAATTTTATCTCTAATAGTTGTGATTTTATTTGTAAAGAAACTCATAAATTCATCACTGCTGAGAGCTAAGGGAACACTGGGCTCAACGGAGCTGTGACTTTTTGTCAGCCTGGCTACAGTGCTGAAAAGAAACCTGGGATTGTTCTTATTTTCCTCTATTAGTGATGAATAGTATGCAGTTCTGGCTTTACGGAGAGCTTTTTTATATGTTAGTAGACTGTTTTTCCAGGCTAGAAAAATTTCCTCTAAGTTTGTGGAACGCCACTTCCTTTCCAGCCTTCGTGATGCCTGCTTTAAGGTACGAACATGTAAATTATACCATGGGGCTAGTCTTCTCTGAATCACTAACTTCTTTTTCAGAGGGGCTACAGAATCAAGCGTTTCACGCAGTGAGGTTACAGCGCTGTCAACAACATGATCAATTTGGTAGGGAGTAGGATTAAGGCAGCTGCCCTCCACTATGTTTATACTTGGCATAGATGCAAATAAAGATGGAATCATTTTCTTAAATTTATTAACAGCGTTGTCGGATAAACATCTGCTGTAGTGGAATTTTCTTCCAGACGCTGCATGATCCATCATTTTAAATTCGAAAGTTATTAAAGAATGATCTGACAAAACAGGATTTGGGGGAAAAATTATTAGATGTTCAATTTCGATGCCATAGGTCAGAACAAGATCAAGGGTGTGATTAAAACAGTGGGTGGGTTTATTAACGTTTTGAATGAAACCAATTGAATCTAATATAGAATTAAATGCAATGCTGAGGCTGTTATTTTCAACATCTACATGAATGTTAAAATCTCCCACTATAATGACTTTATCTGATCTAAGCACTAAATCAGACAGGAAGTCAGGGAATTCAGTTAAAAACTCTGAGTAAGGAACAGGTGGACGGTACAAGTAAGTAGAACTGGTTTTTGTGTTTTCCAGTTTGTATGTGAGAGACTAAGAGTGAGGCTCTCAAATGAGTTATAACTGTTCTGAGGATGAAAGTTTAATAATAAGTTTGACTGGAAGATTGCAGCTACTCCTCCACCTCGACCTGTACTTCGAGGAACATGATAATTTTTATGACTGAGGGGGGTTGATTCATTCAGACTGACATATTCATCCTGCTGTAACCAGGTTTCAGTAAGATAAAGTAGGTCAATTTGGTGATCAGTTATCAAATCATTTACTAACAGAGATTTAGAAGAAAGGGACCTAATATTTAATAATCCACATTTGACAGTTCTTTTTTTCTGTTCAATAAGAGGAGTGGTCTTAATTTTTATTAAGTTTTTATGAATAACTCCTCTTCTGTTAACTTCTGATTTATTTGATTTATATGTTCGAGGGGCAGACACAGTCTCTATGTGGTTTGAAGGGGGCGGCGGCTCTAAGGAAACTGCAGAGAGGCGTTTTAGACTGAGTCTCTGCATCCCGGTCCCCACCCTGGATTGTCAGGCTTTAGGTCGGCTAAGAAACTCGGCCAAATTCCTAGAGATGAGAGCTGCACCATTCAAAGTGGGATGGATGCCGTCTCTCGCTATCAGACCGGGTTTTCCCCAGAAAGTGGCCCAATTGTCTATGAAGCCCACATCGTTTGCTGGACACCACCTAGACAGCCAGCGACGGAACGACGACATGCGGCTAAACATGTCATCGCTGGTCAGATTGGGGAGGGGTCCAGAGAAAACTACGGAGTCCGACATTAATTTAGCAAAGTTACACACCGACTCAACATTAATTTTAGTGACCTCCGATTGGCGTAATCGGGTGTCATTGCTGCCGACGTGAATAACAATTTTCCCATATTTACGATTAGCCTTAGCCAGCAGCTTCAGATTTGACTCGATGTCGCCCGCTCTGGCCCCAGGAATACATTTGACTATGGTCGCTGGTGTCTCTAGCTTCACGTTCCTGACTATGGAATCGCCAATTATCAGAGTCGGTTTCTCAGCGGGTGTGTCGCTGAGCGGGGAAAATCTATTAGAAACGTGAACAGGCAGGTGATGAGCCGTGGGCTTCTGCTTAGGAATATGTTTCCGTCGGACCGTCGCCCAGGCTAATTCTCCGGGCTGCTCCGGAGCTGCCCTTGGACCGCTAACAGACCCCGAGCTCGGTGGCTCCACACCAGCTAACGGGGCTAGGCTAGCTGGCTTTTGTTCGAAGGTGCGGAGCCGCGCTTCCAAATCAGTGATCCTCGCCTCCAAGGCTAACAGAACCTTACACTTAATACAGGTATCATTATCGCTAAAGGAGGCAGAGGAATAACTAAACATGTGGCACACCGAGCAGGAGAGAGAGAGAGAGGGAGAGGCCATGTTAGCAAGCTAACTAGCTAGCTAAGCTAACCGGTAGGCCAACGAGCGCTAAGTCAGGAAATAGCAACAAACACCGGTCAAAGCAGAAAGGTACCCGACCAGCACCGGAATGCAGCAGCCAGTGAACCGTTCAAAGTCTAGCCGGTTCCCAGGTGTGCCAAACCACAGCTAGTCTGCCGCCAGTCTGCAGACGAACCACACAACACACACAACACGACACGCCTGCACATGGGAAATGAATGTGCCCTGCACTACACCAATAAACACTAAACCCCTAACAATCAAATACCATGCATTCTTTAGCCCAATACATTTAAGTGACCATTTGATCCCCTATTCCATGCTGTATAAAATAACCACACCCTCTCTATTTTTTAATCGGGAAAAACCTCTCTTCTGCTGGCTTTAGCCTCCGCAAAGAGGGTCAGCGATCTGTTGGCTCTATCACTAGTGTCTTCAGATCAGGGAGGATCGCAGTGTGGCAGTTCTGCGTCCTAATCCTGCATACATGCCAAAATGCATCACTAGTTCTTTCAGATCTAGAGTGATCATGCTGGACGGCTTATTTGCCCCTCTCCACGTGTCCGCAGGGGAAGCTGCTTTGCATTTTCTCTGCCCGGTGTGCACTCTGGCATGTTATGTAGAACGCACGGCAGAATTACGCCATTCAACGCTTGTTTGTTCACTACAGCGTGTTCACTGGGCTCCCCCCTCTCTACAGAATGGTAGAATGGTGCCTCCGGTTGGCATCCGTGCACACTCCACTAGATGAGTGCCATCCTCCATGGCTCTTCTGCACGGTTTGTCAGTGGAAGACATTTGCGCAGCGGCCTTGTGGGCCTCCCCATGTTCCTTCATGCATTTCTATTTGCGTAATGTTGCGAGCTCATCCCTCTCTCACGCTGTCCTGGGAGCCTTCCAGTCGTAATTAGGCTGGGGAGGCGTGTTTTGTTACACAGATGCGGGACAGGCATCCGTCTGTTTTCAGATTTATATGAAACCAGTGCTTACGCATCCCACCTGGTGCTTGCTTCACTTTGGGTCAGGCGGTTACTTGCATTTCCTTAGTTTTTCAGACTCTTCTCCTGGGTGGCCGGGCCCAGTGAGGCGTAGAGCATTTCTGGCTATCACTTTGACCCATAGGGATAGCCCAGAGGGCTGCACACCAATGAGACAGAATGTTGGTTACGTATCGTAACCCAAGATTCTGTGAATTGGGCACAGCCCTATGGGGTGTTGGCCCCACTGGTCCCTTGAGCCTGCTGAAGAAAAGATCGGTTCGTTTTCTTAAGGAGGGGGGCCCCAGTTGGGCGTAAATGAATTTCTCTTCAGTTCGCAGGCGCGAAGAGGGCATATGACCCATAGCGATAGCCTAGCGGGCTACGCCCAATTCACAGAATCTAGGGTTACGATACGTAACCAACATTCCTCAGTTTAACCCCAGTTTTAACATCTTCTCCTGATAACGCCGAAACAAACTTAAATTACTCCGTCAATTTTGATTGTACAGATATAAGCAATATATCATTCGAATCTGTAAAGGGTCTAGTTTTAGTTGTATGCCCTCATAATAACAACAAAATGCTGTGCTTTTGTAAAATAAAGAAAGCAGACAGGGTGCACTCTCTGTCTCCTCTGTCTCGTCATCTCTCTTCACAGACATAAATAAAACCACCAGAATCTCAGCGAATATTTGCCTCATAAAAATAAGAAATATATGGCTAGAATGCTTAAAATGTCTTTTTTAAAATGAAACAATTCAAGTTGAAAACAAATCATCACTTTTTATTTAATCTGTATGAACGTAAGGAGAAGTACGTTGTCTGCTGTCTCACCTCATTACAGCTAATTTGATCCTGCCTCGCACTGAGCGAACTGTTCACATGTAAATAATCTGAGGTGAACCAGGTAGTTCTGTGCACGCCCCCGAGAAATGACATAAAACGTTGAACTTCATCATAGAATTTACTCACTTTTTCTGTGCATTCTGGATGATGGCACGCTACGCAGGTGAAGAAGCGCTTCTTATATTCCACACAGAGACAAATAGTTTAGTTTGTCCTCAGAGTAAAAACACGACTCAAATGACGAACGTTTGGCTCCGCATTGTATTGTATGGTGCTGCACTAATCCCCTCTCAGCCACATTGACTGAAAGGCTCATTATGCGGGTCTGTGAGTATGTCTTTGTCTTAGATAAATCCAGACTGTTCATGGTGAGACACACCTTACTGCATATGCCCTTTCTAAACAAAAAGTATCTTAGAAAATTTAAATCAGTGTATTGTTTTCTGTGAATGAGTGAACAAGATGACTTTCACTCATCATTTTGAAGCAAACAGTATACACTACCACATCCAGATCTCCAAAGTTTTGTGAACCAATGTTCTGTATGTGTTTTATGGTCTTATTTCAGTGACTTAAAAAGTGTAGTTTTTCACTAACCGTGCATAAACACTGTTTTCTCAAAAACACAATCACATATAAACTTGCTGCTCACATATTATTGTAGCCCAGATTGTGCTGATTACAGTGTTATCAGACTTTAGCCATTAATATGTTTAAAAGCAACTGAAAAAAGCACAAATGTCAGGGCATGTCAAAATTTGTCCAGGACCCCACAACATCCTCAGACCCCAGAGGGTTAAAAATCAAAATCAAATGCATTTTAAAATGCAAGATTGTAACTTTATGATCCAATTTTTTTTCTAGTTCTTATTTTTTCTGTGGCTGCCTCTCTGGTTCTACTTCACAAGCTAAAGGAGCTGGAGCAAGTGTCATGTTTGTTCCCATCACAGCAACTTAGCCAGCTGCTGTGGCTAAAACATGCCTGTCATGCTGGTTTCCCTCCACAAAGCCATCCGTCCCCAGTCGCTCCAGCAGCCTGGTAAGTGTATGGTTGGCACCACTGTGCATTCCCAGGTTTAAATACAGATACTACAGAGCTGAGTCCTGCTGCTTGCCTCTGCTACATACGTGTATGTTGGTGTGCTTTTTTATGTGTGCATGTGTGTACATACATGTTTACCAGGTTCCAAACACAGGCGAAGGAATAAAAGATGCCCTCTCACCCCCCACAGAAAAAGCATCAGACTCAGAGACCCAGCACATCGGTGATACAGGTCTCATTTTATTGTCATTCTATCTCTCTCTCATCTTCCTCTTTTTATCAACATTGTCTTCTAATCGCCTCTTTTCTTCCCAGTGACAGTTTATCTTATCTTTCATATACTTTTCTCTACTGCCTGTTGAACTAATCATATTTCATCATCTTTTCTCATCTTCTTTTCTTCATTCTCACTCAGTTTTATAGCTTTGCTTTCTCCAAATGTTATCCTTATCACAATCCACTCATATCCCTTTGTCTCTCTTTTATACTAGAATCAATACTATCTTTCTTTCTTTTTACATCTAATGTCACATAGAGGAGAAGATAAGAAAGGCCGAGATGATTTATGTCTGACACAACCTCTCCCTTGAGCTTCATTGATTTTCATCTTAGTGAAATGTCATAGATGTGTAATAGTAATTAAATAATACATCACAGGGTCCTGAAATGTCACTTCAGGAGAGTTTTACTGTGCGTTTCACTGCAGTCTTCCTTTCTCACATTTGCACTACAATCTTCTTGTTTCCATCCATTCTCTGACATCCATCCATCCATCCATCATTTGTACCCTCTTACTCCTTAACCAGGGTCACGGGGATCTGCTGGAGTCTATCCCAGCTCTCTTTCAGGTGGAAGGCAGGGGTACAGCATGGACAGGTCACCAGCCCATCACAGGGCCACATATAGACGAATAAAGACAAACAACCACACACACTCACACTCACTCCTATGGGCAATTTAGAGTCACCAATTCTCTGACATAAGAATTTGATTTCAGGACATATACAGTACTGTAGGTCTACCATTCACCATAACTTTGTCTGTGATGAAAGAACTGAAGGATTTGTCAAGGTAACATTTTGGGCCAGGTGCAGCATGGCAGCAACAACACATCATCCTGCTATCAATTGCGATAAAGAAATTTTGTCTTATATATACAAAAAAAGCAACATCATTCTGTCTCTAACATACATACACACAGTCGAAGTGGAGATGAGCTAAGTCTTGCACCCTCATTTAGGCTGAGACAAGGCGATAATTAAAGTCACAACCTTGGGTCTGCTTCATGTGTGGTGCATGTGTGTCTGTGGTGCCTTGAGCATGACTGTGATATGACTGATGTGTGATGCATACTGTAAAGAATCACAACTTCAACAAATTATTTAAAGACAACCCAAATCCCATATGGTCCGAGGGGTGTTTTAGTTCAGTTTAGTCATGTTTAAAGAAAGCCCTGGGACCAAAATTATATTTCCAGATGTATTACCAAAGATTGTTGGACAAATTTGAGTAAAGTCCGACAAACTATATATCAAATGAAAGGAGAAAGTCTCACGATTCATATGGTATAAAGCAATGATATCATTATACCAATTATATTTGAATTATCACAGTGACAACAGTTTCTTAATGTTTAACAAGAGTGAAAATATTCCAATATGACACGTCCTACCTTTATTGACGTATAAAGAGCCACACATGTACTGAAACTTCACATTGCACATACTTTTTTTTGTTAGAATCCATGGAACATAGTGCATCCATGTTTCTAGTCCAAAAGATGTATTATCCCTGATAAAATCCATAAAACCATCATCCTCCTCATGAAAAGTTTTAATCTGGTTCATTTTACGGTTGATTTTGCCGTTTATTCAATAAAAATTGACATACAACAAGTTTCTGTGAATCACATTACCCTTAAGTACGAAAGCCAATGATAATCACGAGTCAGAGCAAATCCCACCCAGGGGGACAGAACAAATTCTAATGAAAGTAGAATCAGCCAGTCGCATTGTTTGTCATTGTTTGACGTATGTTGTAGCCAATGAAAAGCCCTTTCCAACGATGTGTCATACTGTATGAGGGGGAGGGGTGATTTAAATGGCCCAAACTGCTACAGAAAGTTTCCTTGACAATGCTGGGCACGCAGTGGGCGAAGCTACGGGGGGAAGGGGAGTCATATTTCATATTTTACAGTGTGAAATAATAAACTGGAAAGGTTTTCCTTTAAACGACACCAAGGTCATCAGTATAACCCTTAAAATGTAAAGACAACAGCTAGTTTAATGTATTTTTCGGCCGTGGGCAAAAAAAGGGACAGGGTAGCTAACAGGACCCGGGCTTTTAAAGGCCAAATTGAGCAACATATTAATATGAATATGTTATGTGACATTCCATGGTTCCCACCGAAGATGTACATCTCTATAGAGAGATCACCAAGATGGCTTCACCTTTGAAAAAAAAAAAAAAAGGCACAGTAAGTTTCCAAAACTGTAGATGGAGCTCTGTAGATTTTAACAAATCTTACTCAAACAGGAGAAAATAGTGTGGGGTATTTTTAGCCATGGATTACTGGCATGACATGATTACTTCAATCTGGCCAGCGATGACATATTTAGCTGCATGTCGTCATTCTGTCTCTGGCTGTCTAAGTGGTGTCCAGCAAATGATGTGGGCTTCATAAGCAATTGGGCCACTTTCTGAAAAAACCTGGTCCATCCCACTTTGAATAGTGCAGCTCTCATCTATAGGAATCTGGCCGAGCCTCTCTGCAGTTTCCTTAGAGCTTATTCCTTATTCATAAAAACCTAATAAAAATTATACTCCTCTTATTTATTATTATATACGTTTTTACATAAAATGAATTGGTATTTTAATTAATTGACACGTATTTATCTAATAAATTATTTATGTATTTATTTCTAATATTAATTAATTATTCAGACATTTAAATGGTCATTTAATGATGTATTTAGGGCAGCACGGTGGGTGAGTTATTAGCACCGTTGCCACACAGTAAGAAGGTCCTGGGTCCTTGTAACACATCAGGGGTCTTTCTGTGTGGAGTTTGCATGTTCTCCCTGTGCTTGTCTGGGGTTTTTCCAGGTACTTCAGTTTCCTCCCACAGTCCAAAAACATGTATGTCAGGTTGATTGGTGACTCTAAATTGCCCATAGGAGTGAGTGTGAGTGTGTGAGGTTCTTCAAATTACCAAAAAGAAGGGGCTCTGAAAAGTATTCACTCTCATTGCATGCTGAAAAGTCTGCTAGTTTCTTTTTCCTTTAATAACTCAATTCAATTAGTTTCGAGTGAACTATCATCATTTAATTAATTCAAATAGTTAATTTACATAACTCACATATTTCCAATATGTGAAACAGAAAAGCTTATTGATTTCATCAAGTTCCTCTGTCATGTTGTACAGTTGATGTTGCAGATTGCTGCAAGTGATGCCAGCTGTCACTGGGCGAGAGGACTCAAGCTGCTGACTCGCAGTGAAAGTCTAACAATGTCAACTACAGGCAACTTAGAGTCACAGCAGTTTAAAAACACAGAACTATTTGATTTAGAGCTGATTTTGGTTCATATCTCCCCAAAGAGAAGTGGGATAGGCTCCAGCAGATCCCTGTGACCCTAATTAGGAATAATGGGGTATAGATAATGGATGGATAGATGATGTATTTGCTTATTTCATTGTGGCACTTTTGGTCCTCCACAGACAAACACAAACAGACACAAATGTGAGTAAAAATAAAAGTAGGGAGAGAGAAACAAGCAGACTTCTCTTCTCCAAAGAAGAATCCATGCGCCCATCCACAACTGACAGGTCTGCTCTCTATATATTATTGCCATCCATTAAAACAATTATGTTGGCAGAAGGACGTGCCCAGTGATTTAGAATGATCCAGTAGATGGGTAATGACCCATATGTCCGACACATGCAACACCTCACTAACCACTCGATGAGCTGATGGTACCAATGATTGTGCACTTCTGTGTGTGTCTCTGATTGTGTAGTATACACTGTATATACATGTCAGTCTGTATATGTGGAAATACATGCATATATGAATGCATTAAAATGTTTTTGCAAACAAAAAACAAAAGACTGAGGGAAAGGAGAATCTGAGCTTTAACCATGAGCACACGGTTAGAAATATCCCAACCTAATTTGTTTTAAGAGCAAAACTATTTTGGTTTTGGTACAAATGATATTTGGATAGGTTTTAGGCACAAAGACTACTTTGTTTGTTAAACTCTACACAGTTAGATTTGGGAAGAAAGACTACTTGGTTAGGAACAAAAAAACTCTACCAACTGGATAAATCCTTGGTGGTGTTTGGGAACATACTGTAACCTACCTAGTTGACTTAAGAAAAGGATAGTGGCTTTGGTTACAGTCACCTTTGTCATTATGTTTACAATAATACACATCCAGTTAATGTTGTTGAACAGTAATTTGTAAAATAAATAAATAATAGTAATAACAATAAACACTACCCCCATAACTTCCAGACAAAGCAAAAAGAGAGGAAAAGGTTAAAAAGAGTCAGGGGAAAGAGAACAAAGGAAAAAAAATAGAAAACCTTTTAGGATTAGTTTCCAATTTACAATCCATTATCAACCCATCAGATGAAAACAGTTTATGGTAAGGAAACAGTAAGAGGTTGTTTGTTGAAGCAGATTACAGCACTAAAAGGATCAAAAGAAAAGCAGCAGTATGACTTCAGGTGTAGTTACAGTGGAGGGTGGAATTTGGGGGAATGATCTATCTGAATATATCTCTCTGTCTGTCTATCTTTCTATCTATCTATCGTATTACATTTTTTGGGGGAGAAAGTTGTAGTGTGAAACACTGCCATACTAGCCCATGCTACCAACATGCAACCTAAATGATTTTGAAATATTTAGCCATTAGTTTTTACAGTAAAGTTCATGAAACCTGGTTTCAAATCTCTACATCTTAAAACAGAAAACAACATCATTTGTT
The DNA here is from genome assembly GCF_900324485.2 of Mastacembelus armatus. Classification (NCBI taxonomy): domain Eukaryota; kingdom Metazoa; phylum Chordata; class Actinopteri; order Synbranchiformes; family Mastacembelidae; genus Mastacembelus; species Mastacembelus armatus. The sequence goes on along the minus strand of NC_046653.1, from coordinate 1,657,831 downwards.
ACTATATGTTTTAACAAAAACTGAGCTAATTCATGGCTATAGTGGTGGAAACATAAGTAAAGAACCCCACAAGTGTTGTGTCAACTTTTACTCAGCCCTGATTGGTCCAAATTAGCATGAGATGTAGGTATGTCATTTAACCTTTGCTTTGGCTCATTTTAAAAAACAGACTTAACATTCTCTAAGATGTAAGGACAACTGTCACAACAGTTTGATCATACAACAAAACTTTATTGTGTGTTTGCAAAAGGTAGCAAGTCACCCAAAACTTTAAATTTACATTTCAAAACATAATTTTTGTATCAGTTGATTGGCTTGCTTTGAATAAAATGCAGTAACAGTAAAAAATGTGTACTTTTACCTGTTTTCTCTACGAAATGTTTCATGCAGAATTTATGACACTGTTGACCTTTATGTATGAGGCTGTACTCTTCGACCAGCCTCTTCCATGGAAAGACCATGGTTTAAAACATAGTCCAAAAGTGTGGCTCTGATTTCATCAGGGACTCTTTGCCTTCGTCCTCTTTCTCTCCTACCAACATGCATTCTTCTGCGTCTTTTTTCCTCTTCCACAAGCATGTAGCCGCTGTTCAGCTTCCTCCATGATCAAAAATGATATTGATTGTGCTATGAGTGAGCTCTAAGTACTTGCAGACTTGATTGTGTTTGGTTGATTGTGATTCCTACTTCGTTACTCTCACCTGGCAGGTAATTAGCCAATTTACTGTACCAGACATCACAAACACTCCATGTCTTTGTTGTTTTTTTAGCAAATACACGTATGTACGACAGATTTTGATAACTGAATGGATCTTTTTGCATGTGATGCTAAAACCAATGAAATGTTTATAAGCTGTGAAGGGTTTGACAGTTTCGCTGAGAATGAACTAATGAGTTTTCTATTACTACTACTCTGTTGTAAATGCCTAATTGTTCAGAGACTTCAGCTTTATGTTTTGAAAAATGCTTTTTTCACTTAAGAAATGAGCCAAAATAACTGAGAAAAACTGTAAGACCCAAGCTTTTGTTTGGCTTACATTTTATATTTCTTCTAGCTATTTGGGGTTAGGTGGAACTAATAAATAAAATAACCAGATATTATCTTTGAGTATGAAGCACTGTTTGCAAAGTCTTGCACCCTCAAGCAAAAAATGGTGTCCACATATGGGGACACTCGGTATGAATTTCCTCAGAACACAATCAAGACACCATTGCGTAACAACGTGCAAATCTTTTGGATATGGAAAAACAAAACGTGCAACATATCCAAAAATCTTGACAATGTGCTTATGTTTTGTTACTGCTTTTGTTTTTTGCTTTTTTGTAATGGTCCAGACTTACTACTCCAAACTAGGAAAGTCCTTTTTGTCTGTGGGAACAGTTGATCACACTTAACCTTTGTGAAAGACAGTTACACAAAATTAAGTATTATGGTGCAGGCAACCAAAAATGTGTCCACATGTGTGGATGACAGGTTGTAGGAGGTTAACATGTGGTGAATACTCACGTTTTACACAGGTCCGTTGATGAGGAAGTACACAGAGGCGGCTGGGGTGGTTCAGCTGATTATAGGTTTTATTCAAACTATACAGGGCGCTCTGGAGATCAACCCTCATGGGACACACGGAGAGATCTGAGCTATAGGGGAAACTATAGGATAGATATAGCTGGTGGCCACCGCCCTACATACCAGTACTTTTCCACAAAAGGAATTCGGACCATTACCATATATGGAGTTGTTATTCCCTTTACCTTCCCTCATAGTAAAGACATAGTGAAGAGCGGTGACCCTGTCACGTGTCTAAACATATAGGATTACACCTTACACACTGTGCTGCAATACTAGCCACACAAAGTGTGTCTGCATTCCCACACATGGAAAACCTACAGCTGCAGCTGCTGAAGCCATTTTATCTTACAGTCTGTACAGATTACTTCCAATGTACAGAACATATGGACTGAAGTCATAACCTTTATGGTTTACATCACTTTTATTATTTTGAAAAGAGCACAGTGACTTGGTGGTTAGCACTGTTGCCTCACAGGAAGAAGGTTCCCGGTTTGAAACCTGGCAGGGGCCTTTCTGCATGATCTCCCTGTACTACTCTGGTTTCCTCCCACAGTCCAAAAACATGTATGTCAGGTTTATTGGTGACTCTAAATTGCTCATATGAGTGAGTGTGAGTGTGTGAGGTTGTTTGTCTATGTGGCCCTGTGATGGACTGGTGACCTGTTCAGGGTGTACCCCTGCGTTTCACCCAGAGAGAGCGAGGATAGACTCCAGCAGATCCCTGTGACCCTGGTTAGGAATAAGCAGGTATAGATAATGGATGGATGTAAAAAGACAATCATGACTTATGTGCTCGAGATACACAAGTTTCCATTGGTTTTTCAAATTACAAAAAAAGAAGGGGCACTGAAGAGTATTCACTCTCAATGCATGCTGAAAAGTCTGCTAGTTTCTTTTTCCTTTAAAAAGTCAATCCAATTAGTTTCGAATGAACTATCATCATTTAATTCATTCAAATAGAAAATTAAAATAACTCATATATTTCCAATATGTGAAACAGAAAAGCTTATTGATTTCATCAAGTTCCTCTGTCATGTTGTACAGTTGATGTTGCAGATTGCTGCAAGTGATGCCAGCTGTCACTGGGCGAGAGGACTCACGCTGCTGACTCACAGTGAAAGTCTAACAATGTCAACTACAGGCAACTTAGAGTCACCAGTCAACCTAACCTGCATGTTTTTGGATTTGCAGAGGAAGTACATGGAGAAAAAAATCCATGCACACATGGGGAGAACATGCAAACTCCACACAGTAAGACTCTGATTGTCTGGCAGATCCTGATCCTTCTTGTGAGGTGACAGTACTAACCACTACAATACACCATGTATTGTCACCATGTATGCTGCTAAGAAGCATTATGAAAAATATAATTATTTAGCAGACCACAGATAAATTGCACTGTTATTGAGAACTGCAGATACAGAGTGTCCATGGAGACAAAAGCTTAGAACAGATGATCACATCTCAATAGGATGACAGGGTCCAGTAATAAGCTGTGATATACAAGATTAAAACTTCCAAAGAGCCTGGATCAAATAGGTACCATGGTGACATGTAGCCTCGGCTGCAGAAAAAATATCACTCAATTATAGCTAAAGTGTGCGCACAAAGGCAGAGGTACTGTAGGTATACTAATGTTGTAGATCCCTGAAGGCAAACTGATCTCCTTTCAGCTTATCTGTATAGCAAAGTTATCCCTGCTTCAAATCATGTACTCCTTAATATCTCCATTGCTGAAAGAGGGGATTTATTTATTTATTTATCTATTCTGGGGAAAAGCAGCTTATCCTTTGGTCTGGTTTTGCAAACCAGGTGACATCTGCATCAAAATTCTCAGGATAAAAAAGTGTCATTCTTGAAAAAGATATTACATTGACCGAATTCCCTACAGTGTGATATGAAAACAGTTACTTTTTTTTTTTCTTTTACAATCCACTGATTAGCTTAGCTGCAGTGCCCTTTTGTCTTGCTGCTCTTGAAAGCTGAATAACCTTGGCCAGTTTGGTTTTGGAAAACTGGTGGTGTATTTTAGGAAAGCTGTAAAAGTTCCAAGCTGCAAGCGATCACTTTAAACTATTAGGACTAAATAGGTTATTGGAATTAGGTCTTCAGGTTTGATTTAATATGACCTACATTAAAGCCCTGTTGCCAAACAATAGTGTGTTTGCTAACACACCCATTACTTATTATATTGCACACTCAGCTTGGCTCTGCTTATGTGGCACCCATAGAAAGTGACCACATTTGTGTTTATTTATGTCTTGGTTCTTGGTGCTATAATCAGGCATTTCTGAACTTTTTAAGTTATTACAGACATTACAAATGCTTATCTAGTAAGTACACCAAATTTTATGGGGTGTCAATGTGAAAGTGAATTAGTTTAGGTGGGGCTGGAATGTTTGTGTTCGCTCTGGTTATAAGACCAGGATTAAAGGAGATGCTCCCAAACACTCCCAAAAGTCACAAGCTAGTGGGCTCTGTTACTAAACTCATCACAGTGTCTAACAACTCCCCACAATCCAATGAGGGGATGATCTCCCTATGAGACCTCTTCTACTTTTAAAGGAAAGAATTTATGGTGCAAGGGGGTCAGGTGCGTGACCTTTCAGACATAACTTATAACAACATTTGCAAACAAAAGGATGAAGAAGTCAAGAAAGGCCTCCCTGACACAGAGACAGAGTCTCAGAATAATCAAACCTGGGATTTTCAAAGACATGCTAATCAATAAAGATGACCTGACTGTCACAGAGCTCAAGAGGGTCCTTCAGGCTCATCTGAAGGAGAAAAAACAGTACAGAGTGAATTGAAGCCTCTCCTCTCAAATTGTTTCATCACTGGTGTGAAAAAGTGTTGGCCCCATTCATGATTTCTTATTTTTGTTGCATGTTTGACATACTTTGTTTCAGATCATCAAACAAATTTAAATACGTGTGGGGATTAGTACTTTTATTACATTACAGCTTAAGGTATAATGCAGTATTAGATTACTTTTATCATATTATAGATTAAACTTTAATGCATTATTACAGTATACTCATGAAGCATTTTGGTATGTGCGAAACAGTAGCAGTTTAGACATGAACTTGTTTTTCAGTAATTGCATGGTTTCTTACAGGGCAAGAAGTGGACTAGACATAACATCAGATAGGATGTGCCTGTTGCTTTTGTTGTTGTACTCTGTCTTACAGGGCAGGTTGACCTCTGCCAGGAGGCATAGCAACAGTGATATCTCAGGACATTCCATCGTTCTCAACCTATGGGAGAAGAACACGCCAACTTCCTAAAGATAGCACATTTCATTCTGTAATATTATCACTGGGTCGAGGGAAGAATAGCCAGTCAAGACTTCGTGCCCTGACAAAGACTGTTACTGGCTAGGGAAAGTTTGACCCAGAGCTCTGTAACTGCTTTATTCAGTGTGTTTTAATAAACGGCTAATTTGAGACCACATTCATCTCCTCTGCTTTATCAATTAAACGAACGCACGGAACTGAGGGAGGACATTCCAGTTCCAACACACGTCACATGATGAGAATCACCAGCAAGAAGAGGGAGAGACAAAACAAAATGGGTCCTTCTCATCAGTGTATGGCTTGATCCCAGCACTAGCTCCGAGAGTCATAAACAACAACACTCAACAACAAAGCCCAAGACAGACTTAATCAAAGAACTCACAGGCATCCTTCACTGGGGCCGTAACACTCACTCAATAAAAAAGTGACTTAAATGGCTAAATGTTTTTGCTTCCCCTTGGAAATGTGGCCACATGTTTGTATGTGTGTGTCTATGTATTCATCACAGTAATAAGTAGAGCGCAGGATGTTATGGTGTGAGATGCTAATACCATGCCAGGAGCATGTGTCTAGTAAGCAGGTTCCAGACGGAGAACACTCTCACCCCAGGTCCTGGCAGGTGTTTAGTCTGGGATGGAGCGGACAGGAAGATGGCATCAGAGGAAAAAAGGTTCTGTAAGTATTGAAAAGGTGTTTGAAGCAGTGGTCATGTCTGGGCATGGCAGGAGAGCTCTATCACGTAGACAGAATCAATCAGAAAGGTTTTGAGTGCTATTTTACTCTAACACCACTAAAATTCATGCATGTTTACTGAAATATAAAGTATTAAAATGATTTCTTTGAAGGGCTGCCAGTTTTGAGCAATGAGAAGATTGTGACTGATCCTATCTTGTTACTATCTTGCAAAGGAAGTCACCAGAAGATGGAGATGAATAAAGTTTATCTTATCTTAATTAGCAGCCATTTTAGGCTGCATTCAGACGTGAAAAATGGAATCTAATGACATCCATTCTGCAGTCTGACAATAATTAGGTGACTGTGGAACTAACTTGTTCATATTATCTGCTGCTGAAGTGAGTCAAAGTGATTTTGTTCATATAATTGTCTCAAGTCTGAATTTTTGCATGGAAGTCTCAACAACACAAATCAGTATCATGATTATACACTGTCCGCCCCTCACTCAGCAGTAAAATTAAACATGGAGGAGTGATGGGGATTAGTGGAGACAGCAGGATGATTCACATTTGATAGACATTTATAGAGAAGTTTATGATCAAGGCAAGCTGGGAGGTACTTATTGTAACCACGCAATAATTGAGAAAACTGTTCAATTTGACCACCACATTAACATTAAGACACTTGTTTACTAGAATTTCACACTTAACACAAAAGTGAATGGTGCATTTAAAATAATGAAGTGACCTGCTTTCAGACGTGTGAGCTCTGTTGTGTATCCCCCTATGGCTGCATGTGTTAAAACGACACCTCCAGGAGGTGACTGTCATGACATTTTCTGGAGTTTATATATGTGAAAACAGAAACATTTAATCCTTGATGCACCAGAGAAAATACAGACATGAAACCTAAAAATACAGGTTACGTGTGACATGCGTCTCATGCCCATGTCTTAGAGTCAGCGTGGACTGACAGATAAAACTATCTGCTCAGTGAGATGTGCAAGTTACTTTGTCAATTGTTGTGAAAACAATAAAAATTTGGAGGACTGATTGTCTGACCACATAACAGAAAAACTATAACAAGAAGGCACCACCACCATCCACATACTGTAAGTGTAAAAATGGTTTCCTTATTAAAACTATGCACAATTCTCTTGATACTGTTTTCAAATTATGTAAAAGTGTTGTTCGGATGGAGATTTCGTTTATCAACAGAGTTTTGGAAAGTTACAGAAGAGAGTAAAACTTAAATATAGTGATATTTAATTGATTTGATTGATAGTTATGATTTTTAATGTATATAATAGCTTGTGCATAATTTAAGTTGTGATTAGATTTGGTTGAGGTGATGGTTGGCCATATATTATCTTTTTTTTTTCATTTTGTCAATAGGGGCTGTGGGGGTTTTACACCAGGTCAAAGGGTCACTTGAATATTTACGTAACCCATTTCTGGTATGTAGTTTTGTCTGTTTTATTGGGTTAGTGTTTTAGGGTTGTAGAGGGCTGTAAATAACTGCCAACAATTTGTTTTCTTTGATGATAAGAAGGCTGAAGGTAGATACCTGAACAAACATGTTGGGTCTGTTTAAGATTGTTCCACCCCTTTTTTGTCAAAGATAATATAAACCTGATTACTGTAACACAAAGTCAGAGAACACTTAAAGAAGTCTTCTCTCCATGCGCATACAATTAAACCTGAGATGATTCATCACACTTGTGTTTGTTCCTGAGAATTAGCAAATCTCAACTTACAGAAATTTCTATGACAGGGCATGTATCATAAGACTTGTCTTCTCCATGCCCCTGTTCACACATGTACCATTGTTATGTATGTAATGACTGTAACAAAAATCAGAAAATGGTGAAAAATGTGGATGGGTGGATGGATGACCTTCCCTGCTTCTGCCATTTTCATCTCTGCTGCTGCTCACCATGTCATCGTGTGCCAGCAGAAAGAGCTGCATCACTAGACCTAACTAATAAATAAATACATTCATTCATACATTGTGCTCTCTGCCTCTCTCTGTGTTCTCTCTCTGTACCTTCTGCAGGTGTCCCTGGTCCTGGAGCTGTATATTGCTGATGTGCATTTACTGGCTCAACCAACCTGCAGTGTCTATTTGTTGTTTATTGTTGCTGTTCTTTTCTCTCTCCTCTGTCCACTCACCCCAACTGATCGAGGTAGATGAGCCTGATGAGCCAAACTGAGCCTGGTTCTTCTGTTAAAGGGAGTTTTTCCTCTCCATTGTTACCAAGTGCTGCTCATAAGGGATTTGTTGGGTTTTTTTGTGAAGTGCCTTGAGATGATTGTGTTGTGATTTGGCGCTCTACAAATAAATTGAACAATTAAATTGAAAAATGTAATTTGTTGGCAATTATTTTAATAATCAAATTTGATCAATTTTATCAATTAGTTGTTGCAGCCCTAAAGTGAAGCGTCCAATCACAAACTGATTTCCGTTAAAGGGTCATATCAATGTGTCGATCTGTAACAGAATTTTGTGAGGTATGTACTTATCTGTCCTTGGTTATAGCTCCTCCAGGCAGCCTCCGCACTCCTCACAGCAGAAGTAAGAGTTGTGGGATATCCTTCATCTTGGTGGACCAGGACAGCTTCCAGGCCAACTGATGGCTGAGGAGTGATTAAAATAAGGAAAATGAGTCCGTTTCTCACTCTTGGGTTCTTATCTGCCTACATTCACCTGTTTTACATGCACTAATCAGTCAGTTTGTCATTTGCTTCAAGCTTTTTAAGAATTGGGCATGGGCCTCTAAAGTGAATATGGCCTAAGAGCTACAGAAAACAGAGGCAGCTGACACTGACCCCACTGCTGTGACAATGAAACTCCTGAAACTTAAAATTTCCCATCATGGACCTCTCTGCACTCAGTTGACCCTCATAAAGTCAAGATCAGGATTAAATATATTGAACAAATACATGTGTACTGAGACAGATTCAGGCATACAGTATTGAAAGAAGTGTTTTGTATGCAGAAAGATGATATGTCACATAAAAAGTTAGCAAGGATTGGGTCTTTTGACCTTTAAGTCTGTCTGTTATTAAATATTCTAGCTTTAGCTGATTGTGTGTCATTTTCCTTCCCAGTAGGTCGCACCTTGATTTGGGTTTGTGAATGCTGGCAGATAATAGGTGATGCTGAGAATCACCGCATACTTTGAACAGCATCAAGTCAATTTCTCAATCACCTTAACAAGTAATTTTAACCATTCAGAGCTGTACAACTTGTCCTCTGTCTGTTGCTAGTTATAACTCTAGCTGCCATGCTAGAAAAAGGCCACTAAGAGCTGTCAGCAGGATTCATTTAGATGATATCTGATAACTTCAGCTTTAATAATCAGATTTACCACCTGTCACCATTCAATATAATTTCACTTTTCAGTGTAATGCTTTGAGTAATGAGAAGGTAATTTCCACAGTAAAGTAGTTTTTATCACTAAATGTGAGTTACAGTGTATTAGTCTGCATTTCATCCATAAAAATGGATGAATTCTTCTCTAAAAATCTCATTTGCTTAGTGTAATCAACAATAATGCTAAATATATGTCAGATGTGATAGCAATTCTGATATCGTTTGAATATCTTTTTGTTGTAGCTACTAAATTACCTGAAGACTAGATAAAACTCAAAAAGACTGGAAAAACCAACAATGTTGCTTGCATCTAGCAAGCAACATTGTAGTCTGTGTCAGTCAGCAAGGAAGATAAACCTTAAGTGAATATTCTAGGCAACAGCACTGACTGGATTAAAAATTACAATCTATACATATTGCATAATGATTTCATCTACCAGCTGTCAACACCAACTGACCCACACTTGACCAAACCTGGTCCCAATCAGTCATCACACCCACCCATATCATATTTTTTAATTGGTTCTAAAGTCATAATGTGTGCTGCCTCATTTAGTTCAGACAGAGGGCTGAATATTGGCTGATTGACATTAGCAATTTTCAGTGCACTTCAATGGCTCATTCACAAGCTGTGTGGCTAATAGCATCCAATAATTTCACCGTTAGGGCCTGTTCATGTTCTCTCAGAGCTGTCAGTAATCAATTGTGTTTAGTCTTTCAGTACAACTATAAACTGAAAGCTGGAGTGAAAAACGCTTTCATAGAAAAAGGGAAGACATGACATTATTGTAATACAGGGATAAGTCTAGCCTTAAAAGTACAGAGAGTGTCTGCCTCCTGAACCCAGACTGGCAGCTGGTTCCACAGGAGAGGAGCTTGATAGCTAAAGGCTCTGCCTCCCATTCTGCCTTTGGAAACTCTGGGAACCACAAGTAGACCTGCATTCTGAGAGCGAAATGCTCTATTGGGATAATATGGTACTATGAGGTCTTTAAGGTATGAAGGAGCTTGATTATGAAGGGATTTGTATGAGAGAAGAAGGATTTTAAATTCTATTCTATATTATACAGGGAGCCAATGAAGAGAAGCCAGTATAGGAGAAATATGATTTCTCTTGCTAGTTCCTGTCAGGACTCTGGCTGCGGCATTCTGGATTAATTGGAGGCGTTTTATGGAGATATTGGGACATCCAGATAGTAATGAGTTACAGTAATCTAGCCTTGAGGTAACAAATGCATGGACTAGTTTTTCTGCATCACTTTGAGACAGGATGTTCCTAATTTTGGAAATGTTGCGCAGGTGAAAGAATGCAGTTCTAGAGATTTGTTTTATGTGTGAGTTAAAGGACATGTCCTGGTCAAAAATAACTCCAAGGTTTTTTTACAGTAGTGCTGGAGGCCAGGGTTATGCCATCTAAAGTAGCTATATTTTTAGAAAAGTTATTTCTGAGATTTTTTGGCCCAAATATAATGACTTCTGTTTTCTCTGAGTTTAAAAGTAAAAAGTTACTGGTCATCCAGGCCTTTATGTCAGTTAGACAGGCTTGAAGTCTGGTTAACTGGTTTGTGTTAACAGGTTTAATAGATAGATATAACTGAGTGTCATCTGCATAGCAGTGGTAATTAATAGAGTGCTTCCTAATGACATATCCTAAAGGAAGCATGTACAGGGTGAATTAAGTATAGCAAAAAACTATAAGTGGCTTCTGGTATGATAAAGTCTTAAATTGCACAATTTAGTGCCAATGTGCTCTCACTCCCCATGACATCCATCCACACCATTTACGTACATTTCTTTTCTATAACAGATCCACCTGATTTGTAATAGATCAACAAGAGAAGCACAGCCTTTATCAGCTGGAGGTCCCAGAGGTGATGTGTGCAAAGGAATTTCCTTGATACTAATATCTTGTTGCAAGTGCTCAAGTGCACTTGATATCTCCCATTGAGTTCCCATTCCCTTCCACCCCTAAACCTATTGTGTCAATGTCACACAAACACTGCTGGCCTGCTAATGTGCCTGAAATGCACTGATCAGGTAAGAACGTGTTTAGTGTTTGCACCACATCATTTGTCTGTTTCTGAACACACATCACTATGCTTACATCTCTGTCATTACTCCATCCTTTGATCTCTCTACCTCTTCAGCAAGCTGCTGGTGAAAAGTGGGAATGGTGATTAACACTGGAGCTCCATTGAAACACCAGCAAGTGGTTCATGTGAAAATGAGGAGAATGGCAGTCAACACAGATAAGGAAACGTTACAAGTGGAGTAGTTGAAGGTGAAACAACAGTCTGCCCAAATCACTCCAGTAGTTTGCATCACATCTCCTTTTTTCTTTTTTGCATATCAGTATCATCAGTGTTGACACTGCTGAGGGATACACTGAGTTTGAAGAACAAATTCTCAAATAATATGCGACTGACAAGTGCCATTATTAAGTGATAATGGAGTTCAAATGTCAGGTTGTGTATCATCAGATGCTGAAATATACCTAATTGTAAAGCAATCTATTAATGACAACATTATGCAGCATGCACTTTTTTTTTTTTGCTAACTGGAGGTGTCACTTTGCACTGCAAATAAAAAGGCACAACACTATTTTCTGGGTTTAAGCACAATAGTCATTTAAAGCATTTATGACACCAGATACCTGTTCTAATATGTTATATAGACAGTCACCATGATCAGACTGTTTCTATGAGATTCTTTTTTTAAGTTCACCTTTTAAAATGAACTTAAATTATCATTTAAACAGCATTAATCTGACTCTGTACAGGGTGCAGTGACAGCTTTAAGGCCTGTGTTTGTGTGTGCATGTGAATGTGTGTGTGTGTGTCTATCTAGCAGGTACCAAAACTTCTATATATAAATTTAACACACTCAGACTGTGTGCCTCGACCTTTTTGATCCTGAGTATGGTTAAGTTTAGGTGTGTATGTAACTGTCTGTGTGGTGAATGATTGAAAAGAGGCTCAATAGCACACGGTCTTCTACAGACTAAAATATCTCAATAACTATTTGATCAATTGCCATTAAATTTGGTGCAGCCGTTCTTTGGTCTCCACATATCCACATAGAGGACATATCACAATGATTTTACTGCCCCCCTGACCTTTTTCTCATAAGGTTTACAGGTAACACATTTACAGTGGGTACGGAAAGTATTCAGACCCCTTTAAGTTTTTCACTCTTTGTGCCATTGCAACCATTTGCCAAAATCAAAAAAGTTCATTTTATTTCTCATTAATGTACACTCAGCACCCCATCTTGACAGAAAAAAACAGAAATGTAGAAATTTTTGCAAATTTATTAAAAAAGAAAAACTGAAATATCACATGGTCATAAGTATTCAGACCCTGTGCTCAGTATTGAGTAGAAGCACCCTTTTGAGCTAGTACAGCCATGAGTCTTCTTGGGAATGATGCAACAAGTTTTTCACACCTGGATTTGGGGATCCTCTGCCATTCTTCCTTGCAGATCCTCTCCAGTTCTGTCAGGTTGGATGGTGAAGGTTGGTGGACAGCCATTTTCAGGTCTCTCCAGAGATGCTCAGTTGGGTTTAGGTCAGGGCTCTGGCTGGGCCAGTCAAGAAGGGTCACAGAGTTGTTCCGAAGCCACTCCTTTGATATTTTAGCTGTGTGCTTAGGGTCATTATCCTGTTGAAAGGTGAACCTTCGGCCCAGTCTGAGGTCCTGAGCACTCTGGAAGAGGTTTTCTTCCAGGATATCTCTGTACTTGGCCGCATTCATCTTTCCTTCAATTGCAACCAGTCGTCCTGTCCCTGCAGCTGAAAAACACCCCCACAACATGATGCTCCCACCACCATGTTTCACTGTAGGGATTGTATTGGGCAGGTGATGAGCAGTGCCTGGTTTTCTCCACACATACCGCTTAGAATTAACGCCAAAAGGTTCAATCTTGGTCTCATCAGACCCGAGAATCTTATTTCTCATGGTCTGGGAGTCCTTCATGTGTTTTTTGGCAAACTCTATGCGGGCTTTCATGTGTCTTGCACTGAGGAGAGGCTTCCGTCGGGTCACTCTGCCATAAAGCCCCGACTGGTGGAGGGCTGCAGTGATAGTTGACTTTGTGGAACTTTCTCCCACCTCCCCCACAGTGATCTTTGGGTTCTTCTTTACCTCTCTCACCAAGGCTCTTCTCCCACGATTGCTCAGTTTGGCTGGACGGCCAGGCTGGACGGCCAGGTACAGTTCTGGTCGTCCCAAACTTTTTCCATTTGAGGATTATGGAGGCCACTGTGCTCTTAGGAACCTTGAGTGCTGCAGAAATTCTTTTGTAACCTTGGCCAGATCTGTGCCTTGCCACAATTCTGTCTCTGAGCTCCTTGGGCAGTTCCTTCGACCTCATGATTCTCATTTGCTCTGACATGCACTGTGAGCTGTAAGGTCTTATATAGACAGGTGTGTGCCTTTCCTAATCAAGTCCAATCAGTTTAATTAAACACAGCTGGACTCCAATGAAGGAGCAGAACCATCTCAAGGAGGATCAGAAGAAATGGACAGCATGTGAGTTAAATATGAGTGTCTGCAAAGGGTCTGAATACTTATGACCATGTGATATTTCAGTTTTTCTTTTTTAATAAATTTGCAAAAATTTTTACATTTCTGTTTTTTTCTGTCAAGATGGGGTGCTGAGTGTACATTAATGAGAAATAAAATGAACTTTTTTGATTTTGGCCAATGGCTGCAATGACACAAAGAGTGAAAAATTTAAAGGGGTCTGAATACTTTCCGTACCCACTGTATACTTTACCAGTATTATATCTTCATGCTATGCAAACTGGCAATACAAACTTACATATTCCAAGTCTAGTAACTTTGGTGATCCTCTGACCTTTCATTTAGCATCATCATCATCAGGTTGTTTGTGAATATTGATTTAGGTTGCATTTGGAACAGCAGTTTGTTTCTATCAAATTTTATCGAAAAGGCTTTCCTTTTGTTTTCAGTTTTAGTCGGACATTTTTTAATGCCTCTGAAAGATGAGTAACTTACTTGTTTCATTTAGATTCTACCATGGCAAACTACAATAATCCCATTAGAATCTGCTGGATTTTGTGTTTAGTACTAGTCATCAAATGCTAGCATTAGCACTAGCACACACTACACTAAGATGGAAACATGGCAATTAACATTGTTATAGTGAGCATGTTGACATGATTACATTAGAATTGAGATCAGACTAAGTTGAGCCTAAATAAGACTGTTGACTCTTAATCATGTTGAATTTTGAGATAAAGTACTTCTTTCTAATTTCCATAATACGTTTTTGCTTGATCCAAATGGTACTGATCTCACTGTGTGAGTGTGCACTCAGGGCACAGCTTTTCGATGGCTTAGAGAAGGAAGGAAGCAATATCAGGCCTTAATAAATTTTTATTTACTTATTATATTTTGTACTTATATGTTTTTTAATATCTCTATCACTGTTGAAGCGAGGTAGTGGAGAGCAGAGATAAAGAAAACATTCAGGACACAAGTCAACAGGAAGGTGAGGACTAACAGAGGGCCATTTCATCTAATTTCTCATTTGATTCCTGGAACATGAAAAAAAAATGCAGACAGCGAGCCATAGCAGGAAACGACAGCTGATAAACAGGCTCGGCCACTGCCTCCATTAGCCATCATTCCCCCACCGTGGGACACAATACTATTTTCAAATGGTGAGAATAAGGAGCCCAGAATTATTACAAGCATCTCATAAATAGATGTGTTGTTTCTGCCCAATCACTGTCTTGAGGGAGTTTCTAAATTGCCTGTCTCTGGTCATTTGCAGACAAATGTCTCAATGGCCTCTTCATTTCCCTTTTTTGGTTTGATGAAAAAGGAAGTAGTTCGTTTTTACCTTGATTTTGCAGTGGTAGATTTTGTAACCCATGGGCTAATGTGAGTCTGAGGAGGTGCTGCATTTACAGGCAAAACAAAGGGAAGCAGGCCAGGTCAGGTAGACAGATGTGAACTGGGTTCCTGTAACAGATTTTAAATTTATTCTGTAGACTTTCTCTTGCTTGTCACTGATCTGGTCCTGATTTCAGAATTTGATATCAAGAAGAAATTAATCTCTGAGGTGCTCTTGACCTGAGGTAAAATCTCACAATGGCTTTCTGACAAGATAAAAACTGAGAATAAACATAAAACTCTTATTTGAACAGCACAGCTATCAACCGGTTGGAAAGTAGGAGGGGGCATCTCTCATTTTTCACTGTAACTGGTTTTGCTGAAGCTGTTCTGGGGATAAGACTGTGTACTCCTTTATCGTGCCTGAAGAGGAAAAGAAAAATCACTCCATTAAGAACTATAGCTACTGCAAAGTGACAGTGAGAGAGAGAGAGAGGGAGGAACATAAAGATAGTGAAAGTTGCAATGGAAGTCCCTGAGTTGGATGACAAGAATCTTTTCTGCCTTAGCTTAAAAATATGAGCCAGCTAAAAGCTTTCACATATCCCCTCCGGTTTTTGTTTGTATAGTAGCCGAAGGTTAGTGAATTACCATATACACGAAAAGAAATCAGAATATTTCACAGCATATGTGAGACAAAACATTTTATCATTTTTCATTTGGAGAAAATTCCTGGATAACATAATAAGCAAT
This sequence comes from Mastacembelus armatus, assembly GCF_900324485.2. NCBI lineage: Eukaryota > Metazoa > Chordata > Actinopteri > Synbranchiformes > Mastacembelidae > Mastacembelus > Mastacembelus armatus. Next base: position 1,642,301 of record NC_046653.1, on the reverse strand, counting down.
TAAACCAAAATTGTAAGAAGTAACTTACAAAGAAGTAATTAAAGAAGGTGACAGTAACAGCCTCAAAATACCTTTATCTATCATACATTATACTTGAAATAAACATATTTAATTCCATTTTTACCAGGCATCACATAATGTATTTTTTAGTCAAATTAAAACTGCTTTTTACCATGGCTGAAGCACGAAGACTGAGACTATGGACTATTCACATACTGTACAAAGTTAAAGTAGATTTTATGGAGAAAGCCTTAGAGAGCAGGATAAACTTTTGGGTTACACAAATTCCTTTTTTTTAACACTAACTAATTATTTGCAGTTGATTGTGTAAATGTGTTGCAAATATATATCTTATCTTACTGATTTTATTCTTGATAGATTTTATCTTTGAACTGGATACTTCTAACCATTCCCTCTGCTGACCTCACCTAGCTCCAGATATACAGAGTATATTTTTATATTTATTTATATCTGTCTGGCCATAGCTGACTTCATATTTGCTATTTAACAGATCACTGATCTCACTCCTTCCTCTGTGTGCGATGAGACGAGGTAATCCTTTCCACCCCTCATTGTTTCAGACCAGAAGAGGGAGTATTGTTACACTAACAGAGCCAAAACACAAACAGATCCATCCTTCCTGACCTCCACAATTCTTACCAAGTAATTTTGGTAATGCTTACCCAGATAATACAAAAAATACAGATTCTTTGTATTATCCAAATCTGATCAAGTGGTGTATTTGTATTATGTACACTGCTAGTGTAGTTTTCATGCAGTCTGTTTTTGGATCAGATTTGGATCAGTAGTTTTCATGCTTTAAAAAATTATAAGAGTGATCTGCAGGCAGTGCTCTAGTTTTTTGGATCAATTATTCACTTTAATTGCAAATGCAGACTGAAGTGTTGAAAGCTGATTTTTTTTATGCCCCCCTACTCAATGCAGTGACCAAAGATGAGTAGTGAGGAAAAAGAAACAAAGAGAGAATTTTAATTGCATGCTACAATGACATTATAGTATATAGTTGACGCCGTCATGGCAACTTTGGTTACATATTGTAACCCAAGATTCTGTGAATTGAGTCCAGCGCTCTGGCCTATTGCTAATGGATCATACACCTACCCCCGAACTGAGTGTCTCAATCATGCAACTCTCAGACATAAGTGGCGGCTTGAGCTCATTCCAGAGGACCAAACTGGTCTTTGAGAAGTGCACCCAATTCACAGAGTCTTAGGTAACGATATGTTACCAACGTTCTGTCTCACTGGGGTGCAGCCCTCTGGGCTAGTGCTAATGGGTCAAAGCAATAACCAGAAATGCTCCACTGGGCCAGGGAACCCAGCAGAAGAGTCAGAAAAGAAGAAAGCATTGCAACAGACTGTCTAACCCAAAGCGAAGTGAGCACCAGGTGGCAGGGCCGTTTCTAGCCTTGTGGTTGCCCTATGCAAGATTGTGTTTGGGGGCCCCCTAGTTTGCCAAAAAAACAACTGTTTTGATAATCAAAAACAGGCAGCTGAGTGTCTAGCTCGTCCTGGGTTTCCTGGTCAGGAGAAAATACTGAAGAATGAGAACATCCAGGTTGTTCCTCGTCAGGACCTTCAGCAGCTTCAGAAGCTTCAGCTTCAGTGCCTGGAGCTCCAAAATATTTTAGAATTGCTCCTGCAAAGACAAAGCTCTTTAGGTTACCAAAAATAACACATCACAAGCATATATTCAAATATAATTATATTTTATAATCGCAGTGATGTTGCACTAACAGAGAAATTTGTAATCTGTTTTCAGACACTGTAATGTAGAATGTTCCTTTGAAGCATTTCCCCAAATACAAAGCTGAGCTGTTACTTTTATTATGTTTCTGCTCTTATTTACACATTGTACTTGTTAAGATAATAAACCAATGATAACTGGGTTATATGTACTATGTGTAATAATAGCAATGTCTGTGTATTTCAAAGAGGTCAACTTGTAATTTAAAACAAACCTTAAGTTTAAAGAACTATCTTCAGCTAAATGGAGGCAGGGTTTTTCAAAGTAGCGGTGTAAATAGTAAAAGTATCTCAGCCTAGGTAGTAATAAGTCACTCACAGCTGACATATAATCCCAACATAATCAATAGGCCAAATATTTCTTGGGCATTAATTAAATAACAGTGCATGCATGTGCATGTTAATGTTAGACAGCACAGCCGCTATCGTAGCAATTTCAATGCATGAGAAGTAGAAGGTGTGGCGTGAGAAGATGCCGAGAGAACCCTGCAAGTGTTATTTATACTAGCACACTTAGAATTAGATGCCAAAAATATACACTAAACTTAAAACATAAATTAGTAATCCTAAAGTAATGTTTAGTGGCAGCTAACGCACGTTATCTGAGGCTAGCTGAGCTAGGTAGCAGTACAAATAAACACTTTCTAAAATCTCACTGTTACTCCTTCACCACCATCCACATTGCTTCACAAACAAACAAATACCTTTCTCCTTCGACAGGTTTTCTTCATCAGTTTTCTTCTTCTTACGTTTTTCTGCCCCACTTGGATAATTTTGTTTTGAAGCCATATACTCGCCGCTTATCCTCATTAACGTGAGTGATGGGTAGCTGTCAATCATTCCCATTGTACCTGTCGGCGGACGTCACTCTCTGGCAACAACGATTTTTTTTATTTTTGACAACAAAAACACAGCCACCACTTGTTTTTTCAGCTTATTTTATTTATATCCTACCTATAACTATAAGTGATTTAATAAACACAAGAGAAAGCTACAGATAACAACAGGTAATAATTTTAATTCTCTTTAGATTAGGCTGAAGCTGCCGCTTGTGGGTCCCCTAGTGGCTTGGGGGCCCTATGCAGTTGCATAGTCTGCATAGCGCAAGAAACGGCTACGCTAGGTGGAATGAATAAGCACCTGCATAATAAAGAAACTGAGCCCTAATCCAAACCCATTCTCAAATGGAGGTAACAGATGGATGCTTGCATAGTATCCTTGTAACAAATGGTGCACTCGACTTGTCAGTTGGATTTACAACTGGGGAAGCCCCCAGGACAGTGTGAGTAAAGGTGGAACTAGCAACATTCCACAACTAGAAATGCACAAAGGAACATGGGAAGGCCCACAAAGCCACAGAAAAAATGTCTACCACTAACAAACTGCGAAGAAGAGCCACTGAGAATGACACTGCTCTAGTGGAGTGTGCACGGATGCTGGTCGGCGGCTCCCTGCCGAGCGCAGAGTAAGCCTGCACAATAGTATCGCATAGCCAGTGAGGTAGAGAGTGGGAGGGGGGAGCCCAATGAACACCCTCTGTAGTGGGCAAAAAGGCCCTCTGAATAGCGAAACATCAGTATTCATTCCAAAAACATGACAGGGTGTGCACTGGGCATAGAAAATGTGACATAGCCTCCTCTGCTGACGCATCACAGTGGTGCCAGGCTCTGCTCCAATGCCCGTACAGAGGGTAACCCCCTCCCACACAGACACACACTGTCAGATTTTACAACTATTAGCCGCCATCACGATCATGTGAGAAAGCTCCTGTAGAAGATGGCCCATCGCCGGCAGCGTGTAAAAGAGGTTGGCATAGGCCACTTGGCTAGCATGCTAGGTGGAGTGAGGAGACACCCTGTGAATGGTCAGGCAAGGAGGCAGAGTCGTCTGACTCCAGGTCCAAAGTTTACTCTTGACTGTGGTCAGAGAAAGGCCTAGATTTTCTCTATGTGTGTTTTTTTCTCTCTGTATGTCTGTGCTCATCTTCCATAGTTTCTCTATAGCCTTGGTGCCATGGTCATTATCTGTGGAGGACAGAAAAATAAACACAGAGAGCAGATTGTCATCAACCATGATGCCAGACCTTGAGAACTCTGCAGAGGGAAAGGGACAAAACTGAAGATGAAAAAACCACCCACATAGTGGAGAACACTGGGAGATATATAGCAAATGATACAGATAAAATTCCTGCCTTGCCAGCCATTGTGGCAGGCCTCTCTAATAATTTAGGTGTGGCCTTTTCTAAAGCCTGTGAAAAAATGTAGTCCATAAAAGAGAAACATTGCATCTTCTTTTGCAGGCTTTGTTTACCTCGTTTCCTCAGTGGCTATATAGCACACTGAGTGATGTATCTGTCAATGCTCTGATGGTATGTTGGGGGAGTGAGCAGATAAAGGCGAGGGAAAACACATCACAACAACAAATAGGTAGTGACACGTGTGCAAACAAGCGTGTACACACATAAACACCTACTCACATAGACACTACAAAACATGCCCCAACTCCCAAACACACAAATCTACTTGTTCCCACACACTCACAAAAACATTCAGACCATCAAGAGTGTGGGTGGCGTCTGTCAGTGTGGCAAAACGGCAGGCTAACTGTGCTCTGTGGTGTGTGACAACTGCCTGAGCCACTTCACATTGTGTTTGCAGTGCTGATCTGAGTCAGGGGCCAGGTTAAGGGGGTCACAGCACTTATTTGCCATGCTGATAGACTGGGTAATGAAAACGGCTCCCAGCACAGAAGCTGCAGCAGCTGGGGGCACGCTATTATGGATTTCTTTTTTATTACGTTTGTTGACATCCCACAGAGACTGGTTAATTCAGATTTTAACAGATGGAAAACCTAATCTTATATTTTCATTCATTGAACAAAAACGAGAAGAAATGGGAGAATCAAAGTAGGGTGTGTGTGAAATGTTTTGGTTCTATCAAGAGTTAAAAGGGACAAATATATCTTGCAATTGAAAAAGTGTTATGAAGTTAAATATACTATTTTTTATGTCATACAGTGTATGCATCTGAAATTTGAGGACCCACACACAGATACCAAATTAGACAGTTTATTAAAGATTGAGCTGAAGGGTTGGCGAGCAACGCCAAAAATCCTGCAGTGAGGAGGGTTCTCTGGACCGTGGAGCAGAAGCGAGACGGCGTGTCTGAAAACAGCCCACTGGCGTAGAGTGGAGACAACTGTCCGAAGAAGACACAGGAGGCGAGGCAGAGCTGGGGACCTGAGAAAAAGATTTCCTTCAATTAGAAGAGAGAACTAGATTTGAAGAGAGCCAAAGGTACGATACTACCATGTAGGTAGACTGACGAACTGGCAATTTGAATGAGAAAGTCCAGAGCTTATATTGCGAGTAGTGGGGCGTGCCATCTCACCTCGCGCACCTGTGAATAATTAGGATAGCAACAGACACAGGAGGAATAAGGGGAAAAGAAACAAGGGGGAAACAGGGGAAAGGGAGATTCTGGCCTCATGACATTTTATGCCTCAGCATTGTGCAAAGTCTAGAAAATAAAAGAGTTTATCATCTGTTTCTACGACAGGTGGGCAACTCTGGTACTCGAGGGCCACTACTCTGCTTGTTTTCCAACTATCCCTGGTATTCCAACATTTTTTTAGTAGCTGTTCTCATGATCTTCATCAGTAGAAGAACATTTTTTGTGAAAAAGACAATATTCAAAAGACAGTGAAGACAACAATTATTCCACAAAAGGGATTTGATAATTCCTTCCGCCCCCTCTCCTCCCGAAACACAAGGATAAACAAGGGACGTGCCCTGAAGGCACTAGAAGAGACCAGCAGAGCCCTCCACCCTGACCACAGATCCCACGAGAGCCAGGGAAACACAAACCCACCCAATCCCACTGGCATCACCGTCGTCCAGTCCCGCGCCAACTCTGGGACTTTGGGACAATGTTTCCAATTATAATCTTAACAATAATAACAATGACGCCAGTGATGACAGTAATAATAATAACTATTGCTATCACATGAATCATTGTCACTTACAATAATCACAATAACTATATTAATAGTAATAATATTATTAATAATAACAATTTTAACTAAAATTATTGAGTGAATTTTAGATATATATAGGTAAGATATAGTTAGCATGAGTGACAGTCAAAAGGGCACAGTTAGGGTTGTGAGAAGGATTTTGTTGTTTGTGCTTTAAGGTTGGTTGCGGATGTGTCTCCAAGCAAGCAGATGTAGAGGGATGGGGCATGTGGCAGCTGAAGAAAGAAGACAGGGACCCTGTGACCTTTTTCTTTGCCAAAAAGCATGGATGTAAGTGTCAGGACTATTTTATGAGCATTTAGTACAGATGTGGATCCCATTTTGGATAATTTCTGTCCTGTGTAATGAGCTATAAGGAGAATTTTGTATTGTATTAGTTGTAGGTTTATGTGACTTGACTTGACCTAAAATAGATTATTATGATAAGGACAATGAAAGGACAATTTAAGGACAATGAAACATGTTTTGCACACAATATTGTACTATATAAGTATATAATTATATAAATATATCATATTTAAGTTGGTTGAGTGACCTTGTTAGCAAACAGGTCCTTATTTACAGATCCAGTAGTAATGGAGCAAAATATTCACTCATTTGAAACCCAACTGTATTTCTAACTCCTCTTGTTGAATAGATCTTGCTTATTTTGATGATGCCAGCTACAGAACAAGCCAGGGGGTGGAGGGGCAGAAGGGATAGGGACAGAGAATGAGAGTAGACAAAGAAGAGACAACAGAAAACAACAACTGCTGTGATGCAAATACAATATCAACTATATCAATGCTTATTCCATGTCAGCAAAACAATGTGAGTAATTACTATTGTCAGTTATAAGAGTGCAATACAATATTCCTAATAACAGTAATAACAACTAAAAAATTTCTGAAAAAATTTTGAGTGTGACTGTTGGAGCTTATGAAAAATCCAGTAGCTCCTTCTGAGTGGTTGACAAGTTGACAGTTGTTGACAGTAAAAATGGTCATGCAGTAAAATGGTCATATTATGGTTTCTTTGTTTTTATTTTGAAACAATGTCATGAAAAGGCATTTATTTTGAAAGTGAAATTAGCTACAGGGCACCTGTGACTTTGAACTACATAATGATCTTTCACCATTATAATGTAAAGGCATGATTATGAACACACAAGTCATCAGTCTTTTCCATTTGAGGTATTAGCTTTTGTTTTGAAAGAATGTAATACAAAGGCTTATATTTTGAAAGTGCATCATCATCACTTATGTGTGACCTTGTATTCTGTACAAGTTACCTTTGCTGGTTGCCGGAGAACACATTCTGAGGTTTCTGGCACGCCATTTGCTTCCATTAATATTGCCCAATCCCTTTGAAAGTTAATAAAATGTTGGTCTCTAAGTAATGATGTATTAAATTTCCAAAACCTATTCAGTGGTGTGTCTATTTTTTTGGTGACAGAAATAGACACTGGTGCATGATCACTGATAGTGATAGGGTGAATCAGAGTGTCTGCAATATCCACCATGATTGAATTGCTGAATAAAAAATAATCTAGACAGGAATATCAGTGATGAATTGGTGAGAAGAATATCTATTACCAAACATTAGGGTGATGAGAACGCCAAGCATTGCAGAGAGCGAAATCACCCTGCTGTATTTCTGTTGACCTTGCAAATCTAAGTTCAATAAATGTTTTACCTCTTTGTGCTCGAGATGGACAATGGAGAACACTATTATCACAATTATCACAATAATCAACAGCCTTGGTTATGCATTTGCGGTGGATGTATATGAAAGGAGAAAGTGGATTAGGTTGGGCTGGATGAGTGGGTGTGGAATAACTACATAGCTTTGGTGTGTAAAACCAAGCACTTAATGAGAGATTTGTCAAGTACCTGTGGCATCTCAATCTAACAACTTCTGCCTAATGTTGCCAAGTTTGGCAGTCTGTCTTCTTGTATGCAACCAGGTAGTCTTGAAGGACTTTGACAAAGTTTCAGTATTTGATAACCTGGGGTGTGTTGTAACAAAAGAGCATTCTCAAACTGTGTCAGGACGATCCCAGATGTTCTTCAAAAGAAATGCTGCAGTCTTTATTTAACTTTATTCATTGGGTCCTGTAGAGACACACATTTACTGCGTCATACTACATACATGCATATGTTTTGCCTTCAGAGGTATTGATGATAAATCTTGCTACTTGAGAAGCAATACTGTTTGGTGTTGAAGGGTTCACTTGAGTCTGTAAAGTAAAATCCATTTAAAATGCAATAAATTTCACATACAACCTATAACCCTCTTACCTTATATATAATCCATTTTCTGTTCCATTTTCCTCTTTGTGCCTTTGAGCTTCTTGCTGCTTTCGATCTCTCCCACATCCTTTGGTGAAATCTTAACATCTACATCCATCGCCCAGCTATATTGTCACCATCTCCCCTTGCATACGCAATAATATAACCAACAGTGCTAATGCTAGCCAACAAAAGCCCCAGCTCATTCAGTGACCCTGATATGAATCTGCTTAAAACTCAGCCATTGAGTACTCAGCCAAATCCGTCAGCAGATGCCTAAGCACAGGCACAAGCGGCACTGATAAGACATTCTCTGTGGTCAGGGCCCTGTGATGAGGAGCAGAGTAATAGCTGCTGCTGCTGCTAACTGGATGGCTATCTGGAGCACTTAGAAAGTTAAAACAGTGGTAATGGACAACGACCATTGGAAAACTACTTAAGGTTTTGGTTTTAGGTTGTTTTGTTGTTAGGAGGACTTTCTAATTGAAGCATTGGATCATTTTTGTGGCAGACTGATTTTCTAAAGGTCTGAGAGCTAAATTGGATTCCTGTCTTTGGTTGTTGCTGTTATCTTTTCTGACTTTTGCACTTTTAGCCACATTGACTGTGTCCAAAAAAAAAAAATGGAAAAAAATGGAAAGCTGTTACTTTCTAAGCTGTACATATGTGGTGAGCATGACAATTGTCTATGCGCTTACAGTGGGTACGGAAAGTATTCAGACCCCTTTAAATTTTTCACTCATTGTGTCATTGCAGCCATTTGCCAAAATCAAAAAAGTTCATTTTATTTCTCATTAACGTACACTCAGCACCCCATCTTGACAGAAAAAAACAGAAATGTACAAATTTTTGCAAATTTATTAAAAAAGAAAAACTGAAATATCACATGGTCATAAGTATTCAGACCTTTTGCAGTCACACTCATATTTAACTCACATGCTGTCCATTTCTTCTGATCCTCCTTGAGATGGTTCTGCTCCTTCATTGGAGTCCAGCTGTGTTTAATTAAACTGATTGGACTTGATTAGGAAAGGCACACACCTGTCTATATAAGACCTTACAGCTCACAGTGCATGTCAGAGCAAATGAGAATCATGAGGTCGTAGGAACTGCCCAAGGAGCTCAGAGACAGAATTGTGGCAAGGCACAGATCTGGCCAAGGTTACAAAAGAATTTCTGCAGCACTCAAGGTTCCTAAGAGCACAGTGGCCTCCATAATCCTCAAATGGAAAAAGTTTGGGACGACCAGAACTCTTCCTAGACCTGGCCGTCCAGCCAAACTGAGCAATCGTGGGAGAAGAGCCTTGGTGAGAGAGGTAAAGAAGAACCCAAAGATCACTGTGGCTGAGCTCCAGAGATGCAGTAGGGAGATGGGAGAAAGTTCCACAAAGTCAACTATCACTGCAGCCCTCCACCAGTCGGGGCTTTATGGCAGAGTGGCCCTACGGAAGCCTCTCCTCAGTGCAAGACACATGAAAGCCTGCATAGAGTTTGCCAAAAAACACATGAAGGACTCCCAGACTATGAGAAATAAGATTCTCTGGTCTGATGAGACCAAGATTGAACTTTTTGGCGTTAATTCTAAGCGGTGTGTGTGGAGAAAACCAGGCACTGCTCATCACCTGCCCAATACAATCCCTACAGTGAAACATGGTGGTGGGAGCATCATGTTGTGGGGGTGTTTTTCAGCTGCAGGGACAGGACGACTGGTTGCAATTGAAGGAAAGATGAATGCGGCCAAGTACAGAGATATCCTGGAAGAAAACCTCTTCCAGAGTGCTCAGGACCTCAGACTGGGCCGAAGGTTCACCTTTCAACAGGACAATGACCCTAAGCACACAGCTAAAATAACAAAGGAGTGGCTTCGGAATAACTCTGTGACCGTTCTTGACTGGCCCAGCCAGAGCCCTGACCTAAACCCAATTGAGCATCTCTGGAGAGACCTGAAAATGGCTGTCCACCAACGTTCACCATCCAACCTGACAGAACTGGAGAGGATCTGCAAGGAAGAATGGCAGAGGATCCCCAAATCCAGGTGTGAAAAACTTGTTGCATCATTCCCAAGAAGACACATGGCTGTACTAGCTCAAAAGGGTGCTTCTACTCAATACTGCGCACAGGGTCTGAATACTTATGACCATGTGATATTTCAGTTTTTCTTTTTTAATAAATTTGCAAAAATTTCTACATTTCTGTTTTTTTTCTGTCAAGATGGGGTGCTGAGTGTACATTAATGAGAAATAAAATGAACTTTTTTTGATTTTGGCAAATCGCTGCAATGACACAAAGAGTGAAAAATTTAAAGGGGTCTGAATACTTTCCGTACCCACTGTATATATGTTTTGGATTTGCAGTCTTAGCTAAACCCACACTAATGGATAAACTGAGCAGAGCCCAAGGATAGGTAGCTTATAAAAGAATGTGTGGATTCTCTGAATAGGCTCCAGCAGATCCCTGTCACCCTAGTTAAGGAATAAGCGGCTTTAGATGATGGATGGATGGGTGGATGGATGGATGGATGGATGGATGGGTTCTGTGAAGTCAAACCTCCATAGACAGTGGGTGTTGAGGGAGTATGGGACTGCTGGGAATGTAATCTAGAGGCTTGTTTAAACACCAGCCCCACTACAGCGGAGCCCTAGAGGGGCCACAATAAGGAGCCTTGCTTGCTGTAGAACTGCTTCATAATCTCTTTGCTCCAGTGTGAAAGTTTGTTGGGAAAATTTAGGCAGAGCAGAGGACAGCAGGACAGCAGAGAAAACTATTTTTAGATACTACCTGACCTAAAAAAGCCTGAAAAGCCTGACTTGTATTAATAGGAATGCTACTTTGGAATTAGAGCCAGTGAAGACAATTTCTGAGCGGTCGCAGGCACAGCAGTGTGGAGAGAAAACTTTCACTCCAAAATGAGATTCTATATCTCCACTCACATCCTCAACACTTTGATCCAGGCCATATTGCTCTGCTGCATCTCAGCCCGCTACAGGAATGCCAGTTCTCCATCTCCACATCCAAGATCGTAAATAAACATCCTTTCCTGCTGTCCTCTGTTACATGGCCTCGGAGAAGATTAGAAATTATTCAGTCGCTCATCTATCTTTTACCCCCAAAATGAATAAAAGAGCATTCTATGTGCCTGCCCGAGACATCGAGTAAGACCCCATCACATGGTTTTAGTTTTCCTAATCTCTCTGTTCAAATTTCTTTATGGCAAATCACTGCCAGTCACATTCTTTTATTGTGGTAGGCCAATCTGGCTCATTTAATAATTCATAAGCCTATCTAACTGTGGTGCAATTGGTGGATGAATATATGCAACTGAACGGATAGAATAAATACAGTTATCCACTCACTGAAGGGCAATATTACTGGGAACACTTTAAGAAAACAGGAAGTGTTTTGTCCAAAGTAAACTGTATTTCAGATGAGTAGTTTTTAAAGGTAAGCAAAACTGGCCTTGCACAGTGGTTTTCCACTAACTGGTGTATGTTTGTTCATGAAAATAGGTCGATTCTCCATTGAAAATTAACAAGGTAATGGCTTTTCAGTCAAATAAGGAGGGCTATAAAGCTTTGTCAAGCCATGTTGAAATTAGACTGAGTGTAGTTTGTGTAGGAATATATAGTGAACAGAAACATTGTGGAGGTATTATGAGGTATGCTGGTATTGAGCTAGCATACAAAATAGAACGAACATGTCACATGCCACATGCAACATGCAATGCAAGATGGGAAATTGAAGTACAGTATAAACAAAGCTCCTGCATTCTGGGAGGATGTATATGTGCATACCAACCCTGAGGGCACACAGAAAAGGATGGAAATTTAAATATACATCTACATAGTACATTGTGCTAAGAAATAGGTTGTACAGTATATTAAGTCATGACTGACATTTTAAATGTCTTAGTCTCACTTAGAAAAAATGTGATATAAACCAGCACACGGTCAAGCAAAATAGTTTTTTATTTGTATGTGCATAGTATGTAACAAAATAATGACTTGGGATAGATATTTTTTACCCCATGGGGTCTAAGGGTGTTTTAGGGCCATGAGCAAGTTTTGACATGCCCTGACATTTGTGCTTTTTTCAGTTGCTTTTAAACATATTAATAGCTAAAATCTGATAACACTGTGATCAGCACAAGCTGGGCTACAATAATATGTGAGCAGAATGTTTATACATGATTGTGTTTTTGAGAAAACAGTGTTTATGCATGGTTAGTGAAAAACTACAATTCTTAAGTCACTGAAATAAGGCCATAAAACACATACAGAACATTGGTTCACAAGACTTTTGAGACCTGGATCTTGTAGCCTAGAGTGTTTGCGTCAAAATGATGGTTCACTCATTTACAGAAAACAATACAATGATTTAAATTTTCTAAGACACTTTTTTAAATAGAAAAGAAATATGCAAGAAGGTGCGTCTGATCATGAATAATCATATGATTCACCTGGGAAGACAAAGACCCACATACTGAGCTGCATAATGAGCCTTTCAGTCAGGAATGTGGCTGAAAGGAAATTATTGCAATGCAATGCAGATGCAAACGTTTATCATCTGAGTCGCGTTTTTCCTCTGACGAGAAGTACTTTTTCACCAACGTAGCGTGCCATCATCCAAACGTGCAGAAAAAGTAAGTAAATTCTATAATAAAGCTTGATGTTTTATGCCATTACTCAGGGGCATGTACATAATTACCTGGCTCACCTCAAATTATTTCCATATGAACAGTGTGCTCAGTGCGAGGCGGATTCACATTAGCTATAATGAGGTGAGACAGGAGAAACCATACCGCTCCTTCCTTTCATATGGATTACATAAAAAGAGATTATTTGTTTTCAACTTGATTTGTTGCATTTAAAAGTAGACATTTCAAGCTTTCTATGCATATATTTCTCATGTCTTTGTTGCAAGCATTTGCTGATATTGAGATTGTTTCATTTATGTCTGTGAAGAGAGGTGACAGAGACAGAGAGCGCACCCCATGTGCTTTCTTCTCTGTGGTCTTTCCTCATTGCCCAACATTATACTGGTTAAGCTGATGGCAATATATAGCCTACCTCATCATATTTTCGTTTTTGCTTTGGAAGCTGTGCTTTAAGTTGACTCATCCTCTGTTGTATCATTTTGTTCAGCTGGGAGCACTCTCACAAACTTGTCCATGTTATGTTCTCAGTACTCAAGCATCCTTTGCACCTGCAATTGTTTTGCACCCATCTAGGGATCCGGTCCCTCACTTTGGGAACCACTTTTTTTTGTTTACATTTAGTTTGTGTTGTAAGGGAGACAGGTCCTACCTACTTTAGCTGTAGCTGTCCAGTGATCTGGAAGAACCTCCTGACCTCCCAGAGCCTGTTTCAGCTCCTCCCTGAAAGCCACACAACACTCTTCCTTTTTCAACTTCCACCAGTTGGTCCTCTGCTCTGCCCTTGTCCTCTTCATCTTCCTCACCACCAGAGTCATCCTACACACCACCATCCTATGCTGTCCGGCTACACTCTCCCGAACCACTACTTTGCAGTCACTGATCTCTACCTTTTTCCAACCACCAATGCAACTCAAGTGCTGTGAGTCACATAAAAAACAAAAGTACTCTTGCTGCTCAATGGCCAACAGCAGCAGCTGGACCAGGTGCTCAAAAAACACCTGAAAATTAAGTTGAGCAATGCTAAAAGAGGAACATGCATCATCAGCTAATCCATCCATCCATCCATCCATCTTCTTCCGCTTTTCTGGGACCAGGTCGCAGGGGCAGTACCCTAATCAGGGATACCCAGACTTCCTTCTCCCTGGACACTTCCTCCAGCTCTTCCGGGGGGACACCGAGGCATTCCCAGGCCAGCCGGGAGACATAGTCCCTGCAGCATAACCTGGGTCTTCCCCGGGGGCCTCCTCCAGGTGGGACATGCCCAGAACACCTCCCCAGGGAGGCGCTCAGGAGGCATCCGAAACAGATGCCCGAGCCACCTCAACTGACTCCTCTTGATGTGGAGGAGCAGCAGCTCTACTCCGAGCTCCTCCCGGGTGACCGAGCTCCTCACCCTATCTCTAAGGGAGCGCCCGGCCACCCTGCGGAGGAAGCTCATCCGCTTGTATCCGAGATCTTGTCCTTTCGGTCATGACCCAAAGCTCATGACCATAGGTGAGAGTAGGAACGTAGACTGACCGGTAAATGGAGAGCTTCGCCTTCCGGCTTAGCTCCTTCTTCACCACAACGGACCGGTACACCGACCGTATTACTGCTGCCGATGCCCCAATCCGTCTGTCAATCTCACGTTCCGTCCTTCCCTCACTCGTGAACAAGACCCCGAGATACTTAAACTCCTCCACCTGAGGCAGGATCTCTCCCCTGGCCTGGAGATGGCAAGCCACCTTTTTCCGGTTGAGTACCATGGCCTCGGACTTGGAGGTGCTGATTCTCATCCCAGCCGCTTCACACTCGGTTGCAAACCGCCCCAGCACACGCTGGAGATCCTGGCTCGATGGAGCCATAGACCTTCCACGGGAGGCTGAGGAGTGTGATCCCTCTGTAGTTGGAACACACCCTCCGGTCCCCTTTCTTAAAAAGAGGAACCAGCACCCTGGTCTGCCAATTCAGGGGTACTGTCCCCGAACGCCATGCGATGATGCACAGGCGTGTCAGCCATGACAGCCCAACACCATCCAGAGACTTGAGGTACTCGGCGAGGATCTCATCCACGCCTGGTGCTTTGCCACTGAGGAGCTGCCAAACTACCTCAGTGACTTCGGCTTGGGTGATGGATGGATCAGCCTCCAAATCCCCGGCCCCTGCTTCCCTTATAGAAGATGTGTTGACGGGATTGAGGAGATCCTCGAAGTGTTCCTTCCACCATCCGACAATATCCCCAGTCGAGGTCAGCAGTTCCCCACTTCCACTGTAAACAGTGTTGGTAGAGCACTGCTTCCCCCTCCTGAGGCGCCAGACGGTTTGCCAGAATCTCTTCGGGGCTGACAGGTAGTCCTTCTCCATGGCCTCACCGAACTCCTCCCATACCCGAGTTTTTGCCACCGTCACCGCCTGGGCTGCAGCACGCTTGGCCCAGCGGTACCTGTCAGTTGCTTCGGGAGTCCCACAAGCCAACCAAGCTCGGTAGGACTCCTTCAGCTTGACGGTATCCTTTACCTCCGGTGTCCACCACCGGGTTCGGGGATTGCCGCCACGACAAACACCTGAAACCTTACGGCCATAACTCCTAGCCGCTGCGTCGACAATGGAGGTGGAAAACATGGTCCATTCGGACTCAATGTCCCCAGCCTCCCCCGGGATCTGGTAGAAGCTCTCTCGGAGGTGTGAGTTAAAGACCCCTCTGACAGCGGGTTCGGCCAAACATTCCCAACAGACCCTCACAATATGTTTGGGCCTGCCAAGTCTGTCCCGCTTCCTCCTCCACCAGCGGATCCAACTCACCACCAGGTGGTGATCCTCCCAATCACGCCCTCCAGGTTTCACTGTCGCTGCCCACGTGAGCATTGAAGTCCCCTAACAGAATTATGGAGTCCCCAGTAGGAGCACCTTTCAGCACCCCCCCAAGAGACTCCAAAAACGACTGGGTACTCTGCACTGTTGTTTGACCCATAGGCCGAAACCAGCTCTCCAACGGGCCCCAACCCCAGGCCTGGCTCCAGAGTGCCGCCCCGGCTTCGCCATGCCGGGCGACGTCATGGTGCTCGTTGTTCGCTTCATAAGGAGTCAATGAACTGCTCCTAGTCTGGTCCGACACCTAGGACCTGTTTGCCTTGGGAGATCCTGCCAGGGGCATATAGCAACATAACTCCTAGGATCATGCGGGCACTCAAACCTCTCCACCACGATAAGGTGGCGGTTCAAGGAGGGGATCAGCTAATCCTTTCCACGGAAAGATAAAAAAATTCAAATACACATTCACATTCTCTTCATCTTTATTTCTAGTTCGCATCTTTCAACTTCTTCTCATTTGCACCTGACTCCTGATGTGTAAAATCTGATTAACACATCACTGCACCATGTGGCTCCGTTAGTAACCCACAGAATGAGATGCTCAATGCCCACAGGCTGAAAAGGAGGCACAGCTCTGAAAGTATGAGACACCGTAAAATATCATAACAGACAGGCAGACGGCATCATGAAGGGTCAGCGGTGCTCCTCAAACCCCTTTGTGCAGCTGTTTTATACAGTGGGTACGGAAAGTATTCAGACCCCTTTAAATTTTTCACTCATTGTGTCATTGCAGCCATTTGCCAAAATCAAAAAAGTTCATTTTATTTCTCATTAACGTACACTCAGCACCCCATCTTGACAGAAAAAAACAGAAATGTAGAAATTTTTGCAAATTTATTAAAAAAGAAAAACTGAAATATCACATGGTCATAAGTATTCAGACCTTTTGCAGTGACACTCATATTTAACTCACATGCTGTCCATTTCTTCTGATCCTCCTTGAGATGGTTCTGCTCCTTCATTGGAGTCCAGCTGTGTTTAATTAAACTGATTGGACTTGATTAGGAAAGGCACACACCTGTCTATATAAGACCTTACAGCTCACAGTGCATGTCAGAGCAAATGAGAATCATGAGGTCGTAGGAACTGCCCAAGGAGCTCAGAGACAGAATTGTGGCAAGGCACAGATCTGGCCAAGGTTACAAAAGAATTTCTGCAGCACTCAAGGTTCCTAAGAGCACAGTGGCCTCCATAATCCTCAAATGGAAAAAGTTTGGGACGACCAGAACTCTTCCTAGACCTGGCCGTCCAGCCAAACTGAGCAATCGTGGGAGAAGAGCCTTGGTGAGAGAGATAAAGAAGAACCCAAAGATCACTGTGGCTGAGCTCCAGAGATGCAGTAGGGAGATGGGAGAAAGTTCCACAAAGTCAACTATCACTGCAGCCCTCCACCAGTCGGGGCTTTATGGCAGAGTGGCCCTACGGAAGCCTCTCCTCAGTGCAAGACACATGAAAGCCTGCATAGAGTTTGCCAAAAAACACATGAAGGACTCCCAGACTATGAGAAATAAGATTCTCTGGTCTGATGAGACCAAGATTGAACTTTTTGGCGTTAATTCTAAGCGGTGTGTGTGGAGAAAACCAGGCACTGCTCATCACCTGCCCAATACAATCCCTACAGTGAAACATGGTGGTGGGAGCATCATGTTGTGGGGGTGTTTTTCAGCTGCAGGGACAGGACGACTGGTTGCAATTGAAGGAAAGATGAATGCGGCCAAGTACAGAGATATCCTGGAAGAAAACCTCTTCCAGAGTGCTCAGGACCTCAGACTGGGCCGAAGGTTCACCTTTCAACAGGACAATGACCCTAAGCACACAGCTAAAATAACAAAGGAGTGGCTTCGGAATAACTCTGTGACCGTTCTTGACTGGCCCAGCCAGAGCCCTGACCTAAACCCAATTGAGCATCTCTGGAGAGACCTGAAAATGGCTGTCCACCAACGTTCACCATCCAACCTGACAGAACTGGAGAGGATCTGCAAGGAAGAATGGCAGAGGATCCCCAAATCCAGGTGTGAAAAACTTGTTGCATCATTCCCAAGAAGACACATGGCTGTACTAGCTCAAAAGGGTGCTTCTACTCAATACTGCGCACAGGGTCTGAATACTTATGACCATGTGATATTTCAGTTTTTCTTTTTTAATAAATTTGCAAAAATTTCTACATTTCTGTTTTTTTTCTGTCAAGATGGGGTGCTGAGTGTACATTAATGAGAAATAAAATGAACTTTTTTTGATTTTGGCAAATCGCTGCAATGACACAAAGAGTGAAAAATTTAAAGGGGTCTGAATACTTTCCGTACCCACTGTAGTCTTAATTGTTCTCCAACATCTGCTTACCTCCTCCCTTTATAAAATGTTCGTTAATTAGGGTGATATGTGTGTATGCTTTGGTGTTTTTGTGTGAGAAAATTAAAACACTTAGAGATAGGTAATGTGCGACCTGCGGTGGTCTCCGTGTTCTTGTAGGTGTATTCACTGTGTTTTTTGTGAGGACATTTCTGTATACGTGTGTAAGCATGCTAATACACTGATCAGCTATAACATTATGACCACTGACAGATAAAGTGAATAACACTGATTATCTTCAGTGGCCGTAGTGTTGATATCACAACTAGAGTGGGGATAATGTTGAATTTATAAAAAAAAAAATATCTCTAACTTGTCCTCATGATCGCAGTTTTCATTCCTTTTGATACATTTTTCACTGAATGCTGGACAAATGTGTGTTTCTCCTCCTAATGGTAGACCAATGAAAGCAGAGTCACAGAAGATCCATATTGAGATGCAGAGTGACACAAGTCCCAACCTACTGCTGCATTGGCTCCTGTGTACACAGTGTTAGGCAGGTGATCAGAATGTTATGGCTGATCGGTGTATGTTTGATACTGTGTATTCATGCATCCTAATAAAGCTGTTCTTTTCACATTTGTTTCTTAAGATCTTACGACTGCACCATGGTGGCACAAAACAAGGAGGCCATGCCTTCACAGTGGAAATGCTGGGAATCTTATCTATATATCCTAGCACTCCTAAAATATTGAGTAACCAGGCATACGCATACAATACATCCATACATCCATCCAGCCATCCATCCATCCATCCTGCTTAGTCCTAATTAGTGTCACATGGATCTGCTGGAGCCTACCCCAGCTCTCTTTGGATGAAAGGCAGAGGTACACCCTGGACAGGTCACCAGTCTATTGCAGGCATAATATATATATTAATGTAATATTAAATGTAATACTGAATTCAAACCAGCAGAATGTAAAAGGATTCACACTTGCACACTGTAAATTCAAGGTGAGACCCTTTAATCCAATAGGTTGAGGTTTTAGGGACATGAATATAGTGTACATTTAGCTGCAACATGAATAACCAAAGTGAGTCAAGTGGCATGGTGATGGCGCTTAGTGCCTACCGTCTGCCTCCCAAAGACTTAAACAGCATTCAGCATAACTTATGCAAGTGCCAATCACACCAAATGAAAAGTGCAAATTAAACTCTCACGCTCAAATACATAATTAGACCTCTGACTTGGCAGAGGAGCATACATGATTGAGAGCGAAGAGATTGGTGCCCATGCAGTTTGTTTTTTTTTTACCTTGTAGAGGTGGGTTATGTGTCACAGGGCAGAAATAGAGCCACAATTAGAAAAAAAAATCATGGTGAGTTTTTTCAGCTAATACACAAATCTAAGCAAGAACAAATTCATATGCTGTACTCCTATACTCATTTCCCATTTGTTGTCATTCAATGTCACTACACCATTACTCCTGGACATGTTTTTAGTTTTCAAAAATATACTAAAGTAATCATGAGATGAAATAATTCCTATTCATATTAATAGATCCATTCATATTAATAGATGCATATGTTAATGCATTGCAAATAATGGATTAAAATTCTTCTTACTTAGACTTGTAATTATTTTTGAGTTATAAGACCGTTTCAATAAAGTTTAGTATGAAGAACAAGGATTTGTAATCATAACATAGGAAATGAGTTTGGTATGGGCAATCATGAATGTTGGAAATAAGCCAACAATTTAGCCAGATTAGCTAGTCAATATGGTGCAAGATGGAGATATTACAGGTGCAGGACATTAACAGCTAACCTGGTGCACCAGCAGCCTGCTGCACACTCTCTCTTTCAACTTTTCCAGTCTGCGTGCTCGGGTGTGTATGTCACCCTCGCTCAACTTGGCAAACAGTGTTACAAATTTGCCACAAAATCAACCAATCAGAGAACTGGAGAAACATTCTGATTGGCTATTTAGTCTACAATTAAATGAACAAGACAAAAGAGAGGGCACTGTGGGTGAAATAACGGCAGCCAGTCTGGCACAAATGGGCCCAGCTCCTGCTTTTTTCAGAAGAGTGGCACTACAACTTCCTCTTCACAGGAGAGGTAGACTTTCATTCTCTGTCTTCTTTGAGACATTGTTTTTGTTCTATATTACATTTTCTGACTTGTGATATTTAACCAAATATGGATTAATTGTCCATACAGCCTGATGCTGATTTCATAATGATGAACTGTGAGCCACATCTCAGTGTAAAGTTGACATCAAAGGAGAAAACTCAGAGGAAGATGATCAATTTCCTCCAAGATTACTTGCAGGAAATTAAAATGAAATTTTAATTTAAGCAAAATTTTTCAGAGATAATAGTGTATTTTGGGTGTATATGTGTAACTTAGGTTATAGATATGATGTGTAGGTTATCAAGACTATTTATAATGCCCAAACATATCTGGGGCGCTCAGCACAAAGTACTATGGATAAAGGAAAAGTGGCTTATTTTTGATGTTTTGTTGTGTTATGTGTTTTGGGAATTAGTTCAGTGGCATTATAAGTGTAGAGGATTGTTGGCAGAGGAACCTCACCAGTTATGTGGGTCTGTTGTGTTAAAGTTGCTATGCTGTATTATGCAACAAATACAAGACTGCAAAGGATTGTGTGGTGCATTGGGCATGTGCACTATTAAAAAGACAGGTAGTGTGCACCTCATTGGCTAATGTGTTAACCAGCTGCTGCAGTATAGCTAGGTAATAACCTGCTGCCCGTTACAATATCACCAAACTGCCTTTTCAGTTGTTATACATTGAAATAAAGTAATCAGTTGCCTAGTTTGAAAACTACTTTGTTAGGTTCTCTGAAGGATTTATACAGGGCCTAAGTGCAGACAAGAAGGTTTTATTGAATGCCAAACAAAGGAAAAACTCAACCTGGGCAGGCTTGGACTGGAAAAGGCACAAATCACAACTCCAGCGCGTGGCAAAATCAAAACATGGAACAAGTACATTCTACATCAGCAAACTCAACTCATGGAACATGGCATAAGTTCAGCATTCCAGCGGAGAGCAAAGGCACAGGGCAGGTATATATAATGTCAAAAGATCATTGAAACACGGGTGTAACTCATTCTGGTGATGAGCTTAAGCCACCTGAAATCTAAGCCAGGTGAGACAGGAAACCAGAAGTCTAACAGGAAATCCAAATACTAACATATCTTGGCAGTGATTAACCCTCTGGGGTCGACAAATGCGCCGGCGCATTTTGTGGCATCTTCTCCTGATAATACCGAAACAAACTTAAGTTACTCTGTCAGTTTTGATCATACAGATAAGAGAAATATATCTTTCGAATCTGTAAAGGCTCTACTTTTATTTGTATACACTCATAACAACAAAACGCTGTGCTTCTGTAAAATAAAGAAAGCAGATAGGGTGCGCTCTCTGTCTTCTCTGTCTCTGACACCTCTCTTCACAGACACATAAATAAAAAAACCTGAATGTATAGAAAGCTTGAAATGGCTTCTTTTAAATGAAACAATTCAAGTCGAAAACAAATAATCTCTTTTTATGTAATCTGTATTAAAGTAAGAAGCGGTACAGTTTCTCCTGGCTCACTTCATAATGTGAAGTGCACTGTTCAAATTGAAATAATCTGAGGTGAGTCACGTAATTATTAATTACTTACTTTTTCTGTGTTTGGATGATGGCATGCTACGCGAGTGAAGAAGCATATTAGCCAGCAACCTAGCAGCATAGCTAGCTGTTAGTTTGCAAGCTAATAATGTAACGTTACAAACAAACATAAACAAACAGAATGCTGTAAAGGTTCATAAAACGCAATATATAACAAGGCAATACAAACTACTTACATGTGGCTGTGGTGCGACAATTTGTATTGTCTGTGTCCAGAAGTGCCTAGAGAAGGAAAAGTCAAACGTTTGTTAGTCACACAACAGCTAATATCACAAGTGGAGATAGCATTAATCCAAACAATGCAACACTGCATTGTAGCACTGTAATACATAAAACTAGACATTTCTATGCTTCAATAATAAAAAATAAATAAATAAATACTGACCAAAATGTGTTTTAAGCAGTTCTAGTCAATCAACCCTAAGTAAGTCAGCCGGTCGTCTTCGGCATGGGAGTTTACCTTGACCTTACCATAATGCTTCTAGGATGCTGTAACTAGCAATCTAATTGGAAACTAAACAGCCAGTCAGAATGTACTCTCTCCAGTTCTCTGATTGGTTGATTCTGTGGCACATTTGTAATGCTGTGTGCCAAGCTGAGTGAGTGTGACAAACAAACCCGAGCACGCAGAGTGGAGAGGTTGAGAGAGCGAGAGAGTGCGGTGGGCTGCTGGTGCACCGAGCAATAAAAAATATGAGGAAAACTGAGTGAGAGCAGTTATTATTGCACATTCATATGGATAATAGCAAACATGCAAACACATTTATTGAACACATAATATACTTGTGCTCACTCAAAATTATAGTTTGAATAGAATTTCTTTGAAATACAATTTATGTGCTTGTAAAATACATCTTTCGTGCTCAAAATTTCCATTGTTTGCTCAGGATAGTCATTTCATTTCATTTCATTATTTATTTATAAAGCACAGTTAACCCTGCCCTGGACAAGTTTTGACATGCCCTGACATTTGTGCTTTTTTCAGTTGCTTTTAAATATATTAATGGCGAAAGTCTGATAACACTGTGATCAGCACAAACTGGGCTACAACAGTATGTGAGCAGAATGTTTATACATGATTGTGTTTTTGAGAAAACAGTGTTTATGCATGGTTAGTGAAAAACCATGACTTAACATTTTTAAGTCACTGAAATAAGACCATAAAACACAAACAGAACATTGGTTCACAAGAGTTTTAAGGAATGCATCTTGTAGCCAAAAGTGTTTGCTTCAAAATGATGTGGAAGTCATCTTGTTCATTCATTCACAGAAAACAATACACTGATTTTCTAAGACACTTTTTGTTTAGAAAAGACATATGCAGGAAGGTGTGTCTGAGCATGAATAGTCATGTGATTTACCTGAGAAGAGACCCGGATAATGAGCCTTTCAGTCAGGAATGCGGCTGAGAGGGAATTAGTGCAATACAATACCAATGCAAATGTTCATCATTTGAGGAGTGTTTTTTTTCTGAGGACAAAGTAAACTATTTGTTGCTGTTTGGAACATATAAAGCGCTTTTCCACCCGCGTAGCATGCCATCATCTAAACGCACAGAAAAAGTGAGTAAAGTCTATGATGAAGTCTGAAGTTTTATGCCATTTCTCGGGGGCGTGTACAGAACTACCTGGCTCACCTCAGGTTATTTCCATATGAACAGTGTGCTCATTGTGAGGCGGGATCACATTAGCTATATGAGGTGAGACAGGAGAAAATGTACCGCTCCTTTCGTTCATATAGATTAAATCAAAAGTGATAATTTGTATTTGACTTGCATTGTTTCATTTAAAAGAAGACATTTCAAGCTTTCTATCCATATATTTCTTATTTTTGAGGCAAGTTTTCGCTGAGATTCAGGTGGTTTTATTTATGTCTGAAGAGAGATGACAGAGACAGAGAAGACAGAAAGTGCATCCTGTTTGTTTTCTGTATTTTGCAAAAGCACAGCATTTTTTAATATTATGAGTGTATACAACTAAAACTAGACTGTTTATAGATTTGAATGGTATATTGCTCTTATCTGTATGACTCACAGAGTAATTTAAGTTTGTTTCGGCGTTATCAGGAGAAGATGCCACAAAATGTGCCGGCGCGTTCGACGACCCCTGAGAAAGAACAGGTTTGACGTTTGCAAGACGTTGTAGGTGATAAAAGCAGGATTTTACAACAGAATTAATTTAATTTAATTTTTTTTTTGAGACCTGAATGAAACAACACATCTAGATTTTTTGCACATGGAGTAACATGAGAACTCAAATTGCCAAGGTCCAGTTCACCAAAGTCATAGGAGTCACTTGCGCCAAATAATATAACTTCAGTTTTATTCTCATTTAAGGCTAAAAAATAGTGTAAGCCAGATTTTCACTTCGTGTAAACAGGCTAGCAGAACTTCTATGGAACTTGTCATTGTGTTTAAAAGGAAGGTATAAGTATAGTGTCAGCGTATAAGTGGAATGATACTCCATATTTGGAAAACATGGAAACCAGTGGCAGCAAGTATAAGGAGAACAATGTTGGAGCCAGAATTGGTACACCACAAGAAAGATGCACAATTCAATTCAATTTTATTTGTACAGTATAGTGCTAAATCACAATACAAATCATCCAAGGCACTTTACAAAAACAAAAAAACCCCAACAAATCCCTTATGAGCAAGCACTTGGCGACAGTGGAGAGGAAAAACTCCCTTTAACTGAAGAAAAACCCTCCAGCAGAACCGGGCTCAGTTTTCAATATTCAGTATTTTCATTCCAGGTCACAGTGGCAGTGGTTTTAGTTAAGCATGTCTGTGTATATCTCCTGAGCAAGGCATCTAGGAGGTATATAAATGAAAGACTCAGGCCACCTCATCTGGTTCCATTTAACACAATGGATCATCTGTTCTACTCTGATTGAGGTTGTTCCTCACATCGTCTCTAAGGGTGATCTCAGACACACTGTATAGATATATAGGGTTATTTCTATATAGGATATTATTTCATCTGGGGATTCTAGGTTTGAAAGCTTTTTGTGTTCTCCTTGTAACTATGTGAGTTTACTCTGGATGCTCCAGTTTTCTCTTTCAGTCCAATCATAGTTTTGATTTAGGCTAATAAGCAACTCTAAATAGCCCGTAGGTGTGAATGTCAGTGTGGTTGACTGTCTCTGTCAGCCCTGTGACAGGCTGGTGATCTGTCCAGGGTGTACCCCGCCTCATTACGTGTCAGCTGAGATTGGCACCCCTCTGCAGTATAAGCATATAAGTAATGGATGGATGTTATTGGCCTGTGGCCTGTGAACATAGATGGGGGTTGGAATGCAAATTGACTGATAAAAGCTTGGCCTTCTAGAACACTATCAAGCCCCAATAAGAGTATTGGGCTGTGTGCTTATTGACTTGTGGTTGCACTACAACTTTTGACCATGTCAAATGTTTCAAATATTACTGAACAAGTCCAGATGTGCCACAAGATTAAATGATTGTATTCCATTTAAGTCTGTGACGAGTAAACAGTAAGTTACCGGCTTGGACAGTGAAAACTTTGGATGTGCATGTTCCCAATCAGTTTGGCAGATGAAGAACTGTAATGTGCATGTTCTCTGGGTCCAAAAACAATGAAGCATGAAGGTACTTTTTTGGCATATGCACTCACTAAGCAATTTTCATAAGAATAAATGAGGGACAGCTTCCAGTGCGCTTTTATGATACATCCATGAGTACTACATACAAAAACAAACAAAAAAAGCACATGTAGTTTGTATCCATGATACATTTCATGGCAGTACTAAAAAGTCCACCAACATGACATAAGAATATGCAACAGTAGAAATCACTGAAATGCTTCATGTCAAATGGTATGAAACTCAAGGAGAACTAAAGGAGAGGAACTAACTAAAACCAATATTGCAGTTGTGTTGTGAAATGTAAATATTATTTACTGAAAAGGAAAAAGTATTATTCTGAGCATAGAGAATAATAAAACACACCCTTACTATACATCATTGACAATATTACCTTGTCTATTTCTGTAGCAGAACGAAACTGTAAATAGCATGGTGCTGTCTTGAAAACAGAAGCCCTGGAGAGAAAGGAGAACTGATTAGAGAGAAGCAGCTTGTCTCCAATCAGCCCCCATGTCCTGCCTGTTTATAGGCAGCATATCCAGACAGCTCTCCATACTGACCTAGAGTGTGGGTGAGGAAACTACTGAGAAAAGATTTAAAGATCAGCCAGTTTTATCTACACATTGCCTCTGGAATTCTGTTGAAACTATGTGAAATTCACATAATATTGTGTTATTTTCTATGATTGACAGCTTACTGCTGTGACACTATTTAAAGATTTCATTACTTAATGTTTGATTTCTGATTGTAGAAGGTTTTTGCTTGCAGATTATTGTATGGATAGAATGTATGAGACACTGTCCCGTCCTCAGCAGTGACATCACATTTAGATTGTTTACATGCAAAATGACCTTCATGTCCCAGCTACATGCACACTTTCGTTCTGAGTAATGTTTGCAAAATAAGAAATTTATCGAGCCTTTTTAAGAAATCACTTTTTATATCTGTGACCTGCATTTAAAGATTGACCTCTTCTGTAAGCCAGTGTTCTTGGGGCTTAGAACCAGAAAGGGTGTTGAAGAGAGAAAATACCATAGTCAAATATGGACTAACATGTAGTTGCATTGGTCTTCTCAAAGATTTGTTTGTAATAAGGCAAGTATAGAATAATCCCAGTCTCAGCCCTTTCTAGCAAATCTAGAAAGGGCATGGAGATGGAATGATATGTCAATGCAAATCCATGCCCAATCAGTATCACCATACATGAGGTGAAAATCTATTAACCCAAACAGAAAGCCCATGCATACAGCGTTTGATATCTCAATAGATGAGGAGTCACCCTGTAGAAAAGTGCATGCTACAGGTGTGTACACATATCAAGCCACTGGTTGTACATCAAAAAGTGAGCACACAAACAAGCTCTCAAAATTGTGAGACTAATACACATTAATTTACACTCCTACTCACACACATGCAAGCTTGCCGTTATTTTGGCCTGCTGCTCTGCGGTCACTGGTGTGACGGTTTAGAGGGATTGGATGGTGTTGACTTTGCCATGAACCTGTAGAACCACTGCACTCTCACAGCTGCCTCCCTCATCATTTGTGGAGGGCCTACAATCACTGTGGAAAATAAAGCCTGGGAATGGCTGAATATATATCACTCTTCCCCTCCCTCCCGTTATACTACACTCTCCAACTGTGATGGGGGTTTTATTGCAGCTCATACAAGGCAGTTGTTGTAACTCACATTTTTCACATTTCTAATATTCCAATTATACCACTGGATATTTGACAACCGTTATTTTTAAAAGCAGTTCTCAAGGCCACAGCTCAGGCATTTCTTAGCAAGCAGACTACAGGAAGTTCATTTTAAGTCTCATTTTAAATACTTTGCCTACTCAATAATGGAAAAAGTCCACCTGAGGTAATTTACGATAACTATAGTATTATACATGATAGGATGGCATGAAGAATTTGACTAACAAAATGATATTATATAAAACATTTTGTCATTGTTCTTAACCATTTAATGACCTACAGTGCTCTCTGAATTTATGTAGCAAATCATAAGATGCTCAGCCCCTATTTTATTCTAGTTTTTCTTTAGACTCTTCATATTTATCAATCTATAATGCCCTCTAAAGTACTGAAGTGAGAGGTGACCAACAATGGCAACTCAGAGTAGGACAGAGTAGGAATCAGCAGCAAGAGGTGGTACTATGGAAGAGTGTGATGTATAAGCTAAAAAGTAGTATTGTCTTTTTCTGATAGTTTAAAGGTGGTCCAGTCTGTCATGAGTTGCTCGGACTGCAGGTGCTTTCTCTCTCTTTCCCCCAATCCCTGTGTGTTTGTGTGTATGTCATGTCTGTGTTTGTGTGTCCCCATGTGTAGTGGAGGAGATCAGTGTCCTCCTTGCAATTTCTATGACAGCTAACAAAGGAAAACAAGGTACTGTTGTCCAACGTTTACACCAGCCCTTGCTCAAGTAGTGACTCCGATAACAGACCCTAGAAAAAGTAGTTATCAGCTCTTTTCTCAAGCAGGGGCTCAAGCTAGCTATCTCTTCAACTTACCTGTTACTCATCAGGTTCCCTCGACGACCATGGCTCTAGCACATCGCCTCCAGCAGATCTCCAGTGTTTCTCCCTGACCTCCAGCCAATCTATAGGCTCCTCACCTCTGTGGACAAGTCACTGTTTCTGCTGCTTACCTGCTTAACCTACCTGATTATAGTATTCTCCATTTATAATAAATCTTTCTTTTAACAACTGTGTCATTATACAATAAACAAGATTGCACTGCATATTGTGGTCCAGACTATTCAATCTAATAGAAACTGTGACACAATCAATATTTTATATGAGTATTGGATCAAATTTGCATGATTTGAAAGCACTCAGTAGGGACAAACTGGAAACTGGAAATTAACAGCTGCCAGCACACATTCACATACACAAAGGCATAGCAATGATGTGAAAATGTTTATAGTGATTATGAACTATTATCATAAAGAAATTGCCTTAATAGAAAAACTGAATTTCAGGGGACCAGATTCCTTGATGGCAGATCAACCAATCATTCTTCTGGACATTAAAATATCTTTGCACAAATAGTGTTTTACACTTTTTGTTTTCAATTGAGCTGATATCACAAAGGAGATCGCCAAGACACAGCGACTTTGAGGCAGCTCTACTGCCAAGGTGCGGCCAGTGAGGGAAAGACTAGAAAGAAAGATGGGGAAGGTGAGGAGGGCTACATGACAGGAGATAGTGCGAGCATTGCATCAACCACCTCACCTAGCCAGCCTCTTCCTGGCTTATGTTCACTCATTAGTAAACAAAATGAATGACCTTCCAAAACTGATTAACATTACATGTGGCAGAGCATCCATCTCATCTCTGAATATAAACCCCCCAGAGTTTTGATCCTGGGCTGGGATGGCCTGGGGGTGTAATTTTGATGTGGGCAGTAGTAATGTGTGTTTGTGTGATGTGAGTGCGAGGGGGGGGGTGTCAAAAGTGGGCGTATGATCACGTGACATCATGAACCAATAAATTAAAATGATGTAATTTACTCCTCCTTCTAGACGGCACTAATTGTTATTGGCTGGAGGCGGTTGTGGGTTGTGAAAATTTTAAAATGACATAGTTTACAAATTTTTAGGTGGCGCTAATTGCTTTTGTTTGGAGGCGGTTGTGGGTGGTGATGCTATGAACAGTATAAAAGGGTTGGACAGCGGTCCATAGTGTGTGGTTATAGCTAAGGGGGTCATCAGCTACAATGGGCATTACAAGCGCAGCTAACAGTGGCAGAAGTAACTTTAGCAGCGGCGTCAGCAGCTACGTTAGCAGTAGCAGGGAGTAGCACGTGGTGATAGGGGTGGCACCACTGTGCGTACAATTGTATGAAGGAGGAGGAGCGTATGTTTATAAGATCAAATACTGGGACGGTCGTATGTCGTTGTATGTAGAGGAATGTGGTGGGGAAGAGTGGAGGATAGGGGCTGAGCATAGTATGTCCATAAAGGACTGGGAGCTGTTCTGTGATTCTGTGATGTGATCTGTCGGGACCTGATGACCGAGTGTATGTGTCAAATGTTTTCATTTTATAGTGTCATGCATGCATGCCTACAAGTTTACCAACGATCTATGCTGGTGGTTTTGTGAATAAAAAAAAACATGACTTTTGAAAAGAAATGTGTCTTTTTTTTTTTTTGACAGCCGACATGGAACGGCTAATGCATAAAATCTATGATGCGGCACATCCGGGAGGGTTGGGGACTATTGCTAAGCTGCGCATGACTGTTAAAGAATCCACAGGCGTTAAAGCGCCATTACCTATTATTAAACATTTTTTACAATGGCTTCCTTCAGGCTATGTCATTAGGAAGCACTCTATTAATTGCCTTTCACACAATTTCACATTCATACAAATATCTCCCGATCGTACACGGCTGAGATTTACACTCACACTGCATCTGCCGATCGAACACGCACAGACTTTTATTAATTCCTGTTTCGGGGTCTCCCCAGCTCCCGGGTCTTTCAACCCAGTTTTACCCAGCCCCCCGTCGAAGACTGGTGGGGTCCACCACGACCCGAGAGTTAAATACTCCGCCGATCGAACACGCACGGATTTCACTTAATCTATCCGCCGATCGCACACGCACGGATTTTACTTAATCTATCCGCCGATCGCACACGCACGGATAATTTTTCTTTTATTGTATTTTCTTTGTATATTTTACTTTCGATTTATAACTTTCAATCCGTCTCAATTTGTGACCAATCCGAAATACACATCGACAGTATCCATTTTAGTGGTATTCAATTCAGAAGAATTTAATATAATAGGTTTCTGCCTTACCTTTTGTTTGGCGCCTCAGAAACTGTCTTTTGAACGGTTTTTCAGTCCAGTTTTCCCCTCCAAGACCGGACGAGCCTCCAAATTGTTGAAAATCAGACCTTGTGACCTTCACCCGAGTTCATTAATGGAGAGTTAACAGAAGACGGAATGGAAGTTAGGAATCGACACACCGGTTTATTATAAAAGTACAGAGATGTCTCCGGAGATCCACTCACACACGCAGGCAGAGAGATCTGACTCTATAGGTGAAAACTATACACCATTATAGCAGTTGACCACCACCCTACCAAACCAGTACTTTTCCACCAAAAGGAATTTATGATATTACCTTACATGGAGTTGTTATTACCAACTGTCTTCTATGTGTTCTGGGTGAGGGTCGCTTGAGCAAACCAAGGCCAGTTACTTCCTTTATCTTATATGAAGCCCCCATTGGTGCATCTGCATTCCACACATCCCAGTTCTCCTTTTAAACTTTCTCCTTTTCTCTTTATTAAGCTTAGACAACTCTAGTATAGGGTGGATACACTGCGGTATCTCTAATGAAGGTTGTTCAACAGTACCTTTGCTGGTGTTTTTATTAAGCACTGATTTATTTCCATCAGATGCAATATGAACAGTGTGTGTCATTAACTGTGTAACTGAGCAGGATGACACTGACATCTCCATTTCAGCCAGTGGATTAGACATAGTGTAAAGGGGCCTGCTCCCTTGTGTGAGGAACAGCCATATCTTCAGTAGAATCTACATGTGGCAAATTGTCTTCCATAGAGACCTGATCTACACTGTGAAAAAGCACAGGCTCAAATGGAGCATATGGGCTAGTACTTAGTACATTGAAAAATGTGACAAGTTTTGTTATGAGATCACTTAAATCTGTGAACAGAAGCATGACAGCTGTGCCACCACCATTTGGTCCAAGGGGTAGCCCATCAGGTTGTCTAGAGTGTGGGTCAAAAAAGCCATACCTTCCTTGCTGGTCTCGGAAAACAGCAATGCACAAGGAACTCAATATCAACCATGCATAGTTCGCCCCTGATGACAAACACTGAAGTCTGTTTGCAAAGGTCAGGTTGTAATCTACAGCAGTAGAAGCTGTAAATCTGCCATAAATGGACTCACACTTTGTCATTATGTGCTGCTCTCTGTAGCCAAAAAGAATATCAGGAATTTCATCTGCATTTAAGTATCTGTGAACTTTTCGCCCATCAGCTTCTAATTGACCCAGAGTAAGAGTATACATTGCATGGCATCTATCTAAAACAAGATCAAGAGCTGCACCCTGAAGGTGTCCCAACTCATGTAAAAAAAGCTAGAAATGTCACAGAGTTACAGGTGAATTGGCTGTTGTTTGAATAACCATATTGATGATGCCTCTGACTGCGTGAGGCTAACACATATGTAACTTTAGCATTGGAAGGCTCAGAAAAGCTGTGATGCTATGAGGACAACTCACTGTCAGTTCAGCTGCTGTTGAGTGTTGAGACTCACCAAACTTCTGCCAGAGCCTTTTTGCAGATTAAGACTTCTTTCCTTTCTTTGGCATGGTTACAAGGATTTCAACTGGGATTTGTCAGATATTAGACTTTATATATGCAATATTATGCTCAGTAGTTAGGGTTGTTTAGCGGTTTCCCACAGAGCCAGCAAATTCAGAAAAGGCTTGTTCAGGCTTAGTAAGTAAATTAACAAAATCAGTTTGGGCTGTTTAGTGGTTTCTCACAGAGCCAGCGAACTCGAAAGTGTGAAATAAAGGAAGTGAGAAAGAAGGAAGAGACAACAGGTAGAGCAGGACAGAGGAAAGCAGGTTTGGGGTTGGGATGGGACAAGCACTAGTTTCTCGATCACTCTTCCTTGCAGTATATAAGAAACAAAAAAACATTATTGATTTCAGAAAAATTATTACTAAAGGTTAGTGAATTTGTCAGAATCTTAGAAGAAATGCCATGCTTGTAATATACTTTGTACTGAAGTTTAATTTTATTATATCTAAACAACAAAATTGTCAGTTTTAGAGATTAGGCATTTTCCTTTACTCACAACTCGGGTTGTCTTCTCTTTCCCTAGAAAAGGAACATGTAAAAGCTTTTTTTTCTTTCTACATGCATGAATGTCTGTGTGTTAGGTGGCAAAATATTGCCTAACATGTCAGTACTTCACCAACAGGTCTCAACAAACACACAGACTTGCAGTTCTTTGCAGGGCACCCCCTTAACAATGACAAACTTCAAAATAATTAAATTAATAATTTAAATTAACAATAAAAATGAAAGAAGCTTATTTTTGTTACGGTTCTGCCAGGCTTTTCCCCTGGCAATCACCACAATCCGTCTCACCTGTTCCCTAGTCACTCACCTGCACCTCGTCTGCACTCTCCCTCCAGTATATATGGACTTCCCTCACTCCTACTCTCTGTCTGATCCCCGTAACACTCCCTTGGACACACTGTTCCTGGTTCCTCGTTTCCCTTGTATATTGTGAGTACTACAATAAAGACCTTAAGCATGTTCCTTGTTCCTGTCTCCCTTGGTGTCCGTTACAGAGGATCAGACCTAAACCGAACAAACAGAAGGAGTAACCCCGGACATTTTCCCCAGTCCGATTCTCCCCGGTCCTTCCCTCACTCTCTTCCACCGCTATCTCCACCTCAAACTATCCCAGCCGAGTCAACGGATCAAGACCGACTCCTCTCCTGCCTGTTCCTGCTCCGGTCGGGTGGTGTTCGGGAAGCCCGGAGCTATCAGGAGGTTTATGAACAGTGCCTACACCTGGCTCGGAATGTAGCCGACTCAGCCTGCCGGCTCTCGAGTACGGTGATGGGACGGGCATACAGCCACCTGGCCATGGTTTTGGCGGTGATCGAGAAGTGCTGTGTACAGAATACGCCTGTGGAGGAGGGTTGGAAGGTGTGTGAGTCCCTCACCTTATTCCTGTGGCCAGTTTCTCGACTCTCTGCCTCTCCAGTACCTTCTCGCCGGTCACCGCCTCCAGCGCCGATCCCCGAGCAGCCACGCTCCGCACAGCCGATCCCCGAGCCGCCGATCCCCAAGCAGCCGACTCCCGAACAGTCGAATCCCGAGCAGCCGACTCCCGAGCTGCTACCAGGGCCAGAACATCCGGATCCGCTCGAGTTTCCTGAGTTACCGTCTCGCCTGTCATCTCCTCCGGAGTCCCTACAGCTGCTGCCGGACTCGCAACAGCTGCCGTGTACCGAGCAGCCGACTCCCGAGCAGCCATGTCCCGAGCAGCCGTGTCCCGAGCAGCCGTCTCCCGAGCTGCCGACTCCCGAGCTGCCGACTCCCGAGCTGCCCATTCCCGAGCAGCCGTGTCTCGAGCAGCCGTGTCTCGAGCAGCCGACTCCCGAGCAGCCGACTCCCGAGCAGCCGATTCCCGAGCAGCCAATTCCCGAGCAGCCGATCCCCGAGGTTCGCGAGCCACCGCAGCAGCCGTCACCTTCATCTCCAGGCCCGCAGCAGCTGCTACCCCTCGTCTCCAGTGCCACCGCCGCCGCTGCCAGTCCCAGTCCCTTGGCGTCGCAACCAAGCCATACGCGCCGAGGCTCAGCCCGCTGCTCCTTGCCGGCCTATCCCGGCGCCTCAGCGTCGACTGCAAGGCGCCCCTTCAGTGCGAGGCGCCCCTTCAGTCCCTCAGCCACCGGCGCCCTCAGTCCCTCAGTCTCCAGTTTCCCCGAAGAGGCAGCCGCCTCTGCAGCAGCCATCTCGCCTGCAGCTTCCCCGGCCGCCTTGCCCTCTGCTTCCCCGGCCGTCTCAGCAGCAGCTTCCCCGGCCGCCAGAGTTAGAGTCGCCTGGATCCCCTGAAATTCCGGTATTTCCAGCGTCTCCCGTGTCTCCAGCGTCTCCCGTGTCTCCAGCGTCCCCTGGGTCTCCAGCTTCGCCAGAGCTTCCTGAGTCTCTGCCTTCACTGCGGCAGCTGCCTCTACCGCAGCTCACGGAGCCATCGCCTCCACAGCTGCAACGGCCATCGCCGCGGTCTCCAGAGCCACCGTCTCCGCAGCTACAACCTCCACTGCCTCGGTCTCCAGAACCGCCACCTCTGGAGCTGCCACCGCCGCTACCGCGGCCTCTGGAACCACCGCCGCTGCAGCAGGTGCAGTCCGAGCCAGAGTTCCTCCAGCAGTCTGAGCCAGAGTCTCTCCAGCCGTCCGGGCCAGGGTCTCTCCAGCCGTCCGATCCAGTCTCTCCAGCCATCGCCGCCTCCAGCGTTCCCAGAGTTGCCTCCAGCGTTCCCAGAGTTGCCTCCAGCGTTCCCAGAGTTACTGCCGCCGCCAGACCTTCCTGAGGCACCTCCACCGCAGCTGCAACTGCCGCTGCCGCGGTCCCCTGAACCACCACCTCCGCAGTCCCTACCACCGTGGCCGCGGTCTCCGGAACCACCGCCACCGTGGCTGCTGCCTCTCCCAGTCTCCAATCTCCTCTGTCCCCAGTTCCCAGTCTCCTCTGTCCCCAGTTCCCAGTCTCCAGTCTCCTCTGTCCCCAGTTCCCAGTCTCCAGCCTCCTCTGTCCCCAGTTCCCAGTCTCCAGCCTCCTCTATCCCCAGTTCCCAGTCTCCAGCCTCCTCTCTCCCCAGTTCCCAGTCTCCAGCCTCCTCTCTCCCCAGTCTCCACGGTCCCCTGTCCTCAGGAGGGGGGTTCAGCCCCCAGGAGTTGGCTGTGGAGAGGGGGGTACTGTTACGGTTCTGCCAGGCTTTTCCCCTGGCAATCACCACAATCCGTCTCACCTGTTCCCTAGTCACTCACCTGCACCTCGTCTGCACTCTCCCTCCAGTATATATGGACTTCCCTCACTCCTACTCTCTGTCTGATCCCCGTAACACTCCCTTGGACACACCGTTCCTGGTTCCTCGTTTCCCTTGTATATTGTGAGTACTACAATAAAGACCTTAAGCATGTTCCTTGTTCCTGTCTCCCTTGGTGTCCGTTACAATTTTGATAATGTTCTGGATTTTTATACCTAGCATGTGTTTGGGTTACAATGGCTAAATATAACACTATCTGCTATTAGCATCGTTGCTAATATTAGCTAATATAAACCTACACAGAGACAAGATCCCCAGTATTGGTTGAAGTTCTCATTGGTTATCACGCCAGTTTCATGTCATTTTAAACAACCCAACTTGTATTTAGTACAGGTAAATAGTGAGCAGTCAGGACTGTGAATGAGAGGCTGACCAAGTAAAAATTGTGTTTTTTTTTTACAAGGAAACAAACTGTTGAGCTAGCTACCGTTTTGCCAGTTAACTAAAATGGCTAAATACAGCCTTTTCTACCATTAGCGTCTTTGCCCACTAATATTAGCTAATATAAGAGTAGTAAACACACATAGAGACAACATTCCCTCTATTGTTTGAACATAATACTTGCTATCACACAGGTTTCAGGTCATTTTAAACAACCCAGCCTGTATTTTGTCCAGGTAAACAATATCTATCGAAATACTCACCTCAGAACTCGGAGCAGAATGAGCCGTTGGTCCGACATTTACTTGTTGTATTTGAAGTGGCGCTTAGGGGCACTCGGAAATTTCACAAACTTGAGTTCAAAACAATAACATAATACAAAACTGAATAAAACAGCTATTTTCTGTATTTCTACAATGAAGACCTACAAGTTAGTCCTTTACATAATTTCATTACCATCTAAAAAAAAAGGGGGACAATTTAGGAATAATTTGCATTATGATGTAAACATGGACCAAGACAGACATAGACAAGTGGCTGAAAGAGCAAGAGGGATATGTGTGTGTGGTGGAAGAAGTATAAGAGGAAGATCAAGAGCTGTAGTCAGAAGAGATCAGGGCAATTATAATTGATCATGTAATTTTACTAGAATCTGGACTTTATTTTGAATATTCCTTATACTTTACAAAAATGTAATATCTTCCTATAAATAACTGTAGACTTTTATTGTGAAAGTCTGACCATGGCAGAAAACCATAGATGATATTGAAAATGGCCTCACTTGGTGCCTGAAGCCGTATGCCAATAGCCAACGTCCATTTTAATATTGAGTTGCTGTTTCAGGACTGTACTGTTCTGTCAGGGCTTTGTTTGCACAACAATCCCAACAACTAGAAAATTGCATTTCCTGCGGAAGATGCAAGTGAATGCTGAAAGCTGAATGAAGCTGCCCAACAATTCTTTAAATGGCTGAAATGCATTGCTGAACAAGGCAGAGCCTTTAGCTGGAGGCAGAGCTTTTAGCTATCAAGCTCCTCTCCTGTGGCCTATAGCAGCCTGCTATAGGCCTAGACTGCCCGAGGACCATCAATACAAGAAGCTCGCCTCCCCTCCCCTCCCTTCCCTTCGCTTCCTCACCTCCCACCTCACATGTATATTCCACCATTGAATGTCACTAACCTTGTGCTCACTGTCTCCCCTAGTTTGTGCTCTCTCCTTCTCTCTCTGTTTTCTCTCTGTACCTTCTGCAGGTGTCCCCGGTCCGGAGCTGTAAATCGCTGATGTACAGTTATTGGGCCCACCAACCTGCAGTGTCTATTTGTTGTTTATTGTTGCTCTTCTTTTCTCTCTCCTCTTTCCACTCACCCCAACCGGTTGAGGCAGATGGCCGCCCAAACTGAGCCCGGTTCTGCTGGAGGTTTTTTCTTTCGTTAAAGGGAGTTTTTCCTCTCCACTGTCGCCAAGTGATTAATGGTAGGGGAGCTCAGTGCAAAGATGGTCCTTGGGCAGTCTAGGCCTATAGCAGCATAAATAAGGGATGGTTCAGGGTTGCCTGAACCCAGCCCAAATTATACGCTTTGTCGAAGAGGAAGGTTTTAAGTCTAGCCTTAAAAGTATAGAGAGTGTCTGCCTCCTGAACCCAGGCTGGGAGCTGGTTCCACAGGAGAGGAGCTTGATAACTAAAGGCTCTGCCTCCCAGTCTGCTTTTGGAAACTCTGGGAACCGCAAGTAGACCTGCACTCTGAGAGCGAAGTCGTCTATTGGGATAATATGGTACTATGAGGTCTTTAAGGTATGAAGGAGCTTGATCATGAAGGGATTTGTATGTGAGGAGAAGGGTTTTAAATTCTATTCTGGAATTTACAGGGAGCCAATGAATAGAAGCTAATATATGAGAAATATGATCTCTCTTGCTAGTTCCTGTCAGGACTCTGGCTGCGGCATTCTGGATTAACTGGAGGCTTTTTATGGAGATACTGGGACATTCAGATAGTAATGAGTTACAGTAATCTAGCCTTGAGGTAACAAATGCATGGACTAGTTTTATGTCATTTCTCGGGGGTGTGCACATATTTACCTGGTTCACCTGAGATTATTTACATGTGAACAGTGAACAGTGTACAAGGTGGGACCACATTATCTGTAATGAGGTGAGACAGGAAAAAACGGACTTCTCCTTACGTTCATACAGATTGAATAAATGATGATTTGTTTTCGACTTGAATTGTTTCACTTAAAAGAAAACATTTCAAGCTTTCTAGCCATATAATTCTTATTTTTATGAGCCAAGTATTCGCTGAGATTCTGGTTGTTTTATTTACGCGTCTGTGAAGAGAAATGGCAGAGACAGAAAAGGCCGAGAGCGCACCCTGTCAGCTTTCTTTATTTAAAAAAAAGCACGTTTTGTTGTTATTATGATGGTATACCACTAAAACTATACCGTTTGCAGATTTGAATGATATACTTCTTTTATCTGTACGATCAGAATTGACAGAGTAATTTAAGTTTGTTTTGGCCTTATCAGGAAAAGATGCGTCAAAACGTGCCGGCGCGTGCGTCGACCCCAGAAGGTTAATATCCTGTTTACCTTACCTTATTTACCTTATTCTGCCCTTGTTGTTGAGGACCAGACTGAATGGGAGACTCAGCCGAGTCCCCATTTTGAGATGCGCTCTCCTCCTGCTCCTTCTGGATGTCCTGCAGGGTGCACACTGGTTCCAAGGAAACCACATCTCTCCTTTGCCGTCCAGACGGACAGCATGGGACGTTCTTTCCACCACTCGGTAGGGGACTGTCCACCGGGGTTCTGTCCACTTCCGTTTGATGACCTTTAGCAGAACCCACTCTGTTGTATGTGGATCAGCTCCTTTCTCCTCCTGGTTCTGTAAGTAATGTCCTGTCCTCTAATGCAAAAGCTGAAACCAAAGTATTAAGCTCATTAAAGTATAGTTGGTACTTGTGTGACTGTTCCACCTGTTTTTCTAACTTGGTGCTTGAGTTTGGGTTGAGTTTGGGCCTGGGAATTGCCTCCCTGTCAAGAGCTCATATGGAGTGAATCCTGTGGTTTGGTTCAGTGAGCTTCGAATCGTCATAAGGGCTATGGGGAGTGCATCTACCCAGTTCAATTTGGTCTGTGCACAAATTTTAGCCAATTTGGTTTTTAAGTTTTGATTCATCCTCTCAACTTTTCCCTGGGACTGCGGGTGATACACTGTACCGAATGCATGCTTTATCCCCAATGCCTTTTCCACCTCCTGCAGGTCACTGTTTTTGAAATGGGTACCATTATCTGACCTAACGTAATGGTTGATGAGACATTTAATGACTTTGCTGTCTTCTCTTTTTGTAGGCCAAGGCTCCGGCCAGCCTGTAAAGACATCTACTATCACCAATACGTACCTGTACCCTTGCACTCTCTCCCCCATGTCTGTAAAATCAACTACCACCTCTTGTCCTGGTCTTACCTGAATGGGAAATGCTGCCATATGAGGCTTCACTGTGGGCTTTGGGTTATATTCTGTGCATAGCTTACAGCTTTTCACAAACTTTTTGGTCATATCTGCCATGAATGGATGCCACCAGTGAGCCAAATTTCTGTCCATTTGGCGGTGTCCAACGTGTCCAAGCCCATGTGCTTCCTCCAGCACACTCTTCCTCAGTCCTGGGGTCAGGACCAACCTGCCATCCGGACTTCTCCACAACCCATCCGTTTTCGTGGCTCCTCTTTGTGTCCATACTGATTTCTCTTGGGGAGAGGCCCCTTTTGTTCTTGCTTAATCAGATCCAAAGTTATGGGTGGTAGGAGCTCCGTGAGAAAAGGTTCAATACTTACCATCTGTAGTCGGACCTGGTATCCTGCTACCTTTTTTGCTGCTTCATCAGCGACTCTGTGTCCTCTCGCTATGAGACCTTCCAAGGGATCATGTCCTCTGCACTTTATGATAGCTACTTCCCGTGGCAACTTCAATGCCTCCGCCAGTTCCTTCATTTCTTCTTCATGTTTTATAGGCGTTTGATCCGCGGTGAGGAACCCTGTCCTGATCCATTGTCCCAAGTCTACCTGTGCTGCTCCCACTGCATATGCGGAGTCTGTGTAGATATTAACTTTCTTTCCTGCTGCCAATTTTAGTGCTGCCACTACAGCTACTATCTCTGCTCTCTGGGCTGAAGGCCTATCCTCCAACTTTCCTTCTTCCACTATCTCCAAGTCTTGTCCTGTCCACTTAACTACAGCATATCCTGCCTGCAGTCCTTTGGTGTCATGCTTAAAACAACATCCATCTGTGAACCATGTTTCTGCCCCTGGGATTGCATTAGTCTGCAGATCTGATCTCACCTTAGCATCTAACGTGCCCTTATCCTGGCAACAATGTGGCTCCCCTGCAATCATGTGGTCTGCCATATTGATCCCTTCATGTGTGAAGGTGAAATTAGGTGCTTCTAATGCTTTGCTCAGTCTTCTCTGTCTAAGTGAAGTCATGGTGAATGCCTGAGAATTTACATACGCCACTACACTGTGATTTGTGAGAACCTGTAGTGGGTGTCCCATGACCATGTGTGCTGGTTTTTGTATGAGAGTAGTGTATACTGGTTTATGCGGCGGGGGCTATTAAGGGGGGTCACTTTTTATGATCGTTATTTATGACAGTCATAAAGATAATAAACCATAAAATCGTCGTCACGCTCTCCACCCACCGGGCGGCGCAATTTTCCTATTGGTAATACCTATGTCTGTGGGCTGTGGCGTGCTGACGCGATGCCGAGGCGGGTGTGAGGGTGTGTGTCGTGTAGCGGGTATTTAAATACCTGCAGAAGGCGCCTGAGGGCCTTTTCTATCGCTTGTTTTATTAGCAAGAATTGTAGGGAACAACCATGATGATCTTTCCGTCAGGTACGTGCGTCATTTGTTCCTCGATTCAATAGCGTGTATATCAGACCGTCTGCAGCGAATACATTGTATTTCAAAATAGCATGACTCCGTCACGTACCGCATCCATTTCGTTGTTGGATGAGGATTCTCCACAATCATCATCAGCATCTGCTGGAGGTATGTATCCGTCTTTTATATATATATTTTATAATATGTTTTATCTTGGGGTGATGCTCTTACTGAGGGATTCTAATGGAAATATGGGTCCGCTCAACAGGGACCATCGCTGAGTCGGATAATCGTGGCGAAGCATACCTGCGTGATAAAGGTGAGAGTTATTCTTACATGTATCCCTGTTTTAAAGCAGGATCAGAAAGTTGTGGTTTTTACAAAATGTTGGTGTGCTTCACAGAAAATCCTGGAGGGCAGCAGAGAGGCCGTCTGTCTTAATTGCCTACACAGGTGTAATGTATGCTTCACCACATGTGAACAGCACAATTTGGCGGGAGGACAAATGCTATGAAGCTCTTGCATGTGACTGAGTGTGCAGAGGGAGAAAAAGTACATTACTATGATTTCACAAGCCTGTATCCCACCGTGCAGGCTAAGAAAGATTATCCAATTGGCCATCCCGAGATAATTGTAGGCAATTTTGACAGCATTGAAAATTATTTTGGCTTTGTCAAGTGTACTGTTCTCCCCCCTAGAGGCCTGTACCATCCTGTTTTGCCATACAGGGCCCATCACAAGCTCATGTTCCCCCTCTGTCGCAAGTGCTGCGAGGAGCTGAATCAGGACACTGTCTGCAGTCACACCGACTGTGAGAGACAGCTGACGGGGACGTGGGTGTCCTTTGAGCTTGAAAAAGCTATTGAGAAGGGCTACCAGCTTGTGTGCATTGATGAAGTGTGGCATTTTCCGAAAAAGTCTAACACATTATTTTGGGAATATGTTAAAACCTTTTTGAAATGTAAACAGGAGGCCTCTGGGTACCCCAAAAATGTCAAGACAGAGGAGGAAAAGCAGAAGTATGTCCAGGACTACGAAGCCCATGAAGGTATAAGACTAAATCCTGACAAGATTATGGTCAATAAAGCAGTCAGGAGCTGTAACAAGCTGCTGCTAAACTCATTGTGGGGGCGTTTCAGCATGAGGACCAACATGGGCACGTGTGAGTTGATCACAGAGGCTGAGCGATTCACAGAGCTAATGTTTAGTGATCATTTTGATGTCAGACAGTTTTGCTTCATATCTGATGAAGTAGCCATGGTCCAGTGGCGTCATAGTGATGACCGAGACGGCAGGGCCAGTGATGTGAATGTGTTTATTGGTGCTGTGACAACTGCCCATGCCAGACTGATGCTCTACGATCTGTTGGACAAGTTGCAGGAGCGTGTACTGTACTGTGATACTGACTCTGTCATTTTCACATCTAGACCCGGCGAGTGGATGCCGAGTCTAGGCCCATACCTAGGTGACTTGACAGACGAGCTGTGTGATGGTGGTGACGGGGAGGATGATTTTATTACAGAGTTTGTCTCAGGTGGACCCAAATGCTACGCTTATCATACTCAGAGAG
Organism: Mastacembelus armatus; assembly: GCF_900324485.2. Taxonomy (NCBI): domain Eukaryota; kingdom Metazoa; phylum Chordata; class Actinopteri; order Synbranchiformes; family Mastacembelidae; genus Mastacembelus; species Mastacembelus armatus. The sequence continues at coordinate 1,600,679 of NC_046653.1, read as the reverse complement.
GGAAGAGACATGTGAAATGTAAAGGGGTGACTCTGAATTCAACTAATGCATCTGTTGTGACTCAGGAGTCTCTAGCCGGTCTTGTTAAATCATTTGTGGCTGATCAGCGATCAGACAAGCACATCATCACAGAGACTGACACCATCAGACGTGATAAGAGAAAGTTCCATTTGCAGAATGTCAGTGTCTCAAAGAAAGTTCGTGTAGTCTACAACAAACGCAGGGTCCTGCCTGACTACAGAACATTGCCTTATGGATACTAAGATGGAATTTGATGGGCGTCTAATGCACCCTTTTAGCATGATTGTAAGCGGGCCCTCTAATAGCGGGAAGACTGTCTTTGTCAAAACGCTCATTGAGAATGCACAGAGTCTCATCTCACACAGAATTGATAATATTGTCTATATCTATTCATGCTGGCAGGCAGCGTACGATCAACTCCTAAAGATTATTGACATAAATTTTGTCAACGGGCTGCCTGAGTCACTGTGTGATGACGCCCTTTTGCCTCCAGACAAAAACAACCTCCTGGTTATTGATGATTTGATGAATGACGCCAGCGGTAATTTGGAGGTGCAGAATGTATTCACGAAATATGTGCATCACAGAAATCTGAGTTGCATCTATCTAGTACAGAATTTGTTCATACAGGGTAAGGCCAGCCGCACTATCAGCTTGAACACCAATTATCTGGTTTTGTTCAAAAACCCTCGTGACAGATACCAGGTGTCACTGATTGCACGTCAGATGTACCCTGGTAATACAAAATACTTTTTAGAGGCATTCAGTGACGCCACAAGTGCAGCATACGGGTACTTACTAATTGATTATAAAGCAAAGACACCTGACCATCTGAGACTTAGAACAAATCTGCTCTCTACCCAGCAAGTTGTGTACATCCCCAGACGGGGTAAGTGACAATGTCTCACCGCATGGGTAGAAATCTACCATTGTTGGAGCTCCTCTATAAATCGGCACCGAGGCAACGCTGGGCCATCATAAACAGCTGTGACAAGGACTTTATTACCGCTCTGTGTGAGATTGCCCTCAATGTGTTAAAGGGAAATATTCCTCTGAGTGACAAGCAGTATACACAGCTGAAAAAGCGCAAATCTGTATGTATCAGACTTGTGGCCGACAGGAAACTACCAGGCATCAGGAAGAGGAAGCTTATCAATCAGTCAGGAGGTTTCCTCATCCAGCTGTTAGGAGCAGCCTTACCTGCAATCATCAGCCTCATCGCCAATAGATAGATATGGAGCATGCTCAGAAAATGTATCTTGTACCGCATCAACAGCTGGAGATGTTAAAGCAAAACCATGCCAGCGGTAACATAAGACAGACTGCTCAGAATGACCTTGACCGGGAGATGACTGCTGTTTTATATGACCAAGGGCTTGATGTGCATGAGAAGGCCAAAAAGTACGCTGCGATTCTACAGAGGTATCTCGCACTGGTGAGACAGGGGGAGCGTGAAAAGAGTGTGTTGACTTTGTCATTGCCTCCTCCTCCTCCCACGCAAGGGTCTGCAGGAGATAGTGATGGTGGTGGTGGTGATGAGAGTGTGGGAGCGCCTTGCGATGAGAGTAGGGTGCATGATTTGGTGGCTGATGAGGTGCTGAAACATGTTCCCAAGAGACAGAGAAAAAATGCAGAGCACATCATGTCTGCACTGTCTAGATCACCAGATGTGTTTTCATGGACAGCCCAGGGTGAGGTCAGAATCAACAATCATACGATCAGAGGCACACACTTATACGATTTAATTAAAAGAGTCACTGCACCCCATCGTGTCTCAGGGTCTCTGACTCCTCACAGTTGGGAGCAGTTTCTAAAAACACTTGCAGATCTGAATGTGCCGATATCAGCAGTACCAAACACCCTGGCACAACGGGTCATACAGGAGTATAAGACAGGTACAGATGAGCTAGAATCTAGCTCCTCATACACCAGTGAAAAGAAAAGCAGAACTGTCACAGCATCACCAAGGCCCCTTAGGGCTGCACGTCACAAACATTCCTCTGTGCCCTGGGCTCAATACTGACTCATTTAAGACTCTTCTGCCCTGTTATTTGTAATGATGATGATGATCTGACATATTGAATGTGTTTGTAATAAATTCCTGACATGGTGAATGTATTTTTGAAATATTTTCTGACCTGCTGAATGTATTTTTTTTAAATATTTACTGTCCTGTTGAATGTATTTTTTGACCTGTTGAATGTATTTTTTGAAATGTTTTCTGACCTGCTGAATGTGACCTGTAATAAATTTTCTAACATTTTGAAATATTTTCTGACCTGATGAATGTATTTTTTTGAAATATTTGTTGTCCTATTGATTGTATTTTTGAAATATTTTCTGACCTGCTGAATGTGACCTGTAATAAATTTTCTAACATTTTGAATGTATTTCTGTGTACGAGGTCTTTATTTTATCTCATTGTTAAAATAAAAACACACCACAAATCAATATACACAACATATCTTTATTATCATCTCAGAAATACACATTGAATACATTGAACATATTTAAACATGCAGTGTACTGGCTCATTACACACTATCTTTAATATCATTTATTATCATCTCAGAAATACACATTGAACACATGTAAACTTGTTGTGTACAGATGCAGGTCTAATTCCTGCGACAAAGCTTGAGACCCTCTGGTCATTGCGAGCCAGGTTGGTACCATATTTTTTAATAAACTTGCTGTAGCTCATGCCTTTCTGGATGTGGCTCAGGAAAAACAGACAGTGCTCCCCACAGGTCACCGAGAAGGGCGCCTGAACCTGACTACGTGAATAAAGCACTCTGCTGGCGTTTTTCAGGAGAAACCGGCCAATATGGGGATTGAATTTGTCGGGGGCGTGTCCGAAGCTGTCAAAAAAATATGCTCGCCGGCCGCTTGTCAGATATATGGCCAGCCAGTGTAAGGTAGAAGAATTGGTGTTTACAATCAGTGCGGCAGGACGTTTGGTTATTTTGAACCTGGTCAGATGGTCACAGGGCTTCACGCCCACAAAATAGGTTCTGTCGCCAATTATCTTTTTAGCAGCACCAGTCAATTCGATCGTGTTCATGTCTCAATAATAATCCACCAACACCTGTCTGCTGTTTGACACTTCAATAACTGAATCGTAGACTACGTAACAGATTAAGTTAACGGTGCATGCAAGGGGAGTCCTGAATCTCACTTCCAGTCGGACATTTCCGGTTTTGATTAAAGACACATTTCCCCCACTCCCGCCATCAGGCTCCAGGTTAAAGCAGAACAGTGCATAGCCCTGGCCAAAATCTTGCCTTGTGATGGACAGCGACCTGTCTTTAAGATGTCGCCCGGTTGTCTGGATTAGCTGATAATATTTACGCGCGTACTGACCCCGGGGGAAGTGGGGCTGAAACGCCTTAGCGGGGTGGGCCTGGCCGTCAGCATAGAGACATAGATACTCTAGGTCCATATGTTCAAAATGAAATGGGTTTCTGGTGAAATTCACTGTGAACCCTTCATTGTCGACGAACCCCAGGATGACAAATTTAGGAATCTGACCCAAATATAGATTGTCCTGCCAACACACCCGGGTTCCGGGAGGAATCGAGTGTGTTTTCAGCGCCACTCTGTCGACGCTGTATTTGGCATTTGTGTGGTGTAACACGCGACTGTGTGCGAGTTTTATCTGAGGTGACAGTGTGACCTTTTTCACGAAAAGACTGGCGCTCAGGATTTTAACACAGAATTGTGTATTGGGCGCGGCCATCAGGCAGAATTCGTCTTTCGCCCTTATGAATTTCATGGAAATGTCGAGTCCGTTTAGCAGGAATTTTTCCTGAAAAAACAGGTCCACATGTACCAGTGCAATTAATTCCACAATCCTGCTATTTTCTGTATAGCGGCCTCTGGCCCCTAAGCCCCTGTTTTCACCGTCCAGGGTGTGGTTATTCATGTGCCCGCATGTGTCTTTCACAAATAGAGCAGTGCTGAACTGGGATTCCAGGGTATCCCGGCCATAATTGATTAAGCATTCAATCACACCCCTATAAGGATATGTGTTTGATGCCTGTGTGATTAATCTGTCACCTAGAATCACATCCATCTACAAATGAGTATCATTTAGATCCAGGTAATCTTCCCCACTGCATGAGATGAAAAAATCAATAGGCGAGTTGTCGTTGATCGCGGAGACTGGAGGAATTTCAATAAATGTATATTTTTCGATGCTCGTCTGTGTACATGGCACCGTGAACAGATCCAGCTCCGTCTTTACACATTCAGCGGACTGGTTGTGAATGAGCGACATTGTTAAAATATGTCTTTACTCGCACTTCTGCTGCTAGATCTTGATCTATTCAACTCAATTCAATTCAATTCAATTTTATTTGTATAGCGCCAAATCACAATACAAATCATCTCAAGGCACTTTACAAAAACTAAAACTAAAAACCCAACAATTCCCTTATGAGCAAGCACTTGGCGACAGTGGAGAGGAAAAAACTCCCTTTAACGGAAGAAAAAACCTCCAGCAGAACCGGGCTCAGTTTGGGCGGCCATCTGCCTCGACCGGTTGGGGTGAGTGGATAGAGCAGAGAGAAAAGAACAGCAACAATAAACAAGGTTGGTGGGACCAGTAACTGCACATCAGCGATATACAGCTCCAGGACCAGGGACACCTGCAGAAGGTACAGAGAGAATAGAGAGAGAGGGAGAGAGCACAAACTAGGGGAGAGAGAGAACACAAGGTTAGTAAGATTCAATGGTGGAATATACATGAGGTGGGAGGAGAGAAGAGAGGGGAGGGGAAGGGAAAGGGGGGGGGTTAGGGTAGGGGAGCTCAGTGCACCGATGGTCCTCGGGCAGTCTAGGCCTATAGCAGCATAACTAAGGGATGGTTCAGGGTTGCCTGAAGCCAGCCAACTATACGCTTTGTCAAAGAGGAAGGTTTTAAGTCTAGCCTTAAAAGTATAGAGAGTGTCTGCCTCCTGAACCCAGGCTGGGAGCTGGTTCCATAGGAGAGGAGCTTGATAACTAAAGGCTCTGCCTCCCATTCTGCTTTTGGAAACTCTGGGAACCACAAGTAGACCTGCACTCTGAGAGCGAAGTGGTCGATTGGGATAATATGGTACTATGAGGTCTTTAAGGTATGAAGGAGCTTGATTATGAAGGGATTTGTATGTGAGAAGAAGGATTTTAAATTCTATTCTATATTTTACAGGGAGCCAATGAAGAGAAGCCAATATAGGAGAAATATGATCTGAAAAAAAAAAACATCTGCATAAAAGAGGTTTGTGAGAGTGGTGAGTGTTAATTCCCACATTGGTTTTTTTTTTTTTTTTGTTTGTTTCTTTTTTTTTTTTTTGCGCCGCTTGACAGCTGGAGACTTTCTGCCCCGCCTGACAGAGCCACTCGCTGTTTTACGCGCATTTTTGCACTGACTGTGAGCTGTAGCCAGCTCCCCAGGAGTACGTTTAAGGCCCCGAGGCGCATACACAGCAACACCTCCCCCCTCCTGTTTCCCATTCATCAACTTGCGTGAAATGTTACCCATTACATCTCCTGCAATATTAGCCGCTGCTGATTTTAAATGTGGCTTTGCGAGGTTAAAACCGTTTCTGAGCAGCGGAACCGCCCATCTAAACAGGTTCCGGAATAACCCGCCGAGACCATTCCCATATTGGGTGTGGGCCCCGACAAAACCATTCAGGTCGCCACCGGCCTGATTCTGATAATATCTCAACAGCCTGAGATGATGAGATGTTACAATACTGTTGTGCACTTAACCCTCTGGGGTCGACGCACGCGCCAGCGCGTTTTGACACATCTTTTTCTGATAAGGCCGAAACAAACTTAAATTACTCCGTCAATTCTGATCGTACAGATAAAAGAAGTATATCATTCAAATCTGTAAAGGGCCTAGTTTTAGTGGTATACCATCATAATAACAACAAAATGTTGTGCTTTTTTTAAATAAAGAAAGCCGACAGGGTGCGCTCTCGGACTTTTCTGTCTCTGCCATTTCTCTTCACAGACGCGTAAATAAAACAACCAGAATCTCAGCGAATACTTGGCTCATAAAAATAAGAATTATATGGCTAGAAAGCTTGAAATGTTTTCTTTTGAGTGAAACAATTCAAGTCAAAAACAAATCATCACTTTTTATTTAATCCGTATGAACGTAAGGAGAAGTCCGTTTCTTCCCGTCTCACCTCATTACAGGTAATGCGGTCCCGCCTTGTACACTGTCCACTGTTCACATGTAAATAATCTCAGGTGAACCAGGTAAATATGTGCACGCCCCCGAGAAATGACACAAAATATCAAACTTCATCATAGAATTTACTCACTTTTTCGGCGCGTTTGGATGATGGCGCGTCACGGACGTGATGAAGCGCTTCTTGTATTCCACACAGAGACAAATAGCTTAGCTTGTCCTCAGAGTAAAAACACTGATTTTAACTCAAATGAGGATCGTTTGGCTCCTCATTGTGTTGTATTGTGCTGCACTAATCCGTCCCATCTACATTGACTGAAAGGCTCATTATGCGCGTCTTTGTCTGGTCGTTCAGTGCGTTTTTTGTGTTCTCAGGTAAATCACATGACTATTCATCCTCAGACACACCCTCTTGCATATGGCCTTTCTGGACAAAAAGTGTCTTAGAAAATTTAAATCAGTGTATTGTTTACTGTGAATGTGTGAACAAGATGACATTCACATCACTCTGAAGTAAACACTTTAGCCTACAACATGCTGGTCTCCAAAGTCTTGTGAACCAATGTTCTGTTTGTGTTTTATGGTCTTATTTCAGTGAGTAAAAAATTGTAGTTTTTCACTAACCATGCATAAACACTTTTTTCTCAAAAACACAATCATGTATACACTTGCTGCTCACATATTATTGTAGCCAATTTTGTGCTGATTACAGTGTTATTAGACTTTAGACATTAATATGTTTAAAAGACACTGAAAAAAGCACAAATGTCAGGACATGTCAAAATTTAAACAGATGATGCCCCTCCTCGCCACAGGCACTCTGGAGAAGGAAGAACATAAGTTCTTGCAACAGTATGATCTCTAGAAGAGATCAAAAGGGGGAATTGTTAGGGGTCAAAGATAAAAGATTGAATTATAGTAATCACTGGTGTATGTCATCTAATCACTGGTTTATGTCTATGTATATGGGAAGTGGAAAATTACTGAGCATACACTGGTGTAGAGACCATATATGGGAAGTGAAATATTACTGAGCATACACTGATGTAAAGGACGTATATGGGAATGAGCTGAGCGGCAAGAGTATTTGCTCATGTAATCTGTTTTGCTGTGGAAACAATAAAAGTATAGAATCTTCAATAGGCTACTGACTGAACTCTTCTAATAAACCAACTCGGCGGGACACAGGTGTAGTTCATGTCCCAACAGGAGTGGGATTGAGGCAGCTGGCCTCCACTGTGTTTGTACTTGACATAGATGTAAATAAAGATGGAATCATTTTCTTAAATTTATTAACAGCGTAGTCAGATAAACATCTGCTGTAGTGGGAAAAACTATTAGATGTTCAATTTTGATGCCATAGGTCAGAACAAGATCAAGGGTGTGATTGAAACAGTGGGTGGGTTTATTAACATTTTGAGTGAAACCAAATGAATCTAATATAGAATTAAATGCAATGCTGAGGCCGTTATTCATCTACATGAATGTTAAAATCTCCCACTATAATGACTTTATCTGAACTAAGCACTAAATCAGACAGGAAGTCTGGAAATTCAGTTAAAAACTCTGAGTAAGGGACAGGTGGACGGTACACAATGACAAGTAGAACTGGTTTTTGTGTTTTCCAGTTTGGATGTGAGCAGTTCAGGGTAAGGCTCTCAAATGAGTTATAACTGTTCTGAGAATGAAAGTTTAATAAGTTTGAGTGGAAGATTGCAGCTGCTCCTCCACCTCGACCTGTGCATCGAGGAACATGAAAATTTTTATGACTGAGGGGGGTTGATTAATTCAGACTGACATATTCATCCTGCTGTAGCCAGGTTTCAGTAAGATAGAGTAAGTCAATTTGGTGATCAGTTATCAAATCATTTACTAACAGAGATTTAGATGAAAGAGACCTGACCACATCTGACTGTTCTGTTTTTCTGTTCAATAAGAGGAGTGGTCTTCATTTTTATTAGGTTTTTTTGAATAACTCCTCTTCTGTTAACTTCTGATTTATTTGATTTATATGTTCGAGGGGCAGACACAATCTCTATGTGGTATGAGGGGTGACGGCTCTAAGGAAACTGCAGAGAGGCGTTTTAGACTAAGTTTCTGCGTCCTGGTCCCCACTCTGGATTGTCAGGCTTTAGGTTGGCTAATAAAGTCGGCCAAATTTCTAGAGATGAGAGCTGCACCATTCAATGTGGGATGGATGCCGTCTCTCGCTACCAGACCAGGTTTTCACCAGAAAGTGGCCCAATTATCTATGAAGCCCACATCGTTTCCTGGACACCACCTAGACAGCCAGCGACAGAACGACGGCATGCGGCTAAACATGTCATAATTTATGTCATTAATTTTAGTGACCTCCGATTGGCGTAATCGGGTGTCATTGCAGCCGATGTGATTAACAATTTTTCCATATTTACGATTAGCCTTAACCAAGCAGCTTCAAATTTGACTCTGTGTCGCCCGCTCTGGCCCCAGGAAACATTTGACTATGGTCGCTGGTGTCCCTAGCTTCACGTTTCTGACTATGGAATTGCCAATTATCAGAGTCGTTTTTTCAGCGGGTGTGTTGCTGAGCGGGGAAAATCTATTAGAAACGTGAACAGGCAGGTGATAAGCCACGCGTTTCTGCTTAGGATTGTGTTTCCGTCGAACCGTCACCCAGGCTAATTCTCCGGGCAGCTCCGGAGCTGCCCTTGGACCGCTTACAGACCCTGAGCTCGGTGGCTCCACACCAGCTAACAGGGCTAGGCTAGCTGGCGTTTGTTCATAGGTGCGGAGCTGTGCTTCCAAATCAGTGATCCTCGCCTCCAAAGCTACCAGAACCTTACACTAATTACATGTATCATTATCGCTAAAGGAGGCAGAGGAATAACTAAACATGTGGCACACCGAGCAAGAAAGATTGAGAGAGGGAGAGGCCATGTTAGCTAAGCTAACTAGCTAGCTAAGCTAACCGGTAGGCTAACGAGCGCTAAGTCAGCAAATAGCAATAAATACCAGTCAAAATAGAAAGATACTTGACTAGTACTGGAATGTAGCAGTTAATGAATTGTTTAGAGAGTTTAGTTGGTTTATAGGTGTGTTAGACTATAGCTAGTCTGTTGCTAATCTGTAGACGAACTATACAACACACACAACACGACACGCTTGCAATAGGAAGTGATTCACTTACCCAGAAACAGTTGCAGGTTTAATAGATAGATATAACTGAGTCTAAAAAAAAAATGTGAAAAAAGCTGAATATTTCAAAATGTATAAAAGGTATAAAAAAGTTGAATACAAGCATAAATGTCCTTAAGAAGCTGAACATTTTGATACCTGAACGGTCTTGCTAGCACAAAGTATGCAATAAAAAAATAAATAAATAAATAAATAAATAAATAAATAATTAAAGAGTGAGGATAACAATACTGTGAATGCTAAATCAGCATTCACACTAATGAATTAAATATTTATGTCTAGAAGATTTTAGCTGGCGGACAAGTATCACTCAGTTCTCCTTACAAGACATGTTGCAAGTTATCAGATTATTATGCTGAGTTTGAAATAATAAATTAGCCTGATGTCTGGGATTTACTGATTCAGTACTTGCTGATTATTGTGCTGCTTACATTTGAAATGTTTTCTAGCTGAGTAACATCTGCTGCTTTTATGACACAGATGTACTATTAGGCAGGTTGTTACAGCAGAAATGGAAGCAGTTAAATGTTACTTTAGTTAAATGTAGGGGGAAGGGGATAATGCTGAGTGTTTATCTTCATATTTTGGCTATTTATGGATGGATGTCCAGCTTTAAAGCTTTACTGACATATTTTTTATGTGTAATGCATCAGATGATAGTCTGTAATGCATAATGGGTTAATTATAGTGTAATATCAACCATCTGGACAGTGAAGATTTGACTTTCATATTCAGAGTCAGAAATAGAGATCCAAATGTATACTGATGTTGCTCTGTATATTTCTGGACATTTGTAGATGCTAACTTGTGTCAATTATTTGTGGGACAGCTTGTGCTAAAGTTTTTGTCCCAGGTTGACAAAAAAATGCACGTGTAAAATTAAGCTATGTTAAAATGTGATGATGATGATAGAAGGCTTGTATCTATAACTGTTTATTGTTGTTATTGTGTTATTATAATTTTTGACATTTTAAGACCATTACTACATATACTACAATCATTAATTAGTAAACAACCATGATTGCTAATAACAAAAACACAAGAATTGTAACTGCATTAATAGCCTTATCTTCATACACATTAATCCATACATTCTTCTTTTACCATTTCAGTCTTTCAGTGGGTCATGGAACACAGCAAGTTGAAAAACCAGTGGGTTCTTTTATCTCATTGTTGTTTGTGTTCCATATATCATTTCCCTACTGATTCCGACCAGGTTTGATGCTGTTTCATTTCTTCATGATTATGACTAAGGTTTCATCAATAATCAAAAAAGTGACTTTTTGGAGACGTGAAACCATCAGTACATCTGCGACTTTTTGGAGACGTGAAATCATCAGTACATCTGATATGGACTGAAGCTGTCTGGTGAGGTTTGCTATGTGCACCAGGTGCCTGATGTTTTGCAATTTTTTTGCACATCAGCTGCTTACTCATTTAAGTCAGCTCTCTCAGTTGCTGAACCTGCCATAGACAACCTTGACCAAAATGATAATGACCCACTCTTTCTGTGAGCCAGCACAGCCTGTGTTTGTGTCAAAGGGGGTTTGAAAAACAACAATTAAAAAAAAAAAAAAGGGCTCTTAAGTGGACCATAATGTTAAAAACCAAACCAGACTTAAGAAAACTAAACTAAATACATTTTTAACAAACCCAAGTAACTCCACCAGAGCATTTCTTTTGGGCCACTTTTACCATTCCCAAGCCCAGATAAAGGAGGAGTGTTGGAATTGTGATGGAATCAGAAGAAACAAGAAAGTTCATTTGTAGTTCTGAACATATTAGGGTGTTTTTTTATTCGCTTTTTCTTTTTTGGTCTCTCCCATGATGTTATTCCTCTCTCCTACAGTGTCCATTACAATTATATGCACATGACCACGTTAAAGTACATGCACATGATCACCTTAAAGTAGGTGATCACGTCATCTAGCGACTTCTAGCGAGTTTTAGGACAGCCAATAATGACTTTCCTTGCTGAGGAGTTGGCAACACAGCAAACTGACTACCTGCAGCCCAAAACCACCTCAAATCCAGTTTAGCGTGTGGTTCTGGTCCAGTAGGCTCTGAAATAATAGGGTGCTGAGCATGATCCCAGACACATGGTTTACCTACTGGTGCCTGACACCTCTTCACCTGTGACCTTTAACCCCTCTAGAGGTTTGTCAGACATCAGCCTTCCAGCTCCCAGTTGTTTGGCTCACAACTCCACAGCCAGTCTAACTGAGGGATAGCTCCAGTAACTTACAGTCAAATATTACATTGCTACAGTGTTTTGAGTGCAGATGCTTGTCATAAATATTCATAAAGCTGCCTAATGACAATCATTACTCCAGTTCAGTCTCTTTGCGTTGGCAGCCCCCCAGTCAAACCCACTGCCAAAATGGCTCTTGAACTCTGCACCCTAGTGGCCGTTGTGATTGATTGGGACTGTCATCACAGCAGGAATACTCTGGTTTTGCTCACTCTCACAGCTGGCCAGACAAACATATGACAAGTACTAACACTGAGGTATTACATGAGTGCAGGAAGCATTCAGTGAACTAATGTGATGAGCCATCAGTGACACGAGAACTCCTCTAGTTGTGTGGGTGTGTTGGGTGAGGGGGGCAGGGGGAGTTACAACAGATTTACATGCTTGTATAAAGAGAGGAAGCTTTTTGATTCTTGTGGAAAACAATTTATATTTGAAAGATTTTGACTCTTTTCTTATAATTTTGTATGAAAAGACTGAATCAAATAGAACCACCAGGTCAGGATGGGAGGAAAATGTACATATATGGGTGCTAGAGGACAGGATTTTTCAAAGCATCCAAGAGAAAGTAAGATGTTGACTTGGCTTTAACATAGTCCAAAAGTGCATGAGAGTGCGTGGAGTCCAAGAGCCTCTTCTACCCAGTCTAACTGTAAGTGTTTTAATAACAGCCAATACAAGCATAGGAGGTGAAAGCACGGGGTGGGCTGCAGGCCTTTACTTCTCTCTTCCTCTTTTCCTCTCTCTTAATTTCTGTGACCCCAGCTGCTGCCTGTACTTCTGCTGCAGGGCCTCCATAAATGTAAAGCATTTAAAGAAACCCTGTTACGGGCAGCATCCAAATTAAACTGAGGAAGAAACCACCACTATGCAGATGTGCATAGATATTAAATGTAAATAATCACAACTTCAGAATACACATATAAATCTTTTGATGAAATGCACACACTGACATTCACAGACAAATATCAGCTGGACTCTATATTAATCCTTTGTTTTCTTTCTTATATGTTCAGTATTTCCTAGTTCTCTTGGATAACTTTCTCTTTTAAAGTAAAAGTGTAGGACAGCAATTTCTTTCTTCACAGCACAGACACTGATGTGACATTATGAGACAGAGATGTGAGTTTGCATTTGGGGAACATTTTTTTTACACAGCACAGAGTTCTGTCTCATTGGTGTGCAGCCCTCTGGGCTATGACTAGTGGGTCTTATCCCATTCCTCATGCTAAGCACTCAAGAGAAAATTGACTTCGCCCACCTGAGGTGGGTACCCCTTCTTCCAAGTCAAGTGACCTCATCACGTCCACGCTACCTATATATAAACAGTGGTTCAGGCAGAATCTTCCCTTTCTTTTCTTCAGCTATTGCAGAGTGAGTATGATGTCTGAAGTTTTTTCATTCCTGTAAGATGGTTTTGCACGACAGTGGTCATGCCAGATTCGCAGCAAGTGTGGGTCTGACTGCATTTTCGGGGATGATCTTTGGGGGTGACCTGTGAGCCTCATGTAGAGCATGGTGGCTGGGCCCTTTAGCCTCAGTGGCCGATGCTTCTTCAAGCGGGTGTCCTTGGAAGAGCTAACGTTAACTTACGACACTCCGCAGAGTGTCTCTAACTCAACCCCGAAGACGACTAGTGGACCAAGGAGTCATCTCCTCTCTCTGCTTCTTCCAGTGTCCCTGTGTTGTGATAACTTGAGAAAAAAGTATTAATCCCTCACAACCTGATCAGTTAGGTGGGACAGGTTCAAGCAGATGACAGCGGTGCGTTTCGCAGTACATGGCAATGTGCAGGGTGCTTTTCCCTCTGGGTGAAGGACAATCCCTCTCTGGGATTTTGTTTTGGATCCAAGCAAGCAGACCACAGGTGAAGCTTAATTAAAAATGACAGTTTATTACACAAAAGAAACTCATGAATCTTCTTTGATTTTCAGAAACTGAGAATCATATAAACGGTAAAAAAAATTCTCAGAGGAATAGTCTACTCTAATAAAAGTTCAAACTTAAAGGTTACTTGGATTGAGCCCAGGAGAGTCTATCCAAAGGATATAAGGTTCAAAGTATATTCAGGTTCAGTATGGTGGCCACACTGACGCTGAGATAATGGAGCCGCTGGTAAGCGGAGACTAGAAGTCTGAGTAGATCGGCGAAGTGAGGAGCAGCAAGTAGTGTATACTGGTTTATGCTCCGGGGGCTATTAAGGGGGTCACTTTTTATGATCGTTATTTTTGACAGTCATAAAAATAATAAAACCATAAAATCGGCGTCACGCTCTCCACCCACCGGGCGGCGCAATTTTCCTATTGGTCATATCGATGTCTGTGGGTTGCGGCGTGCTGACGTGATACCGAGGCGGGTTTGTGTGTGTGTATCATGTGTCGCGGGTATTTAAATACCTGCAGAAGGCGCCTGAGGGCCTTTTCTATCGCTTGTTTTATTAGTGTTGATTGGGGTCTAGGGGTTGCCGGAGCATAACACGATTGTGGAGTTTTCCTCCAAACCTCTTCCACTCTCAACCAACATGAACGAGACGAACTACAATTAACAAGAATATTTATTCTGTCAAAATACAGAATACAATACAGAATGTACAAAACAAACACAAACGCTAATTTAGCCCTACTCAAACAAACGCTCCGTGAGCCCTACGATACTATACAAAGGAAAATCAATAACAGAAACGCTACAATAGCCCTACGATCTCAATCAAAAGAAACAACACAAAATCACAGGTCGCTAGCCTGGAAACTCCTAAAACAAACAGGAGAAAACAAAACACAAACGTAGCCTAAGTATTTCTAAGTATTTCTAATCTAAATAACGAAAATCCTATCAATACTAAACCTACAAAATCAAAACAAAAATCTAATCACTAACTAACTAATTTATGCAATCGAAATCTCTATCAAAATAGCTGGGAATGGCAAAGGTGGGAGAATAGCTCTCCTGAACAGCAGTCCGTGGGCTTCTTATAGTCCTTCCGGGAAGTGTGGGACCAATCCCGGAAGTCCAATCCACGGGCTTCCTACGTCCACGCCCACTCCATCCTCCGTCACACCCACACACATACACACACACGTAAAGGGGGAGGGCCAATAACACACAACCACCCACACATAATGACCCCTAGGGTCATAACACCTCCCCCCCTAAAGTCAAACATTTTCTTAAGAGAAAATGTTTGACTTCTTTTTGTCCTTGGAAGGGAAGATTCTGCCTGAACCACTGTTTGACTTCTTTTTTTTTTTTTATTAACATCGGGACAGAGCATCTGCCATAACATTGTCTAGGCCTTTTTTGTATCGAATTTCAATATTATAGTCTTGTAGTAACAATGACCATCGCATGAGACGGTTGTTACTATTTTGCATCCGAGTCAGGAATATGAGAGGGTTGTGGTCAGAGAAGACGAGGGTCTGCTGTGAACTGGAACCAACGTACACTTCAAAGTGTTGTAATGCTAACAATAAGGCTAATGCCGCCTTCTCAATTGTGCTATAATGCAGCTGATGTTTCTTGAATTTCTTTGAGAAATAACAAATTGGATGGTCTATGCCCACATCATCCTCCTGTAGGAGTACAGCACCTGCTCCGAGAGCACTAGCGTCCACCTCCAGTTTAAATGGACGGGTGAAGTTTGGGGCAGCCAGAACAGGAGCACTACAAAGTAAAGCCGTGGCGGCCTCAAAAGCAGACTGACATTTCTCTGACCACTGGAACGGAGTTTTCGGACTTAATAAGCTCGTGAGGGGAGCTACTACTTCCGAAAAGTTTCTGCAAAATGCACGATAATATCCAGACATTCCTAAGAATCGGCAGAGCTCACGGCGTGTCAGAGGGGCTGGAAAATCAAGTATTGCTTGCACTTTGGTAGCAATGGGAGCAACGTGGCCCTGGCCAACCTGTTTTCCAAGGTAGGAAACTGTTGCTTTGCCGAATTCACATTTAGCTAAGTTGAGCGTAAGGGAAGCCTGTTTTAACCTGTCAAAAATTTTTGTTAGCGTTTCTAAATGTGCGGACCAGGTGTCAGAATATGCCATGATGTCATCTAAGTACACTTCACAATTGTCCACACCTGACAGTACTATGCTCATTAGCCGCTGAAAAGTGGCTGGTGCATTTCGAAGTCCAAATGGCATGACTGTGTATTGCAGAAAGTGGTCCGGAGTCACAAACGCAGAAACCTGAAGCACGAGGTGTCAAAGGAACTTGCCAATAACCTTTTAGCAGGTCTAATTTTGTGACATATTTAGCGGCACCCACACGGTCGATACAGTCCTCCATACGTGGCAACGGGAACGAGTCTGGTTTTGTAACGGCATTTACCTTTCGGTAGTCGTTACAAAACCGAAACGTCTGATCAGGTTTAGGAACTAACAGAGACGGCGAACTCCAAGGGCTAATGCTTGGGACAGCGAAACCATGGTCTAGAAGATAGTTTACCTCCTGGCGCATTATTGCACGTTTTTCTGGGTGAGTACGGTAAATATGTTGCTTAATGGGCTTATGGGTTTCAACATCGATATCGTGACTTAACACATTAGTTTGGGTGGGAATGTCATTGAAAAGTGCTAGGTTATTGTTAATGAGCTTATGAACGTCAGCTCGGGCGGGTTCTGGCAAATACGCTAAGTGACTGTCTAAATGGTTCAAAATTTCCGAGTTCTGAAAACGTACACAGGGGACAGAATCATGTTTGTCGCTTAACCCGTCATCACTGGGTTTGTATGATGGGCGGGTGACAGACACAGGGGATAACAGGAACTGGTTTAGGAGATGAAAGTTCTTCCTTTCGACCAACATACTGCTTCAGCATGTTAATGTGACAGACACGAGAGGTTTTCTTACGGTCTGGAGTCTGAATTACGTAGTCAGTCTCGCTAAGCTTTCGGTCAACTACGTAAGGGCCAGAAAATTTTGTTTGTAAGCCGGAACCAACAATGGGCAACAGAACTAACACGCGGTCACCTGGCTGAAAAGTCCGTATAACAGACTTTCTGTCATAACGGTCCTTCATTTTGGACTGTGCCTTGACTAAGGACTCACGCGCTACATCACATGCGTGATGTAGTCTTTCTTTAAATGAACTAACATAGTCCAAAATATTCTTCTCAGGGCTTGGCTTCTCTGAGAGCCATGTTTCACGGAGCAAACGTAACGGTCCACGCACAGTGTGGCCAAAAACGAGGTCAGCTGGGCTAAATCCTAGCGACTCTTGGCAAGTTTCTCTCACGGCGAACAACAGCAATGGTAAGCCTTCGTCCCAGTCTCGACTTAACTCGGAGCAAAACTTTCGTAACATACTTTTCAGAGTTTGATGAAACCTTTCTAATGCGCCCTGACTTTCAGGGTGATATGCACTAGACGTGCGGTGTGTGACTTTGAGCTCTGCCATGACCTGAGCAAAAACCTTCGACATGAAGTTAGAACCTTGATCACTCTGAATATACTTGGGCAAGCCAAATGTGGAGAAAAATTTCACAAGTGCCTTGACTATGGCACGAGCTTTTAATGTTCGGAGTGGCACTGCCTCGGGGTATCGAGTGGCAGCACACATTATCGTAAGGATATATTGATTTCCGGATTTGGTTTTTGGCAACGGACCAACACAGTCAATAATGACGTGTTCAAATGGTTCCCCAATTACAGGAATTGGTTTTAATGGGGCAACAGGAATTACCTGGTTGGGCTTACCTGAGACTTGACACATATGACAGGAACGACAGAATTTTACCACATCGGACTTGAGTCCGGGCCAGAAGAAGAAACGAAGAATACGATTGTATGTCTTTCGTATTCACAAATGTCCTGCCATATTGTGATCATGGGCTAATGCCAAAATTTGGAAACGAAAGGGTTGGGGTATTACTACCTGACAAACAGAGTCATGTACATCACCAGAGCTCGGAGTCCAACGTCGTATCAACACACCATCATTCACAAAGTACGACACACCTCGATTACATTGTTGACTTTGTAACAATGACATACAGGAAGACAACGTAACATCAGCTTGTTGTGCCTTAATTAGCTGTTCTCTGTCCACCGACAGAGAGTGTTTTGTCATCAGGTCTTAATTCCATACACACAGATTCTTCTTTTTCACATTTTGTAGGTAGACTTGGCGGATCAGAAGTGCTCACGAAAGTATCACTGAGATCCACCAAGTTTCCAAACTTTCGTGCTTGAGCACGGGTTACAGCACACATGGGAAACACTACAGGTGAGTTTAACACAGAGTCATCAGAAACAGTTACGGAAGCGGTCGGACATTCGATCACTTCCGGTGACGGGAATACTTGTCCGCCAGCTAAATCATTCCCAAGGATAAGATCTATCCCTTCGATTGGCAATTTGTTTCGAATGGCAACTTTACATTTGCCTGACATAAATTGGGATGACAACTGAACAAAGTGTAATGGGGCACGTACCACATTCATTTCAACTCCCCACATCAAAATGTCGGACCCGCAGTAAGACTGGGCCAAGAAATGTAGCACGTCTTTACGTAACACAGACTGTTTTGCACCAGTATCTCTCAGGATCGTAATTGGAATTTGGACTGACTCATTTTCCAAAGAAACAAACCCTTTTGTAACAAATGGCTTAAATGCATTGTCCACTTTGTTATTTCCAATCATGCCCACAGGTGGCAGGGTAGGTGGCGGGGTTTGTATAAGAGCCACTGGAGATGATGACTTAGCAGATTTGACAGTTTTATTCTGCTCTTTTTTTCTTCAGAATGGGACACACAGCAATGAGGTGACCCTGCTCATGGCAGTAGAAACACTCGCGTTTTTCAGCGGTGACTGGGAGTGTACGTCGGAAACTTTTTGGAGAGGGATTTTTCCTCTCAACGAAACTCAAGTCATGCCTGACGGGTGGAACGAAGACGGTTTTATGCGTTAGCGCAAACTCGTCAGCCATAACAGCAGCATTATCCAGAGATGTGACTTTCTGTTCGTTCAAATAAAGCACGATTTTCTCTGGTAACCGATTCTTAAATTCTTCCATTAACATAAGCTCACCTAGATTGTCTAAGGTTGTAATTTTGCTAGCTTGACACCATTTGTCAAAGAGAACGCCCTTTTCTCGTGCAAACTCTACATAAGTCTGTGTAGCAGTTTTTTCACAATTCCTAAATTTTTGTCTATAAGCCTCTGGCACTAACTCATACGCACGGAGGACTGTGATTTTTACTTTGTCATAATCCAAACTATCGTCAATAGATAGTGACGCACATACTTCTTGGGCTTTCCCAACAAATTTGCACTGTAGCAAAGGGGACCATACGTTTTTTGGCCAATTCAAGGTGGCAGCGATACGCTCAAATGCGCTGAAATAAGAATCTACTTCCGACTCTCTAAAGGGTGGTACCAAAGCAATGTGCCTACTGACATCAAAGCCTTTGTGGGGTCGTGAAACAGGTGACTGAAAGGAGGGACTGGCAGCTAAAGCAGCTCCCTGCTCCAACTCCAGAACCCTTACCTTGAGGTGCATGGCTTCCACCTCCAACCTTTTGTTCTGCAGCTCCACCTCCCGAATCCGTAGAGTGAGTTCTAGCTCCTCTGTTGTTCGTCCAGCTTGGACTGGGAGGTCCTTAGGTGGGGTAGGAATACCAGCCAGATCACCCGGCCCGACTCCATTTGTGGGAGTTGGCCCACCAACTGACCCTCTTTCAGCTAGCTTTGATATGAGGAGTTGCTTAATCTCCTCCTTCTTTGCATTGATCGGCACATGTACGTCAAAAAAATTGCCGATTAACACCAAATCAGCCTTGCGGCACCTATCCAACTTATCTACAGTTGGATTCAAAGTAAAGTCCTCCAATTTAAACTCCATGCTGCCACCACCACAAAAGAAAAAACTGCGAAACAGACAAAAGAGTATACACTTACCGAACACGCTAGAAAAAGCATCACAAAAAAAGAACGACGGCACGGAAAACGCGACGGATGAGCCCCCAAAACTATGTTCCGCCCCAGCCTAGGGGTTGCCGTAGCGTAACATGATTGTGGAGTTTTCCTCCAAACCTCTTCCACTCTCAACCAACACGAACGAGACGAACTACAATTAACAAGAATATTTATTCTGTCAAAATACAGAATACAATACAGAATGTACAAAACAAACACAAACGCTAATTTAGCCCTACTCAAACAAAAACGCTCCGTGAGCCCTACGATACTATACAAAGGAAAATCAATAACAGAAATGCTACAATAGCCCTACGATCTCAATCAAAAGAAACAACACAAAATCACAGGTTGCTCGCCTGGAAACTCCTAAAACAAACAGGAGAAAACACAAACGTAGCCTAAGTATTTCTAATCTAAATAACGAAAAACCTATCAATACTAAATCTACAAAATCGAAACAAAAATCTAATCACTAACTCACTAATTTACGCAATCGAAATCTCTATCAAAATAGCTGGGAATGGCAAAGGTGGGAGAATAGCTCTCCTGAACAGCAGTCCGTGGGCTTCTTATAGTCCTTCCGGGAAGTGTTGGACCAATCCCGGAAGTCCAATCCACGGGCTTCCTACGTCCACGCCCACTCCATCCTCCGTCACACCCACACACATACACACACACGTAAAGGGGGAGGGCCAATAACACACAACCACCCACACATAATGACCCCTAGGGTCATAACATTAGCAAGAACTGTAGGGAACAACAATGATGATCTTTCCATCAGGTACGTGCGTCGTTTGTTCCTCGATTTAATAGCGTGTATATCAGGTCGTCTGCATTGAATACAATGTATTTGAAAATAGCGTGACTCCGTCAGGTACCGCAAACCCATTTCGTTGTTGGATGAGGATTCTCCACAATCAGCAGCATCTGCTGGAGGTATGTAACTGTCTTTTATATATTTTTTATAATATGTTTTATCTCGGGGTGATGCTGTTACTGAGGTGATTCTAATGGAAATATGGGTCCGCTCAACAGGGACCATCGCTGAGGCGGATAATCGTGGCGGTGTACCCCTGCGTGATAAAGGTGAGTGTTATTCCTACAGGTATCCCGGTTTTAAAGCAGGATCAGAAAGTTAGCAGAAAGTCGTGGTTTTTACAAAATGGTGGTGTGCTTCACAGAAAGGAGGGCCGCAAAGAGGCCGCCTGTCTTTAACCCTCTGGGGTCTGAGGGGGTTTTTGGGGCCTGGACAAATTTTGACATGTCCTGACATTTGTGCTTTTTTCAGTGTTTTTTAAACATATTAATGTCTAAAGTCTGATAACACTGTAATCAGCACAAAATTGGCTACAATAATATGTGAGCAGCAAGTTTATACATTATTGTGTTTTTGAGAAAAAAGTGTTTATGCATGGTTAGTGAAAAACTACAATTTTTTACTCACTGAAATAAGACCATAAAACACAAACAGAACATTGGTTCACAAGACTTTGGAGACCTGCATGTTGTAGGCTAAAGTGTTTACTTCAGAGTGCTGTGAATGTCATCTTGTTCACACATTCACAGTAAACAATACACTGATTTAAATTTTCTAAGACACTTTTTGTCCAGAAAGGCCATATGCAAGTGGGTGTGTCTGAGGATGAATAGTCATGTGATTTACCTGAGAACACAAAAGACGCACTGAACGACCAGACAAAGGCGCGCATAATGAGCCTTTCAGTCAATGTAGATGGGACGGATTAGTGCTGTACAATACAACACAATGAGGAGCCAAACGATCCTCATTTGAGTTAAAATCAGTTTTTACTCTGAGGACAAGCTGAACTATTTGTCTCTGTGTGGAATGTAAGGAGCGCCGCTTCACGTGCGTAACGCGCCATCATCCAAACGCGCCGAAAAAGTGAGTAAATTCTATGATGAAGTTTGATATTTTGTGTCATTTCTTGGGGGCGTGCACATATTTACCTGGTTCACCTGAGATTATTTACATGTGAACAGTGGACAGTGTACAAGGCGGGACCGCATTACCTGTAATGAGGTGAGACGGGAAGAAACGGACTTCTCCTTACGTTCATACGGATTAAATAAAAAGTGATGATTTGTTTTTGACTTGAATTGTTTCACTCAAAAGAAAACATTTCAAGCTTTCTAGCCATATAATTCTTATTTTTATGAGCCAAGTATTCGCTGAGATTCTGGTTGTTTTATTTACGCGTCTGTGAAGAGAAATGGCAGAGACAGAAAAGTCCGAGAGCGCACCCTGTCGGCTTTCTTTATTTAAAAAAAGCACAACGTTTTGTTGTTATTATGATGGTAAACCACTAAAACTAGACCCTTTACAGATTTGAATGATATACTTCTTTTATCTGTACGATCAGAATTGACGGAGTAATTTAAGTTTGTTTCGGCCTTATCAGAAAAAGATGCGTCAAAACGCGCCGGCGCGTGCGTCGACCCCAGAGGGTTAAAGATGCTACTTTTAAAATGCAGGCTGAGCTGGCTTATTATTGTCGAAATGATGTTGCGGTATTGCGCAAGGCCTGCAAGATTTACTGCACAGCATTCATGCAGTGTACAGAGACTGACCCTTTTGCATTCACGACTCTGGCATCAAGTTGTATGGGCGTTTTTAAGAAGCTCTTCCTGCCTCAGGACACACTGCCGCTCACCTATGATGGGATGTATCTGGAATGTAATAAAGCATTCTCAGATGTGTCTGTGCAATGGCTCGAATACGTGGCCTATTCTGAAAAGAGGGTGATCAGACATGCTCTGAGAGGTGGTGAACACAAGATTGGGTCCTACTGTATTGATGGATTTGATGCTGCCTCAAACACTTGTTTTGAATTTGCAGGCTGCTATTATCACAGGTGTATAAAATGCTTCCCAGAATCCGCTGCCGAGAATAATGTCGGGCTGTACGCACAGTTTAAAAACAAAGTTGAAGCTCTACGGCTCCGTCAGTGTGGTTGTGATGTGGGAGTGTGAGTGGAATCTGATAAAGCAGACAGATCCAGACGTCAGGGCCTTTCTTGCAGACTACAAGAAGCCTGAGCGTCTGAATCCTAGGGATGCACTATTCGGCGGGAGGACAAATGCTATGAAGCTCTTGCATGTGACAGAGTGTGCAGAGGGAGAAAAAGTACATTACTATGATTTCACGAGCCTGTATCCTACCGTCCAGGCTAAGAAAGATTATCCAATTGGCCATCCCGAGATAATTGTAGGCAATTTTGACAGCATTGAAAATTATTTTGGCTTTGTCAAGTGTACTGCCCCCTGGAGAACTGTACCATCCTGTTTTGCCATACAGGTCCCATCTCAAGCTCATGTTCCCCCTCTGTCGCAAGTGCTGCGAGGAGCTGAATCAGGACACTGTCTGCAGTCACACCGCCTGTGAGAGACAGCTGACGGGGACGTGGGTGTCCTTTGAGCTTGAAACAGCTATTGAGAAGGGCTACCAGCTTGTGTGCATTGATGAAGTGTGGCATTTTCCGAAAAAGTCTAACACGTTATTTCGGGAATATGTTAAAACCTTTTTGAAATGTAAACAGGAGGCTTCTGGGTACCCCAAAAATGCCAAGACAGAGGAGGAAAAGCAGAAGTATGTCCGGGACTACGAAGCCCATGAAGGTATAAGACTAAATCCTGACAAGATTATGGTCAATAAAGCAGTAAGGAGCTGTAACACTCATTGTGGGGGCGTTTCAGCATGAGGACCAATATGGGCACATATTCACAGAGCTCATGTTTAGTGATCATTTTGATGTCAGACAGTTTTGCTTCATATCTGATGAAGTAGCCATGGTTCAATGGCGTCATAGTGATGACCGAGATGGCAGGGCCAGTGATGTGAACGTGTTTATTGGGGCTGTGACAACTGTACTGTGATACTGATTCTGTTATTTTCACATCTAGACCTGGTGAGTGGATGCCGAGTCTAGGCCCATACCTAGGTGACTTGACAGACGAGCTGTGTGATGGTGATGACGGGGAGGATGATTTTATTACAGAGTTTGTCTCAGGTGGACCCAAATGCCATGCTTATCATACTCAGAGAGGGAAGAGATATGTGAAATGTAAAGTGGTAACTCTGAATTCAGCTAACACATCTGTTGTGACTCAGGAGTCTCTAGCCGGGCTTGTTAAATCATTTGTGGCTGATCAGCAATCAGACAAGCACATCACCACAGAGACTGACACCATCAAACGTGATAAGAGAAAGTACCATTTACAGAATGTCAGTGTCTCAAAGAAAGTTTGTGTAGTCTACAACAAACGCAGGGTCCTGCCTGACTACAGAACATTGCCTTATGGATACTAAGGTGGAATTTGATGGGCGTCTAATGCACCCTTTTAGCATGATTGTAAGCGGACCCTCTAATAGCGGGAAGACTGTCTTTGTCAAAACACTCATTGAGAATGCCCAGAGTCTCATCTCACACAGAATCGATAATATTGTCTATATCTATTCATGCTGGCAGGCAGCGTACGATCAACTCCTAAAGATTATTGACATAAATTTTGTCAACCGGCTGCCTGAGTCACTGTGTGATGATGCCCTTTTGCCTCCAGACAAAAACAACCTCCTGGTTATTGATGATTTGATGAATGATGCCAGCGGTAATTTCGAGGTGCAGAATGTATTCACGAAATATGTGCATCACAGAAATCTGAGTTGCATCTATCTAGTACAGAATTTGTTCATACAGGGTAAGGCCAGCCGTACTATCAGTTTAAACACCAATTATTTGGTTTTGTTCAAAAACCCTCATGACAGATACCAGGTGTCACTGATTGCACGTCAGATGTACCCGGGTAATACAAAATACTTTTTAGAGGCATTCAGTGATGCCACAAGTGCACCATACGGGTACTTGCTAATTGATTATAAAGCAAAGACACCTGACCATCTGAGACTTAGAACAAATCTGCTCTCTACCCAGCAAGTTGTATACATCCCCAGATGGGGTAAGTGACAATGTCTCACCGTATGCGTAGAAATCTACCATTGTTGGAGCTCGAGGCAACGACGTGCCATCATAAACAGCTGTGACAAGGACTTTATTACCGCTCTGTGTGAGATTGCCCTCAATGTGTTAAAGGGAAATATTCCTCTGAGTGACAAGCAGTATACACAGCTGAAAAAGCGCAAATCTGTATGTATCAGACTTGTGGCCGACAGGAAACTATCAGGCATCAGGAAGAGGAAGCTTATCAATCAGTCAGGAGGTTTCCTCATCCCGCTGTTAGGAGCAGCCTTACCTGCAATCATCAGCCTCATCGCCAATAGATAGATATGGAGCATGCTCAGAAAATGTATCTTGTTCCGCATCAACAGCTGGAGATGTTAAAGCAAAACCATGCCAGCGGTAACATAAAACAGACTGCTCAGAAGGACCTTGACCGGGAGATGACTGCTGTTTTATATGACCAAGGGCTTGATGTGCATGAGAAGGCCAAAAAGTATGCAGGGATTCTACAGAGGTATCTCGCACTGGTGAGACAGGGCGAGCGTGAAAAGAGTGTGTTGACTTTGTCGCTGCCTCCCATGCAAGGGTCTGCAGGAGGTAGTGATGGCGGTGATGAGAGTGTGGGACCACCTGGCGATGAGAGTAGGGTGCTGAAACATGTTCCCAAGAGACAGAGAAAAAATGCAGAGCACATCATGTCTGCACTGTCTAGATCACCAGATGTGTTTTCATGGTCAGCCCAAGGTGAAGTCAGAATCAACAATCAGACGATCAGAGGCACACACCTATATGATTTAATTAAAAGAGTCACTGCACCCCATCGTGTCTCAGGGTCTCTGACTCCTCACAGTTGGGAGCAGTTTCTAAAAACACTTGCAGAGCTGAATGTGCCATTATCAGCAGTATCAAACACCCTGGCACGACGGGTCATACAGGAGTATAAGACAGGTAAAGATGAGCTAGAATCTAGCTCCTCATACACCAGTGAAAAGAAAAGCAGAACTGTCACAGCATCACCAAGGCCCATAAGAGGTGCACGTCACAAACATTCCTCTGTGCCCTGGGCTCAATACTGACTCATTTAAGACTATTCTGCCCTGTTATTTGTAATGATGATCTGACATGTTGAATGTATTTTTCATATTGAATGTGTTTGTAATAAATTCCTGACATGCTGAATGTATTTTTGAAATATTTACTGACCTGATGAATGTATTTTTTGAAATATTTACTATCCTTCTGAATGTAGTTTTTGAAATATTTTCTGACCTGTTGAATGTATTTTTTGAAATATTTACTGTCCTGTTGAATGTATTTTTGACCTGTTGAATGTATTTTTTGAAATATTTACTATCCTGACGAATGTGACCTGTAATAAATTTTCTAACATTTTGAATGTATTTCTGTGTACAAGGTCTTTATTTTATCTCATTGTTAAAATAAAAACACACCACAAATCAATATACACACACATATCTTTATTATCATCTCAGAAATACACATTGAACACATGTAAACTTGTGTACAGATGCAGGTCTACTTCCAGCGACAAAGCTTGAGACCCTCTGGTCATTGCGAGCGAGGTTGGTACCATATTTTTTAATAAACTTGCTGTAGCTCATGCCTTTCTGGATGTGGCTCAGGAAAAACAGACAGTGCTCCCCATAGGTCACCGAGAAGGGCGCCTGAACCTGACTACGTGAATAAAGCACTCTGTTGGTGTTTTTTAGGAGAAACCGGCCAATATGGGGATTGAATTTGTCGGGGGCGTGCCCGAAGCTGTCAAAAAAATATGCTCGCCGGTCACTTGTCAAATATATGGCCAGCCAGTGCTTCCCTGGTCAGGTAGAAGGATCAGTGTTTACAATCAGTGTGGCAGGACGTTTGGTTATTTTGAGTCTGGTCAGATGGTCACAGGGCTTCATGCCCACAAAATAGGTTCTGTCGCCAATTATCTTTTTAGCAGCTCCAGTCAATTCGATCGTGTTCATGTCTCAATAATAGTCTACCAGCACCTGTCTGCTGTTTGACACTTCAATAACTGAATTGTAGACTGCGTAACAGATTACGTTAACGGTGCGTGCCAGAGGAGTCCTGAATCTCACTTCCAGTCGGACATTTCCGGTTTTGATTAACCTTTCAGTCACCCACGGAGCGGATCCGCTCTGTATGTGTATGTTTATAGTTTGTCACAAAAAGATCGTCGAAAAATGTGGATATAGTATAATACATTTTATGTCTAATAAAACCTTAAAGTCTCACGATTAAAATGGCATAAAGCAATTTAGGATCGAATAATCACAGCGACTACAGTTTCTTAATATTTAACAACAGTAAACATACAGTACAAAACGCCGCTTTTTACCTTTCTGTCGAGTAACTTCATATCTGTAGTCAAACATGGAGTGCCGCATATCGTTCTGTTCGTTAGAATCCATAGAACAAAGTGCACCCATGTTTTAGTCCAAACCGCTTCGTTTTACGGCTGTTTTGTCCGTTTATTCAATAAAGTTTGACATAGCAAGCTTCTGTGAATCACATGAGGCCTCAATCAAACGTGTTGTTGCGTTTTACAGCGTAAATAACGGTGAAACCAATAGAATTCACATCCTCAGAGAAAATCCCAGTCAGGGGGCATAGTCTAACTTCGATTGACAGGAGAATTAGCCAGTCAAATTGGTCGTAAATGGTGACTGACGCATCTTGTAGCCAATGATGAGACCTGTAAATCAACATATTGCATGTCGGGCTAGATGACGCAACAGTGGGCTTTAACGCAGCCCCCACTCTTACTGTAAATGTAGCCATGACAACACTGGGCAGGCAGCGCTCGACGCTAGAGGGGGAGGGGAGTCATGTTTCACATTTTACAGCGTGCCGATAGAAAACTGGGACGCTTTTGCTTCAATCAGCACCAAGGCCATCAAAATAATTCTTAAAATGTCAGAACAACGGCTAGTTTAATTTATCTACGTGTTGTTCGGCCATTTGCAAAAAAGGGGGCGGGGTAGACAACAGGTACATTTGCCCCACCACCGCCATCAGGCTCCAGGTTAAAGCAGAACAGCGCATAGCCCTGACCGAAATCTTCCCGTGTAATGGACAGCGACCTGTCTTTAAGATGCCGCCCGGTTGTCTGGATTAGCTGATAATATTCGCGAGCGTACTTCCCCCGGGGGAAGTGGGGCTGAAACACTTTTGCGGGGTGGGCCTGACCGTCAGCATAGAGACATAGATACTCTAGGTCCATATGTTCGAAATTAAATGGGTTTCTGGTGAAACTCCCTGTGAACCCTTCATTGTCGATGAACCCCAGGATGACAAATTTAGGAATCTGACCCAAATATAGATTGTCCTGCCAGCACACCCGGGTTCCGGGAGGAATCGAGTATGTTTTCAGCGCCACTCTGTCGACGCTGTATTTGGCATTTGTGTGAGCGAATGCTATGAGCGAGTTTAATCTGCGGTGAAAGTGTGACCTTTTTCACAAAAAGACTGGCGCTCAGGATTTTAATACAGAATTGCGTATTGGGCGTGGCCATCAGGCAGAATTCGTCTTTCGCCCTTATGAATTTCATGGAACTGTCGAGTCCGTTTAGCAGGAATTTTTCCTGAAAAAACAGGTCCACATGTACCGGTGCAATTAATTCCACAATCCTGCTGTTTTCTGTATAGCGGCCTCTGGCCCCTTAAGCCCCTGTTTTCACCGTCCAGGGTGTGATTATTCATATGACCGCATGTATCTTTCACAAATAGAGTGGTGCTGAACTGGGACTCCAGGGTATCCCTGCCATAATTGATTAAGCATTCAATCACACCCTTTAAAGATATGTGTTTGATGCCTGGGTGATTAATCTGTCACCTAGCATCACATTCACCTGCGAAAACAGTGTACATCCTGGATAATTCACAATAATTTTTTGAGCAGCGGAACCGCCCATCTAAACAGGTTCCGGAATAACCTGCCGAGACCGTTTCCATATTGGGTATGGGCCCCAGCAAAACTGTGCAACTCGCCACCGGCCTGATTCTGATAATATCTCAGCAGCCTGTCGCCGTTATCGGGCGTGTATGGGCACCTCGTCATCGTCTCACAGGGCGGAAATGTAATTTCACAATAACCTTTCCAAAGAGAAACGGGACGTGTTCGTCCTGGTCGTTTTTCAACGACAGCTCTATGCAATCGATACGGTGCTTAGCAAGGCGCGTATAGTCTGGCTTCTCAAAGTGGACTGTGTGTATCTTCCCTCGTTTCTCTGCTGTTATAGTAACGCATCTGAGTAATGGTGCACACGTGTCACCCACCAGCTGATGTTCGATAATATCTGTATATACAAAGATATTATACAATCCTGCCTGAATATCCGCAGGGTGTGGTGCTGTAAATATTCTCGCCCAGGATGGGATATTATGGGCTGCTTCATCCGGATCAAACCCCAGTATCCCAGCAAGCTGGCCTTTAAATTTCAGCACCAGTCCTTCAGCACCAGATATTTGGACTTGCTTACTTGATATTTGTGTGAAATCTGATTGTAGCGCATTTTTATAAACATAGTGTTTCCATCTAGCGCACATGCGTTGTTGAATTCTTGTGTTATTCTGTCCACACTGTCATAATGTCCTACAGGAATTGTGAGCGTATTTTCCTTCCCGGTTCTAGGAGCTCTTATCAATATAGATGCGTCATCTTTGGGGAAGCTGAGCCACATCGCAGGGTACTGGATCTCTAAAAGCCCCACTTCATACGTGTCGTCCAACTGTATCGGTCTGGCTAAGTGTACCCTGTAACACCAAATCTTATTGTTGGGATATAATTTTGTCGATGCATTACTTGGGAGTGTTACATGGAAGCTTGCAGTCCGACGCTTCTCCATGTTGACACTCTACTGTTTACAAATGTTCCTTTTGATCCCTCAAGCCTCTAATCACAGTAGGTGTTAATCCACCTCTCCCTACGTTGATAGTTGACCACGCTGTAGGGCGGTGGCGCCGGGGCGCTCTTGATTACGGTGTGACCATTGTGTCCTATGGTGCTTATCTCTCTCTCAGATATTCTGGGTATCTCTGGCATCCGCCCAGGTGTTAAATTTCTCGGGCCATCCGAGCCATTTTACTAGAAACTTGCCACGGCGCCTGGCTCTTATTTCCTCTATCTTATAGGGTTTGTCTGGATCTACAATCACAGGCTGTAGCTCTTCGTGATAAAACCCCCCTTTCACAGTCTCATCAGATAAATCCTGAAGTGTGTACACAGCGGGGGTTGTCGGTCGGCGTCCTTTTATAGTGAAAATTTCATCTGTGAATGTCTGGTGATAGCCCTTCCTGAACACCCCTCTATGTTTTAAAATCCTCACTGTGTCGCCTATCTCAAATTTGAATGGCTGCGGGCGGATTTCATCCTTGGTCCTGTACAGCGTCTTGATCACCTCTTGCTCATTTTCTTAATTCACAGATACTGGAGATCTTTTAATTGATCTGTGATACGCCGAGTTATATGACCTCACCAGATCGTCTATTTTATCAATATATCATTGTGAATTAACATCTGTTAAATAGCGCCACATCCGCCCTTTAAACGTTCTGTTAAACCTCTCCACGACGCTGGCTTTAGTTTCGTTATATGTAGAGAAAAGCTCAATGTTGTGCTTTTTCAAGTGTCTGTTATGAAACTCTGTCCCATGGTCAGTCTGCAGCCTAAGCGGCACTCGTCCTTCATCCAGTATGCTCTTATACGCGGTAGCTACAGCAGTTAGACACCGAACCCATGCGTATTTTGAAAATACATCGATGCACATTAATAGATAGCGCACTTCATCATTTTCTGCAGCATATTCGGACATGTCCACAAGATCGCACTGATGCTGGCGGTCGACCCCTCCCACCAGCACTCGTCGCCTGGGGAAATTTTTCCTGCTGGGTGCGTGTAAACTGTATGCATCCTGTCCCCATAAATATTTTTTGATATCAGATAATGCAGGATTAGCCCCTACGTCTGCTCTAACTGCATTGCGCAGCTTATTAATACCTGATAGACCACCGGGGTGGGAAGGATCATGATAAATTCTGTGCATCACCCCCTCCATTGTGTAAAATAATGACTAGTTTCTTTTCAAAGCTCATGTTTTTTATTCACAATCATCAGCATGGTACCCAGACAGGGTTATATGATAAAACATACATACCATAATGCTTAATGAATGGTTAAGAAACGTTTAATGAAAAACATCAAAAACAGATAATGATGGAGAGCTTCACAGATATTTAATGAATACAGTGGCGTTTAATGAAATAGATAATGATGGAAAGCTTCACAAATATTTAATGAAAAAATACAATAACAAGAGTATTTAATGATAACAACGGATAGGCATGGTACAATGCTGTTTTCACACTAGCCCTGCTGCCCAGGTGTCCACGAGGACTGACAGATTTTCAATTTCAGCAAAATTCTTGAAGCCCCAGACTTCTTCACCTTTGATGCGTTTCTCTGAAGTCTTCTGGTTTTGCAGAATAACCTCTGCAGCCCCCGTGATTCTGGCATTTTCAACAACCATGCCATTCTTGCGCATGTATGCTGAGAGAGCCGGAATGAATCGGGCCGTCCACAATTTCTCCATAACAAAGTCGAAACGACACTCCATGAATTCTGCAGGGAACCCGTAAAGACACTCATGGTTTTCCTGGGACAGACAGTCGACCTCGCAGGCTTGGCACCATTTCTCCCGGTCGGTCCAGCATTGAGTTAGCGCTCTATACAGCAGATGCACCACGGCTTGCTCCATCATCTTTACAAATGTCGCTGACTGCTCTTCATCTCGGGGGCACTGCGTTGATGTTGGGTAAATCCAGCGATTCAATTCCTGCTCCTCCTCCAGAGTCATGGGCCCGTCAATCTCTATTTTTAGAAATATGAAATACAGCCTTAAACACTATTGAACACACGAACACACACACACACACACACACACACACACACACACACACCTAACCATCACCCCGCATAGGTCTGCAGATTCTTACCGTCCTGTCTCACAGGCTCTGAGTCGCACCTTGCTCAGCAGGCGAGAAACACATTTCCTCAGGAAATTCCATGTCATCATAAAGCAAGCATCTCTTAACCCCACCAGCATCTGAGATACCCTTGTCCTCTCTGATTGCATTGTCAATCTTGGCGAACACATCTTGCAGGCCCCACCAGTCAGCCCACTGGATAAAATAGAAGTCCTTAAACCATGAGATATTGTCGCCGGACCACACCGGATAGGGGTGAATGTTCCACTCTGTATGATTGCGCCGCGATACGATTTGCTCTCTGTCATCACACACTCTTATCAGAATGAAATCTGAAGCGTGTGCATCAAAACGATTGGCGAATACCCTGAATAACTGCTGACTGTCAGGACTGGTCCTCTGTATGACATATGTGTCGTTCTCAGCACCTCGGTGGTTGAGATCATTACATATCTCAATGCGAAATATCAACCAGTCCTCTACAGCCATACTTCGTGTCCCTCCATGACCCCACTGCTCCCCGGTACACACATTTTCCCCGAGAAACATGACCCTCCCCTCACTATATTTAAACTCGTAAACATACCCTAGCGCGCCCTCGTACAGCCATACGTGGGGACGTGCAGTATCGCCAGACATATGCCTTCTACGCCGCTTGCGCAGTGCGTCAGGGACAGGTGCGGCACACGTACCTAGGTCACATGACGTATGTGCGTTGTCACCGTTTCCGCCGACGCGCCCACCGCCGCCGCATCCGCCCCTGATAACGACATCGCTAGAGAACCCGCTGCTGCCCATGGTTGCTTGAAGTCGTACTTAGATAAAAATCATACTGAATGACCAACATACACCAACATTTATACACCATAACACCACAGCCCACGGCTAACGTCATGACCAATAGGAAAATTGCGCCGCCCGGTGGGTGGAGAGCGTGACGCCGATTTTATGGTTTTATTATTTTTATGAATGTCATAAATAACGATCATAAAAAGTGACCCCCCTTAATAGTCCCCCGGAGCATAAACCAGTATACACTACTGCAGCAGGTGAGTGGCCAGGAACAGTGAAGGTTGCCGGCGGAATCACAGGCACTGAAGGTGGTGGAGTCTTCCGTAAAAGGAGATGGAGATCCTGGCATGTTGAGGAGCAGGTGAGTGGACGGGGACAATGGTGGCAGTTCGCGACACTTCCTGTTGGTTAGTAGAGGCTATGGCTCAGGAGGTAGAGCAGATTGACCATGAACCAGAGGGTTGGTGGTTTGATCCTTGGCTTCCCTGATCCACAGGCTGAAGTGTCATTGGGCAAGACACTGAACCCCAAGTTGTCCTTGGTTGTTCCACCGGTGTATGAACGTGTGAGAGTTTGTGTGAGCGAGTGGGTATATGGACAAGTGTATAAGCACTTTGAGTACACTTGAGTGTAGAAAAGAGCTATACAGGTATAAGACAAATGCCATTACCATTTACCACTTAGAGGCAAGGATCCTGGGCTAAGCGGCGTGGTGAGTTGGGTAATGCGAAGTCTGTCTTAATAATAACAATATCTTAATAATTAAAATAATTAACATATTGTTTGAAAGTGCTTTTGACATAAAATTTTAAGGAAGTTATTTGATTCCTATTTTAAGTTAAAATAAGAAGTTATATATTACAGTGTAGGTGTTTTTGCAAATGTAGCTAAAGTATCCATTGGTGTGCTAAAACATCCATCACTGGAAGATACTACAGTATATGGATGGAGTGGAGACTTTTGTTTTTCACACACTATTATTGTGGGGGGTTTTTTCTTCATATTAATTCAATTCAATTCAATTCAATTCAATTTTATTTGTATAGCGCCAAATCACAATACAAATCATCTCAAGGCACTTTACAGAAACTAAAACTAAAAACCCAACAATTCCCTTAAGAGCAAGCACTTGGTGACAGTGGAGAGGAAAAACATTAATGCACCTCTTTGTAATGTCAGTATGCATTATTCTGTTTGTTCCTGACTTTTCCCTGGTTCGCCATACAGGACAATCATGTAAAAGTCCATGTAAATTCTTGCATAACTGCACTGGTTTCTAAGACAGTTCCAGGCAGTATGGTTTTTGGCTAGTATACAACACAACACAGAGTTAGATACACCACGAAGGAGTCAAAAATCTATTATTTTGGTAATTGTGTTTCCCAGGCTTCCTAATGAGGCATGTTTGCCAGCTCTATATGGTATTTTCATTTGATGGCTCAGTATTACAGCCTACAAATATAGGCCCCGCAGAGGCAGTATTCACACTTTTGAGCCATTAGCCCAGAGAAGTGGATCTGACTTCTCTTTAAAGTCCCTTTGCATCTGTTTTGCCTTTACACATCATAAATGTTAATTCTATATATGCCAAAATCATGACAGATGGTGCTGTAATGATTTTCAGAACTTGAGCCAAGCAGCAGTGCAGGAAGTGCATGAGCCTGCTTAGGCTCTCCTCACAGTGCCCTTACTGTAACTAACAATCATTTTCCTCCTGGAAGTCCGAAATGCTTGTTTCAACCTTCAAAGGACAAATTGTCAGTTGGTTAGGGAAGGGCTGAGGAAATTATGCCTAAATTGCAACATATTCTGCAAATATTATTTACAGGGCTGTCACTCTGACTTGCTATGAAACCACTCACTGGCCTTTTTATTTACAGTTTTGCTGACAGCTCTGGGCTCATCGCTGAACTGTCATAATTTGCCGTTCTGCTTCTCTGTGCTCTGTCTCTCTAGCTGAGGCAGGCTCCAGCATGCTCGCTGTTGTTTTAATACACACATCCCCACTGTACAAAGACACTTAAATTCCCACTTTTCTGCCATCCTTCCATCCACCACTCTTTTTATTTTTTCTCTGTGGATGTATGTGTGAGGGTTCGCCTGAAGGGAACGCAGCAGGCTGAGAGTCACACAGTTTAAATACATATGAAAAGACATCAATTAGAACAGGATATGGATATGTAAATCTGCCATGATGAAGCCCCTCCATCGAACCTATGTGAACTCTTCCCTCATTTATCATCCCATCAGCAACTTTTTTAGAGTACCGACAATGAATTTTGCTCCATAGTCAAGGGAGGAGCTAGAAAGATCACAAACAGCCCTTGAAACTGGTATTCCTTAAAGGCCTCTTACATGTTTACCACATTTAGTCACCATGTAGAAGTGATTTCATTTTTAAAATAATTTTCATTGGTGTTTCTTTGATTTGACTACTCAGAGAACTTTACTAAAGGCTGTATTTCTGGTCACTTCCAAGGAGCCACTTGGATCCACAGGGCTTCCTTTGTTTTGCGCTTTCTTCACTGAAAAAAAAAAAAAATAGGGGAAACATAAAACAGGAGAAGGCGGAGAAATGACAGGTGACGGAAGGAGACAACCACATGCATCAAGGCATGCAGCAGGACTGCCGGGATCTGATTCTGTGTGTTGGCTGACTCCATCACCTGTGGAAATCAAAACATTCCACATGGTTCTAAAAATGAAGTGAAAACCCAAGGGTGAAGCCTGCTGTGTCGTCCCCCCTGAACACACACATACAGTGGGTACGGAAAGTATTCAGACTTCTTTAAATTTTTCACTCTTTGTGTCACTGCAGCCATTGGCCAAAATACAAAAATTTCATTTCAAAAAAGTTCATTTTATTTCTCATTAATGTACACTCAGCACCCCATCTTGCCAGAAAAAAAAATGAAATGTAGAAATTTTTGCAAATTTATTAAAAAAGAAAAACTGAAATATCACATGGTCATAAGTATTCAGACCCTTTGCAGTGACACTCATATTTAACTCACATGCTGTCCATTTCTTCTGATCCTCCTTGAGATGGTTCTGTTCCTTCATTGGAGTCCAGCTGTGTTTAATTAAACTGATTGGACTTGATTAGGAAAGGCACACACCTGTCTATATAAGACCTTACAGCTCACAGTGCATGTCAGAGCAAATGAGAATCATGAGGTCGAAAGAACTGCCCAAGGAGCTCAGAGACAGAATTGTGGCAAGGCACAGATCTGGCCAAGGTTACAAAAGAATTTCTGCAGCACTCAAGGTTCCTAAGAGCCCAGTGGCCTCCATAATCCTCAAATGGAAAAAGTTTGGGACGACCAGAACTCTTCCTAGACCTGGCCGTCCAGCCAAACTGAGCAATCGTGGGAGAAGAGCCTTGGTGAGAGAGGTAAAGAAGAACCCAAAGATCACTGTGGCTGAGCTCCAGAGATGCAGTAGGGAGATGGGAGAAAGTTCCACAAAGTCAACTATCACTTCAGCCCTCCACCAGTCGGGGCTTTATGGCAGAGTGGCCCGACGGAAGCCTCTCCTCAGTGCAAGACACATGAAAGCCTGCATAGAGTTTGCCAAAAAACACATGAAGGACTCCAAGACTATGAGAAATAAGATTCTCTGGTCTGATGAGACCAAGATTGAACTTTTTGGCGTTAATTCTAAGCGGTATGTGTGGAGAAAACCAGGCATTGCTCATCACCTGCCCAATACAATCCCTACAGTGAAACATGGTGATGGGAGCATCATGAGAAAACCTCTTCCAGAGTGCTCAGGACCTCAGACTGGTTCACCTTTCAGCAGGACAATGACCCTAAGCACACAGCTAAAATAACAAAGGAGTGGCTTCGGAACAACTCTGTGACCGTTCTTGACTGGCCCAGCAAGAGCCCTGACCTAAACCCAATTGAGCATCTCTGGAGAGACCTGAAAATGGCTGTCCACCAACGTTCACCATCCAACCTGACAGAACTGGAGAGGATCTGCAAGGAAGAATGGCAGAGGATCCCCAAATCCAGGTGTGAAAAACTGGTGTGTTGCATCATTCCCAAGAAGACTCATGGCTGAGCACAGGGTCTGAATACTTATGACCATGTGATATTTCAGTTTTTCTTTCTTAATAAATTTGCAAAAATTTCTACATTTGTTTTTTTCTGTCAAGATGGGGTGCTGAGTGTACATTAATGAGAAATAAAATGAACTTTTTTGATTTTGGCAAACGGCTGCAATGACACAAAGAGTGAAAAATTTAAAGTGGTCTGAATACTTTCCGTACCCACTGTACACACACACACTGTCGTCAGTGTCCCAGGAGTTGACTGACACTGACTGACAGCTGCTGTGCTTTTGGTTTTGGTGCCTTTTTTTTTTCTGTCTCCTGTCGACTCCTCTTATTGAGTTTGTAGGTTTATCTCCCTTTTTCACATTATGTTTCAGTGATGTTTCCTGCATGTGGCAAGTAGGTATGTGAGTCTGGACTATTTATTCAATTATTCTTGGGATATGTCTGTACACACACTCACACATTTGGGTACAGTTCTCCCTGTGTGGTCTTTGAGAAGAACGGTTAGATTTGTCATCAGCAGGTTCTAAGCGTATGTTTGCTGGTAATACTTTTAAATGTACCATATATCGATTTCAAATCATAAACGTCAGATTTCAACCCCTTTTTAAGATCAAATTAGTCTTTAACTAAGACATTACAATCAGGATGCATGTGTGGACACAGGGTCCACACTGAACAAATGTCCCCATCAGGACTTGACCTTTGGAAATTGGTCTCAAATGTCTTAGCTGCTAGGCTACTAAAATGACCCTCAGACGACCCACTTGGTGTCTGTAAGTTAGAATTGATTTGCCAAAGGTAGCATTTTAATGCTGCTCTGACAATGGAACTTAGCAACACTCTGAAACCAACAGGGAAATTAAGAAAAACATCAACCTAATAAATCTCCAGAATTCACTTTTTGTTTCTGTAGTTTTTCAACCCAGAGTGCACCTCTGTTCCAGCTTAAGTCCATAACCTAGCTGAGGGATAAAAGTTAATTACCTTTGCATTTCATTTTCTGGGGGACCCGTCTTTGGCATGTCTCCCTTGAAAAGCACCTCCCAGCTCAGTGGAACAGAACAGACAGCCATTCTTCCATGAAATGTATAATGACATCTTCTGTTATAGCCCAGAATGGCTATAGGCCATAAAATACAAGACCACATCTAGGAGATCCATGGTCAAAAAGATGAGCATGTTGTTAAGAGGAGGACAGTCATCTATGTCCTTGTTTGGCTCTTTTTCTCTTTGTTGCATACATTAAACCAATGTGCAGCTATGCAATACATTTACAGTGAAAAATGATGTCCAAAAATAACAATAATCCAGAATGACTGGTGCATTTTTCCTCTTCAAAAGCATAAGCTCTAAGCTCAGCTTGAACTTCTTAGACTCAGTTTTGAACCTCTAACATCTGCTTTAGCCCTGTTTATAACTACAGTATGAATCCTAATGTTACCTCACTCTGCTCTTATAGCTAATGTGCTCCAGCTACAATATATTATCTTAAAGTATCCAGGGCTGTAAATCAGAATTCCAGAGACACTCAATGGAGGCTAAAATTAAATCAGCGTTTACTCCCATCAGCATGAAAACTGAAACTCAGCACCAAGAAGCTGGGAAACACACATACACAATGTCAGGTCTAAGCTTATTAAGAACTGTTAGCTCAAGCTACCCTAGCACTGACTGTTGAGAGTGAGCCAATGCTTTTAGTCATAGACCAAAATTTTCACCTCACTCCATCTTTTTTGGTTCTGAGATATAGCGTTGGCAGTTCTCCCAACCTTAAATGGGTTATTTACCGTGGGTTAACTGGAGAATGGGAGGGTGAAGTCATATATTTTGTGAGTGGGGAGGATTAGCAGATCAATTTGGGAGAATCAAGAACCAGCCAGATGGCCACTGATTCTTAGTCCAAGCCAGATCAGGTAAAAATAGAAGTAGATAAATATTTCAGGTATTTATTACCTATAAAATTTGAATATGAATTGTGTAAAAACATGGGCCTAGCACTGTAAGCTATGTCTTGCACATACTGCACATATGCTCATGCTGCAAGAGCAACACTTTCTGTCATGCTAGAGCTGAAAATTAGCACTTTTTTTAACATGAGATGTTGACATATTGTGATAGTAGAGAAGAGTGTCTTATCTGTGAGAGCCACACTTGTATGATGTAAGAACAACTGTCCAGATCCATTACACTAATCACACATCAGCTCTCAATGAGAAGCTGAAATCTCAAGACCTTTAGTTCTGTTCAATTAACCTAGAGGAGCTCATAAACCAGAGCAATGAAACACCACATCAATAGCAGCCCAGACCTCACAATTCCAAGCACAGGTATGTTGGCTATCAGGCCTGTAAATCACCATGGATGCATCTGGGTAGACAAAGGGTGATGGATGATGCCACAGGGTCATGTCAGCCTCATGGCATGAGCCTCTGGTTGCCAGCTCTGACACATAAAGCTTTTCAGAGAGGGAGAAACTCAGGCTGATAAAGAACTACAGCTCTAGGGATGAAGGACAGGTCGATCCTCAGCTGCACTCACACACACACACACACACACGCACACACACACACACACGCACACACACACACACACACACACATGCACACATGCACACACAAACTATAGAATCATTTCCACATTAACATTAACCTAGCACCATTACTGCTGTGAAGTGCCATTAAGAGCCAGACGTGAGGGCAAAGGGGGCAGAATAACTAAACTGCCTCCTGATTCTCCACCTGACAGGAGAGGAACAGCAGAAATGATGGAGACAAGCAACTATGCAGGGCAATTTAATAGGATTGATTTTATTGATCAATTATTTTTAGGAATCATGAATTCCTATTATTTTTAGTGTAATTTTTCTTTTCTTAAGGTGAAAGACCACTGCTAAATATTCAGTGTAGCCAGTAATACTTTAAGCTAACCCTAAAGCCCCAATCCCCTGTCAACCCAGTGTCACATCTCACAATTTTGATTTTCTGGAAATGTCATTTCCCTGTTTGGCAGATGCAAATGCAATTTGAAAGCCTCCACTAGACGTTGAGGTGCAAGATTACACATACACATAGATAATGACACACAACCTTGAAGATCGCTGACTTTATTTCCCAAAGAGTTTCAAAGCCAGTATTTGGTCATTAAATCCATTTGTTTTTGTGCTGTCTTTCAGCATCAGCTGTCTTACCCGCCAGCCTTTTAAGTCTTGTGTGGGCTGGCCCAAAATACCTTTAAGATAAAACTGAAAAATGTATTTGTTTACTCCAAACAACAGCCCTCCTGGGAAATCATTCTGGTTGGCAAGATGTGGTATAAATAATAACTGATCAAGACTGGCACTGGGTACATAAATATTATCTGTAAAGTATAGGGAATAACTTGATTCTGAAGCTGCATTAATTGTTCAGAGTTCACATGAAAAGACTCTCGCTATTGTACCAGTTTGAAGGCTGAGGACTCACTCTGTCTGTTAAATAGGAATAATAAGATGGGTTTAAAGAAAGTAAAAATTCTGAGGCTGTGAGAAGCTAGCACTGAGCTGTGAAAGTATTTTTGTAACACAAAATCTGTAGCTCATACAACTTCAGTATGTA
Source organism: Mastacembelus armatus (assembly GCF_900324485.2). Classification (NCBI taxonomy): domain Eukaryota; kingdom Metazoa; phylum Chordata; class Actinopteri; order Synbranchiformes; family Mastacembelidae; genus Mastacembelus; species Mastacembelus armatus. The sequence continues at coordinate 1,560,686 of NC_046653.1, read as the reverse complement.
CGCTTCACAAAATGAGACAAGTTTAAAAATATATGTATGGGTACTGGCTGCACTCTACACTATCATCTGACAGTTTATTGGCAGTTTGTGTTAAGACTGTTGTCATATAGATCCATTCATTTAATTGTATGATCGTTCAGGAAGTTGGAGATTTTGCTGCTGTTTAGTTGTGGTAAGCAGAGTTTCCATTATTTAGGTTACCCTCAGTCATATAAATAGGGTGGACAAATATTAGAGACATCAGCTAACAGATGAATGTATGTATATATTGCAAATTAAAGACTTTTTGCATTGAGGTGCCATTTATGTGTATTTGTAGGATCTTAAGGATTTCTATTCATGTGAAATTATTCGTTCTTGTCAGGTACGGAAAACCAGAGGACCAAAAATGCCACACACTTAAATACTTGAGGAGAGTTTATTCATAAGAAACAAGGAAGGAGCTGGAGGTTTGAATGATAACCATGGAGTATGAAGGGGAGAATCCGGGGAGGAGTCGACAGGAGTTTGGCTTGCGCCTAGGCCCACACCAGGTAATTCCACGGGGAGTCTAGGTTGATGGAAGGAGAAAACCGGGTCTTGGTCCGCAGAGCAATATCTCACGGTACAGAGTATTCTTGGTCAGGAATCCGGGCAACGGCAGAACACAAACACTGGTCCCTTGGGCATAAAGCAAAACACCTCCGAAACAAAACTCAAAGTAGGAAGTGGAGGGCAAAAACACATTAAGCAGTTCTCCTTCAAGTCTTCACACTGTTCTTCAGAAAACGAGCAGAGAGTCATTGATTTCACAGACTATGTCTGATGGACTGTTACGGGAGTTACCAGCAGGAGTGTCACGAAATGAGTCGAACCACTATCCTTGGATCGGAACGTAGCTCCTCCGTGAAATCCTACTGAAGAAACCCGTGATGTCTCTAGATGCAATCCTTCGTAAGACGAAGCAGGCAATCCCGCACTTGACTGTGGCGGCCGGGGAGGATATATGCTGAGGGCTCCTGAAAGAGAGACAGGTGAATAGAGTTGTCTACTAATTACCGGAAGTCCGGAAAACCTAGACGCACGGGGAAAATACAAAACAAGAGTCGGCTGGGAACCTACGTGACCCATTGTGACAGTTCTGGGCATTTAAAGCCAACTTTAACACTTCTGAACAAGTGCATATTTGCTCTACAGTCTGATATTTGTAATTTTGAAAACAAGCTGTCATTTATAATCCATTTGATATTGTGGTGCAGTAATAGTGCTCCAGCAATGATGCATGTTTTCATTTAAGAAAGAAAGAAAGAAAGTCACTCAGTCACTATTTCTCGGCAGTGGTAAATTGTGGTTTGATCATTGTTTGACAAACACATTTGTCTGTGCAGTGTTGAGGGGACCACACACACATTCTGGCCATTATGAAAGAAGTGCACTAGTACTGACACTAGACATAAGTCTGTGATTTGAAGATGTATTTCAATATATCTGCACAGGGAATTGAATTAAAACATATGTTATCAAACCTATGTGAAAATATGCACACAACTTATTTCACTCTACTCTTGTAGTGTCAGCTTCCCTTCACTTCCACCACTTATTTGTACAAATATGTATTTCATGTCTTATTATGTCTAGTGGTAAAAAAGCAAACGTAGGATGAAAAGATTCTAAGTAACAAAACACATCAAAAAACAATCACCATCGAAGCGTAATATTTCCCCAATGAAGCTGAGAATGCATCTTGTTTCAGGTGGCACTACCCAACAGGGCAATAGGGGCCCTGCTCAACTACTTTGTTTGGTCTCAAAACACATTTGTCAGTCAACCACATTGCAATATAAAGATTAGCTGTCAGGAGTCACCAGTCTTGCCATCCATCCTGTGTGTAACCGACACAAACAAACAATTTTGGGTTACAAAAATGACAGTGTTCTGTGTGAAAACACCTCTGAAGGTCCTCTGCAGGGAGACTCTGCTACATTCCTTCATGATTTCCTCCTTTTCATTAAATAAATGAAGTGTATAATTCCTTTATTCAGGTATAGCCCTGCTTTCACTGCTGTACATATTTTTAATCTCAATAAAAGTGCAATGTAATTCACATTTTTGTGTCGTTAGGCACATCTGATGGCGTCTTAGTGCCTTAGTATTGGAACACAGACGTTTGTTCACTTTCAATGTGAGCATGTTATCCGCATCAAAGCAGTAATTGTGTAATAGTCTATTACAAGGTTTTGCCTAAAGGTTTTGTTTTTTTTTTGTGCTGCTCTCCCCAAGCCAGTCAGTAAAAAAGAGTGGTTCCAGACTGTAGGGCAACAAAGACGTAGTTGGGGACTGTTGAAAGTCCTGTGCTGGCAGGTTGCTGTTGTTGAATTTGTTGTTGAATTTATTTAATTTAGGTATCTTGACCTTTATTATGGGGCTAAGATCCAAAACAGTGATCCTACAGTAATATATAATCAGAATCAGAAATACTCCATTAATTCCTTGCGGGAAAAAAACAAAGAAACAAAATACTAACAAATTAAACAAAATAAAATAAGCTAACATACCTCAACGGGTACACTTCCATGGGCACACTAGGGCCCAGGAAGCAGGGATGGAACCTGGTACTCAGGAAGAGCCTCAGTGGGGACATGGTCATCAGCACACTGAGGTCCGGGAAGTAGCTGGAGAAGAGCCTCAGTGGGGATGCCACCGTCGGCACAATGAGGTCCTTGAAGGCGCTGGAGAAGAGCCTCAGCTGGGACACGGCCGTCGGCACACTGAGGTCCTGAAAGTAGGAGCAGGAAGCAGGAAGCAGTCTTCAGCATATTGGGGTCCTGGATCCCTCCAGACTGGGGAGCCGGCATCGGAGACTGGAGAGCTGGCAGATTCCCAGTATCTGGCCTGCTCTCTGCCTGGTCACATGCGTTGGGGGGGATAGCTGCTCCAGCAATAAGCGTACACCTCCTGGTACTCCTAAGAGACTCAAACTATATTTTCCATGTTGCTCAGGCGCCCAAAAGGTAAGTCTGTCCTCTGCCGTTTTTAAGCTCTTAGTTGCTGGGTCTATTGTCTGGCTGATTGGTTCTGTTATGTTAGTGGATAAAATGATAGAACTGGACCCAAGATGCAAACAATAGGACTTTATTGAGACTAAAAATCAACAGATTGAAAACTTAACCTGAGATGCATGGAAAGGAACTGGAAACAACAGGGCCAGGAGCAGGGAGACAGGTGATGAAGACAGGCAGGAACACAGGAACAAGGATCACAGGAGAATAGGAACATGGAATAGGCTGCAAAGACACCAGGACATCAGAGACTCAGGACTCAGGACTACAGGACATCAGAACATCAGAGTACAGACGAATCGGCACAGAACAAAGGAACAGGTCTGGTATATATATATATATATATATATATATATATACACAAGGAGAGAGAGAGAAAGAGCAGAGCAGACACAGGTGAAACTGATTATTACAAATGAACCAAAAGCTACCTGGGGATAAATTAGGCAAGAAGGAAACAGAAATACAAAATAAAGGTCCAGGGGAGGAAGTGTGCAACTGGACTATAACAATGGCCTTATGTTGGAATAAGCAGGTATAGATAATGGACAGATGAATGGATGGGAAAAAAAAAAAACATCTTTCAAATACAGAAAATAATACAAGAACTACAGAATATACACAATTTAAATATACAGAAAAGGCATAATTTGCAGATACAGATTGAACTGACTAGATGGATTAGCTGCTCCAGCACACAACAGTATAGATAGAGGATGGCACTGTTTACCACAGACTCACGAGAAAGTCTGCTTTGGCCTTTCCTATAAATGTAGTCTCTGTTTTTGGCCCAATACAGTTTATTGTCCACGTACACCCCTAGATATTTGTACTCCTCCACAATGTCCACACTGAGCCCGTGGATAGAAACAGGGGTCACCTGAGCTCTAGTCTTCCTCACGTCCTTGTAGACATGTGATCTTTTAGTGTTTGTGTGTTGAACAGCAGATGGCTCTGGTCACACCATTTCACACGCAGTCAGTTTTTTTTAATTCCTCCCAGGAAACTCTGGTAATTTGTATGGCCCAAACCTGATTATATGAATAATTACATCAATATATTATTACAAGGTTGTCAATTTGCCAGATCTTGTATGAAACGCATCATACTCACAATGAACACACTACACAAACTTCAACCCATTTGTGACCTGAACCTGGCAACCTGCAACCCAGTTGCACTGTTGATATCTACGCAGGTAGTATACACAGGAAGTTTAATCAAGCATCGCTTGAGCATAGAGGTGTCTAAAAGTACTGCAAGACAGACTATCATATTAGCTTTCTCTGCTAATTGGATTTATCAAAAAATAAGAAAAGTAGTTTATGCAATGCCTGTTTTATTCTTCAACCCTAAAAATCTGATTCAAGCTTGTGAGGAAATAAGAACTGCCTAAAATGTAAACATATTCCCATATTTTCCTCACATTCAACTGTAAAACTCAAAGTTATCCTCACAAAGACACCAGATGTGAACAGAACAATAACACCATCATTCAGAGTCACTGGTTCACTATAGTCATGATCCTTTACAGCTCCATGTTGAGGTCTGCTATTTCTTAAACTTGGCAAGAAATTCAAGTTTCTTGTTTTTTTGCTTCTTTTTCCATTCAAAACTGCAGTTCTTCACTTCCAACATTCCACAGCTTGTGTGACATACTTCCTGCTATTTTGATGTTAACTGTGAGACTGTTTACTCAGCACAGAGACAGGGAGTAAGAAACTGTTGTGTGTGTATGATTGTGTGTGTCTGTGTGTGTTTTGAAGGTGGAACAACAATCTTGTGACCTGCCAATCACAAGACAACGGTGCTGATTAACTTGTGACTCAGCTATGGTCCTGTTTACTGCAGGAAGTATGATGAGGAGTATGAGTGTGTGGATGTTGCCCTTATTAGAGTTCCCATTAGGTAAAACAGCTTCAGCGTAGCACAAAATAAAGACTGAGTGTGGGAGAGTTGGGGTGTTATTACAGTGAGGGCAACATAGGAAATGAGAGGAAGGCTGGCACAATGGAGCTTGGTCGCTGTGATGATTGTCATTTCTGGCCACCACACCACACCTCGATATTCACAATAGACTGCATCCGCTCTGTAGGCAACCACTCCATATAAACCAGGAAACTGACAAGAATGTCTACACTCACAGGATAAAACATGTCTGGCTGAATGCAGACAGAATTAAATAGAATAAAAGTCTAATTGCACAACCTTGCAGACATAGAAGTAGTAGTAGCATCCCCTGCACCTTCCAAATTTGCCATTTATATTCAGCTGCAGACAGGAGACACTGAGTGGAGGTGCAGAAAAAGTTTAGCACTTCGAGCAGTTGAGTCTGCTAGAAGACAAAACCTGTAGGCTAAATTTTATTTTCAATGCAAGATGTTGAAGGGTGTTTGTATAACGCAGGCCTTACCACTTCTCTCCCTCACTCTACTTTTTTGGTCAGCCACAAAATCAGAAATTCTCACTGGACAGCTTTATTTCATGTTCCAATATTTGCTCATATGAAGCCTTTCTGTGGCATGCATGTCTGAGCTGGTAAAACTAAGTTGTGTCAGAAAAACAATTTCATACACTTGATTTTAGATATTTCATTTTATGTCTCTGGATCGAGATGACTACACAAGTATATGAACAAATTCTGGTTTAAATTTCACTCCTGCACAAACCATTAACTCTTTTAAGCAAAGATACATGCACATTGTCCATTTTAAAGGTAAATAAGATAAACTTTATTCTCACTAACACTCTAGTCAGTGTGCTCAGTAGATACTCCCCTCAAAAAGTATTGGAACAGTGGAATACTAAGGAACTAAGGAATTCATCGTTTGATGTTCAATCCAAATATTGTCAGTCTATAGCAAAAATAAAGGAATTGGTCTCACTGTTCCAATACTTTTGGAGAGGAGTAGATGTGTTGTACTTTAGTAATTGAATAAAATAAATATAAAAGTTGTATTATTTTTACTGTAGGAGCCACAGCGCTTTGATACTGTATGTGGCGGGCTGTCTTATCACTGCTCAACATTTGTGTGTTTTTATTGTTTAATGCACTTACTACCAAATTATTGACTCTCTTCTATGGTATATGATCACCAAACACTTGTTGATAATGGTCTGCCGAGTGGATAACTGTTTAGATACTGTATACCCGTGATGGGCAAAAAAGCAAGCTGCTCCCGTTCCTTTTGGAGATCCATGTACAACTCTTCCACAATCCCAGGTTGGGTGCCAGGAGGAGACGTGGCAAATGCCGCAGGAAGCACAGTTGACAGCTAGAGAAGCTGAAAGCCTACCTGGCCTGTTGTCAGGGGATTCCCTGTAGACTTTTGGGGCATTGTGGTTTAAATTGCTGCTTATTTGCTCTCTAGCAACTGCTGACATGGTGCGGATGTGGATTCATGGATCCCCTGCCGGTACGCACCTCAGCCCCACAGAGACAGCGTCAACCACTGCTGCCTTAGGCCGGTATGTCAAGCTCCCCCCTGCCCCTGTTTCAGCCCCTGTCAAGTTTGCTTTGGTTAATGCTAGATCACTAGCGACATTCATCTTGAAGGACTTGGATTTCTTGCTTATTACAGAAACATGCCTAAACGCTAGTGAGTTAAGCTCCTTTTCCCAGCTTTTACTGCTTGACTGAGCCAAGTGGAAAAAAGTGTCCTATGACACTCTTAAAGACAGCTGCCGCAATTACCAGACAGTAGTTTTAAAAAATCTAATAAAATCTAAATACTTGTCAGACATCATTTTAAGTAATTGTCATATAAACTCTGTTTTTCATCCTCCCCAATCTTGAAAAATCCAATCTTTGTGACACTTCCTTGTGACCTGTGAAAAGTTTCTTCACTTTTTTGTGGATGAAATAACCAAACTTAGAGCTTGAATTTTAACCCCCTCTTTTGACCTTTCTGTCATCTTACCTAATTTTGATCATTTTAAGCTACTGTCTTTGAGAGCTCTTAAACATATTGTGGCCCATTTGAAGCCCTCTGCCTGTCCCACTGACATCATTTGTTATGACCGTGTATTTTTAGTTCCTTTGTTGGATTTTTACTTTGAATTTCTATGTTCTTTGTTGCCTGGTTTAGCCTCAAGTTGTTTTAAATTGTTGGTATTACTTAGTTGCACCTGTGTCTGCTGTGTTCCCTAGTATTCTCCGCCCCTTGTCTCTCCCCCTTTGTCTATGTACAGTGGGTACGGAAAGTATTCAGACCCCTTTAAATTTTTCACTCTTTGTGTCATTGCAGCCATTTGCCAAAATCAAAAAAGTTCATTTTATTTCTCATTAATGTACACTCAGCACCCCATCTTGACAGAAAAAAACAGAAATGTAGAAATTTTTGCAAGTTTATTAAAAAAGAAAAACTGAAATATCACATGGTCATAAGTATTCAGACCCTTTGCAGTGACACTCATGCTGGACTCACATGCTGTCCATTTCTTCTGATCCTCCTTGATATGGTTCTGCTCCTTCCCTGGAGTCCAGCTGTGTTTAATTAAACTGATTGGACTTGATTAGGAAAGGCACACACCTGTCTATATAAGACCTTATAGCTCACAGTGCATGTCAGAGCAAATGAGAATCATGAGGTCGCAGGAACTGCCCAAGGAGCTCAGAGACAGTGTGGTGTGCGCGAAATCCAGACTGAAGTGCATTAAAAAGATTGTTTTGCACCATAAATCTGTGAATTTGTTGAGAAACTACTTTTTCAATTATTTTTCCCAAAAATGGAAGATTTGATATTGGCCTGTAGTGGAAATTTATCCAAACTTTGTTCATAGCATCCCTCAGTTTGGGGTCCCCCTACAGGCCTGGGGCACTTTCATTGTGTTTTCTCTTTTGCAGGTGTTTTCGTTGTTGCAGTGTTTCTCTTTTGCAGGTGTTTTCGTTGTTGCAGCGTTTCTCTTTTGCAGGTGTTTTGACCATTGCAGCGCGTTTGCCCTTGTCGGCCACTGTAGGAAAGTGAAGTGAAAAAGGTTTAAAAGAAGGACGGGAGGCCAACATTTGGGGAATATATATATTTACAATACAAAAATTTGTATTTTGAATACCTGTTAATTTCTATAAATTTTCCTTCTAAGTCTATGAGGCATGATTGGAGAAACTGATTTACTTATTAACTTCAAAGCCTCTTTACATGGATTTATAATTAGAAAAATGTATGTGTGGAAATTAAGGTGATGAAAGTTTGACAGTTTCAAAAGATGTCTCTTCTTTAAGTGGCTACATATTTTAACCCTTTTAGCCTCAGAGCCAACTCCATGAACATTCCAAGTCTTAGGCTGCTTATGGCAAAATGATTTGGTTAGAAATACAAATTGGTGTGCACTCAAGGCAGGATTAATATTAAATGATCTCTTTAAATATTTTTTTACAATCCAAGACTGATAAACCAAGGAGCCACCTGGATGAGATTTTACCCAGGAATTTATTGTTCTGAAACCCAGGGGCCAGTGATCCATAGAAGCAACTGGCATCACGCAGAAGGAGATGAGGTCGCTGTCTCAATGAGATGCTGGATTTCCAGAACCTCTTTGATCATTGACAGACTTTGCAGAATAAACACATGTACCCAGACTAACAAACCCATTGTAAAGGACAGACAGTGAGACACTGGTTTATCTTTAAACCATTCCTTTAATCACCTTCACCAGCTAAACATGCCTTTTCTTGATTCAAACTGAGAACGGTTTTAATTGCCTCTGCTACAATTTTGTCTCTATTTGCTATATCTGGAGAGGACTCAACCTACTGAGAGCATTGCTATCGAACTGCAATGTTAGATATAACCTATCATTTTGTGACTAATTCACATACATGACTTTTATTGACCTCAATTTACGTGACTGATTACTTGATATGTGTGTCATGGAAACACTATCAAGTGATCTAAAAACTTGTTTGAAACTTGTTTGGTGGAAAAAGAGTAAATATTATTGATGTTTTAGAAAACATTCCTAAGATCAGTCATATTAATACCACTCCAAGAAGAGATGTAGCCCTTTCTGCACCACATAGCGTTCACATCAGTAAAACTGCACCACTGTGAATTAAACACCTGTAAGGATTGTGCACATTCCCAGAACAACGGTGCCCTAACCACGATGGCTGAACAATCAGATTAATTCCCTGCCCAGCGCAGCAAAAAACAAAAAAAGCCATGCAGCAGTGTTTTCAGGGTGAATCATAGAGGATAGAAGGAGATTTGCTCTCTGTGAATGAGGGGTTTCTGCTGACCACAGTCAGGCACACAACAGCTGTCACTCGGGAATGAAAGGTAGACACTGCACACAGATTCACTGCAGACAAGAAGAATCTTGTTTCCCACACGGAGGAGAGAATCCAGTAATCAAAAGAGAGTTGACCCACTAAGTTTGGGCTCTCCTCCATCGTGTTATACCTGACACTCAGCACAGTAAAGTTTAACATTAGGAGTTGGATGTGAATATCCACAAGGAGTGACATCAGCGAAGATCCTCAGAATAATCTGGCAGAGCAAACAGGCAGCAACCAGATAATGACAGCAACTCAGCGACAAATGGGTGCCCTATGCCGCAGCTAAAGGAACGCCGACGCACCTTGTGGAAGCCCACCAACTGGACTGTAGTCGGACCAGCGCACAGCAGGACAGCCCAGACCTCAGTACACTCAATCCCTGGGGTCAGATAAGTAACCGTGGCTGTGCTGATTGTCTCGAACTTATCTCACTTGGCCTCCCTAGTTACCAGTTAACTTATCTTCCTCCTAAATTGCTGTTTAGACCACAGAATCAAATCCAAATATAAAATGATTTTAACTCTCTGCGGTCTGAGGGTGTTTTGGGGTCCTGGACCACTTTTGACATGCCCTGATATTTGGGCTTTTTTCATTTGCTTTTAAACATATTCATGGATAAAGTCTGATAACACTGTAATCAGCACAAACTGGGCTACAATAATATGTGAGCAGCAAGTTTATACATGATTGTGTTTTTGGGAAAACAGTGTTTATGCATGGTTAGTGAAAAACTATAAAACACATACAGAGCATTGGTTCACAAAATGTTTAAATGCATCTTGTAGCCAATGCATCTTGTAGCCAAAAGTGTTTGCTTCAAAATGAAGTGAAAGTCATCTTGTTCACTCATTCACAGAAAACAATTCACTGATTTAAATTTTCTAAGACACTTTTTGTTTAGAAAAGACATATTCAGGAAGGTGTGATTGATCATATATAGTCATGTGATTTACCTGAGAAGACAAAAGACCCACTCAAAAACCCGCACAAAGACCCGCATAATGAGCCTTTCAGTTAATGTGGCTGAGAGGGGATTAGTGCAATACAGTGCAATACAATGCACATCCAAACGTTCATCATTTGAGTCCTGTTTTTACTCTGAGGAGAAAGTAAACTCTTCGTCGCTGTCTGGACCATACGAAGCGCTTCTTCACCCTCATAGCGTGCCATCATTCAAACGCACAGAAAAAGTGAGTAAATTCTATGATGAAGTTTGACGTTTTATGTCATTTCTTGGGGGCATGTACAGAACTACCTGGCTCACCTCAGATTTTGTGAATAGTGTGCTCAGTGCAAGGCGGGATCAAATTAGCTGTAATGAGGTGAGACAGGCTCCTTATGTTCATACGGAATAAATAAAAAGTGATGATTTGTTTTTGACTTGAATTGTTTCATTTAAAAAAAGACATTTCAAGCTTTCTAGCCATATATTTCTTATTTTTATGAGGCAAGTATTCGCTGAGATTCTGGTTGTTTTATTTACGTGTCTGTGGACGTTTCATATGACAGAGACAGAGAAGACAGAGAACGCACCCTGTCTGCTTTCTTTATTTAACAAAAGCACAGTGTTTTGTTGTTATTATGAGGGTATACAACTAAAACTAGACCCTTTACAGATTTTAATGATATATAGCTTTTATCTGTATGATCAAAACTGACAGAGTAATTTAAGTTTGTTTCTGCGTTATCAGGAGAAGGTGCCACAAAACGCACTGGCGCTTTCGTCGACCCCCTGAGGGTTAAAATCCCTTTTCCCACCACTGCAAAATCACCTGTTTATACCAGAGTTTTTAATATGTTTTAATTCATTAATTCATACAATTTTACCCGTTTTCCCTCCTTTGTAAATAATTGAATAAATCTTTAAAATACATATTTGAGTTGTAGGTCAACAGTGAGTAGTGAGACGACTGAGCATGCAGCCTTGCGGGACCCCCACGCAAGGAGGAGGTGTGGTTGTCTAACCTAACAGATTGAGATCTGCTGGTTAGAAAGTCAAGAGTCCAGTTGCAGACTGAAGTGCTGATGCCCAGGTGTCTGAGTTTGGGCATCAGCTTGGATAAACAATCCACAAACAGCATCCAGACATAGGTGTTTTTACAGGATAGAGGTGATGGCGTCCCCAGTTGACCTGTTTGTTTTGTAGGTGAACTGAAATGGGTCCAGGGTGTTAGATGTTAGTGAAGACCTCAGCAAGCTGCTCCGCATACACCTTGAGCACCCATCAAGGCCTGCAGCCTTCCTAGGGCTGACTGTTCAGTACAGCCTACACATCAGCGGAGGAGTCCATGGATGGTTATCAGTGGAGGAATGACCTAGTGGCAGATGGTTTTGTTGCCCCTGTTGAAGCATGCATAAAAGTGGTTGAGTCTGTTTGAAAGGGAGGGGTCAGAGGTTGAGAAAGTTGCCCTGGGTGTTATGTGGCGAGGGGGAGGACCCGACAGAATGGAGAACAGAGAAACAGAGGATAGGTGCTCAAACTGGTCTTTTATTCCACAGCGTGCACAACCAGTGGCTGTGACTCAGCATTACAGTCACATACGCTAGGTTTTTTGTCAGATACATGATGTTTTTTAAGCAGAATAATGGGTTTTTATAGCAATCCTAAAGTTAGAGCTCTGTTACAGTGGTGAAGGTTGCTCGTTTAGTGCGTCTGGCTGCCTTGCGTGAGAGCATACGCGCAAAATGGGAATACCATACTGGTATTTAAAAATGGCACTGTGTTGCAGAAAACACACAATGGGGAACAACAGTCTGGTAGAATATCTCAAGAGCACGTGGCTTTAGGAGAGATAAGCAGAGGCGGAAAGTAAAATGCTGATTTAGACCAAAACAGCATATCAGTATTAGAACGAGAGAGCAAGTGTCCTGCGGTAGACCCGTTCACATTTTTGTAAATAATTTATTATATCTTTTCATGTAACAACACTGAAGAAATTACACTTTGCTACAATGTAAAGTAGTGAGTGTACAGCTTGTATAACAGTGTAAATTTGCTGCCCCCTCAAAATAACTCAACACACAGCCATTAATGTCTAAACCGCCGGCAACAAAAGTGAGTACACCCCTGAGTGAAAATGTCCAAATTGGGCCCAATTAGCCATTTTCCCTCCCCAGTGTCATGTGACTCGTTAGCGTTACAAGGTCTCAGGTGTGAATGGGGAGCAGGTGTGTTAAATTTGGTGTTATTGCTGTCAGTCTCTCATACTGGTCACTGGAAGTTCAACATGGCACCTCATGGCAAAGAACTCTCAGAGGATCTGAAAAAAAGAATTGTTGCTCTACATAAAGATGACCTAGGCTATAAGAAGATTGCTAAGACCCAGAAACTGAGCTGCAGCACGGTGGCCAAGAGCATACAGTGGTTTAACAGGACAGGTTCCACTCAGAACAAGTCTCGCCATGGTCGACCAAAGAAGTTGAGTGCATGTGCTCAGCGTCATATCCAGAGGTTGTGTGGTAGAAATTTCTTTAAGTTTGAGAGTTGCTAATTCTCAGAAAACAACCACAAGTGTGATGAATCATCTCAGGTTTAATCACGGGCCCGGAGAGTACGTTCTTGCAGAATGTCCTCTCCCATCTGTGTTAAAAGACCAGTTTATATACATTTTGACAAGAAAGGGGTGAACTAATCTTGAACAGACTCCACGTTTGTTCAGGTACTATCTTCAGTCTTCTTACCATCAAAGAAACAAATTGTTGGCAGTTATTTACAACCTTCTACCCTAAAACACTAAACCAATAAAACAGACAGAACCACATACCATGAAAGGGTCAAGCAAACATTCAGCCCCCACATTGGTTTAAGTTGGTGACCATTTGCTCTGTTGTAAAATCCTCACATTCCCCCCTTTTGACACAAAGTGTCAACACAATTATAATTACCAATCAGAGGGAAAAAAACACATTACATTACATTATTAGTCAGGGCATTTCTATAGCACTGTCATCATATGGGTTTCCTGAGGTCCAATCATTCATTTGTATTTCATCAGTCTTTGTTGATTCAGTTATAGGATATGTGTCCATGTCCTTTAAAGTGTGAAACTCTTCTCTTTGAAGCTGATTCTGAACAAATCCTTGATTCCTCTGATGTCTCCTTGCATTGTTCTGTCGAGATCGCAGGCTCCTTCTGCGAGGTTGTGTAGTTTCCTGCTGGTGAGCGAAGAATTTTATTTTTTTTTACCCGGTCCATGTCTCAATTCAATTCAATTCAATTTTATTTGTATAGCGCCAAATCACAATACAAATCATCTCAAGGCACTTTACAAAAACTAAAACTAAAAACCCAACAATTCCCTTATGAGCAGCTCAGTGCACCGATGGTCCTCGGGCAGTCTAGGCCTATAGCAGCATAACTAAGGGATGGTTCAGGGTTGCCTGAGGCCAGCCCTAACTATATGCTTTGTCAAAGAGGAAGGTTTTAAGTCTAGCCTTAAAAGTATAGAGAGTGTCTGCCTCCTGAACCCGAAATGTCTGACTCCTCTCAGTTCCTTTCTGCGTGTAAGACATGTGTCCATACATTTTTCAGTCTTTGTTTCCCAGCTGACACATGACATCATGATGCAGCTCCTTGGGCCAGGCTGAGACATTTATAAATGCAGTTTTCCACAGGTGACTGTATGCTGTATTATCCGGAGTGTGCAGCGAATACAGTTTCCATGCGGGTGCAATAATCAGCTAGTGACTCACCCCCCTTTTGTCCAGTATCATGAATCTCAAACCAGCAGACTCTGAGAGGAACTGCAGTCTGCACAGCTTCATCCAAGGTGTCCATCGTAGCGGTGAATTGTTGTGATCCCACTGGTGCCGTGTTGTGAGTCTGATGTGTCCCCATCGAGTGTGACGAACCTGCAAAACATAACTTCTACTTTCTCACCCTACATTTCTTTTTACCTTCTTATTCTCCTCAACATCACTTCTCTAACTTTACCCTTAATTCTGCAGCAGATTTTTCTTACTTCTATTTCTGCCTCCCTTTCTAAACTCTTGAAAAGAGTGCCAATTTATTTCTTCCTTCTTTGTTTTCCTTCTTTCACTTCCTCTTCTCCTTCTCAACAACATTCTATAACCACATTTTTAACCCATTTATCTACCATCATTTAGCACTGGGGTGCTTACACTTTCATTGAGCTTATAACACACACACAATAATTTCTCATTCACACTGATCTTCCCATCTCATCGTATGGGAAATCTTATCAGACAAACACTAATTTTGGGTAACTTTCTTCAGCCAGGTAGTTTGTATGACACATTCATTCCGAGCAACGTACCCTTATTGTATACACATTGTGCATACAAGACACTGAAGGAGTCACCACAAAGCTTATAAAATTATCACCTCATTCATATGCCCAGTTCATGATATGGGACAAATTCTAAGGTGGTTCTTATAGATAATAACATCTTAGTCCTCATAGACAATAGCGTACTTCTCATTAGCAATAGCTTACTTCTCATTTAACAGCTTAGTTCACATTAACAACATTATCGTACTTCTCATTAACAATCATAGCTTACTTCTTCAGTACTGTCTTAATTCTTTCATGTTTTCCACGTACGGGTCGTTTCTTTTATAAACCATATGGCTTCCCGAAGGAAGACTTACGTTTGTAATCCTCAGCCAGTGGAGTTTTCTCATTTCTTTTTTTTTCTTTTTTGTTTTTTGTTTTTTAGGATTATTTTTTCATCATCTGGCGTCTGTCCCTCAGACACACTTGTCTCATTACCAGGAGGGATTACAAAGATCACGTGATTACCAAACACACACACCTAGGGTTTTTCATTTTGACGCAGACCAAAAACATACCAAAAACATAAATCAACACTTAAACCCGGTCTGGTAGCGAGAGACGGCATCCATCCCACTTTGAATGGTGCAGCTCTCATCTCTAGAAATTTGGCCGAGTTTATTAGCCGACCTAAAGCCTGACAATCCAGGGTGTGGACCGGGATGCAGAGACTCAGTCTAAAACGCCTCTCTGCAGTTTCCTTAGAGCCGCCGCCCCCCTCAAACCACATAGAGACTGTGTCTGCCCCTCGAACATATAAATCAAATAAATCAGAAGTTAACAGAAGAGGAGTTATTCATAAAAACTTAATAAAAATTAAGACCACCCCTCTTATTGAACAGAAAAACAGAACTGTCAAATGTGGACTATTAAATATTAGGTCCCTTTCATCTAAATCTTTGTTAGTAAATGATTTGATAACTGATCACCAAATTGACCTACTTTATCTTAGTGAAACCTGGTTACAGCAGGATGAATATGTCAGTCTGAATGAATCAACCCCCCTCAGTCATAAAAATTATCATGTTCCTCGAAGCACAGGTCGAGGTGGAGGAGTAGCTGCAATCTTCGACTCAAACTTATTATTAAACTTTCATCCTCAGAACAGTTATAACTCATTTGAGAGCCTCACTCTTAGTCTCTCACATCCAAACTGGAAAACACAAAAACCAGTTCTACTTGTCATTGTGTACCGTCCACCTGTCCCTTACTCAGAGTTTTTAACTGAATTCCCTGACTTTCTGCCTGATTTAGTGCTTAGATCAGATAAATCATTATAGTGGGAGATTTTAACATTCATGTAGATGTTGAAAATAACGGCCTCAGCATTGCATTTAATTCTATATTAGATTCAATTGGTTTCATTCAAAATGTTAATAAACCCACCTACTGTTTCAACCACACCCTTGATCTTGTTCTGACCTATGGCATTGAAATTGAACATCTAATAGTTTTTCCCCCAAATCCTGTTTTGTCAGATCATTCTTTAATAACTTTTGAATTTAAATGATGGATCATGCAGCGTTTGGAAGAAAATTCCACTACAGCAGATGTTTATCCGACAACGCTGTTAATAAATTTAAGAAAATGATTCCATCTTTATTTACATCTATGCCAAGTATAAACATAGTGGAGGGCAGTTGCTTCAATCCCACTCCCTACCAAATTGATCATGTGGTTGACAGCGCTGTAACCTCACTGCGTGAAATGCTTGATTCTGTAGCCCCTCTGAAAAAGAAGTTAGTGAATCAGACTAGCCCCATGGTATAATTTACATATTCGTACCTTAAAGCAGGCATCACGAAGGCTGGAAAGGAAGTGGCGTTCCACAAACTTAGAGGAAATTTTTCTAGCCTGGAAAAACAGTCTACTAACATATAAAAAAGCTCTCCGTAAAGCCAGAACTGCATACTATTCATCACTAATCGAGGAAAATAAGAACAATCCCAGGTTTCTTTTCAGCACTGTAGCCAGGCTGACAAAAAGTCACAGCTCTGTTGAGCCCAGTGTTCCCTTAGCTCTCAGCAGTGATGAATTTATGAGTTTCTTTACAAATAAAATCACAACTATTAGAGATAAAATTCAGCAGATGCTTCCTATACCTGCAATAAATGAATCTTCTATTACAGTAGCTCTTGAATCATCTGTAGGACCTCAGTTATGTTTAGACTGCTTCTCTCCCATAGATCTCTCTGAATTTACATCAGTAGTTGCTTCATCGAAATCATCAACGTGTCTCTTAGACCCCATCCCGACTAGACTGCTTAAAGACCCTGCCATTAATCAACTCATCTTTATTGGACTTGGTAAATTTATCTCTAGTATCAGGCTACGTACCACAGGCCTTTAAGACTGCAGTAATCAAACCTTTACTCAAAAAGCCTAGTCTTGATCCAGGAGTCTTGGCTAATTATAGACCGATATCCAACCTGCCATTTATTTCTAAAATCCTAGAAAAAGCTGTTGCTAAGCAGCTATCAGACCACTTACACAGGAATGAACTATTTGAAGATTTTCAATCAGGATTTAGAGCACATCATAGTACAGAAACAGCACTGTTGAAAGTTACCAACGATCTTCTCTTAGCCTCAGATAATGGACTTGTTTCAATACTTGTCCTCCTATACCTTAGTGCAGCATTCGACACCATTGACCACAATATCTTATTACAGAGACTGGAGCATGTGATTGGTATCAGAGGAACAGCGTTAAAGTGGTTCCAATCCTATTTATCGGACAGATTCCAGTTTGTTCATGTCCATGATGAACCTTCCACACGAACAAAAGTTAGTTATGGAGTTCCACAAGGCTCCGTTCTAGGACCGATTCTGTTCACCCTGTACATGCTTCCTTTAGGATATGTCATTAGGAAGCACTCTATTAATTACCACTACTATGCAGATGACACTCAGTTATATCTATCTATTAAACCTGTTAACACAAACCAGTTAACCAGACTTCAAGCCTGTCTAACTGACATAAAGGCCTGGATGACCAGTAACTTTTTACTTTTAAACTCGGAGAAAACAGAAGTCATTATATTTGGGCCAAAAAATCTCAGAAATAACTTTTCTCAAATAATAGCTACTCTAGATGGCATAACCCTGGCCTCTAGCACTACTGTAAAAAACCTTGGAGTTATTTTTGACCAGGACATGTCCTTTAACTCACACATAAAACAAATCTCTAGAACTGCATTCTTTCACCTGCGCAACATTTCCAAAATTAGGAACATCATGTCTCAAAATGATGCAGAAAAACTAGTCCATGCATTTGTTACCTCAAGGCTAGATTACTGTAACTCATTACTATCTGGATGTCCCAATATCTCCATAAAAAGCCTCCAATTAATCCAGAATGCTGCAGCCAGAGTCCTGACAGGAACTAGCAGGAGAGATCATATTTCTCCTATATTGGCTTCTCTTCATTGGCTCCCTGTAAAATATAGAATAGAATTTAAAATCCTTCTTCTCACATACAAATCCCTTCATAATCAAGCTCCTTCATACCTTAAAGACCTCATAGTACCATATTATCCCAATCGACCACTTCGCTCTCAGAGTGCAGGTCTACTTGTGGTTCCCAGAGTTTCCAAAAGCAGAATGGGAGGCAGAGCCTTTAGTTATCAAGCTCCTCTCCTATGGAACCAGCTCCCAGCCTGGGTTCAGGAGGCAGACACTCGCTATACTTTTAAGGCTAGACTTAAAACCTTCCTCTTTGACAAAAGCGTATAGTTAGGGCTGGCTTCAGGCAACCCTGAACCATCCCTTAGTTATGCTGCTATAGGCCTAGACTGCCCGAGGACCATCGGTGCACTGAGCTCCCCTACCCTAACCCCCCCCTTTCCCTTCCCCTCCCCTCTCTTCTCTCCTCCCACCTCATGTATATTCCACCATTGAATCTTACTAACCTTGTGTTCTCTCTCTCCCCTAGTTTGTGCTCTCTCCCTCTCTCTCTATTCTCTCTGTACCTTCTGCAGGTGTCCCTGGTCCTGGAGCTGTATATCGCTGATGTGCAGTTACTGGTCCCACCAACCTGCAGTGTCTATTTGTTGTTTATTGTTGCTGTTCTTTTCTCTCTGCTCTATCCACTCACCCCAACCGGTCGAGGCAGATGGTCGCCCAAACTGAGCCCGGTTCTGCTGGAGGTTTTTACTTCCGTTAAAGGGAGTTTTTCCTCTCCAGTGTCGCCAAGTGCTTGCTCATAAGGGAATTGTTGGGTTTTTAGTTTTAGTTTTTGTAAAGTGCCTTGAGATGATTTGTATTGTGATTTGGCGCTATACAAATAAAATTGAATTGAATTGAATTGAACTTAACAGACATACACAAGAAATTATTCATCACACTGTACTCACTTATCAAATGAATGGAGCATCCATTGTCCGCCACCCGTTCTGACCTCAGGCGGGATTCCAGCCCTCCATTTGTCGGAGCGAAACTTTCCCTTCATTTTTAAATTTTACCACCGGTGGTTCCTTCGGTCCAGAACAGGCGCTGGTCAGTGGCATGTCCATCCCATCCTCATCGCCAAATTGTGGTAGAAATTTCTTTAAGTTTGAGAGTTGCTAATTCTCAGAAAACAACCACAAGTGTGATGAATCATCTCTGGTTTAATCACGGGCCCAGAGAGGACGTTCTTGCAGAATGTAATCTCCCATCTGTGTTAAAAGACCAGTTTATATACATTTTGACAAGAAAGGGGTGGACTAAACTTGAACAGACTCCACGTTTGTTCAGGTACTATCTTCAGTCTTCTTACCATCAAAGAAACAAATTGTTGGCAGTTTTTTACAACCTTCTACCCTAAAACACTAAACCAATAAAACAGACAGAACCACATACCATGAAAGGGTCAAGCAAGCATTCAGCCCCCACATTGGTTTAAGTTGGTGACCATTTGCTCTGTTGTAAAATCCTCACAGGTTGTCTTTGGGAAATAGACGTATCAGTGCTGCCAGCATTGCTGCAGAGGTTCAAGGGGTGGGGGGTCAGCCTGTCAGTGCTCAGACCATATGCCGCACACTGCATCAAATTGGTCTGTGTCAGGATCCTGCCATGGACTTGCTATGCTGGACCTTTAGTTTGAAGGATCAGACAGGATCCACTCTTTCTGTTCGTTTCACCTTGTTTTAATTTTGATGTGTTTCACCTGTGCTTCGTTGTCTTCCCCTAGTTTATATACCCCTAATGTTCCCTCAGTTCTTTGCTAGGTTGTCTGTGTTGTTTGCCCTTGATGATTGTCATCCCAGAATTTTTGATTACTGAATATTCCCAGCTTTTTGTTCCAGCCATGTCTGTGTTTTCCCCTGCCTGGATTTTCGATTTGTGTGTTAAGTAACCTTGTTTCTGTCTCTGAGTTTTCTCCTCTGTGTCTTGTGTCTGTGTTCTGTCTCTGTTTGTGTAGCCTGATATGTCCTGTGAGTGAGTCTGTGTCCCCGTGAGTGTGTGTGACCAGACCCTCTTCTGCGTTCCCCGTTCTCTCTGTCCTGTGAGTGAGTCTGTGTCCCTGTGAATGTGTGTGACCAGACTCTCTTCTGTGTTCCCCGTTCTCTGTGTCCTGTGAGTGAGTCTGTGTCCCTGTGTGTGTGTGTGTGACCAGGCCCTCTTCTGCGTTCCCCGTTCTCTGTGTCCTGTGAGTGAGTCTGTGTCCCTGTGTGTGTGTGTGAGACCAGGCCCTCTTCTGCGTTCCCCGTTCTCTGTGTCCTGTGAGTGAGTCTGTGTCCCCGTGAGTGTGTGACCAGACCGTCTCCCGAGTTTCCCGTATGAGTCTGTGTCCCTGTGAGTGTGTGTGACCAGACCGTATTCTGTGTTCCCGAGTTTGTGTGTCTCCTAATTTTGTGTCCAGTCCCTGGTTCCACGTTTTGTCTTGTGTGGTGTAAACCCCTAGTTCCCTCCTGACCTGAGCCTTTGTTCCGTGTTTTAATTTCTGTTAATAAACCCTGCCTGCACTGAGTACCAGTTCTGTGGAGAGTCATTGGTCCTTTAAAATTAAAACCTTGCGGTTTTGACAGGTCTGCATGGCTGTCGTCCCAGAAGGAAGCCTCTTCTAAAGATGATGCACAAGAAAGCCCGCAAACAGTTTGCTGAAGACAAGCAGACTAAGGACATGGATTACTGGAACCATGTCCTGTGGTCTGATGAGACCAAGATAAACCTATTTGGTTCAGATGGTGTCAAGCGTGTCTGGCGGCAACCAGGTGAGGAGTACAAAGAAAAGTGTGTACATTCAAGTAGCGATCCAGCGATGACATGTTAAGCCGCATGTCATTGTTCCGTCGCTGGCTGTCCAGGTGGTGTCCAGCAAACGATGTGGGCTTCATAGACAATTGAGCCACTTTCTGTGGAAAACCTGGTCTGATAGCGAGGGACGGCATCCATCCCACTTTGAATGGCGCAGCTCTCATCTCTAGAAATCTGGCTGAGTTTATTAGCCAACCTGAAGTTTGACAATCCAGAGTGGGGACCGGGACGCAGAGACTCAGTCTAAAACGCCTCTCTGCAGTTTCCTTAGAGCTGTCACCCCCCTCAAACCACATAGAGATTGTGTCTGCCCTTCGTACATATAAATCAAATAAATCAGATGTTAACAGAATAGGAGTTATGCATAAAAACCTAATAAAAATTAAGACCACTCCTCTTATTGAACAGAAAAACAGAACTGTCAAATATGGATTAATAA
Organism: Mastacembelus armatus; assembly: GCF_900324485.2. Taxonomy (NCBI): domain Eukaryota; kingdom Metazoa; phylum Chordata; class Actinopteri; order Synbranchiformes; family Mastacembelidae; genus Mastacembelus; species Mastacembelus armatus. The sequence continues at coordinate 1,539,399 of NC_046653.1, read as the reverse complement.
ATATAAGGTCTCTTTCATCTAAATCTCTGTTAGTAAATCATTTGATAACTGATCACCAAATTGACTTTCTCTGTCTTACTGAAACCTGGCTACAACAGGATGAATATGTCAGTCTGAATGAATCAACCCCCCTGAGTCATAAAAATTATGTTCCTCAAAGCACAGGTCGAGGTGGAGCAGTAGCTGCAATCTTCCACTCAAACTTATTAAACTTTCATCCTCAGAACAGTTATAACTCATTTGAGAGTGTGTCTCTCACATCCAAACTGGAAAACACAAAAACCGGTTCTACTTGTCATTGTGTACCGTCCACCTGTCCCTTACTCAGAGTTTTTAACTGAATTCCCTGACTTCCTGTCTGATTTAGTGCTTAGTTCAGATAAAGTCATTATAGTGGGAGATTTTAACATTCATGTAGATGTTGAAAATAATAGTCTCAGCACTGCATTTAATTCTATATTAGATTCAATTGGTTTCACTCAAAATGTGAACAAGCCCACCCACTGTTTCAATCACACCTTTGATCTTGTTCTGCCCTATGGCATCGAAATTGAACATTTAATAGTTTCTCCCCAAAATCCTATTTTGTAGGATCATTCTTTAATAACTTTTGAATTTAAAATGATGGATCATGCAGCGTTTGGAAGAAAATTCCAAAGAAAAAAAAACAGCAGATGTTTATCTGACTACGCTGTTAATAAATTTAAGAAAATGATTCCATCTTTATTTACATCTATGCCATGTGCCAACACAGTGGAGGGCAGCTGCCTCAATCCCACTGCCTACCAAATTGATCATATTGTTGACAGTGCTGTAGCCTCACTGCGTGAAACGCTTGATACTGTGGCCCTGTGGCTCTGAAAAAGAAGTTACTGAATCAGAGGAGATTACCCCCATGGTAGAATTTCTATATTCGTAGTCTTGATCCAGGAGTCTTGGCCAATTATAGACCAATATCCAACCTACCATTTATTTCTAAAATCCTAGAAAAAGCAGTTGCTAAGCAGCTATCAGACTACTGGAATGAACTATTTGAATATTTTCAATCAGGATTTATAGCACATCATAGTACAGAAACAATACTGTTAAAAGTCACCAATGATCTTCTCTTAGCCTCAGATAATGGACTTGTTTCTATACTTGTCCTCCTAGACCTTAGTGCTGCATTCGACACTATTGACCACAACTTCTTATTACAGGGACTGGAACATGTGACTGGTATCAGAGGAACAGCATTAAAATGGTTCCAATCCTATTTATCAGACAGATTCCAGTCTGTTCATGTCCATGATGAACCTTCCACACGAACAAAAGTTAGTTATGGAGTTCCACAAGGCTCTGTGCTAGGACCGATTCTGTTCACCATGTACATGCTTCCTTTAGGCTATGTCATTAGGAAGCACTCTATTAATTACCACTGCTATACAGATGACACTCAGTTGTATCTATCTGTTAAACCTGTTAACACAAACCAGTTAACCAGACTTCAAGCGTGTCTAACTGACATAAAGGCCTGGATGACCAGTAACTTTTTACTTTTAAATTCAGAGAAAACAGAAGTTATTCTATTTGGGCCTAAACTTTTCTAAAATTATAGCTAGTTTAGATGGCATAGCCCTGGCCTCCAGCACTACTGTGAAAAACCATGGAGTCATTTTTGACCAGGACATGTCCTTTAACTCACACATAAAACAAGAATCTCTAGATCTGCCTTCTTTCACCTGTGCAACATTGCCAAAAAATTAGGAACATCCTGTCTCAAAATGATGCAGAAAAACTAGTCCATGCATTTGTTACCTCAAGGCTAGATTACTGCAACTCATTATTATCTGGATGTCCCAGTATCTCCATAAAAAGCCTCCAGTTAATCCAGAATGCTGCAGCCAGAGTCCTGACAGGAACTAGCAAGAGAGATCATATTTTTCCTGTATTAGCTTCTCTTCATTGGCTCCCTGTAAAATACAGAATAAAATCCTTCTTCTCCCATACAAATCCCTTCATAATCAAGCTCCCTCATAACTTATAGACCTCATAGTACCATATTATCCCAATAGACCACTTCGCTCTCAGAGTGCAGGTCTACCTGTGGTTCCCAGGGTTTCTGAAAGCAGAATGGGAGGCAGAGCCTTTAGTTATCAAGCTCCTCTCCTATGGAACCAGCTCCCAGCCTGGGTTCAGGAGGCAGACACTCTCTGTACTTTTAAGGCTAGACTTAAAACCTTCCTCTTTGACAAAAGCGTATAGTTAGGGCTGGCTTCAGGTAACCCTGAACCATCCCTTAGTTATGCTGCTATAGGCCTAGGCTGCCCAAGGACCATCAGTGCACTGAGCTCCCCCACCCTAACCGTAACACTCCCTTCCTTTCCCCTCTCTTCCTCTCCTCCCCCCTCACATGTATAGTCCACCATTGAATGTTGCTAACCTTGTGTTCTCTCTCTCTCTCTCCCCTAGTTTCTGCTCTCTCCCTCTCTTCCTCTCTCTCTCTCTGTACCTTCTGCAGGTGTCCTCGGTCCTGGAGCTGTATATCGCTAATGTGGAGTTACTGGCCCCACCAACCTGCAGTGTCTATTTGTTGGTTATTGTTGCTGTTCTTTTCTCTCTCCTCTATCCACTCACCCCAACCCGTCAAGGCAGATGGCCGCCCAAACTGAGCCCAGGTTCTGCTGGAGGTTTTTACTTCTGTTAAAGGGAGTTTTTCCTCTCCACTGTCACCAAGTGCTTGCTCATAAGGGATCTGTTGGGTTTTTAGTTTTTGTAAAGTGCCTTGAGATGATTTGTATTGTGATTTGGTGCTATACAAATAAAATTGAATTGAATTGAAAATTGAATTAAGGAATTTACTGAGCAACATAGAGTGTCTAGACATAGAAACTCGAACAGAAGTGACTGCACCCAGATAACCTTGAGTAGTGGATAGATAGTAAACAACTTCTTACGAGGAGCTTTTTGACCATTGTTAAAAGTTAGCTTTCTAGTTTTTATAGCTGGACGCTGCTGCCGAAGGATTGGACAACGTGAGTGCCAAGGGGCTGGGACCGGCCCGTGCACCAACGAGGGTGTGTCAAGTCTAAACAGCAACTCCCCCCACCTGTAGACAAACAATGGGATGTGTTCTAAAGTTTCTCTATGTAATGTCAAGTTTCCTTTGTTCTGCATCTCTTTCTTGCGAGGTTGGTTGCAGCTAACTGCTTGCAGACTATGATTTCCTGACCAAGAAAGGGTCCTTGTACAAGCCTTTGGAATTTCAATAAAAATATTATTATTAATTGGAGAACTTCTCTGCTTACTTCCAATAAACGAATGCGCTTACACTGCCATTAAACAGAATTTATCTTTTGAACGTATGAATTTCATAGAAATGTCTACTATATATTTAAGTAAAATTTTCTCCTGAAAAAACAGATCAGCTTGTATGGGCGCAATTAATTTAACAATCCTGTTGTTTTCTGTGTATCTGCTCCTAGCCCCCAGCCCCTGGAAGTCTCTGTCCAGCGTCATATAGAGCAAATAGAGCCGTACTAAACTGTGTGTCAAGAGTGTCTTGCCCATAGTTTATATAATTCCGCAATAGGGGTATGTGTTACACACTGTGGGGGTTTTCCAAGATGTCAAGGGGTGACTTGAATGTTTGCTTGACCCTTTGATGGTATGTGGTTCTGTCTTTTCTATTGGGTTAGTGTTTTATGGTTATAGAGGGTCGTAAATAGCTGCCAACAATTTGGTTAGTCCTGGTAGAGGCCTGGAGATAGAGGACACCTGAACAAACATGTAGGCTCTGTTCAAGATGAGTACACCCTGGGGACAAAGTGCATATAAACCTGGTGTTGTAACACAGAGTCAGAGGATTTCTGCAAGGACGTCCTCTCCGGGCCCGTGATTAAACCTGGGATGATTCATCACACTTGTGGTTGTTTCTGAGAATTAGCAACTCTCAAAGAAATTTCCAAAACAACACCTGGGTAATTAGTCTGTCCCTGAGCATCACATACATCATGTCCACCTGTGAAAATAATGTGCAATAATTCACCAGCCCCACATCCGCCCTCTTTACTATGTTGGTCCCATCAGGATTTGTGATCTTTACGCACACGTACAAATGTGTGTCATTCAGATCTATGTCTCTGTCTTCACTGCTGGCAGATATGTAGAATTCCAAAGGGGCGGTGTCTGTAAGGGCGGATACTGGAGGGATTTCAATAAACGTTGATTTCTTAATGGAAGTTTGGGTACACGGTACTGTAAACATATCAAGCAAAATCTTTAAACACACTCTGCGGACTGTTTGTGAATGAGTGACATCCTTAAAATATATCTTTAGCCGCGGTACTGCTGCTGTAGTAGTGATGTGTGACGTTCCTGGCCTGCCATTTTCTTTCTGGCCATTTTACGGTGTTTCTTTGGCTTGCTCACAGCCAGGATCCCAGAAGGCCTCTTGAGTCCCCTTGCTGTGTAAATGCTGTGGCTTTCAGGGAGGAGCTGAAACAGGCTCTGGGAGGTCAGTAGGTTCTTCCAGATCACTGGACAGCTAAGGCTAAAATGATCAGGGAGACAGGTAGCAGGGTACTTGGTGTGTCATCTGCAAAGAGGAAAGCACACTTGGTGGTGTAATGAGGAAGTTCAGGAGTGTGTTAAGAGGAAAAGGTTAGCTAAGAAGAAGTGGGACATTGAGAGGACAGAAGAGAACACACAGGAGTACAGGGAGATGCAGCGTAAAGTAAAGGTAGAAGTGGCAAAGGCCAAACAAAAAGCGTATGAGGATTTGTATAATAGGTTGGACACTAAAGAGTAGAGTAAAGTAGAAGCGGTGACCGTTGTGGAGCAGGAAGTAGCAAAGATCAGTAAGGATGAAGTGAGGAAGTCGTTGAAGAGGATAAAGAGTGGAAAGGCAGTTGGTCCTAATGACATACCTGTGGAGGTATGGAGGTGTTTAGGAGAGGTGGCAGTAGAGTTTTTGATTGGTCTACTTAACAAGATCTTGGAGAGTGAGAGGATGCCTGAGGTATAGAGAAGTGTACTGGTGCCCATTTTTAAGAACAAGGGAGACGTGCTGAGTTGTGGAAACTACAGAGGAATAAAGCTGATGAGTCACGCATGCCAAGAAATAGTACCACAGATGCAATATTTACTTTGAGAATGCTGATGGAGAAGTACAGAGAAGGCCAGAAGGAGCTGCATTGTGTCTTTGTAGATTTGGAAAAAGCGTATGACAGGGTGAGAAGAGCTGTGGTTTTGTATGAGGAAGTCTCAAGTGGCAGAGAAATATGTTCGAGTGGTGCAGGATCTGTATGAGAGCTGTAAACCAGTGGTGAGGTGTGTTGTTGGTGTGACAGAGAAGTTCAAGGTGAAGGTGGGACTGCACCAAGGATTGGCTTTGAGCCCCTTCTTGTTTGCTGTGGTGATGGACAGGCTGACGGATGAGGTTAGACAGGAATCTCTGTGGACCATCCACATTGCAGATGACATTGTCATCTGTAGTGAGAGCAGGGAGCAGGTGGAGGAAAATCTAGAGAGGTGGAGGTTTGTTCTGGAAAGGAGAAGAATGAAGGTTAGCCGCAGTAAAATAGAGTACATGTGTGTAAATGAGAGGGACTCAAGTAGAATGGTGAGGTTACAGGGAGCAGAGGTGAAGAAGGTGGAGGATTTTAAGTACCTAGGGTCAAAAGTCCAGAGCAACGAAGAGTGTGGAAAAGAAGTGAAGAGACGTGTGCAGTTCAGTTCAGACGTGTCCAGATTGAGATGGTTTGGACATGTTCAGAGGAGGGAGGTTCTTGGATGTAGTAAAGGAGGACATGAGGATAGTTGGTGTGGGTGAGGAGGATACAGAGGATAGGGTTGAATGGAGGTGGATAATTCGAGCAGAGACACGTGCATCTCTCCTACCAGCTGAAAATCCACAATGAATAAGCAAAAATATTATACAATCCGGTGTGTATGTCTATGGGGTGTGGGGCTGCATATATTTTATCCCGGGGAGGACAAGACACTTGTCTTTCTGGTCAAACCCTAGTATTTCCACCAGCAAGCCTTTAAAATTTACAACCCTCATTTTTATAAACAATGTGGCTGTGTGTAGCACATGCAGAGTTGAATTCTTGCACTATTCTATCCATAGTATCATAGTGCCCTATAGATATGGAGAGCCTGAGATCCTTTCCGCTCTTGGTATCTTTTATTAATATGTCTGAATCGTCTTGGAAAAAGCTGGCCCATGTATCAGGATACTGGATTTCACTGATCCCAACTTTGTAAGGCTCATCCATCTGTAAGATTCTGTAATTCCATATCTTATTATTGGGGTAAAGGCACACCAATGCATTGCTGGGCAATGTAACCTAAAATCCGTCACCCCTCTTGTCCATCCTCTCTATCTCTCTCTAATATCTTCAAAACGTCTTTTTTTTCACCAGTTTGTGTGTGTGTGTGTGTGTGTGTCACCCTTGTGTAACAGCTGTGCGTATGTGTTAGTGGTGACGCCTCTTTTGTCCGCCTCCCCCATGCCTAGCTACTGTGTGACCAAGTGTCCCAGTGTTGCCCCTCTTATATATTCAAAACATCTTTTGCAGGCACCCATGTGTTAAATTTGTCAGGTCATCTAGCCTCTTCACCAACAGCTTGTTCCCATGTTTGGCCAGCATTTTCTCTATTTTAAAAGTCCTGTTTTTATCTATAATGTGTTGAAATACTCATCTGTGAATGTCTGCCTATAACCTTTTCTAAACGCTCCACGGTGCGTCGATATCCTCACAGTGTCGCCGACATTGTATTTGAATAGGATTTGGGGTTTTTCAGCCCTTGTCTTGTTCAGTGTTTTACACACCTCCTCCTCAGTCTTTTTTCACCGCTGCAGGCGCCCTTTTTATTGATCTATGATACGTGTTATTATAAGAGGTGACTAGATCATCAATTTTATCGACGTATCTACGTGAATTGACAGATGTTAAATAGCGCCACATGCGGGTCTTCAATGTACGGTTAAAGCTATACTGGCTTTAGTTTCGTTTAGCGAAAGAAATGTGTAATGTTATACTCTTTCATCAGCCACCTGCGTCCGTCTATAGTTTCAGAGGGATGCGCCCCTCACCCAGAATATTCTGAAACGCTTTTGTAACAGCAAGACCCGTCTTTAATGTAAGGTATCTTTAATGTTTTTTCTGGCATTCGCATGCAATGTGTAGTCAATTCAATTCAATTCAGTTTTATTTGTATAGCGCCAAATCACAATACAAATCATCTCAAGTCATTTTACAAAAACTACAGTGGGTACGGAAAGTATTCAGACCCCTTTAAATTTTTCACTCTGTGTCACTGCAGCCATTTGCTAAAATCCAAAAATTTCATTTTATTTCTCATTAATGTACACTCAGCACCCCATCTTGACAGAAAAAAAACTGAAATGTAGAAATTTTTTCAAATTTATTAAAAAAGAAAAACTGAAATATCACATGGTCATAAGTATTCAGACCCTTTGCAGTGACACTCATATTTAACTCACATGCTGTCCATTTCTTCTGATCCTCCTTGAGATGGTTCTGCTCCTTCATTGGAGTCCAGCTGTGTTTAATTAAACTGATTGGACTTGATTAGGAAAGGCACACACCTGTCTATATAAGACCTTACAGCTCACAGTGCATGTCAGAGCAAATGAGAATCATGAGGTCGAAGGAACCACCCAAGGAGCTCAGAGACAGAATTGTGGCAATGCACAGATCTGGCCAAGGTTACAAAAGAATTTCTGCAGCACTCAAGGTTCCTAAGAGCCCAGTGGCCTCCATAATCCTCAAATGGAAAAAGTTTGGGACGACCAGAACTCTTCCTAGACCTGGCCGTCCAGCCAAACTGAGCAATTGTGGGAGAAGAGCCTTGGTGAGAGGTAAAGAAGAACCCAAAGATCACTGTGGCTGAGCTCCAGAGATGCAGTAGGGAGATGGGAGAAAGTTCCACAAAGTCAACTATCACTGCAGCCCTCCACCAGTCGGGGCTTTATGGCAGAGTGGCCCGACGGAAGCCTCTCCTCAGTGCAAGACACATGAAAGCCTGCATAGAGTTTGCCAAAAAACACATGGACTCCAAGACTATGAGAAATAAGATTCTCTGGTCTGATGAGACCAAGATTGAATTTTTGGCGTTAATTCTAAGCGGTATGTGTGGAGAAAACCAGGCATTGCTCATCACCTGCCCAATACAATCCCTACAGTGAAACATGGTGGTGGGATCATCATGAGAAAACCTCTTCCAGAGTGCTCAGGACCTCAGATTGGTTCACCTTTCAGCAGGACAATGACCCTAAGCACACAGCTAAAATAACAAAGGAGTGGCTTCGGAACAACTCTGTGACCGTTCTTGACTGGCCCAGCAAGAGCCCTGACCTAAACCCAATTGAGCATCTCTGGAGAGACCTGAAAATGGCTGTCCACCAACGTTCACCATCCAACCTGACAGAACTGGAGAGGATCTGCAAGGAAGAATGGCAGAGGATCCCCAAATCCAGGTGTGAAAAACTTGTTGCATCATTCCCAAGAAGACTCATGGCCGTACTAGCTCAAAAGGGTGCTTCTACTCAATAATAATAGAGCACAGGGTCTGAATACTTATGACCATGTGATATTTCAGTTTTTCTTTTTTAATAAATTTGCAAAAAATTTCTACATTTCTGTTTTTTTCTGTCTAGATGGGGTGCTGAGTGTACATTAATGAGAAATAAAATGAACTTTTTTGATTTTGGCAAATGGCTGCAATGACACAAAGAGTGAAAAATTTAAAGGGGTCTGAATACTTTCCGTACCCACTGTAAAACTAACAACCCAACAAATCCCTTATGAGCAAGCACTTGGCGACAGTGGAGAGGAAAAACTCTCTTTAACGGAAGAAAAACCTCCAGCAGAACCGGGCTCAGTTTGGGCGGCCATCTGCCTCCACCTGTTGGGGTGAGTGGATAGAGCAGAGAGAAAAGAACAGCAACAATAAACAACAAATAGACACTGCAGGTTGGTGGGGCCAGCAACTGCACATCAGCGATATACAGCTCCAGGACCAGGGACACCTGCAGAAGGTACAGAGAGAGGGAGAAAGCACAGACTAGGGAAGCGAGAGAGCACAAGGTTAGTGACATTCAATGGTGGAATATACATGTGAGGTGGGAGGAGAGGAAGGGAAGGGATGGGAAGGGAAGGGAAGGTGGGGTGGGTTAGGGTAGGGGAGCTCAGTGCACCGATGGTCCTCGGGCAGCCTAGGCTTATAGCAGCATAACTAAGTGTCAAAGAGGAAGGTTTTAAGTCTAGCCTTAAAAGTACAGAGAGTGTCTGCCTCCTGAACCCAGGCTGGGAGCTGGTTCCACAGGAGAGGAGCTTGATAGCTAAAGGCTCTGCCTCCCATTCTGCTTTTGGAAACTCTGGGAACCACAAGTAGACCTGCACTCTGAGAGCGAAGTAGTCTATTGGGATAATATGGTACTATGAGGTCTTTAAGGTATGAAGGAGCTTGATCATGAAGGGATTTGTATGTGAGAAGAAGGATTTTAAATTCTATTCTGGATTTTACAGGGAGCCAATGAATAGAAGCTAATATAGGAGAAATATGATCTCTCCTGCTAGTTCCTGTCAGGACTCTGGCTGCAGCATTCTGGATTAACTGGAGGCTTTTTATGGAGATATTGGGACATCCAGATAGTAATGAGTTACAGCAATCTAGCCTTGAGGTAACAAATGCATGGACTAGTTTTTCTGCATCATTTTGAGACAGGATGTTCCTAATTTTGGAAATGTTGCGCAGGTGAAAGAATGCAGTTCTAGAGATTTGTTTTATGTGTGAGTTAAAGGACATGTCCTGGTCAAAAATAACTCCAAGGTTTTTTACAGTAGTGCTGGAGGCCAGGGGTATGCCATCTAGAGTAGCTATAATTTTAGAAAAGTTATTTCTGAGGTTTTTAGGCCCAAATACAATAACTTCTGTTTTCTCTGAATTTAAAAGTAGAAAGTTACTGGTCATCCAGGCCTTTATGTCAGTTAAACACGCTTGAAGTCTGGTTAACTGGTTTGTGTTAACAGGTTTAATAGATAGATACAACTGAGTGTCATCTGCATAGCAGTGGTAATTATCCCTCTGGGGTCGACGAACGCGCCGGCGCGTTTTGACGCATCTTTTTCTGATAAGGCATTAACAAACTTAAATTACTCCGTCAATTCTGATCGTACAGATAAAAGAAGTATATCATTCAAATCTGTAAAGGGTCTAGTTTTAGTGGTATACCATCATAATAACAACAAAACGTTGTGCTTTTTTTAAATAAAGAAAGCCGACAGGGTGCGCTCTCGGACTTTTCTGTCTCTGCCATTTCTCTTCACAGACGCGTAAATAAAACAACCAGAATCTCAGCGAATACTTGCCTCATAAAAATAAGAATTATATGGCTAGAAAGCTTGAAATGTTTTCTTTTGAGTGAAACAATTCAAGTCAAAAACAAATCATCACTTTTGATTTAATCCGTATGAACGTAAGGAGAAGTCCGTTTTTTCCCGTCTCACCTCATTACAGGTAATGCGGTCCCGCCTTGTACACTGTCCACTGTTCACATGTAAATAATCTCAGGTGAACCAGGTAAATATGTGCACGCCCCGAGAACTGACATAAAACGTCAAACTTCATCATAGAAATTTGTCCAGGCCCCAAAAACCCCCTCAGACCCCAGAGGGTTAACCCTCAAATTTTGACATGTCCTGACATTTGTGCTTTTTTCAGTGTTTTTTAAACATATTAATGCAGTTAGACTCATATTGTCTACTTTAGAGAAACACGACCCGAAAGTTCTGATGCCCTTATTGGCTCAGGGCTCATTGGCACATAGAAGACAGTTGGTAATAATAACTCCATATAAGGTAATATCATAAATTCCTTTTGGTGGAAAAGTACTGGTTTGGTAGGGCGGTGGCCAACTGCTATAATAGTGTATAGTTTTCAACTATAGCGTCAGATCTCTCTGCCTGTGTGTGTGAGTGGATCTCCGGCGACGTCTCTGTACTTTTATAATAAACCAGTGTGTCGATTCCTAACTTCCATTCCGTCTTCTGTTAACTCTCCATTAATGAACTTGGGTGAAGGTCACAAGGTCTGATTTTAAACAGATGGAAAAACCAAAAGTTGCATGTGATAAAAATATGAAAGAGCGGGAAAGATTCTGAAACTTGCCTCACAGTGATGTACGTTCATGTTTGTAGTAACGAATGCCAAATCTCACAACAGTGCACAGTACCAAATGAGCGAAAGAGAGAATGGATATGTTATACTTGCCATGATCACCTAAAGAATGGTTATATGCCATCCATTGCCATGGCTAATAATTTAGAGCTTGCAGCTATTCCAGCTGAACTGTGTGATCTAAACATTCTGTGTGATCTAAACATTCTGGAGAGGCATCTGATTGCCAAATGTATAGCATTTGCCAAAATTATTCCACTTCCCAAAGGTCAACAAAGAGCCATTCATGCCAATGTGGTCTGTGTCCTGTCTGAGGTGCAAAAGACAGTCAGTGCCTTACCTAGACTGAGAAGTGACTCTCAAGTGATGAGTGTGAAGCTAAAGAGGAGATTGAGTTACAAAGGACACCAGCTTTTCCAAACTGTGACTTGGACAAAACTGAGAGCACTGCTTAAACTAAAAGAAATCCATCCATCCAAGTTTCAGAAACATCTGGGTTTTTAACATAATTTGTCCTATTGCAAGGTTTTACCTGATTTGAAAACAATGCTCTATGACAAACGGTACAAACATGTTGGCCCATTTTTTATTTGTGACCGAAAACCTCTATGGCCTTTCTAATCTAATCAGAGTCATTGCTCTGTTTATGTTGTAATTTCATTTTCCTGTAGGCTACTTTTGCTTTATTTTCAGTGCACATAACGTTATGCATGATCCTATATCGAGAGATTTTTCTGTACTTTTCTGTACTTGTTTTGATGTTTCATTACTTGTTTTTGGTGTATGAAGACATAACAATAAGAGATGAGGCTCAGTTATGTGACTCAACACTTGATGAGGATGATGATGAAAAAAACATGAATGATTGTGATTATAACGAGGAAATTGACAGATTTAATAATGATGGGCTTTGCGAGGTACAAAGTGATCCTGAAAACAATATTCAATGTATGCACCATCAGTTACATGATGACCATCAGTCGCAGGAGCAGTTGGATAACGTGCAGCAGGAAAGTGATTAACCTAATGGTGGTATTGCTCTTGAGTCATGTCTTCAGCCACCTGATATTTCAGAGGAGATACTAAATTTTGGCAAGGGAATCTATTCTGTTGCCCTTGCTGAAGGAAACAAGCCAGTCAGTTTATTCAAAATGTCTATACTGAAGGCCATGGCTTTCCCTGTTCAGTTTCCCACTGGTGAGAATACACTAGATAAAAACAGACCTATTAGATTAACACCCTGCAGTTATTTCAAAACTAGGCTCTGCTGTGTCGATGATTTTGCTAGAGATACAAACTACTTGTTCTTTGAGTTTGTAATTGAAGTACATCTGGCCACTTCCAGCATGAGAATACAGTTGCGTAAAGGTAGACCCTTTACCAGAGATGGCCGCAAAATAAACAATGCCATGTTACAAGATAAACGTGAGGTTGAAAGGCTAGTGCGTAATAAAGATGCGATCCGATTTATGATGCCATTGACAGGCACCCCAGCCTATTGGGAAAAACCCGCTAAAGACCTCTTTGATCTATGATCAGACAGTTGGGAACACCCACATTTTTTTGTACATTCTCTGCTGCTGAAATGCGTTGGAAAGAGGTTATAACAGCAATTAAGACTCAGCAAAGTGAACAAGTTAATTTTGATGAACTTGACCAAGTGTGAGATATTGCGAAGCAATCCTATCACAACAGTGCGCATGTTTGACAAACGTGTTGAGGCTCTGTTCACCTCGGCTACTCAGACCACATCTCTGTTATGTTGATTCCAGCATACAGACCACTCGTCAGACGCTCTAAACCGGTTCTGAAACAGGTTAAAACCTGGCCAGCAGGTGTTATCTCTGCTCTTCAGGACTGTTTTGAATGCACTGACTGTGACATGCTTAAGGAGGCTGTGACCAACGGCATCAGTGTCCGGCTACATCGGCTGCATCGATGACGTGACCGTCTCCAAGTTCATCACCATACGCTCCAACCAGAAGCTGTGGATGACCGCAAAGGTGTGTGTGCTGCTAAGATCCAGAGAGTCTGCCTTCACAGCTGGAGATAAGGATGCCCTAAGAACAGCACGGGCTAAACTGTCTTGACCCATTAGAGAGGCAAAGCGCACACACTCCCAGAGAATCCACAGCCACTTCCAGTGCAGCGGCGACACTTGGCACATGTGGCAAGGCATCCAGTCCATCACCAACTACAGGCCAGCACCACCTGCCTGTGACAGTGATGCCTCCCTTCCAGATGTGCTGAACAGCTTCTACACCCGGTTTGAGGCACGTAACAATGTGACAGCAAGGAAGACCATCCCTTCTTCAGAGGACGAGGTGCTCTATCTCACCACAGCTGACGTGAGGAAAACTCTATGCAGAATCAACCCACGGAAAGCTGCTGGACCAGACAACATTCCTGGCAGAGTGCTCAGGGAGTGTGCAGAACAGCTAGCGGATGTCTTCACAGACATCTTCAACATCTCCCTGAGCAGCGCCGTCGTCCCAACATGCCTAAAGTCATAGTCAAAGTCACCATCAACCCCGTGCCAAAGAAGTCTCAACCGTGGTGGGTCTCATCAGCAAGAATGACGAGTCAGCGTATAGAGACAAGGTGCAACAACTAGCAGCCTGGTGTAAAGTCAATAACCTGTCTCTGAACGTCAACAAGACCAAAGAGATGGTTGTTGACTTCAGAAGAGCAAAGAGTGACCATTCTCCAGTGAACATCGATGGGTCCATCTTGGAGATCGTCAAGAGCACCAAATTCCTTGGTGTTCACCTGGCGGAGGATCTCACCTGCTCACTCAATACCAGCTCCATCACCGGGAAAGCCCAGCAGCGTGTCTACTTCCTGCGAAGGCTGAGGAAGGCTCATCTTCCACCTTCCATCCTGTCCACATTCTACAGAGGGACCATCGAGAGCATCCTGAGCAGTTGCATCACTGCCTAGTTTGGGAATTGCACCATCTCGGACTGCAAGACCCTTCAGCGTATAATGAGGACAGCAGAGAAGATCATCGGAGTCTGTTAAACAGTTTCTTCCCTCAGGCAATCAGGCATCTCAACAGAGAACTGAGCTGAACTGGACACACACACACACACACACACACACACACACACGCACATGCCACTTTACATTTATATTTATATTAATCCTGTTTACATTTGTCACTTTAATATCTGCAATCACTGTACATACTGTTCCTTGCACATTGTCTTACCATGATCGTGGCACATTTACTGCTTTTCTTTGCACAAAGTCGGCCTATATGTTGCTGTCTGCACTGCCTTGTCTTGCCTTGTCTTCCTGTGCACTTCTGTTGTATGTTAAGTTCTTAAGAATGCACCTTAAGTATAATTTTTCTTAGTTTAATCTTTGTTTTTTTTTAAATTATAATTTAGTTTTTGTCATAGCTCTATGTTTGTCTGCGTCCCTGCACTTTGTCTGTGTTCTGCGTAGCACCTCTGGTCTAGGAGGAACGTTGTTTTGCTTCACTGTGTACTGTGTCTGCTATATATGGTTGAAGTGACAATGAAGCTTCTTTGACTTGACTTGACTTGACTTGATCCTGTCTCCTGCACAGCCAATTGGCAAAGTCACTGATTACTTCTACCAGTTGGAATTTCAGCACAGAGGAAGCCCAAACATACATGGTCTCTTATGGGTGGAAGGTGCCCCTGTGTTTGAAGAAGACTCTGATCAGACGGTGTGTGATTTTGTGTCCAAATACATTACAGCTGAACCTCCTGATCCAAACACGGAACCGGAACTGAAACAAAAAAGTCACAGAAGTTTAGATGCACAGCAAAAGTCACTCCAAAACATGTGTTAAAAATCTTGGCTCTAGCTGCCGATTTGGATTTCCGAAACAAACTTCCCCAAAAACCATGATAGTCAGACCCTCAGAAAATGCTCAAAGCTCAGAAACCTGAGCAGGTTGCTTCATGAATCTGAAACTGCATCTCTGAGTTTAGAGCACATTCTTGCTATGTGTGAGCTCACTGTTGATGAATACAAACAATATTTGTGTGTAGGCCCTAGGACCTAGGTCACTAACAGGCGGACCGTGGTCCGGGCGCGGACCCAAAGGTTATGATTTAAAACCTAACGAGGCGCTTTTATTTCCACCAGCTTTTGTAGACTTTACGGTAGTGGAAACCCACAGACCAATTGCATGCGAGTTGAGCCATCCCACATGATACCATTCAGCCAATCAAGTCTGTGCATTCCAGGCGGTAAACATTACGACTCTACGTGTAAACAGAGCTGGAGGCAAGTTACCAGTGTTGCCAACTTAGCGACTTTGTTGCTATATTTAGCGAGTATTCAAACCCCTCTACCGACACATTTTTTTTTAAAGAGACTAGCGACAAATCTGGCAACTTTTTCTGGTGTTACTGTAGACTTTTGGAGACTCTGATGTGTCTGTACTGCACCGTTCTTACACTTCTCAATTTGCTGCATCAGCTCCCCCATCCCAAAGCCCTCACAGGCGGCCCAGTCCTCTCGCAGCAGTCTCTCCCTTCCAGCTGCAGTCACAGCAGGAAATGTTCACACCTCCGCATCCCAACTGCAAATGAATCGCGTGTGCGATCATGTATGTGCGTGATTTGTACTGATGCATGGCATAATAAAAAAATTAAATTAAATTAAAAAAAAGTAAAATGTTCTTTGTCTAAAATAAATCACTGCATTTGACTCAAACAGCCTCAGTCATTTACAGCAAGCAAATTTCTGAGACTTATTAACTTCAGGCCGTCATGCTACTTTATATGGCACAGTACAAATATTTTGAGTGTCCCTTATTTCTTATAAAGAATCACAATTGTCTCTTACTTTCCATTTCTGAAGTTGGCAAAAGTGTCCATCACAATTACAGCATGTGCCATGGACATTATGCAAATTACGCTATGACGTCATTCGGTGACTTCTAGCGACTTTCAGGACAGCCAATAGCTACTTTCCTTACTGACGAGTTGGCAACACTGCAAGTTACACATGAAAAGACGGTACAAAGAAAAAGAAAAAAGGCGATACATGTAGAACAAAGGGAGAGAAATAGGCGAGTGAGACGGAGAAAGAGAGATAAAAATAAGGAACAAATGGCGCCCTCCGAAAAAAGAAAAGTGGACTGCGAAAATAGAGCATTTAATCCGGAATGGAGAGACTCATTTCTGTTCATACTTCCCACTGGGAACACTAAACCAGCATGTCTCATGTTCAGAAACCGTGGCACTTATTAAAAGTGCCAATGTGAAACGCCATTATGAGACACAACATAAAGATTATGAATTCATTTTACAGTAAGGTATTGATTACATGCAGATGTTGATGAAACTACTAGGCTACTTAAATATATATCACACTAACTAGTTAGACATTATGATCTTCCGGACCTTTGCTTCAATAAATTTAAGAGGAGGTAGATTTGAGAGTTTTATTTTGCTCTTTTCTTTTCAGAACGGGACAAACAGCGATGAGGTGACCCTGCTCATGGCAGTAAAAGCACTCGCGTTTTTCAGCGGTGGCTGGGATTGTGCGACGGAAACTTCTGGGAGATGGATTTTTCCTCTCAACTACACTCAAATCATGCTGGACTGGTGGAGAAAAAATGCTCTTATGCGTTAACGCATATTCATCGGCCATGACAGCAGTTATTCAGAGATGTGTCTTTTTGTTCATTTAAATAAAGTACTATTTTCTCTAGCAACCGATTTTTGAACTCCTCCAATAATATGAGCTCACGCAAATTGTCTAGGGTTCTAACTTTACTAGCCTGACACCATTTATCAAAAAGAACGCCCTTTTCTCTTGCAAACTCTACATATGTCTGTGACAGTTTTTTCACAATTTCGAAACTTTTGCCTGTATGCTTCTGGTACTAATTCATAAGCACGGAGGACTGTGGTTTTTACTTTGTCATAATCCAAGCTATCTTCAATGGATAGTGACGCACACACTTCTTGGGCTTTTCCCACAAATTTGCACTGAAGCAAAAGAGGCCATACATTCCTTGGCCAATTTAACGTGGCAGCTATACGCTCAAATGCACTAAAATAAGAGTCTACTTCAGACTCTCTAAAGGGTGGTACTAACGCAATGTGCCTACTTACATCAAAGCCATCCTGGGGTCGTGAAAAGGGTGACTGAAATGAGGGACTGGTAGATACAGCACCTCCCTGCTCTAACTCCAGAACCCTTACCTTTAAATGCATGGCTTCCACCTCCAACTGCTTGTTTCTCAGTTCCACCTACCGTATTTGCAGAGTAAGCCTTAACTCCTCTGCGGTTAGTCCAGCCTGGACTGGGAGGTCCTTAGGTGAGGTAGGAACACCAGCCAGCTCACCCGGCCCGACTCCATCTGTGGGAGTTGGCCCAGCAAACGACCCTCTTTCTGTTAGCTTTGCTACGAGGAGTTGTTTAATCTCCTCTTTTTTTGCGTTTATTGGCACGTGCACATCAAAAAAATTTGTGATAAGTACCAAATCAGCCTTGCGACACCTATCCAACTTCTCTTCAGTTGGATTCATAGTAAAGTCCTCCAGCTTAAATTCCATGCTATCCCCTACCAAAGAGAGAAAAAAAACTGTCAAACAGACAAATATAAGGAGTACAGACTTACCGAACGTATGTTGAATGATCCGGGTACCGGAAGAGAAAATTATTCCGGGCGCGATACAATAATCCCAGCCGAATTTAATGATCCCAGACGAGCCCCCAAATCTATGTTACGACCGGCCAAGGGGTTACCGGTACGTAACACGATGTGGAGTTTCCTCCAAAACTCTCCCACTCTCAATAAACTCCAGCAACACTAATCACACTTAATGTAAGTCATTTATTTTACGAATAATGTAGATTAAATAACTTAAACAATCCTTGAAGCCCAGAACAAATAACAAACAAAAACGCTAAACTAGCCCTAGTATATTCTAACAAAAGAAACCAACAAAAATACAGGTTCTCTTCCCTGGTCTCCTAACCAAAAAAACAGGAGAAAACCTAAATAAAATAACTAGGCTTCATCCACAATGAAGAAATAATAGGTGCTCAATATTTAAAGTGTGTGGGATTTCACAAACATCCCTACTCAAAGTATACAAGAATATAACTAACAATAATGTCCTCACTTCGAGCGGCTTCCAACTAACACTGAGTTACTACGACGAATGCTGGTTTGGGAGTGGCAGAGATGGGAGAATAGCTCTCTTGAACTGCAGTCAGTGGGCTTCTTATAGTCATCCCGGAAGAGCTCAATCAATCCAGGAACACCAATGGACCAGCCAGCCGTTTGAATGGACCAATCATGGGAATCCACCTATACTCCACGCCCACTCCTTTCTCTCTCACACACATACACACCAAGAACTGGGGAGGAGAGATCTAACAACAAACAACCCACACACAACAAATCACATACCTAATGACCCAGGGTTATAACAGGATACAAGCGGCTGAAATGAGCTTCCTCCGCAGGGTGGCCGGGCGCTCCCTTAGAGATAGGGTGAGGAGCTCGGTCACCCGGGAGGAGCTTGGAGTAGCGCCGCTGCTCCTCCACATCGAGAAGAGTCATTTGAGGTGGCTCAGGCATCTGTTTCAGATGCCTCCTGGGCGCCTCCCTGGGGAGGTGTTCCGGGCATGTCCCACCGGGAGGAGGCCCCGGGGAAGGCCCAGGACACGCTGGAGGGACTTTGTCTCCCGGCTGGCCTGGGAACGCCTCGGTGTTCCCCCGGAAGAGCTGGAAGAAGTGTCCAGTTAGAAGGAAGTCTGGGTATCCCTGATTCGGCTACTGCCCCAGCGACCCGGCCCCGGATAAGCGGAAGAAGATGGATGGATGGATGGAAGTTGCAGATAAGGTGGGAGTATAGTATCTGTATTTGTGTCTGTTTTGAAGGGTGATGTGGGTTCTGTGTTTTTTCTTTTTTTTTCTCTTCTTTAGTTATCCAATTAATGAACCTATATTTTGGGAGGTTTCGGTTTGTTTAAGGCAAATACTTTTAATTTGTTAGTTGCTCAACTCAGTTTAATAAATTGGAGTATATTTGTGGGGACATAATTGTTTTGTGATTTGTGCTAAGTAATACTGGAGACACTGTTAGTATCTGGAAAAAAAACATGAATGAGTATTTGTGTATTTGTATCTACCTAGTTTAAACTCTACAAAAAGAAGAGTAACACAGAGAAGGGGTTTTCATCAATCAACTCGGGGAAAATAAGTTTATGAACTCAGGGCACTGTTCTACTGTTAAAGGGCACAGAAGCGCTATGTGTATGACAGTCTCATCCAGTGCAGTGATACTGAAGCGTGATCCAAAAGATTGCTGGGTAAATGGATACATATCTCTTTGAAGCCTGTGATGGAAATTTTGATTTGCAATTCATTCTCAACCCATATTCCTGCATCTTTTACATTTGTCCTTACATAAGCAAATCGGAACATGGTTTAAGTGAGAGTACCTTAAAACACTAATAAAAAACTCGCGTCATGAAAGTGTCAATGAAAGCAATTAAAATGAAGCAATTCTGCAGACGTACTGCGAAAAACGAGAGGTCAGTGGCCAAGAGTGTGTGGCTTGTGTATGTAGATTACACATGAAACAGTCTTCATGAAGTGTAGTATTTGTACAGACAGATGACAATGCACTTAAAATGAGTTACCCCCTTTCATTTCTAGAGAACAAAACACCAGAGTTCAATTCAATTCAATTCAATTTTATTTGTATAGCACCAAATCACAATACAAATCATCTCAACGCACTTTACAAAAACTAAAACTAAAAACCCAACAATTCCCTTATGAGCAAGCACTTGGTGACAGTGGAGAGGAAAAACTAGAGGAGCTCAGTGCACCGATGGTCCTCGGGCAGTCTAGGCCTATAGCAGCATAACTAAGGGATGGTTCAGGGTTGCCTGAAGCCAGCCCTAACTATATGCTTTGTCAAAGAGGAAGGTTTTAAGTCTAGCCTTAAAAGTACAGAGAGTGTCTGTTTTACAGGGAGCCAATGAAGAGAAGCCAATATAGGAGAAATATGATCTCTCTTGCTAGTTCCTGTCAGGACTCTGGCTGCGGCATTCTGGATTAATTGGAGGCTTTTTATGGAGATATTGGGACATCCAGATAGTAATGAGTTACAGTAATCTAGCCTTGAGGTAACAAATGCATGGACTAGTTTTTCTGCATCATTTTGAGACAGGATGTTCCTAATTTTGGAAATGTTGCGCAGGTGAAAGAATGCAGTTCTAGAGATTTGTTTTATGTGTGAGTTAAAGGACATGTCCTGGTCAAAAATAACTCCAAGGCTTTTTACGGTAGTGCTGGAGGCCAGGGTTATGCCATCTAGAGTAGCTATAATTTTAGAAAAGTTATTTCTGAGGTTTTTAGGCCCAAATACAATTTGAATTTAAAAGCAGAAGGTTACTGGTCATCCAGGCCTTTATGTCAGTTAGACACGCTTGAAGTCTGGTTAACTGGTTTGTGTTAACAGGTTTCATAGATAGATACAGCTGAGTGTCATCTGCATAGCAGTGGTAATTAATAGAGTGCTTCCTAATGACATAGCCTAAAGGAAGCATGTACAGGCTGAACAGGATCAGTCCTAGCACAGACCCTTGTGGAACTCGATAACTAACTTTTGTTCGTGTGGAAGGTTCATCATGGACATGAACAAACTGGAATCTGTCCGATAAATAGGATTGGAACCACTTTAACGCTGTTCCTCTGATACCAGTCACATGCTCCAGTCTCTGTAATAAGATGTTGTGGTCAATAGTGTCGAATGCAGCACTAACGTCTAGGAGGACAACGGTGCTGTTTCTGTACTATGATGTGCTCTAAATCCTAATTGAAAATCTTCAAATTTAGTTGATTCCTGTGTAAGTGGTCTGATAGCTGCTTAGCAACAGCTTTTTCTAGGATTGTAGAAATAAATGGCAGGTTGGATATTGGCCTATAATTAGCCAAGACTCCTGGATCAAGACTAGGCGTTTTGAGTAAGGGTTTGATTACGCAGTCTACAACAAATAAACACTCTGCAGGTTAATGGGGCCAGTAACTGCCCATCAGTAATATACAGTGAAACTACTTCTCCAATGACAAACCAAGGCAATAGTTAAAAGAAACTCCTCTGTATTGTGACATGACTAGAACAGAATGACCCCCCCCTCTAAAAAAAAAAAAAATCTAAACTATAAATATAAACTATAAGACTTAATCTTGGATTTTATTGAAGTGGTTGGCATTTGACTGTCTGACACAAGTGATCTCAGTCCAGCTCAACCTGACATCATACAGCACAGCAGGGGTTTTCCCAGGAGGTCAAACAAGGGCTTGACAGGATATCAAGTTAATGAAAGCTACCAAGGTGGGACTTACTGCACTTACAAAGTGATAAAGGTGGAGACAGTTGGGAAATTTGTGGTTTGGATTTTATGAGAATACAGGTGCCCCTGGGAAGTCTTTTAATTTGGTGTGCATGCTAGTACTAAAAAAATAAGGTGGGAGGTTTTGACTGCTGTCACCAACTGCTCCTGAAAACAATTAGCGTTTATGTATTTCTTTTACCCAACGCTTTACTATCTCTAAGAGAAAATTTTTGTGCATTCATGATCTCGTCTTTTTTTCTCCATAAATATGCATACAAAAAAAACAAAACCCAAAAGCAAACAAAAACAATATGACTGGAAATAAAACTTTTTTGTAGATCACAAAGTCTTCTGTGAATTGCCTATGGGTTTCATGATGCAGCACAGTACTTGTGCACTATTCTGTGTTCATGTACCTGAGCTAAATGTTTTTCTTCGTGAGCAAAAAATAAAAGTAGGAAACAACAGAGGTACAAAGTGGTGGCAACAGTAGGTGAATCTGTTGTTAGCCGCTGTTAGTGCAGCACATTGTGTTTACTCCACACAGTCCAATGGCAAGATTTAGATGAATGATGAAAACGCTTTTATTTTGCTTTCAGTCTGAGCACATAATTAAGGTAAAAAAGACTGTGGATTTCATGCTGTTATAATTTTAGTAGACCACTACTGTGATACAGTTGACTGCTGCATACTGTTGTCTCATCTCAAATGTGCAGGCTACTGCGCTAGTTACTCTTAGTTACACAATCTCAGTCCAAAGTAGGCCTGAAATTAATGATTTTCATTATCAAGTCATCATAATTTTCTACATTAATCAGTTCCTTACATTTCACTGAAAATGACAAATAGATGACCAAAAATTTTAAAAAGATTAATTTGTCCAAACCATATTTATAATTTTTTTTTCCTATTATTAGTATCTCCTTTGCATTTCTCCTTGGATTTTGGTAAATGTGTTATTTTAATGTTTTTTTTATATTTTTCTTCTACACTGTTGACCACTTGATTCTTATAAATTATGTTAAGGATCAAGTTGCACTTTGAGGCACTGTCTTAAAATAGTTCACCTTACTGCCCAGTCATTCTCTATTTCAGCTGGTAATTGTTTCTTTTCTTCTGCTCCAATCACTACTATCCCAGGGTTTGGTCCTGGGCCCAGGTCTGTTTGCTTTGTGTATGCTTCTGTTGTGTTCTGCGTTCCATAAATATAATGTTTCCTTCCACTGCTATGCACATAATATGCAAATCTATTCCCCTAAATCCGAAAGATCCAGCTGACTTTACCACCATTACTAATAACCTTGAAGAAGTTAAGGATTGGATAGAAAGGAATTATTTTCACCTAAGACAGATGTTATTCTCTTTGGTCAGCCTGAATACTCCACCCGCATAGTTACTCATCTCGGGTTTATTTTTGAGTTTCCCTCACACATTGGTACTGTGGTTAAAGGCTGTTTCTTGAAGAAATATTGCACACTGAAGCCAGTTCTTTCTAGAAATAAAATGACGATTGTAAAAAATGCATTGATCTCATGAAAACTCGATAAAAATATACTCGCTGTATGTAGGCCTTCATAAATCTTTTTTCCCTGAATACATTTAGTGCAAAGTGCCACAGCCCCTCTTTTTGCCAGATCTAGGAAAAGAAAGCACTTTACCCCCACCATTCTATCATCTTTACAATGGTGTCACCCATTACTGTAGAGTTGCTTTTAAAGCACTTTTGATTGTTTATAAAGCCATTCATGGTTTGGCACCTGATCATATTACAGAACTTCTTATGCCATATCACACCTCTAGGCCTTCACAATCTTCAGAACAATACTTTTTATGTGTTGCATAATCTACACTAAAAAGCAGTTATACAGGAGCCTGGCCTAGAATTAGGAATAGCCTCCTTTAAATATTATTTGAATATTTTAAAACAACAAATAGACAGTGGGGCCAGTAACTGCACATCAGCGATATACAGCTCCAGGACCGGGGACAACTGCAGAAGGTACAGAGAGAGAGAGCAGAGAGATAGAGAGGGAGAGAGAGAGCACAAACTAAGGAAGAGAGAGAGCACAAGGTTATTGACATTCAATGGTGGAATTTACATGTGAGGGGGGTGGAGGAAGAAAGGGTAAGGGGAGCTTAGTGCACCGATGGTCCTCGAGCATTCTAGGCCTATAGCAGCATAACTAAGGAATGGTTCAGGGTTACCTGAAGCCAGCCCTAACTATACACTTTGTCAAAGAGGAAGGTTTTAAGTCTAGCCTTAAAAGTACAGAGTGTCTGCCTCCTGAACCTCTAAGGCCTTGTATTATTGTTTTACTTAGATTGGTATTTTATATTTAATTTTTTGACCTGTCTGACTTCATATATAGTTAATTAATTAACAATAATTGTTATTGTCTGATTGTATATATCTTTTTACTGCATTTATGTTTTACTTTTTGTTTGATAATGTGAAGCACTGCTCAGCTTTTGTTCTTTTGAAATGTGCTTCACAAATAAATTTGATTTGGATGCCTGGCATTTTGCTGGATAACACTTTTATAGGTCTAGTAATGGTTGCTGATTATTTCACTGTTGACCATTTAATCATGTTATTGGTAAATTGTTTCTAGTTCAAATGTGACTACGATTTATTAAGTTTCATCTTCGGGCAGTTTTCCTACTTAACTGTATTGTATATCAGTCTTTAAATGTCCTGTACAAATTAGCTGCAGCTCAAGAGTTGGGGATTCTTCTGAGAGCGACTGACACATCAAGTGAAGAGTGTGTCTTGAGTGGTGCCAACAGCACTTCTGTCCTCGTCTCTCCTTCCACCTTTTGTCTGAGTTGCACTTTATGTCACAGGCAGGCCTAGTGAGGTTCACTGATCCACCCATCTATTGAAGAGGTGAAGAGAAAAAAAAGAGAATTTGGATGTATCTGTCTTTGCCAAATATCTTTTTCATCCCTTTTTGTCTAAGTTTAAAGATAACAAACAAGAGGAAGTGATTTTACTACAGCTCTGTATCAGAGGGTATGCTTAAAAAAAGTTTGGATGACCCTGCTGAAGGTGTTATCCATTATGTGAGCACTCTCCTCTGTGTCTGGAGGAGGGTGGACCCACTGAGGTGTCAAAATGAGGTAAGAAGTTACACACCAGGGAGTTGGAGGGTCAAACAGGGTTGGGATTGTTTTTCAGAGAGACACTGCCAGCTCCTAGCCTTCCAGAGAGTCCTGACGTAAAGCCGTTTCCTGCTCTGCTCCCTGTATACATGATCTGTTCCAGCAAGGACTGACTAGTCAGCAGTGGCTCAGGGAGATGCTGGTGAAGTACAAATTTAACATGGCTGCTCTCATATGTTCCAAAAACAATATTCCAAGTGTTGGCATCCCACACTTGGAGGATTAATGGGACTTGAATTGACTCAACTCGGTTTTTTGGGTTTTCCATTAGGGGATAGTACCTGGTAACAGGTACTTTTTAGTACCTCCTCTACCAAGGTTCCAAGTGAGCTGAGCCGATACTAAAACATCAACATAAAACATGACTCATGGGCCAGGGAGTGCTAAAACTGTAAATTGGAAAAGTAGCATAAGAAGAAAGAAGAAGCCTTTTACCACACAGGATCGCCTGCATTTCCATTTGCATATCTATTTTTAAATGCCTGTAGAATTGCAACAAAATAAGATAGAGCAATAATTCTTTTTGCATATAAAGGACTTACACTAATATATCGCACATTCATCATGTTCCAGAACACTGTTTACTCCGAGTAACAGGTTTGCAGAAATCCAGTAAAAACCGCACACTATAAAATCATTATAATCAAGACTGCGGGTCTGGTCACAGCACTTGCTACGTTGGAATACATGTGATCACGTTGTGAGCATGACCTATCATGTAGTCACCAGAGTGGTAGATTATGTGGTTACTACCCACAACAACAGGAAGTGATGTCTTTTCCCAGTAATTGTAGTTTTTCCACGGTTAATACTTCTCGCGGATGCACTCGCACTGGCACTCTTGCACTCGTTCTGTATTTTCCTGTTTCACAAAAACACTTAGGCATAATTGGAAAAAAAAAAAAAACATCTGGTGTGTGTTATGTGTCTTTCTATATATAGTTATTCCTGTGCTGTACTTTGTCTTTTTATATTAATTTTTTTATAGTTTAGAAAAATTAGCATATCTCAAAAAACAAAATTATGGACAGTCAAAATAAAATTTCTGTGGTGTGAAATGAATTTGTACAACTTTTTTTAGATTAAAATTTTGAGAGATACAGCTGTGATATTTCTGTATTTAGAAAAATATGTGTAAAAAAACTATTTTCTTTTTTTGTGGTTTATTGCATTTTTTTAGCAATTTATTTAGTTAGTATTAGTTAGTATGGACTTATTACATAGATATTATTAAAATTTGGTATATCAGGGTTGCATTGATGTATGGCACATTAATATGCTCCAAAAAATGGCACCACAGCATGTAAAAATGTAAAGATATGCTCTGGCGGACTTGTTCCATGGTAAATTTTAAAGGGTTAAAAAAGTAGGACTGGCAGCAACACTAGCCTAAAAACCTCCCTTAGTGTTTGCTGTAATCATATACTATAATGACAGTACCCACATCAGTGCTGTTTAGTGGCTACAGTGAGGCTCTGAGGTTTGCCTCATTCACCTCCATTAATCCTTTAAATTACATATGCGGACACATTTTAAACTCCACCATTTCTCAAGGGTATCGTAACATTTTCTCATTTATTTTTCTACATCTAAAATTCATTGACAGCTTGTAATACAATGTGCTAAATATTAATAAAATATATACATATATATATATATATATATATATATATATGTATATGTATATGTATACACTCACCTCCAAAAGTATTGGAACAATGAGGCCAATTCCTTTATTTTTGCTGTAGACTGAAAACATTTGGGTTTGATATCAAAAGATGAATATGAAACAATAGATCAACATTTCAGGTTTTATTTCTAGGTATTTATGGATTTGACACAGTTTGACACAGAAGATTGCACCTTTTTGTTTGAACCCACTCATTTTACATGTGAGCAAAAGTATTGCAGCATGTGTCTGACAGGTGTGTTTTGTTGCCCAGGTGTGTCCTATTATATTGACTATTCTAACAATAAATAGTGCTGAATGTCTACGCTCAGTTTCAGATTTGGGTTTTGGCTGTGCAGACTGCATTCAGAGACAGACAAGCAATTTTCTTGTTTATTTGTCTGTCTGTGCAATTTTCGTTTAGATCACACTGCAATTTTGGCCCTGATTTGGTTGTCCAAGACAAATTTTGAAATCCTAAAACATTCCTATAATCCTAGGCTAAAATCTGTAGTCTTTGATTGTTAGTTTGATATGTTCACCAACAGCTGATTAATGGCCGTTGCAATCAGTTTTTTCCACAGTCTGACATTTCCTCTTCTTACAATAGTGAAACTAGTTTAAAAAGAAAAATCATCAGTTATGAGCTAAGTATGGTTCTCTGTTCAAATACATTGCTGCACACAACATATCTTTCTTACCTGTCAAGCCTTGACTTACATTTGACACTGGTGGAAAAGCTTCCACATTTAATTCAGCTGCGTAATCACGTAATTTAATGCACTGTTAAACACAATAAAAGCTAGTTGCTTAAATATACTTTGTGTTAATTGTAGAGATTAAAAAGCACTAGAAGGTTTAGTGTAAAATTTACCATTGACAGTTAGAATCCAAATTACTTTGTTTTTTTTTCCATGTTCCTGTGCTGTTTACCGTTGTTAGTCACTCTCTGGATAGCTGCACAGTCTCTTTACTCACAGTAACTACTTTCAACTGCAGGTGGCGTGACCTTGCTTGACCTCCCACTCTATTTTTCTCTCTGACTTTCTTTACAGATCACCTATAATTAGTCCATTGAGACATATAGAAAAACGTTTCTTTTAATGAGTATTTTACTAATTGTTTTGCTTTATTTATTTATTTATTGCCACCTACATGAAAAGGAGTATTTAGCAAAATAGAAAACAGCTGCTCCATTTATCCCCACCATTTGTTTTGACTCTCACTGGTTCTGTTCTTCTGTGTATCTGGTGCTGCTGGTGGTGGGTGGTATGAAAATGAACAGTACATGGGCGAGAAAGCGCTATTACACCATTGATACTGATACTAGGGATTATAAAAATTACAGACCTTTCCACTAGGCTGTCATTTCATCAACTCTCCTACTGACCTGATCACCTGAAGTCATTGTTCATAACCATGACTGTGCATGCATAAATTTACAGGATGGATGAGTCCATATAAGAATACTCATTCAAGTTTCTATGCAAGCTTGTGTTTTTGCTTATTTGTGTGCGGCAGGTATAGTTCGTCTGTGTCTACAATATGTCTGCTGTGGTTTGTATTCTGTGCCTACAGGATAAGCAGATTTTCATGTTCTCCATTGCAGCCTAAGGGACCAGAAAAGGAACCAGAGGTCAACCCAGAACAAGGGCATCTGCCAGAGTGTGAATGATGCAGAGCTAGTCTGCTATTGTGTGTATGTGTTTGAATTGGCTTGTAATTCAACATATCTGAAGTGTGCACTAATTCATACGAATAAGAGTTTAGTACACATGCAGAGGTTGTATTCAATTTCAATTCAGTATGCAATTTATTTGTATAGTGCCAAATCACAATACAAATCATCTCAAGGTACTTTACAAAAACTAAAACTAAAAACCCAACAATTCCCTTATGAGCAAGCACTTGGCGACAGTGGAGAGGAAAAACTCCCTTTAACAGAAGAAAAAACCTCCAGCAGAACCGGGCTCAGTTTGGGCGGCCATCTGCCTTGATTGGTTGGGGTGAGTGGATAGAGCTGAGAGAAAAGAACAGCAACAATAAACAACAAATAGACACTGCAGGTTGGTGGGACCAGTAACTGCACATCAGCGATATACAGCTCCAGGACCAGGGACACCTGCAGAAGGTACAGAGAGAACAGAGAGAGAGGGAGAGAGCACAAACTAGGGGAGAGAGTCTAGCCTTAAGAGTACAGAGAGTGTCTGCCTCCTGAACCCAGGCTGGGAGCTGGTTTCACAGGAGAGGAGCTTGATAACTAAAGGTTCTGCCTCCCAGTCTGCTTTTGGAAACTCTGGGAACCACAAGTAGACCTGCACTCTGAGAGCGAAGTGGTCTATTGGGATAATATGGTACTATGAGGTCTTTAAGGTATGAAGGAGCTTGATTATGAAGGGATTTGTATGTGAGAAGAAGGATTTTAAATTCTATTCTATATTTTACAGGGAGCCAATGAAGAGAAGCCAATATAGGAGAAATATGATCTCTCTTGCTAGTTCCTGTCAGGACTCTGGCTGCGGCATTCTGGATTAATTGGAGGCTTTTTATGGAGATATTGGGACATCCAGATAGTAATGAATTACAGTAATCTAGCCTTGAGGTAACAAATGCATGGACTAGTTTTTCTGCATCACTTGGAGACAGGATGTTCCTAATTTTGCGCAGGTGAAAGAATGCAGTTCTAGAGATTTGTTTTATGTGTGAGTTAAAGGACATGTCCTGGTCAAAAATAACTCCAAGGTTTTTCACAGTAGTGCTGGAGGCCAGTTCTATGCCATCTAAAGTAGCTATAATTTTAGAAAAGTTATTTCTGAGATTTTTTGGCCCAAATATAATGACTTCTGTTTTCTCTGAGTTTAAAAGTAAAAAGTTACTGGTCATCCAGGCCTTTATGTCACTTAGACAGGCTTGAAGTCTGGTTAACTGGTTTGTGTTAACAGGTTTAATAGATAGATATAACTGAGTGTCATCTGCATAGCAGTGGTAATTAATAGAGTGCTTCCTAATGACATATCCTAAAGGAAGCATGTACAGGGTGAAAAGAATCGGTCCTAGCACAGAGCCTTGTGGAACTCCATAACTAACTTTTGTTCGTGTGGAAGGTTCATCATGGACATGAACAAACTGGAATCTGTCCGATAAATAGGATTGGAACCATTTTAATGTTGTTCCTCTGATACCAGTCACATGCTCCAGTCTCTGTAATAAGATGATGTGGTCTAGGAAGACAAGTATAGAAACAAGTCCATTATCTGAGGCTAAGAGAAGATCGTTAGTAACTTTTAACAGTGCTGTTTCTGTACTATGATGTGCTCTAAATCCTGATTGAAAATCTTCAAATAGTTCATTGTGTAAGTGGTCTGATAGCTGCTTAGCAACAGCTTTTTCTAGGATTTTAGAAATAAATGGCAGGTTGGATATTGGTCTATAATTAGCCAAGACTCCTGGATCAAGACTAGGCTTTTTGAGTAAGGGTTTGAGTACTGCAGTCTTAAAGGCCTGTGGTACGTAGCCTGATAGTAGAGATAAATTTACCAAGTCTAATAAAGATGAGTTCATTAATGGCAGGGTGTCTTTAAGCAGTCTAGTCGGGATGGGGTCTAAGAGACACGTTGATGATTTCGATGAAGCAACTACTGATGTAAATTCAGAGAGATCTATGGGAGAGAAGCAGTCTAAACATAACTGAGGTCCTACAGATGATTCAAGAGCTACTGTAGTAGAAGATTCATTTATTGCAGGTATAGGAAGCATCTGCTGAATTTTATCTCTAATAGTTGTGATTTTATTTGTAAAGAAACAAATAAATTCATCACTGCTGAGAGCTAAGGGAACACTGGGCTCAACAGAGCAGTGACTTTTTGTCAGCCTGGCTACAGTGCTGAAAAGAAACCTGGGATTGTTCTTATTTTCCTCTATTAGTGATGAATAGTATGCAGTTCTGGCTTTACGGAGAGCTTTTTTATATGTTAGTTGACTGTTTTTCCAGGCTAGAAAAATTTCCTCTAAGTTTGTGGAACGCCACTTCCTTTCCAGCCTTCGTGATGCCTGCTTTAAGGTACGAATATGCAAATTATACCATGGGGCAAGTCTTCTCTGATTCACTAACTTCTTTTTCAGAGGGGCTACAGAATCAAGCGTTTCACGCAGTGAGGTTACAGCGCTGTCAACAACATGATCAATTTGGTAGGGAGTGGGATTGAAACAGCTGCCCTCCACTATGTTTATACTTGGCATAGATGTAAATAAAGATGGAATCATTTTCTTAAATTTATTAACAGCGTTGTCGGATAAACATCTGCTGTAGTGGAATTTTCTTCCAAACGCTGCATGATCCATCATTTTAAATTCAAAAGTTATTAAAGAATGATCTGACAAAACAGGATTTGGGGGAAAAACTATTAGATGTTCAATTTCGATGCCATAGGTCAGAACAAGATCAAGTGTGATTGAAACAGTGGGTGGGTTTATTAATGTTTTGAATGAAACCAATTGAATCTAATATAGAATTAAATGCAATGCTGAGGCTGTTATTTTCAACATCTACATGAATGTTAAAATCTCCCACTATAATGACTTTATCTGATCTAAGCACTAAATCAGACAGAAAGTCAGGGAATTCAGTTAAAAACTCTGAGTAAGGGACAGGTGGACGGTACACAGTGACAAGTAGAACTGGTTTTTGTGTTTTCCAGTTTGGATGCGAGAGACTAAGAGTGAGGCTCTCAAATGAGTTATAACTGTTCTGAGGATGAAAGTTTAATAATAAGTTTGAGTGGAAGATTGCAGCTACTCCTCCACCTCGACCTGTGCTTCGAGGAACATGATAATTTTTATGACTGAGGGGGGTTGATTCATTCAGACTGACATATTCATCCTGCTGTAACCAGGTTTCAGTAAGATAAAGTAGGTCAATTTGGTGATCAGTTATCAAATCATTTACTAACAGAGATTTAGATGAAAGAGACCTGATATTTATTAATCCACATTTGACAGTTCTGTTTTTCTGTTCAATAAGAGGAGTGGTCTTAATTTTTATTAAGTTTTTATGAATAACTCCTCTTCTGTTAACGTCTGATTTATTTGATTTATATGTTCGAGGGGCAGACACAGTCTCTATGTGGTTTGAGGGGGGCGGCGGCTCTAAGGAAACTGCAGAGAGGCGTTTTAGTCTCTGCATCCCGGTCCCCACCCTGGATTGTCAGGCTTTTGGTCGGCTAATAAACTCGGCCAAATTTCTAGAGATGAGAGCTGCACCATTCAAAGTGGGATGGAAGCCATCTCTCGCTACCAGACCGGGTTTTCCCCAGAAAGTGGCCCAATTGTCTATGAAGCCCACATCGTTTGCTGGACACCACCTAGACAGCCAGCGACGGAACGACGACATGCGGCTAAACGTGTCATCGCTGGTCAGATTGGGGAGGGGTCCAGAGAAAACTACGGAGTCCGACATTAATTTAGCAAAGTTACACACCGACTCAACATTAATTTTAGTGACCTCCGATTGGCGTAATCGGGTGTCATTGCTGCCGACGTGAATAATAATTTCCACATATTTACGATTAGCCTTAGCCAGCAGCTTCAGATTTGACGCGATGTTGCCCGCTCTGGCCCCAGGAAACATTTGACTATGGTCGCTGGTGTCTCTATTTTCACGATCCTGACTATGAAATCGCCAATTATCAGTCGGTTTCTCAGCGGGTGTGTCGCTGAGCGGGGAAAATCTATTAGAAACGTGAAGAGGCAGGTGATGAGCCGTGGGCTTCTGCTTAGGAGTACGTTTCCGTCAGACCGTCACCCAGGCTAATTCTCCGGGCTGCTCCGGAGCTGCCCTTGGACCGCTAACAGACCCTGAGCTCGGTGGCTCCACACCAGCTAACGGGGCTAGGCTAGCTGGCTTTTGTTCTTAGGTGCGGAGCCACGCTTCCAAATCAGTGATCCTCGCCTCCAAGGCTAACAGAACCTTACACTTATTACAGGTATCATTATCACTAAAGGAGGCAGAGGAATAACTAAACATGTGGCACACCGAGCAAGAAAGAGAGAGAGGGAGAGGCCATGTTAGCTAAGCTAACTAGCTAGCTAAGCTAACCGGTAGGCTAACAAGCGCTAAATAGCACTAAATACCGGTCAAAATAGAAAGGTACTTGACTAGCACCGGAATGTAGCAGTTAATGAATTGTTTAGAGTTTAGTTAGTTTTTAGGTGTGTTAAACTATAGCTAGTCTGTTGCTAGTCTGTAGACGAACTATACAACACACACAACACGACACGCTCGCAAAACAAAAGTGATTCGCTTACCCGGAGAGCAACACCAGAGGGTGGTTGGTAGAAACAAATAACATTTACCCCATTACCCGTATTTAACTTCCATCCATTCATCCATTTTCTGCCACTTTATCCAGGGCCAGGTTGCAGGGGCAGTGGTCTAAGCACAGATGCCCAGACTTCCTTCTCCCTAGACGCTTCCTACAGCTCTTCTGGGGGAATATTGAGGCATTTCGAGGCCTGCTATACTGACGAGCCAAACCATTCAAGGCCTTATAAATGAACGTCAGAATTTTAAAATTAATACGAAACCTAACCTAACAGGAAGCCAGTACAGAGCTTCCAAAATAGGTATGATGTTATCCCTTGCACTGGTCCTAATCAGGATTCTAGCAGCAGAATTTTGTACCAACTGTAACTTGCATATGGTAGCTTTTGACACTCCAGCCAGCAAAACATTACAATAATGCAGGTAAAAACAAAAGTATTGATTAACTTTTCAGACACTGAAAATATCAGCATGGGGCGTAATCTGGCAATGTTTCTGAGATGAAAATAAATATGTTTTGACAGTGTTATGAACATGAGGATCAAATGTTAAATTACAATCAAATATCACCCCCACATTTTTAAATTTTGTTTGAAATTGTAAAACAGAGCCAATCACACTTAAGGTTAAAGGCTCAGCTTTATGTAACTGGTGAGATGAGCCAACAAGCATGACCTCAGTCTTGTCACTGTTCAGACAAAGGGAATGTTCCAACATCAATTTTTTAATCTCAGAGATACACTGAGAGAGAAAAGGCACAGCTGCATTAACATGATTTTGAATGCATATAGATCTGCATCAAAATGAAAATTAAGACCAAGTGTTCTTATAAGCTGGCCAAGTGGACAAATGTGTATGCTAAAAAGTAAAGGGTCCAAAACCGATCCCTGGGGCACACCAGGCGGGACCACACCAACCTCAGACCTGCAACCACCCATAAAAACAAACTAATTCTTCTTGAGAATTAGTATTGATAGACAGCCAGAGTCACAGGCAATTAACAAGTCATTAGTGGCCTTAACTAAAACAGTTTCAGTGCTGTGGAGTTTACGGAAACCAGATTGGAGAAGCTCAAAAAGATCATTGTCTGTGAGATGTGACAGCAGTTGAAAGGCAACAATTTGTTCTAAAGTTTTGGCAAAGAAGGGAAGATTGAAGATGGGAGGGAAATTATTTAGGTTATCAAAATCTGCATTGTTTGTTTTTGGTACAGGGGTGACAGCACACCAGTGCCCAGAGAGTCATTTATGAATAATAATGATTAAGAAGAATGTACTGGCTGAGTGTATTTTTATGTGATGGAAATGTGCACACGTGACACCAGCTCAGGTATTTGGTTTAAGTTAAGGTGTGCTAAAAATGGGTTCCAGATTTCCTTGAAGGATGCAATTTGTGAGTGGATTTCGTTTTCTCTGTGATGTATTCTGTTTGCTAATGACTACTTAAGTTACCTTCTGAGTAAATAGTATTTATTGGTGTACTTTTAATGCAGGAGAATTTTCATTTTTATTAATCTATTTTTATGCAATTCAATTTCAATTTCTTTTATTTGTATATTACCTCATCACAATATTATCATCTCAAGGTGCTTTACAAAAACAACAACAAAAAAACAATTCATGCATCGTTAAGATTCGTGCACATTCTGTTAAGAGGGTGCTGGTCTGCTGATCCTAGGTCTGTTGGTGCTCAATTTGTCAATCAGACATTTGTGCTGACACAGAATGATCAGACCGCCGCAAGTGTTTTGTAAATGGTAATGCTAGAGGTACACCTTATATAATACTATACACTGATCAGCCATAATGTTATGACCACTGACAGATTAAGTGAAGACTGATTATCTTGTTACTCTGGCACTTACCAGGGTGTTAGGTACATTAAGCAGCAGGTGAACATTAGGTCCTCAAAGTTGATATGTTGGAAGTAGGAAAAACAGGCAAGTGTAAGGATCTGAGTGACTCTGACAGGGGCCAAAGTGTAGTAGCTATATGACTGGGTCATAGCATCTCCCAAATTACAGATCTAGTTGGGTGTTCCTGGTTTGCAGTAGTTAGTACTGACCAAAAGTTGTCTGAGGAAGGACAAACATTGAACGGACGACAGGGTCATCAGTGTCAAAGGCTCATTGATGACGAAGTTAACCTACTGTAGATTAAAGTTTTTTCATTTTACATTTTAAAAAATCCCATATTGTTGGTGGTCGTAATGTTATAGCTGATTGGTGTATACTGTAATGCTATTGTAGACTACTATTCCTGTTTTGTAAATATTGGCACTAATGGTGTACATCTTGACTGTATTAATCATTTAAATATTAATGACCATTCACTTAGCCCAGTTAAGAGAGACAGGAAAGTATCAATGAATCCATCAATTAAATTTATTTGTCAGAGAGGGCAATTTCTGTTGTACCAAGTGTAGAAACATAAAATTTAACATTTAAATACACAATATAACAATGCTTAATATGTGTCACAACATAACAGTTCTGATTTACTTGCATGGGTTAACTTGCACCTATGCTCCAATGTACTACTACTGTCACAGTATTTTGATCAATACAAGTACAAAAATCGTTGAACTCCAATGTACGGCTGTTATCAGGCTTTTTTTTTTACTTTTTTGCATCTCTTCCTGCTATAGTGCATAGCAAAAGCAGTACCCAAATCATCTCTCATTCCTTTAAAAATGAATGACACCCATTTTTGGTTTTGGTGTACTCCAATTAGCCTAACTAATTGGCATATTGAGGCATAAGTGTGATAAGGAAAACACATTTTTATTCCAGATGTAAAGGATGTTGTTATCCAAATAAGCTTACATTTTAAAACCTGATGTAAATGGGCATCTGATCTATGTCAGTGACAGGAACTAGGACTTGGGATACCTGTACTGGAATGATAAAAGAAATAAAATTATGGACACTACTGTGTCGTCCATGCATATCCAATTTACTGATTTATATAGTAAATTAAGACAGTGGAGACACATTCAAATAATATAATCTTTATTTATTATAATATTATTATTGTATAATATTGACACACACAGAGACCAATACCTTCTTTTTGACTCCTATCACCCACTGCAACACAATCTTGGAATCATCAGGACTTTACTTTCACAGAGCAACAACATCCCTACCTCTATGGAGGCCAAGAGAAAGGAGGACACACATCTAAAGACAGCCCTCAAAACCTGTGGCTACCCTAAGTGGGCTTTCAACAAGACAACACCCACATCAAGCAGAAAAACAAGAGACATGGCTGAGACTCAGGATTCACAGAAGAAAAACCTGGTCATTCCCTATGTATTAGGTGTTTCAGAGGTGCTTAAACAGATTTTTGGGACACATCAGATACCAGTTCACGTCAAACCCACCAACACACTAAGACAGACTAGTTCACCCTAAGGACCGGACACCAAAACAAAAGAGGAGCAATGTAGTATATGCCATACAGTATCAGGAAGAATGCTACATTGGACAGGACCACAGTCAGCTGTGCACCTCCATTTAATGGAAACAGGACACTCATTTGAAGACAGTGATGTACATATTTTGGACAGAGACGAGAGGTGGTTTGAGAGATGAGACAGAGAAGCTATATATGTTTAAGTGGAAAAACCCTCCCGTAAAAGGGGTGGAAAGCTCAGACATAACCTGTCTTCAGTCTACCATGCTGTTCCCAGGAAATTAAGGAACAAGTCAAATGTCTTCCAGGGAGGACACACTCTGCAGCCAGTTGGTGAATCAGAGAGGGTCACATGAGTCCACCTTTAGATTCTAATGACCCTCACCTGAGCTCACTTCTATTGTTCACCTAACGAGCCTATTCAGGCCAGGTGTGAAGTGAAACCAAGTCGAAAGTGTGGGTCTAAGGACTCTCACCTGATTTACATAGTTCACCTAATGAGCCTATGACACTAGGGGTGGAGTGAAACTCTTCATGTAACCCCTCTTCCTGGGGTTACTCATGTAGTAGCATTCCAACAGTTCTCTAGTCTCAGCCCTAGTCCAGTAGCCCACTTCCCATCAGGTTGCCCTGGCTCCCCAGCACCCAATGCAGACCTTGTTGACCGGTCACTAGTTGCTAGTTTGTCTGATCTGTGTTCCAGTCAACTTACCAGCCTTATCATAGTTACATCTGTGTTGTGTATGACTATTGCTCTGTTTTTTCAGACTCTGATTCTTCCTATTGTTTGGATATCTCTGCCTGTGTGGACTGAATTGTAGTTTTGGAATTTACTGCCTGTTTTTGACTATGCTCTGCCTAATTCTTGTCAGACACTGTTGCCTTGTAAATTAAAGTTTTTACTAAAACATTAAGTCTGTCTGTGGTTGTGCATTTGGATCTGTCTGTCTGCGCCATAACAGCTTCTCAAGTTGTTTTTTTTTTTTCCTTCATTACTTTTGAACTCTAACTCAAGTAATTACTTTGAGGACTATTTGTATTTGATTATCTGTTTTATTAACAGGTAATAAACAGTCTGTGGGTGTCTACAGTAGTGTGTGCAGTAGTTAAGTTTAACATCTAACCTAATATAATTACCTCCAATCCTTTAAAAAATAGGACTACAGAACTGTATCCAATTGTTTGGTTTTATATCCAAAGGTGGGTCATGGCACTATTGCTTACTCGTTCAAAGGAAGACTGATATCAAAGGTTTCTGCCAGTTGGCCTAGTTATTTCAAGTGGTGGAGAGCGATATGCAAGTACAAAGAGCTTGAAAAATTCATGTTTAAGTAAAGACAGGTCAAAGACAACATCAATACTGTGTGATCTCAGAAAACCTCACACTGAAGTTGAATGTGCATAATGATCAGGGAAATGTCTGAGTGCTGAGCAGTCAACAGTACACTGATCTGAGAAATTTTACAGCACATAGGTGTCCTATTTCAGACAGTATTGTAACCTCTAATATTATAGGATAGATGAAAGGTTGGTAGGCTTTTCTTATAATTTAAATTTGTACAGTGTGGGCTAATTCATTGTATAATCACATCAGCCACAGTTTTGTGAAGAATTCACAGGGGTGTAATAATAGAATGTGTGAAAAGCTATGCATAATCTATGCCCCACTTTTTAATACTGTAACATATTTTATATTACATGCATATTACTTACATATTTAATACTGTGCCATGTTGCATCTGTATTCATGCACTTTAGGAATGAGAGTGCTGTCTCGTAAAATACAGTTGGGTTTTTATTTGGGTTTAGTTGGGTTTTCTTTATTCTGCAATAAAATAAAACATTTGATACTGCTCAGTTCTACTGATTATAATAAATTTATTTTAAAAGAAAATAAATTGATATCAGGGCTATTTTAATTTGAAAACAAACAAACCAATTTAAAAAAAACAAACACTTAACACCTTTCTTTGCTCTCAGCTCTACAGAGCCTAAATGTTTGGTTGCTAATCGAAAACTTTTGCAGATCAACATATTTTGGTTTTTTTCTCTACTATAACGCAGAGGGGGTGAGGCATCTGTATTGGCCAGCTGAACCTGAATGACAGTGGTGATGAGGTAATGACTTTCTGGAGGTTTCTACCCTGTTACTAATCTTTTACTGTTATTAGTTCATTCATGTTTCAGGAACTGATCTGCATAGTGAAGACAGCCACAAGGAAAATACTTTCAGGTGAGTTCATCCAGAATAACATGTCATATTACATTATAGGTTGCTCTTTAGTTAAGAACCACCATTGTTTAGGTTTACCTATGAATCTAGGCAGCTAAAATACTGACTACCAGTTTAGGTTTCACAGTAGCAACAGCAGCTCCGTGTCAATGCTAACAGCTAGCATTAATGTTTAGCAGCAGTACCACAGTTGTAAGCAGTAACTTAAAGTCCGAGTGAGGAAACCAATTTGGGCAAAAATTAAAAGCATAATATATGTGAAAGTGTGTAAAACTATGAAATTACTGCAGGGTTACCTGACAAAAGAGAGATGAAGTATGCACTTGACGCTGTGTAGTTCAGACATTTTGTGTGCCCCATACAGAACATAGAAAAAGAAGCCTCATAAATTAAGACAGTGACAGAGTTGTGCATTTTCCTGCCATGTCTAATTAGTAAGAATGTTTGAGGAAGTTAGGCATGTAATATTCCATCCCATTAGCCTTCAAACTGCCCAAATTGAAATTAGAAATATTGAAATAGAAAATACACTAATGGAAACACACCAATTTAAAAAAACTCCCATTTTTCAAAAAAAAGTTTTTGCGCTTAGATGAGGTGGTATTTCAGTCATATCGGAAAGGGCATATGTTGCAAAACTGCAATGGAAACACTTTTTTCACATTAAAAGTGTCACATGATCACCAAGCATGTCAAAGAAGAAGGCGGCAGAAAAGGAAGGAGAAGATGGTTGAAGAAGAAAGTGCAGAATGACACTTCAAGAGGAAACATAACGTCTTAGTCACACAACATAACTATGATATCGACCCTTGTGATGCTGTTTCCTGGTAAGTGAATTCACTTCCTGTTGCAAGCTTGCTGTGCTGTGTGTGCTGTATAGCTTGTCTACAGATGAGCAACAGACTAGCTTTAGTCTAACAGCTAAAAACTAAACTCTCTGAACAAATTCAAAAAATAAAATATAAAATATGTATAAGTCATTAACCACTACATATTCCTGTACTAGTCAAGTACCTTTCTATTTTGTCCAGTATGTCTTGCTATTTCCAGACTTAGGGTTCATTAGCCTACCAGTTAGCTTAGCTAGCTAGTAGCATGGCTTCTCCCTCTCCCTCTCTCTCCTGCTCGGTGTGCCACATGTTTAGTTATTCCTCTGCCTCCTTTAGTGATAATGATACTTGTAATAAGTGCAAGGTTCTGGTAAAGGTGAGGATCACTGAATTTGAAGCATGACTCTGCATCTTTGAACAAAAGCCAGGTAGCCTAACCCCGTTAGCAGGTGTGGAGCCACCAAGCTCAAGGTATGTTAGCTGTCTGACGCAGCTCCGCAGCAGCCCGGAGGATTAGCCTGGGTGACGGTCCAACAAAAACATACTCCTAAGCAGAAGCCCACGGCTCATCACCTGCCTGCTCACATTTCTAACACATTTTCTGCACTCAGCGACACAACCGCTGAGAAACAGACTCTGATAATTGGTGATTCCATAGTCAGAAACATGAAGTTATAGACTCAAGTGACCATAGTCAAATGCATTCCTGGGTCCAGAGCAGGCAACATCGAGTGAAACTTGCATCTGTTGGCTAAGGCTAATTGTAAATATAGAAAAATTGTTATTCATATTGTCAGCAATGACACCCAATAATGCTAATCGGAGGTCACTAAAATTAATGTTGAGTCAGTGTGTAACTTTGCCAAAACAATGTTGGAATCTGTAATTTTCTCTGGACCCCTCCCCAATCTGACCAGCGATGACATGTTTAGCCACATGTCGCTGTTCTGTCGCCGGATGTCTAGGTGGTGTCCAGCAAACGAATTGGGCTTTGTCGACAACTGGGCCACTTTCTGAGGAAAACCTGGTCTGGTAGCGTGGGACGGCATCCATCCCACTTTGGATGGTGCGGCTCTCATCTCTAGAAATCTAATTCTAATTCTTTTGTGTGTGCGTTATTGTTTAGATTGTGGAATTATAGAGGCTTATGGATGGCCGTGGACACAAAAGACTTGGCTTTAGGAGGAATTAGTCTGTGGCTGAATGAACTTTCCATTTGCCACAATTCCTCATGAAGTGGGTGGGCAGGATTGTCCAGTATGAAGTTGATTCATCCACCATCCTCCTCTCTGCCACAGCTTCCAGACTGTCCAGTTCCAGTCCAACAACTGATTTTGTCTTCCTGATCAACGTGTTTAGTCTGTTGGCCTCACCAGCCTTGATGCCACCTCCCCAGCACACAACTGCAAAGAACAGAGCATTCGCTACTACAGACTGATAGAACATCTTCAGTAGGTTGTTGAACACGCCAAAGGAACAGAATCTCCTGAGGAAGAACAGTCTGCTCTGTCTTTTCTTGAAGAGTACATCTGTATTGTTAGACCAGTCCAGTTTGTTGATCATGTGCACTCCAAGGTATTTGTAGGAGTCCAGAATCTCTACTTCGTCTCCATGTATGGAGACAGAGACTGGGGTCTTCCTGCTCCTCCTAAACTCCATCACCAGTGCTCTGGTTTTCTTGATACTGAGCTTTAGACAGTTGTTTTTACACCAATCAACAAAGCTTTTTATCAAGTGTCTGTATTCCTCATCATTATCATTATTGATGCATCCAATGATTGAAGAGTCATTAGAGAACTTCTGGAAGTGACAGGTTCCTGAGTTTTAGCGGAAGTCTGAGGTGTAGAGTGTAAATGGGAATGGTGCCAGTACAGTTCCTTGGGGTGCACCGGTGCTGCTCATCACCACATTAGATACGCAGCCATCTAAGTGAACAAACTGTGGCTGCCCAGTGAGGTAGTCTGTGATCCACTCCACAATGTCTGCGGGAACTTCGATATCCTGCATCTTTGCACTTAGCAGGTGGGGCTGAATGGTGTTGAACGCACTTGAAAAGTCAAAGAACATGACTCTCACAGTGTTGCCCTGCCTTTCCAGATGGGAGTATGCTCTGTGCATTAAGATGATGATGGCATCTTCCACTCCAATGTGTTCCTGATATGCAGTGGGTCCAGAAATTCAGTTGAGACCTCACGTGTTGCAGGACCAGTCTCTCAAACACTTTCATGACATGTGATGCTATTGCTACTGGTCTGAAGTCACAAAGGGTACTGGGAAAGCCTCTTTTTGGTAATGGGACAATACAGGAAGTTTTCCATAACCTTTTTGAGCCTCAGAGAGAGGTTGAAGAGTTGCTGTCCAGCACATACCTTAAGTACTTTGGGACTGATCTCATCTGGTCCTTTTGCTCTGTTGGTGTTTTGTTTGGATAGCTCCTTCCTCACCTGTTCTGTGGCAAAGGTTGGACGTGTGTATTGTGTTGATGAGGAGTCAGATGGTGAGGGCAGGGGAGGAAGTATTGGAGGTGAGGTATACTTCAATGTTGTATGGTTGCTGATAGAGAAGATGGCATCAGTGGGCAATGGGGAGGCAGCATTGGCAGAGATGTTGGGTGGAGGGATGTAAATGTGAGGTGGTGGGGGGGGTGGTGTGTGAGGACATTGGGTCAGAGTAAGAGGTGGTGCCAAATCTATTAAAGAACAGGTTAAGTTCATTAGCAAACTTTAATTCTCCTTCCACAGCAGTGTGTGACTTATTATAGCCAGTCGTTATTTTCATCCCATTCCACACCTCTTTGATATTATTCTCTCAACTTGTGCTCTACTCTGTCTCTATAGAGTTCCTTCTGCACAGCTTGGCGTTCCTCTTTGTCTCTTGCCATGAACACCCTCTTCATCTTGTTGAGGAGGCCTTTAATGTCCTTATTTATCCATGGCTTATTATTGGGGAAGCAACAAACTTT
Organism: Mastacembelus armatus; assembly: GCF_900324485.2. Lineage (NCBI taxonomy): Eukaryota > Metazoa > Chordata > Actinopteri > Synbranchiformes > Mastacembelidae > Mastacembelus > Mastacembelus armatus. Next base: position 1,497,265 of record NC_046653.1, on the reverse strand, counting down.
TTGGGATGGAACAACATTGGCCTCACAGAAGGGGATGTAATCTGTGATACAGTGAGAGATGCCTTCGATGTCCTCACCAGAAGCATCCATGTAAAGGTCCCAGTTTGTAACCCTGACGTACTCCTGCAGGGTCTCTTCAACATCCTTTGACCAAACTTTCACATACCTCTTGGTAGCAGACTGCTGTCTTACTACGGGCTTGTATGCTGGTACTAGATATATTAGGTTGTGGTTTGATCCACCAAGTGGGGGTAGGGCTGAAGAGCTGTATGTCTCCTTCACATTGGCATAAAGGAAATCAAGAATCTTATTTTGTCGTGTTGCACAGTCCACATAATGTTTGAAGTTGGTCAGAGTTCCCACTGACATGGTTAAAATCCCCATTAATTACTATAAGGGCGCTGGGGTGTTTTGTCTAACGACAACTGTGTGGATGATGTCACATGCACTCTGTGCTTCAGCTGATGGAGGAACAGTAATAATGGTGTGTGAAAAACACAGAGGGCAGGTAGTATGGCCTCAGTCCAACCACCAACAGCTAGATGTCTAGAGTGCAGATGCAGTCTTTCACTGTTACATGTCCAGGGTTGCACCATTTGGAGTTAATAACAATGTTAATAACAATAACAGTTAAAAAACAGCGAAACCACCTCCTCCTCTTGCCACTCTGTTTCCCTGTGTCCACTAAGCACTAGTGAGACAGGCAGTTCAAGCGAGCTGTCCAATATATTTTCATTCAGCCAGGTCTTGGTGAAGCAAAGCAAGCTACACTAATTCAGTAAAAATCGTCAAAAACTTGCAAAAAACAAACAGAGGAGCTGCTGCAACAGGCTGCCACCTAACAGGCACTATTTTAGAATTATAGAGAGATTATAATTAATTAATTAATGACTATTAGGCAAGGCAAGGCAAGTTTATTTATATAGCACAATTCATACACAGAGTAATTCAAAGTGCTTTACAGAAATAAAAGACAAGTTAAAAATACATAGCAAGAATCAAAATGAGAGGCATGCCACCGCTTTGTCACATTTGCCCCTGATGATATTGGACTAAAACTACCTCAACACAGACTATCTGTGGAGACGATCCTGAGTCCCAGACTCTTACGTCTAGGATCGAGTAGACTACAGCCGGAGGTTCCGAACCCCTTATTTAAGTCTACGGCTGTTTAGACCCGTATTCTAAGGATAACACTACAGCGTCTGGGTTCCTAACCCCTGAGTCCCTGACCCAATTGGCTTTAGATCGAAGGTTCCTAACCTAATCAACTTACGGTACTGACCGTGAGTCCGATTGTCTCCCCCAACAGGACAAAAGTAGTGACAAAACATTTTTAGGCCTGTCCCTGATGTTCTCAGAGTTCGAGATGGTTCATAACATGTCAGAGATGTAATGTGGTGCTGAGCCATGAAGAGACTTATACACAAGCAGTGCTGTTTTAAAGTCTATTCTCTGAGAGACAGGAAGCCAGTGCAGAGATCTGAGAACAGGAGTAATGTGGTTGTACTTCCTGTTTCTAGTCAGGACCCGAGCAGCAGCGTTCTGAATGTACTGTAGCTGCCTTACAGCTCTTTTTGAGATCCCCGTGAACAGGCCGTTACAGTAATCTAACCTGCTAGAGATAAATGAAGTGATGTGTTATGTGTTGGGGTGCTGGAAGGAGGAAGGAGAAACAGGACCCAAAATGCAGGACAGAAAAGTTTAATCTTTCTCCTGGAATTCCCAGGACTCGGGGAAAACACAAGATTCGCCAGAGGTAACTGGCAGCATCAACTGCCGGCGTAACGGCATAATCTGCCACATAAGGTGTATAGCAAAAAACACTCTTTAAATGAGACTATGGTCGATACAAAAGATCTGCTACCGTCAACACGGGTTAATGCTTCTGCAAAGAACAAAGGAGCACAAGGAAAACTTATAGAAGGCGGAAACAGGTAATTGAACACAGGTGTAACTGATCAGTGACAATGTAAAGCTGCCGGGGACCGATGCAGTGGGGAAAACAGGAAGTCCCTTCATTATAAAGGTCCCCCAGCAGGAAGTCCCAAAATAGGATTTATAACAGGATGAGTCTTTCCAGTCTGGTTTAGACATGATCCCTTTGATTCTGGCAATGTTTTTGAGATGATTTAATGTGGCTGTTAAAATTCAAGTCTGAGTCCATGATTACCCCTAGATTTCTAACTTGACTTTTAAATTTTAGAGAAAGAGACTCGAGGTGACTGCTGACACTTTGTTTTTGTTTCTGTGGCCCAAAGATGATTATTTCAGTCTTGTCACTGTTTATTTGGAGAAAGTTGTTTTGCATCCACAAAGTGATCTGTTCAATCCAACTGCACAGTGAATCAACTGGTCCATATTCACCAGCTGTGAGTGAAATATAAATCTGAGTGTCATCTGCATAGTTATGGTAGGACACATTATTGCTGCGTATTAACTGGCCTAAAGGAAACATGTAAAGATTGAACAAAAGGGGTCCCAAGATGGACCACCGGGGGACCCCACATGTCAACGCCATTTGGTCTGAGACACAGTTACCAACTTCAATGAATTACTTCCTGTCTTCAAGATAGGACTTAAACCATTTAAGGGCAGTACCAGAGATGCCTATCAATCCTCTAACCTTTGTAACAGGATCACATGGTCCACTGTGTCAAAAGCAACACTTGGATCCAGTAGGACTAAGACAGAGACTCTGCCAGTGTCAGTGTTCAGACGAATGTCATTTGTCACCTTGATGAGTGCAGTTTGCAGATGGGGCTTAAAACCTGACTGAAAATCATCAAAGCAGTTGTTTAGCACGAGAAAGTCAGTAAGTTGTTGGTAAAACACTTTCTGAAGGATTTTGCCTAAAAACGGCAGGTTTGATATGGGCCGGTAGTTGTTCAGTACCATCAATTCAATTCAGTTCATCAAGACTGCTCTTCTTCAGGAGAGGCTTGATGACGGCAATTTTCAAGGCCTTTGGAAATGTTCCAGACTGTAATGAGTTATTAACTAATTGAGTGAGTTGTGGTAACAAACTGCTTAGTACTGATTTCAGAAATCTAGTGGGTAAAACATCAAGGCAACAGGTGGATGAACTCAGACTGGAGATGATCTCTTCAACTGTTATGTCATTTACTGGTGTAAAGTGTGTCAGTTTACCAAATGTTTCCTGGATGGCTGCAGAGTTGGTATCTGCCTTGTGCAATTTATTGTTTGTTTAATACCCAGAAAAGATAATGCAAATTCATTACATTTAGATGTTGAAATTAGTTCCAGTGGCAATGGAGATGGTGGATTTGTTAACCTACTCACTGTAGCAAACAGGACACGTGAGTTGTTACTACTGTTGTTGATGATTTCAGAAAAATACATTTCTCTCTTTCTACGTAGAGTTTCATTGAATACACACATCTGCTTATAAATGTCATAATGAACCTGGAGCTTTGATTTACGCCATTTTCGTTCGGCCTTCCGGCACTCCCTTTTCTGTGCCCTGACCGAGTCATCATTTCTCCACGGTGGCTACACAATTAATTATAGAGAATTATAAGGGCATGGTTTAAATGGTTTAATATTCATTAACATCAATTCCAGCATGTTCAACACCATACAGCTGGTGCTTTTAATACAAACTGGAGAAGGCTGGTGTGGGCTTTGACCTGGTGGAGTGGATCCTGGACTACCTCACAAACCGTGCCCAGTTTGTGAGAGGCCAGGACAGTGTCTGACATCCTGACCTGCAGTGTGGGCGGGCCCCCCAGGGGACTGTCCTGACCCCCTTTCTCTTCAGCCTCTACACTGCAGACTTCAGACACAACACGGACTGCTGTGTTCTGCAGAAGTTCTCTGAAAACTCTGCAATTGTCGGGCTCATCACTGACGACGATGACGATGAATGCAGGACTTCATAGACATGGATCTTTGCTACTTTTGGCACTCTGCTGTGTACTTGTACTTTGCTGTTGCAACAATGCAATTTCCCCATTGTGGGACAAATAAAGGTTTTGTTATCTTATATTATTTTATTAAAACCTAATAAAAATTAAGACTACTCATCTTAGTGGACAGAAAAACAGTCAGATGTGGAATATTAAAGATCAGGTCTCTTTCGTCTAAATATCTGTTAGTAAATGATTTGTGAGCACCAAATTGACTTATTCTGTGACACCTGGCTGCAGCAGGATGAATATGTAATTCTGAATGAATCAAACCTCCTCAGTCATAAAAATTGTTATGTTCCTCGAAGAAGGTCGAGGTGGAGGAGTAGCTGCAATCTTCCACTCAAACTTATTAAACTTTCATCCTCAGAACAATCCTAATTCATTTAAGTCTCATTCTTTAGTAAGTTTTGAATTTAAGATAATGGATCATGCAGCGTTTGGAAGAAAATTCCACTACAGCAGATGTTTATCTGACAATGCTGTTAATAAATTTAAGAAAATGGTTCCATCTTTATTTACATCTATGCCATGTGCTAACACAGTGGAGGGCAGCTGCCTCAATCCTACTCCATACCGTGTTGATCGTGTTGTTGACAGTGGTGTAGCATCACTGTGTGAAACTCTTGATACTGTGGCTCCTCTGAAAAAGAAGTTAGTGAATCAGAGGAGATTAACTCCATGGTACAGTTCACATATCCGTATCTTAAAGCAGCATCACGAAGGCTGGAAAAGAAGAGTTTTATCTAGCCTGGAAAAACAGTCTATTAACATATAAAAAAACTCTCCGTAAAGCCAGAACTGCATACTATTCATCACTAATAGAGGAAAGAACAATACCAGGTTTCTTTTCAGCACTGTAGCCAGGCTGACAAAAAGTCACAGCTCTTTTGAGCCCAGCGTTTCCTTAGCTGTGATGACTTTATGAGTTTCTTTACAAATAAAATCATTAGAGATAAAATTCATCAGGTGCTTCCTATAGCTGCCATAAATGAATCTTCTACTACAGTAGCTCTTGAATCATCTGTAGGACCTCAGCTATGTTTAGACTGCTTCTCTCCCATAGATCTCTCTGAATTTACATCAGTAGTTGCTTCATCTAAATCATCAACGTGTCTCTTAGACCGAATCCTGACTAGACTGCTTAAAGACACCCTGTCATTAGTTGAATCATCTCTATTAGACTTGGTAAATTTATCTCTAGTATCAGGCTACCATACCACAGACTTTTAAGACTGTGATTAAACCCTTACTCAAAACACCTAGTCTTGATCCAGGAGTCTTGGCTAATTAGAGACCAATATCGAACCTATCATTTATTTCTAAAATCCTTGAAAAAGCTGTTGCTGAACAGCTATCAGACCACTTACACAGAAATGAACGATTTGAAGATTTTCAATCTTGACTTACACATCATAGTACAGAAACAGCACTGTTAAAAGTCACCAACGATCTTCTCTTAGCCTCAGATAATGGACTTGTTTCTATATTTGTCCTGATAGATCTTTGTGCTGAATTTGACACTATAGTCCACAGCATCTTATTAAAGAGACTGGAGCATGTGATTGGTATCAGAGGAACAGCATTAAAATGTTTCCAGTCCTATTTATCGGACATATTCCAGTTTTTTCTTGTCCATGATGAACCTTCCACATGAACAAAAGTTAGTTAATGGCATTCTACAAGGTTCTGTGCTAGGATGGATTCTGTTCACCTTATACATGCTTCCTTTAGGCATTGTTATTAGGAAGCACTCTATTAATTACCACTGCTATGCAGATGACACTCAGCTGTATCTATCTATGAAACCTGTTAACACAAACCAGTTACCCAGACTTCAGCCGTGTCTAAAGGACATAAAGACCTGGATGACCAGTAATTCTCTACTTTTCAACTCAGAGAAAACAGAAGTTAATGCATTTGGGCCTAAAAACTTTTCTAACAATTTAATTACTTTAGATGGCATAGCCCTGGCCTCCAGCACTACTGTACCTTGGAGTTATTTTTGACCAGGACATGTCCTTTAATTCACACATAAAACAAATCTCTAGAACTGCATTCTTTCACTTGATCAGTAAAATTATGAATATCCTGTCTCAAATTGATGCAGAAAAACTAGTCCATGCATTTGTTACTGTAACTCATTACTATCAAGATGTCCCAGTAACTCCATAATATATATATATGTATATATATATATATACATATATATATATATATATTAGCTTCTTTTCGTTGGTCCGCTGTAAAATCCAGAATAGAATTTAAAATCCTTCTCCTCACATACAAATCCCTTCATGATCAAGCTCCTTAATACCTTAAAGACCTCATAGTATACCATATTATCCCAATAGAGCACTGCGCTCTCAGAGTGCAGGTCTACTTGTGGTTCCCAGAGTTTCCAAAAGCAGAATGGGAGGAAGAGCCTTTAGCTACCAAGCTCCTCTGCTGTGGAACCAGCTCCTGTTTTGTTTTTGTTTTTTTGACCTGGACTAGTATTTTTGAGTAAGTGGATTTTACCGAAGAGAAACATTGTGGAGGAGTTCCTTTTGTATTTTTCCGACCAGGCTCGGTTCCAGCCTTGTTTTTTGGTAAAGAATTTTTGAGATCCCTATCACGGGAATTTTGATTCCCAAGTGCCAGTGTTTGATCTACGAGCTGCCTGATCTTTTTGATTCTTTTTCTCTTCCTTTAAAACTGATTGTGAAGCAAACCGGATCCTTCGCCCTAGGAAAGTCAGCATCCATCAGATTTTACCGTACCGTGTCTGGCCCTGCTGCAATCACAACTGCCATAATTGTCATCCAGCTCTCTACCACCATCTACTGGTCACCATTTGCCATTCCTCCTCCTTGCCAATATACCTCTTTGAAAGAATAAATCACGCTCTTGTCTGATTCTGAATTCTGTGTGGGTGATTTGTGCTCCTGATTATCTCTCTGGATCATGACATCTATAGGCCTAGGCTGCCTGAGGACTCTCTATTGGTCTACTGAGCCCCCCCCCTCCCTCCAAATGTATATTCCACCATTGAATGTCATTAATTTTGTGCTCTTTCTCTCTGTTCTCTCTATCTCTGTACCTTCTGCAGGTGTCCCTGGACCTGGAGCTGTATATTGCTGATGTGCAGTTACTGGCCCCACTAACCTGCACTGTCTATTTGCTGTTTATTGTTCCTGTTCTTTTCTCTTTCCTCTATCCACTCACCCCAACCGGTCGAGGCAGCCCAAACTGAACCTGGTTCTGCTGGAGGTTTCTTCTGTTAAAGGGAGTTTTTCCTCTCCACTGTCAAAAAGTGCTGCTCATAAGGGATTTGTTGTTTTTTTTGTTTGTTTTTTGTAAAGTGCCTTGAGATGATTGTATTGTGATTTGGAGCTATATGAATAAAACTGAATTGAATTGAATTGAATTACATGACTTAATGTGAACACCTTTATTTTGAAATTGTGGTTTATTGACATTTGGAAAATAGCAATAAAGTCTGGCAGAAATCTAATGGAAACGCAGCTATTAGCATTATATTCTTTTAAAGCACATTAAAACAATATAGGTATTGTGACACTTGAAAATAGTGTATTCATCATGAAATATAAAGCTTGATCTAAACCAAAAAAAAACTAATTTTGTGTTACCTAACCTTCGTTAGGGTGATGTTTGGCGATCAACAGAAAAAAAATGTCATTGTGTATAAGCACATGTTCTATGGTGGTAGCACTAGTAAGGAGGAAGGGCTTTCAAATCTGAAGTGTGTCCCTAAAGAATACACAGAGAAGGACAGTGAAAAGCAATTTGCTCAGCAACCCACTGGTAGGTGTGGAGTTTCACTAAGAGGACAGAAAAATGAGGAGACTAGGAAATAGAAGCCAGAGAGATGATGCACTTGACTTTTCCTTGAGGCCTAAAAAAAGACAAAGGCATTTGAGGCCAAGGTTTAAGTGACAAACTAGGATTGGACACACAACAGTTGGGACTTTTCAGGCTAAATTAGACACTAATTGCTATCTTGAGGTAACACCTCTCCACTTTTAAATTGATTTGCTACCAATGTTATTTGCCATGGAAAACAGAATTCCCTGCAGCCTAATGTTCATTAACAACTGACCAACAACAAATGAATATTTACCCAGAGGGTAATTTCCCCATTAACACTCAAAGTTAAAACCTATTCACATTCACAGTCTGTATAAAATTTATGTAAGGGCTGCAGGAATTTCTGACCCTTAGCAAAAACTAACTAACCAACTTTATATCACATTATAATACCCATAATGTATACCAATGACCTTGATCATGAACAGGATAGACTTAGTTTCTCTGGTAGTCCAGAAGGATGCAGATCTCACTTCAATCCTAAGGCATTTTTTCCAGAAGGACAATGGGGTTTTATTTAACATATTGTGATCATATATACAGGGAATTGCCCAGGATGTACTGCTATATGCAGTCACATGAAAGACATTTATGGATAAATGAATGAAGGCTGTGTGATGAATAAAGATATCATAGCGCTCTGGGGTGTAGATATAAATTGCAGCCCAGTTATCGCTCCAGTTTTTTTTATTAGCATGATAGAGAAAAGAAGTATTATGCAAAGCGATGGCTTCTCTTAGGGAAGGACAACTTTGGTCTATCACTGCCTGTTTTATGTAGATCTGAAAGACAACAGAGTGAAAGGAAGAAAAAAACAGACAAAGCATGAGAGAGCAGAAGCATTTTCAATCTCATCCCCTTTTTATTAACTGATTACAGGGTCATCAATATCAATTTGTCATTCTTGAGTCATTCTCCATGTGAAGTGATAAATGTTTTTCGGGGTTGACTGCAAACATTGACATGTTAAGAGCAGGAATGGGTTTAGAAACATTTGAGAGGTGCGGGGCAGTCTTTAAAAATGGGGACATTTGTGAACTTTGTGAAAAATATTTTGCCTTACATTTAAAGCCCTGGTTTTTGGTGAGTTTAAATACTGAAATAATATTAATACATGTAAATCGCTGCAGTGTCTAACTCAAAATGTCAGCAAAATTCATAATCATCACTTCATAATTTGACATTTATTTCTGCAGTTCTTTGGCTGGTCTTTCAGTGCGTTTTAGTGGTAGAGAAATAGGACTTTTTGCATGTCTCGTTAGCGTGTTTTATGTAAGTTTTCACGACATGTTTTAGGTTTTGCACCATCAGCTTTTTTTGGATATGTGGCCATTTAACTGCTTGTTGTTTGAATTTTGTATAGTTTTCCTACAATTGATTTTGATGAACTTTTAGCAGACTTTCTGCTGGTTAAATGGATGTACAGAATATGTATATTGCAAGAAAAATCTTGTGTCATAAAAACACAGACACAACCGGGGGCACCAGGGGCTAACAGGACAATGACTAGCAAATTCACAAATGTAGCTGGTTTTAAATGATTCCATGCTGCATGGTGAAGTCCTCTCTTTGAGCTCAGTGTCAGTAAACGGCAGACTCCCACAGGAATTGTGGTGATTGTCTCTGCCCAAATGCCACCTACTGACATCTACTAACCAGCTATGACACTAAAGGAGATACATATGGGGCAGTCATGGCCTAATGGATAGGTAGTCTCAGGTCCAGCAGGAATTGTCAGTGGGCAGAGTGACTAGCCAGTGCCCTGTCCACCCTCAGTGCCATGACTGAGGTGAGACCCTTGAGCAAGGCACCGGACCGGAGCATTGGCTGCCCACTGCTCCGGGTGTGTGTGCACCTGGGTGGTAATGGAATTTCCCCATTGTGGGACTAATAAGGGAATTAAGTTTAAGTTTAAAGTTTACAGCTCCAGGACGCAGAGAGAAAGGGAGAGAGAGCACAAACTAGGGGAGAGAGACATTCAATGGTGGAATATACATGTGAGGGGGAGGAGAGGAAGAGAGGAGAGGGGAAGGGAGGGGAGGGGAGGGGAGGGGAGCCCAGTGCACCAATGGTCCTCGGGCAGTCTAGGCCTATAGCAGAATAACTAAGGGATGGTTCAGGGCTACCTGAAGCCAGCCCTAACTATACGCTTTGTCAAAGAGGAAGGTTTTAAGTCTAGCCTTAAAAGTACAGAGAGTGTCTGCCTCCTGAACCCAGGCTGGGAGCTGGTTTCACAGGAGAGGAGCTTGATAGCTAAAGGCTCTACCTCCCATTCTGCTTTTGGAAACTCTGGGAACCACAAGTAGACCTGCACTCTGAGGGCGAAGTGCTCTATTGGGATAATATGGTACTATGAGGTCTTTAAGGTATGAAGGAGCTTGATTATGAAGGGATTTGTATGGGAGAAGAAGGATTTTAACCCTCTGGGGTCGAAGCACGCGCCGGCACATTTTGACTCATCTTTTCCTGATAGGCCCGAAACAAACTTAAATTACTCCGTCAATTCTGATCGTACAGATAAAAGAAGTATATCATTCAAATCTGTAAAGGGTCTAGTTTTAGTGGTATACCATCATAATAACAACAAAACGTTGTGCTTTTTTTAAATAAAGAAAGCCGACAGGGTGCGCTCTCGGACTTTTCTGTCTCTGCCATTTCTCTTCACAGACGTGTAAATAAAACAACCAGAATTTCAGCGAATACTTGCCTCATAAAAAGAAGAATTACATGGCTAGAAAGCTTGAAATGTTTTCTTTTAGGTGAAACAATTCAAGTCGAAAACAAATCTTCACTTTTTATTTAATCCGTATGAACGTAAGGAGAAGTCCGTTTTTTCCTATCTCAGCCCATTACAGGTAATGCGGTCCCGCCTTGTACACTGTCCACTGTTCACATGTAAATAATCTCAGGTGAACCAGGTAAATATGTGCACACCCCCGAGAAATGACATAAAACGTCAAACTTCATCATAGAATTTACTCACTTTTTCTGCGCGTTTGGATGATGGCGCGTTACGCACGTGAAGCGGCGCTCCTTACATTCCACATAGAGACAAATAGTTTAGCTTGTCCTCAGAGTAAAAACACTGATTTTAACTCAAATGAGGATCGTTTGGCTCCTCATTGTGTTGTATTGTGCTGCACTAATCCGTCCCATCTACATTGACTGAAAGGCTCATTATGCGCGCCTTTGTCTGGTCGTTCAGTGCGTCTTTTGTGTTCTCAGGTAAATCACATGACTATTCATCCTCAGACAGACCCTCTTGCATATGGCCTTTCTGGACAAAAAGTGTCTTAGAAAATTTAAATCAGTGTATTGTTTTCTGTGAATGAGTGAACAAGATGACTTTCACATCATTTTGAAGCAAACACTTTAGGCTATCAACATCCAGTTCTCAAAAGGCTTGTGAACCAATGTTCTGTATGTGTTTTATGGTATTATTATTAGTGACTTAAAAATTGTAGTTTTTCAGTCAAAAACATTTTTTTTCTCAAAAACACAATCATGTATAAACTTGCTGCTCACATATTATTGTAGCCCAGTTTGCACTGATTACAGTGTTATCTTTAGCCAATAATATGTTTAAAAGCAACCGAAAAAAGCACAAATGTCAGGGCATGTCAAAACTTGTTCAGGGCCCCAAAACACCCTCATACCCCAGAAGATTAATGCAATTTCAATATTGTCAATGGCGCTTTTTGAAAGAGAGATGTAATGGGGCTTGTCAAAGCATAATGTGTGTATTTTTCCTCTGCTCTCGCCTGATATATTAATGCATCTGAGCAGAGGTACGTGGGTGTCACCCTCCAGCTGATGCTCCACAATATCTGAATCTACAAAAATATTATATAATCCGGCATGTACAGTATTGTTCAAAAAATAATAGCAGTACAATGTGACTAACCAGAATAATCCAGGTTTTTAGTATATTTTTTATTGCCACATGACAAACAAGTTATCAGTAGGTGCAGTAGATTCTCAGAAAACAAACAAGACCCAGCATTCATGATATGCACGCTCTTAAGACTGTGCAATTGGGCAATTAGTTGAATTGAATTAGTGTCAACGCCTCTTTTGTCCGCCTCCCCTGTGCCTGGCTACTGTGTGAGCAACTCTGTTGTCTGTTGTGATGCCCGTCTTATATATCCGAAAACATTTTTTGCAGGCACCCATGTGTAATCCATGTGTTTCTCAGGCCATTCTAGCCACTTAACCAACAGCTTGTTTGGCCATTATTTTTTCTATTGTCTTGTTTTTAGCTATAATGACAGGCGCGCTTTATGATAAAACGTCCTTTTCACAGCCTCGCTGGCTAAATCACTCAATCTGTACACTACAGGCTCAGTGACCAGCCGCTGTTACGTTGAAATACTCATCTGTAAACGTTTGTCTATAACCTTTTCTAAACACCATCTTTTCCATGATTGAATGTCACTAACCTTGTGCTCTCTCTCTCCCCTAGTTTGTGCTCTCTCCCTCTCTCTCTCTGTCCTCTCTCCCTGTACCTTCTGCAGGTGTCCCTGGTCCTGAAGCTGTATATCCGCTGATGTGCAGTTACTGGCCCCACCAACTTGCAGTGTCTATTTGTTGTTTATTGTTTTTAGTTTTTGTAAAGTGCCTTGGAATGATTTGTATTGTGATTTAGCGCTATACAAATAAAATTGAATTGAATTGAACACTCCATGGTGCCTCCTATCCTCACAGTGTCACCGACATTGTATTTGAACAGGGTTTGGGGTTTTTCAGTCCGTGTGTTGTACAGCGTTTTACACACATCCTTCTCATTGTTTTTGTTCACCGTTGCAGGTGCCCTCTTTATTGATCTATGAAATGTGTTATTATAAGCATTGACTAGATCATCAATTTTATCGATGTATCTACATAAATTGGCAGATGTTAAATAGCGCCACATGCGGATCTTCAATGTTCACACTTTATTATTACTCACTGCCTGCATCCGTCTGTAGTTTCAGAGGGACGCGCCCCTCATCCAGAATATCCTTAAAAGCTTTTGTCACAGCAAAACCCGTTTTTGATTTAAGACATCTGAGGTGTACGCATCCTGCCCCTGTAAAAAATGTTTAATAGTAGGTAATGGCAGCTTAAATGATGTCATTTTTAAAATTTGCACAATCCACAACCTCCTCCAGCCAATAACAATTAGCATCACCTAGTAGGAGGAGTAAACGACGTTGTTTTATTTTATTGGTTCATGATGTCACGTGATCATATGCTAGGATATGCCCACTTTTGACCCCTCCTCCTTGCACCCACATCACACAAACACACATTACTACTGCCCACATCAAAAGTCCACCCCCAGGCCGTCCCAGCCCATGGTAAACAAGCATTAACAAGCATTAATATGAATACAGAAAAAAAAACATTCAGCTACTTCAGGACAGGTGTAAAACTTTTCTTAATTTTGCACAATTTAAAAGCTGAAACATCAAAACATTTTTGTCTACATCAAGATGACATTGTCACTCCAGGCCAGATATCCATGAATCAACCAGCTGTGCTAGCAGTTGCAGTTTATCAGACTTTCCATACCCCCAGATCGGCTCAATGAGAATGCGTTTTTCTGCAGACTTCAGCTTATACCAGATCACCACTGTAGCACCGCGGATTCTGGCATCATCAGCCTCAATCCCATTTGCACGGAGGAAAACAGAAACAGCTGGGATGATTCGGTCTGTCCAAAGCTTTTGCAGCACCAGGTCGAAGTGGTTCACAAGAAAATCTGACGGGAAACCCCATTGACCATCCTGTGATGGCGCATCAATCGAACAAGGATAGCATTTTAGTCTCTGTCCGTCCAGCTGAGGATTAATGCTCGGCTACCCACGGCAGTCTGCATTGTTTGTACAAACACCTCTGTTGTTTTTCCAGGTTGCGCGTCCATATTCTCGTACCGGGCTCGCTCTGACGACATCATAATACTCAGCTCTGTCAGTGACGGTCTCTTTTGAAAAATACACAGAAATAAAAAGCATTGTTAAGCCAGAGGATGCTGGTTAAAATACACAAACCACACATACATACAGTATACACAGATACACACACTTGTGCAAATAAACATCCATGCAAATTCAGGTTCTGCTCCATGCTTTGCAGAACAAGTATATCCCAACCAGCTTCCATAGCATCAAAACAGAGACGCATCCATTCCCCATTGCCACATCAATTTCTTTGGTTCCTCGTTGTTCTCCTTCTTTTTTTCTGAATTAACCCTTTGCCGGGCCTCTGACAGCTGTATTTTTAAAAGCTGAGTTTGGAGGCCCTTATTCTGCTCATCTTCCTTTTGCAATTGCTGCTGAACCCGAGTCAGATGGTGCACCAGATGTCTCTCCCACACTACAGAGTCGGCTCCCTGTAAATCAGGATTGTCACACATAGCAGTTTTTACCTTCTCCGGTACTCCCTCCAACACCGCCTGTCTATACCACTCCCTCTGGGGCCCTGGTTTGCCAGGATGACACCCAGTATGACACACCCACAGTTCCTTAGTCTGATCCAAGAAGATCCTTGGATTTTCTTTCGAATTCCATGCCAGTTTGGGCACGGCGGATGAAGTGGGTAATGGATATTTTTCTCTAATCACCCTGCTCAGGTCACCAGCCCATTGCGCAAACGGCTTCTCATCCTGCTGGCGCAAAGTCCCTGCTGCCCTCTCAAGGTCTTGTGCATCTATACTGGTCAGGCACCTCTGAATAACCGCCCTAAAGTCTCCCAATGCCAATCTCTGCCCTGCGGTCAGCTTGTCCAATTTGCCAAGCCACAAACCTCCTCCCTCTGCCACTGGGGGAAGTTGATCCACCAACACCTGCACATCCCCGAGCCCGTACGGCCGATACTTCACTCTTCCTTCCGAAGCCAACAAGGGTGCTTGTAAAGAATGATGCTGATTTACCTCCCCGTCCTCCAGTCGGTCCTTTTCATCCTCGCTGCTCTCAATGGATTGGGTGGACATTGGGGGGAGGTGGGATCTGAGCTTTTGGCAGTAGTTCTCACTAGGACCTGGATCCTCTAGTTTACCAGTCACCTTTCCAGCTGAGCCGTTCATTTCTTCTTCCTCAGCCTCCTTCATCTCTGGACCTCATGTTCCTTCCGCCCAGAGGACTATCTGTCCTGTCTTTGGTTGTCTTTGTGGGGTGAACTTCAGCAACACTTCCCGGTCTAATGTCTGTGGGTCCGTCCACCTACAGTACTTACCTTCGTCTCAGGAGGTGTTTGAATATGAACGTTCCTGGGGCCTCCCTCTCTATGTGCTCTGTCTGCAAAAGGAACAGGTTCTACCGCGTGATCCGGGGAGCTTCGTCTACTTCCAGAGGGAGTTAACTTCAAAGTTTCCCAATCGATATACTCTTTATAGCCTGATTTCTGTCTGTGGACCTGTGGACTAGACTGAGGCAGATCAGGCACTTGCAATTCTCCTTTTTTGATCTCTATTACTGGATATAAAGTAGGAACCGAGAGTGCAGGTGGACTACTTACGAAATAAGGTGGCGGCAATTTCTCATCAGTTCCCTCTTTGGCTTTTCATGTCTTATCCTTGTGTAGATGCTCTGTACTCTGCCACAGCAGGGCTATATTAATCCAGGTACTGGCCTCTGCCTCCTCTTCCTGTTTTCTCTGTCTGAACTTACCTTTACTAAGGATGGAAGGTTTTTCTCCTTCCATTTCTGCTTCCTTAGCCCGTTTCTCGTGTCCATGTGCCTTCTCCCATATCCATGGGATCAGGGCAGCTCGATCCTGTGGGTTTCTTCCTTTTTTCTTAATCAAATCCATTAGCTTCTTCCTATATTGTTCTTCCATTTCTTCTTTTGTATTCTTCTGCCCCTGCTTCAGCCGACCTGCCGCCAGGGTTGATGCCACCTGAGTTTCCAGTTTCACCCATTTTTCAGGCGGGCCCCATTCCTCATCACTTACCTGTTGGTCCAGGTGTCTTTCCATTGTTGTATTCAAGTCTGCCTTCCAAATTAATGCGTGGTCTATCTTTATTTTGTATATTTTTGCTATTATTATTCTCTAACTATAGCTAGAGAATAGCTAGAGGGAGCTCTAGCTATAGTTGTTATTGCAATCCCTAGTTGTTTCAGTAGAGGGAGCCAAATAAATTATAATACAATTCCCTCTTCCTCCAGTAGAGGGAACCAAATATAGGCGTAGCCTTACTTACCTTACCTTCTCTCACTTCCGCCTTTCTCTCTCAGTCTTCACAAACCCCGCGCCACAACACTTTGTCTCTCTCTATCTCTGGCGCTTTCCACACACACACACACTTACTGTCCTCAACCCCCACTCTTTGATTCACACTGACATAGATTCACTCAAACTTCCTCGACATCCACACAAATGCACAATATTTAAAACCTAAAATTCTACACAATCTATCTAACACAGCGTCCTTTGTTTATGAGTCAATCTGACATGACTTATTATTTCGGGGTTCCCCAGTTCCCCGGGTCTTGCAACCCAACTCTGCCAGTCCCCCGTCGGGAACTGGTGGGTCCGCCACGGCCGAGAAATAAAAGCTTAAAGCCCACCGATCCAACACGGTTTTATTTTATTTTTTCATCAAACGATCCAACACGAAATGACGACCTACCACCCCAAACCGTCCAAATTTATAACTATCCCGATTCACACATTGACAATTGTAATTTTAGAATATGCCAATTATGCAGAATTCATGAAAAGGTTTCTGCTGACCTGTCTGTGGCGCCAAGTATATTGTCAATGTGTTCCTCAGGCAGTCAGTCCAATTTTCCTCATCCCCGTATGGGCCACCAAATTGTTGAGTTTGCTTTTAACTTACCCAGGTCCGTTTGATGAGGAAGTACACAAAGACGTCTGGAGTGGTTCAGCTGATTATAGGTTTTATTTAAAACTATACAGAGCGCTCTGGAGATCAACCCTCATGGGACACACGGAGAGATCTGAGCTATAGGGGGAAACTATAGAATAGACATAGCTGATGGCCACCCCCCACATACCAGTACTTTTTCACAAAAGGAATTCAGACCATTACCTTATATGGTGTTGTTATTCCCTTTTGTCTCCCCTCATAGTGAAGACATAGTGAAGAGCAGTGACCCTGTCACGTGTCTAAAACATACAGGAGTACACTTTACACACTATGCTGCATACTAGTCACACAAAGTGTGTCTGCATTCCCACAAAAGGAAGTAACTGGCCTTAGTTTGCTCAAGCGACCCCCACTCAGAACACATAGAAGACAGTTGGCGATAACAACTCCATATAAGGTAATATCATAAATTCCTTTTGGTGGGGCACTGCCCATTACATTACATACTATACATTGTATAGTTTCCATCTATTGTTTAGATCTCTCTGCCTGCGCGTGTGAGTGGATCTCCGGAGACGTCTCTGTACTTTTACAATAAACTGGTGTGTCGATTCCTAACTTACATTCCATCCTTCTTTTATCCCTACATTAATGAACCCGGGGAAAGTCATAAGGTAAGGTTTTCCAACAATTTGGAGGCTCGTCCGGTCTTTGAGAGGGAATGAATTGGACTGACGAACCGTCCGAAAGACCACATTGACAGTTTCTCAGGCGCCAAACAAAAGGTAAGGCAGAAACCTATTATATTAAATTCTGCTGAATTGAATACCACTAAAATGGATACTGTCGATGTGTATTTCGGATTGGTTATAAATTCTGACGGATTGATAGTTATAAATCGAACGTAAAATATATAAAGAAAATACAATACAAGGGAAAGTAAACTCCGGGCGTGTACGATTGACGGAGTATAAATATATAAAGCAAATACAATAAAAGGGAAAGTAAAATCTGTGCGTTTTCGATCGGCGGAGTATTTAACCCTCTGGGGTCTGAGGGGGTTTTTGGGGCCTGGACAAATTTTGACATGTCCTGACATTTGTGCTTTTTTCAGTGTTTTTTAAACATATTAATGTCTAAAGTCTGATAACACTGTAATCAGCACAAAATTGGCTACAATAATATGTGAGCAGCAAGTTTATACATTATTGTGTTTTTGAGAAAAAAGTGTTTATGCATGGTTAGTGAAAAACTACAATTTTTTACTACCAGTTTTTACTCTGAGGACAAGCTAAACTATTTGTCTCTGTGTGGAATGTAAGGAGCGCCACTTCACGTGCGTAACGCGCCATCATCCAAACGCGCCGAAAAAGTGAGTAAATTCTATGATGAAGTTTGATATTTTGTGTCATTTCTCGGGGGCGTGCACATATTTACCTGGTTCACCTGAGATTATTTACATGTGAACAGTGGACAGTGTACAAGGCGGGACCGCATTACCTGTAATGAGGTGAGACAGGAAAAAACGGACTTCTCCTTACGTTCATACGGATTAAATAAAAAGTGATGATTTGTTTTCGACTTGAATTGTTTCACTCAAAAGAAAACATTTCAAGCTTTCTAGCCATATAATTCTTATTTTTATGAGCCAAGTATTCCCTGAGATTGTGGTTGTTTTATTTACGCGTCTGTGAAGAGAAATGGCAGAGACAGAAAAGTCCGAGAGCACACCCTGTCGTCTTTCTTAATTTAATAAAAGCACAACGTTTTGTTGTTATTATGATGGTATACCACTAAAACTAGACCCTTTACAGATTTGAATGATATACTTCTTTTATCTGTACGATCAGAATTGACGGAGTAATTTAAGTTTGTTTCGGCCTTATCAGAAAAAGATGCGTCAAAACGCGCCGGCGCGTGCGTCGACCCCAGAGGGTTATGTATTTAACTCTAGGATTGTGGTGAATCCCACCCAGTACTCGACGGGGGCTGGGTAAAAACTGGGTTGAAAGACCCGGGAGCTGGGGAGACCCCGAAAAAGAAATTCTTCAGCCATGTTCGATTGGGGAGAATAGAGTGAGTGAATATCTCAGCCTTGTTCGATAGGGAGATATGAGTATGAATCTGAAATTGTGTGAATGGCAAGTAATATTGCATTTTTTGATGTAGTTATTGTTATTAGACAAAGGGTCTAAAGTGTCTCTAACTGTATGAATATTATGTGACTTGTGGGGGAGTAAGATGCATAAATTGTTATAAGGTGTATAAGTATAATATCTGTTATAACAAAGGAATATAGACATATGTATGATATTAACTATCAACTGAGTGACGAGGCAAGTATGAACAGGAAGTGTCTCTGAGGGGACCTTGATTCAGACTGAGCAGAGAAGCAGGAAGTAGAGGTGTAGTGATTCAAAGGTTGCTCCTCCCACTATTTGGCTCCCTCTAGTGGCGCCGAGCAGACTTGCAGGAGACGCTGCTGACACCCGCAGGAGGCGGGAGGTACTGCAACAGGAATTGGAAAATTGCGCCATCTGGTGGAGGAAACACCGAATTACAACTAAATACAAATAAATAAAGAAAAGATCAAAATGGATGGAGAATTTGATCATGAGATGAATAATGACAGATGGGGCCCACCAGAAAAATGGGTCAGTCTGGGGATTCAAGTTGAATCTATTTTAAAGGTAAGGAAGAGTGGGATGTGGAGAATGGAGGACCGAGGTGTGCGCGACCGAGGTCCCAGAATGATGTGTTGATGTTCCCCTTGATGGCCACCGGAGGTGGGTTTAAATACCGGCCTTATGGGTTGGGGGATGTGCAGGCTTTGGTGGACCAACTTCCCCCAGTTGCAGAGGGGGGAGGCCTGTGGCTCGGCAAATTGGACTCGCTGACCGCAGGACAGAGACTAGCTCTTGGGGATTTTAGAGCCGTGATTCAGAGATGCCTGACCAGCATGGATGCAAGAGATATAGAGAAGGCTCCGCAGACCAGATGAGGAGCCGTTCGCCCGGTGGGCTGGTGACCTGAGCAAGGCAATCCGCGAAAAATATCCGCTGCCAAATTCAGCAGCGGTCCCAAAGGTGACTTGGAATGTTAAAGACAACACCAGAGTCTTCTTAGACCAGAGTAAAGAGTTGTGGATCCAACAGACAGGGTGTCACCCAGGTAAATCGGGTCCCCAAAGGGAGTGGTACCGACAGGCGGTATTGGAGGGGGTCCCAGAAAAGGTCAAAACGGCCATGATTGATAATCCAGATTTGCAGGGGGATGATTCAGTGGTGTGGGAGAGACATTTGGTGCATCACCTCACCCGTGTCAAGCAGCAGATGCTGAAGGAAGGAGAGCAAAATCAGGAGCTCCAGACCCAGCTGCTGAAGCTCCAGTTGGCGGAAGCAAGGCAGAAAGTCAATGCCGAAAAGAACAAAAATAAAAAAGAGGAGGCCAAGAAGGTTATGTGGCAGTGGGGCGTGGATGCTCTGGATACTCCTGATCTGTTCCCAGTACCTCCTTGGGAGCTGCAACATTACTCTCCAGGAAATAGGGGAGGATACAGGGGAGCTCCGAGGGGAGGCTGTGGGTGGAGAGGACGCGGGGGCCACCTAGTAGGGACTCAGCCCTATGTTTCCTCTGCAACGGAAACGATCATTGGATCAAGGACTGTCCATACAGGGGCTGTATGGCTCGAGGACGATTTCAAGGAGGACAGGGAGTGCACCTGCAACGTGGTAGGGGTGGCCCCACACCAGCTCACAACATGCCTGTGATGGATTGGGGTCCTCCATCCAGTTGGGAGGACTCCTACCAAGAATAACACACCCTGCCGAGAGCTCTGGACAGCGGAACGAACACTGCAGATCCACTGCTGTCCATGAAGGTGAACCATACGAATTTGTCGTTTTTGGTCGACACAGGGGCTACGTGTTCTACTCTAAACACCACCCCTGCTTCCACCTTGTCGAACCATAAGACCACCGTCATGGGCTTCTCGGGGGAGAAACGGACTCTGCCAGTAACTCGACCTCTGCTCACTCAGGTGGGCAGTCAGCAGGTACGCCACCCCTACATTTATTCACCTGGCACTCCTGTCAACCTCCTCGGCCGGGACTTATTGATTAAGCTTGGGGCCACTATTTTGTGTGCCCCCGAGGGACTTGCTGTCACTCTGTGACTACCATGTCGGACACATTTAGACGAGACACGAAAACAATGCTTGTTGAAGCCGCTGGCGGACGAGGTAGCCGACATCTACTGGGCTAGGTTGTGCCCGGAGAGTCCGGGACACAAGGAAATATGGTCCGCGTAACAGTCTTGGCGCCCCTGAATCTTGCTCCACGAGCCCCACATACCTCCCCCGGACCCTCTCCATATTACCCGCTTCTATGATAAGCTCCAAACCGATTGGTACAAGGAGGCGTTTGAGCAGGTTGAGGGAGACTCCTGGAGCATCGACGCCGAGAATATCTATGTCACCCCCGAGGGGGTGGTAGTGGGAGTGCAGCTTCTCCCGGCACAACAAGACTGGTTTCGCATGAGTGAGGATAGTGCACCACATGTGTCTCTCGTCCTACATCCTAATCAAGAGGGCGTTGGCCCACAAAGATTGGCAGACCACCCCCATACCGCAGGTCTGGTATGCTCCCCAGATTAAAACTTTTTGCATTCAGTTGACAGCCACAGATCCTGCTATATTAGAACACAGAGAGGTGTCTAGGTACCATGACATGGCACGCACTGACCATCACCTAGCGGCAGACATGTTATCTCAGCTGCCGGACTATTTATGGGCTCAGTCTCCCACGGACGTGGGCTTAACGGACTGTGCCCCGGTCACCTTCCAGGTCCAAGGGGGGCTTCCCCTTTGGATCCGCCAATATCCACATAAACCTCAGGCAGAAGAGGGGATCAGGGATACTATTGAAGGCCTAATACGAGCGGGGGTGCTAGAACCCTCCTTGTCACGGTGGAACACACCCATTTTACCGGTTAAGAAAAGGGTAAAGGTAAGTTCCGTATGGCACATGATCTTAGGGCCATTAATGACATATTGGTAACTTCCACCGTTCCGGTTCCTAACCCATATGTGGCCCTGACTAACCTTGACCCTAGCCAGACTTGGTTTTCTTGTATTGATCTGGCCAATGCTTTCTTCTGCCTCCCGTTGGCAGAGGAGTGTTGTGACATTTTCTCTTTCACTTATTGGGGACGCCAGCTCAGGTACACCAGACTCCCTCAGGGCTTTGCTCTCTCGCCCGGTATTTTCAATCAGGTTTTGAAACAGGTGCTACATTCCTGCGCTTTGCCGGAAGGCACCACCTTAACCCTCTGGGGTCGACGCACGCGCCGGCGCGTTTTGACGCATCTTTTTCTGATAAGGCCGAAACAAACTTAAATTACTCCGTCAATTCTGATCGTACAGATAAAAGACGTATATCATTCAAATCTGTAAAGGGTCTAGTATTAATGGTATACCATCATAATAACAACAAAACATTGTGCTTTTTTTAAATAAAGAAAGCCGACAGGGTGCGCTCTCTGCCTTTTCTGTCTCTGCCATTTCTCTTCACAGACGCGTAAATAAAACAACCACAATCTCAGCAAATACTTGCCTCATAAAAATACGAATTATATGGCTAGAAAGCTTGAAATGTTTTCTTTTGAGTGAAACAATTCAAGTCAAAAACAAATCATCACTTTTTATTTAATCCATATGAACGTAAGGAGAAGTCCGTTTTTTCCTGTATCACCTCATTACACGTAATGCGGTCCCGCCTTGTACACTGTCCACTGTTCACATGTAAATAATCTCAGGTGAACCAGGAAAATATGTGCACACCCCCGAGAAATGACATAAAACGTCAAACTTCATCATAGAATTTACTCACTTTTTCGGCCCATTTGGATGATGGCGCGTTACGCACGCGAAGCGGCGCTCCTTACATTCCACACAGAGACAAATAGTTTAGTTTGTCCTCAGAGTAAAAACTGATTTTAACTCAAATGAGGATCGTTTGGCTCCTCATTGTGTTGTATTGTACAGCACTAATCCGTCCCATCTACATTGACTGAAAGGCTCATTATGCGCGCCTTTGTCTGGTCGTTCAGTGCGTCTTTTGTGTTCTCAGGTAAATCACATGACTATTCATCCTCAGACACACCTTCTTGGATATGGCCTTTCTGGACAAAAAGTCTTAGAAAATTTAAATCAGTGTATTGTTTACTGTGAATGTGTGAACAAGATGACATTCACAGCACTCTGAAGTAAACACTTCAGCCTACAACATGCTGGTCTCCAAAGTCTTGTGAACCAATGTTCTGTTTGTGTTTTATGGTCTTATTTCAGTGAGTAAAAAATTGTAGTTTTTCACTAGCCATGCATAAACACTTTTTTCTCAAAAACACAATAATGTATAAACTTGAAGCTCACATATTATAGTAGCCAATTTTGTGCTGATTACAGTGTTATTAGACTTTAGACATGAATATGTTTAAAAAACACTGAAAAAGCACAAATGTCAGGACGTCAAAATTTGTCCAGGCCCCAAAAACCCCCTCAGACCCCAGAGGGTTAATCCAGTATGTTGATGACCTTCTGCTCGCCGCACCCTCCGTTGCGACCTGTCTTCAGGCCATGGAGCCCGTGCTGCGTCATTTAGCCAAGAGGGGCTTTAAGGTTAGCAAAGCTAAACTACAAGTGTGCCGTAAACAAGTTGCCTTTTTGGGCCGACTGATTTCGCAAGCAGGGGCGGGATTATCACCTGCTCACAGGTCTACCATCCTGCACCACCCTCGGCCGGTACTGGTCAAAGATATGCTCCCCTTTCTGGGGCTCACGGGCTACAGCCGCTCTTACATTCCCGACTATGCCAACCTTACCTCTCCACTTCGACAGCTAGTCAAGGAGCAGGGCATGCGGAATCTTTCAGCACTGCTCGTTTGGACAACTGAGGCAGGACGGAACTTCATCTCCCTCAAGCAAGCTCTGGCAATGGCCGCAGATCAGGCCATTCCTGATTATACTCAGCCCTTCTTCTTAGATGTTTCTGTAAAGGACGCCTGTTCCAGAAAAAAGGGGGAGTCAGGAGAGTGCTGATGTACACAAGCACTGCATTGGACACCATGAAAAGAAGACATCATGCCTGCACACAGCATGTTGCAGCAGTGGCGAGGATCTTACAGAAGACAGCCCACATTGTCATGGGACACCCACTCAGGGTGCTCACCACTCACAGTGTGGTGGCTTATGTAAATTCCCAGACATTTACACTCTCCTCCCTCAGACAACAAAGTAGGATTTTGGAGGAACTCAAGAGACTGCAAAAGGGGACATCCCCCCAGGAGAGAAGTCTTTGGAAAGAGAGAGGGGCTACTGAGGTAGAAGGATTGTGGAGGGGGCCGGATGGTCATCCCATACTTCCTCCCGGAATCAGGAGGACAGCCCTCTTGGAAGCTCACGGGGTGGGGCATGTTGGGACAGCCCAAATGTTGAAGAACCTAGAGCAATGGTAGCATCCATATCTTAAAGATATGGCTAAATAGCTGGTCAGGGAATGTGACATTTGACCTAAGTACAGCACCAGACCGACAGTGAAACCAGAGATCGGTAGGTATCCACTCGTTACCAGGCCTGGACGAGAGATTGTAATTGATTTCACAGATATGGGCATCACCGTTCGAGGGTACAGGTATGTACTGATGAGTGTGGATGCGTATTCAGGGTGGCCAGAAGCGTGGCCCGCCAAAAGGGAAGACGGTAAAACGGTTATTAAATGTTTGATAAATTATTACATCCCCAACCATGGTTTCCCAGAGAAAATTAGGTCAGATAATGGGACACATTTCAAGAATCAGGATTTGCAGAAGGTGGAGGCCATGATGGGGTTGAAACATGGGTTTGGAACGGTGTATCATCCACAGTCTCAAAGAAAGGTGGAAAGGATGAATCAAACTGTAAAAACCAAACTGGCAAAAATCTGTGCACAGACCAAATTGAACTGGGTTGATGCATTGCCATTGACACGTCCATTCGCTGTTCAGTTAACCAATCCACTGGGTTTACCCCTTTCGAACTCCAAACAGGGAGACCTTTTCCAGGGCCCCACACCACTAGCCGAGTAACCATTGTAGAGAATGAGGGTCTGTCAGCCAAAGCATATTTTGACTTTCTGCATACTCTCATTTCAGCTTTCTCACATCGGGTGGCGGACCAGCACGGCGACGGAACACAAACTTCACCCAACGCCGACTGGGTGCTGTTGAAGGTGATCAAAAGGAAGTGGGCAGAGCCACGGTGGACAGGACCCTACCAGGTGACAGAAAGAACATCACACGCAGTGAGGTTAAAGGGAAAAGGAGACACCTGGTATAACTGGTCGCAGTGTGCACCAGGAGAACCGCCATCCAGATCTTTGACCGAGGTCCAGGAGGACCTGCAACAACATACCTCTGTCTAGGCTGAGGCAGATAAGGACCCTCCTCAGAAAGGGGCAGAATAATCCCCGGGGAGTGAGTCAGGTACTGAGGTAGTCCACCCTCAGTTTTAGTTTTTATTGCTGTGTTTGTAGGGGTCTTAGTCACCTGTGGGTGCTGCTTCATTCCATGCCTGCATTCCCTCGCAGTTAGGCTTATATCGTCTACTATAGAGAAACACGACCCGAAAGTTCTGATGCCATTATTGGCCCAGGGCTCAGATGATGACAGTGATGACCTAGACGGGGTACAGCTCCGAGAGATGTGATCTCCTAAGGGAGATCAAGAGAGGGATAGCAAAATTCCAATTTGTTTAGATGGGCTCTTAGGAGAGCCCAAAAGGGGGACTTGTGGAATGCAGACGCACCTATGGGGACTTCACATAAGATAAAGGAAGTAACTGGCCTTAGTTTGCTCAAGCGACCCCCACTCAGAACACATAGAAGACAGTTGGCAATAACAACTCCATATAAGGTAATATCATAGATTCCTTTTGGTGGGGCGCTGCCCAACAGTTTAAACATTGTATAGTTTCCATCTATTGTTTAGATCTCTCTGCCTGCGCGTGTGAGTGGATCTCTGGAGACGTCTCTGTACTTTTACAATAAACCGGTGTGTCGATTCCTAACTTACATTCCGTCCTTCTTTTAGCCCTTACATTAACGAACCCAGGGAAAGTCATAAGGTAACGTTTTCCAACAGTTCTATTTCATCCTTTCTGACCGCCAGAGGGCGGTGCTGTAAGCACTGAATGTTCCCTTCGCGCATGCGCAGTTCGAGTATTTATACCAACAAAGTCACATGTGACCCTGGATGACCCCCGGAGGTGATATATTCCGGCTTCATCCAAGGCTCTTTTCCTCTTTTCTTCTCGCGCGCGGTTCGCATGGTGGCCAATTGCTTCGCAAGCGGCACGATCCTTACCAGTTGCTGGGAGCCCCGTGACCCTAGTGGTCGGAGAAGCGGATTCGCCCTCCAGGGGCTGCGACTGTGGATTCGGGATCTTCCCGTTGTTACATTACCCGGGAGGTAAGACTTGTACGCTTTTTCGCTGTGGGTGCACCGCAGCAGCAAAAGTTGTTTTCTGTTTGGAGTGCCGACTTTGTTGGTGACGGTGGCGTTGGTGCTCCCCTCTCCCATTGTCTCTTTTTCTCTCGGCATCGGACGCATTGTGTGTCCGCCTCGGTGAAAACGCCGTGGTTGTTTTTCGTTAGTGCTATCGCAGTGCTGGTGGTGACGGTAGCGTCTCCGCTCCCCTCTCCCACTGGTTGTCGGCTGCATGATTTGATTGCTCATAGCGGTGTTTCGACTTGCCAATGTCACAGACATTTACTTGTGTTTTCTGCTGCGGCTAAACTGCCGCAGTTGTTTTTCTTTGACGGCGCTATGCCTGTAGCCTCTACTGGTGACGGCAGCGTTCGCGCTCCCCTCTCCCACTTTTTCCTTTTGCTGCATCGTGTCTCCACTGCGGTCAGGACGATGTAGCTGGCTTCCTAGTTATATAATGATATAACAAAAAAAAGGAAGAAACGGACCTCTACTGGTGACGGCAGCGTTCGCGCTCCCCTCTCCCACTTTTTCCTTTTGCTACATCGTGTCTCCACTGCGGTCGGGACGATGTAGCTGGCTTCCTAATTATATAATAATATAACAACAAAAAAAAAAAAACGGACCTCTACTGGTGACGGCAGCGTTCGCGCTCCCCGCTCCCACATCAGCTTTGCCACATCATTTCTCTCCTGCAGGTGAGTTGTGGTACCTGCTCTTTCTGTGAAAACAACAAGAAAAGGTTCGCGCTCCCCACTCCCACATCGGCCTTGCTGCATCATTTCTCCCCTGCGGGTGAGTTGTTGTACCTGCCTTCTCTGTGAAAACAACAAGAAAAGGAGGGAAGTGCACTCACCTTCAGCCGCCATTGGTGACGGCAGCGTTCGCGCTCCCCGCTCCCAGTTTCTGGCACTTGGATTATTCCCCTGGGTGGCAGTTGCAGCGTCAGGGGTGTACTGGCCATTTGGTACTGGGGCAGACAGCAAAAACCTCTCAGCATGGAGGGGGCTCACTGCTGTGTGACCTGTGGTGACAGGCTTCAACCGGACGATGGGCACGACCTCTGCCCAGCCTGCCTCCGCCTGGATCACCTGAGGGAAGGGTTGTCCGACAACCCGTGCATGAACTGCAGCTACTTGCCTCGGGCACAGAGAGTAGCCAGGTTGGCACTGCTGACACCGGGGGATGAGGGTGACCTCCCCCCCTCTGGACGAGTGGCACTAGGGCCCCCTCAGCAGTCAAGACGCCTGGCTGAGCCCGCGGTGACAACGGGCCCCCCTAGGAAGAGGACAAGGGTCGGACGTGGGCTTTCCTCGAGAGTTGACAGGCTGTCAACAGAATTAGCGGAGATGAGATCTGTGTTCTTGACTCAACACGCAGACCCTCCAGCAGCGGCAGCAGTGCCACCCTCTCCACCTGGGCCCAGTTGGACCCCGGAGGAAGATGTCCTTTCATTGGCCGCCTCAGCTTCCCAGTTTACGGATGATGCTGAGGAAGGGCCCTCTCGGGCTTCAGGCACGAGTTCGGTATCCTCTGGTCACAGCTCGGCGAGTACCACAGGGGACACTTCGATGCAAGACCTCATGCGCATGGCGCTGGGGTGCTTGAATATAGAGATCCCACAGCAGGTGGACCCGAACCCCCAGAGTGCCTTCTTCAGGCGTGGGCGGCCTCCTACGGCCTTTGTTGTTCCCACTTCCAGAGAATATCTGGAGGAGCTACATACCTGCTGGAGGGACCCAAGAGCCAGGTCTCGGCTTTCAGCAGATGGTCGAGTCCTAGCATCCATGCACAACGCAGCAGAGGCTGGCTTGGCACACATGCCAGCGGTAGAGCCAGCGGTTGCCTCCCTCATTGTGACACCTGCGCCCCACTGTCCGGTGCCCGCGGCCCCAATGCCGGGTCACGGACGACCTGGTGACAAGGGCCTATGATGCTGGTGCGCGTGCTGGCCGTCTGGGAAACTCACTGGTGCACCTGATGTTTGCCTTACCGGCCTCCTTGCCGGACACCACAGATGTGGCTTCCACTACGGCATTCAGCGATGCGGCATTGCAGACTTTTGCCCTCTTAACCCATGAGCTGGGTAGGATGATGTCGTTTCTTGTCCAGACTCGGTGTCAGATAAGGCTGGCACAGTTAGCTCTGACTGAGCAGTGTCGCAATGTCCTCCGTAGTGTCCCTGTGGAACCGGGACAATTGTTTGGGTCAGCTGCATCAGCAGCGCTGGAGCGCACCATTCAGGCTCGGGAGACCAGACAGCAGTTGTCGAGCCTCAGTAGACCCATGGCGCCCCCGCCCACATTCAGAGTTCGGACAGCAGCTCCGAGGACCCGGCTACCGCGTAGGACCCACCATGCTACTGGTCCTTACCAGCATCAGCAGGCGCTGAGGGTGGGCAGGGTCTTTCGGGAGCAAGCCCGTCCTGAGCCAGAACAGCCTTGGGCCCAGCGTCCTCCCCGTCGCCCCCCCCAAAGCCCCTAAGGGCTGTGGGGGCAGGGGATGAAACGTCCGGGCCGGCGGTCGGGAGCTTCACCCAACAGCACCTCAACTGTTGGGCTGCTCTCACTTCGGACCCATGGGTGGTTGCCACCTTGACTCATGGGTACAAGTTGCAGTTCCGACGCCGGCCCCCAGTTTCGAACCGGGTCAAAATGACCATCATCGGAGACCCGGCAAAAGCCCTGGCGTTGGACCAGGAGCTTTCTGCCCTCCTCGCCAAAGGTGCGATCGAGGCAGTAGACCCTCTGTTACAGCCCAGAGGGTTCTATTCCCCATATTTCCTCATTCCGAAAAGGACGGGTGGGTTCCGCCCGATTCTAGACCTACGACGGCTCAACAGGTATCTGAAAGTTTTGCCGTTTCATATGCTGACGGTGACAGAGGTATTGCAGACCGTCGCCAGCGGGGACTGGTTCACCTCTATAGACCTCAGGGACGCTTACTTCCATGTTCCCATCTCACCACTGCACAGGAGGTTTCTCTGCTTCGCATACCGGGGACGCCACTGGCAATTCCGGGTGCTCCCATTCAGACCGTCGCTTTCACCACGGGTGTTCACTCGGTGTGAAAGCGGCTCTTGCTCCCTTGTAAGCCCGGGGGGTCAGGCTGTTACCATACCTGGACGATTGGCTGGTCTGCGCCAAATCCCAGGCTCAGGCCACTCGGGACACGGCTCGTCTGTTGTCCCATGTGACCAGGTTAGGGTTCCGGGTCAATCCGGACAAGAGCTGTCTGATCCCCTCTCAGTCGGTGACCTTCTTCGGGATGTCCTTGGACACAGTCTCCATGATGGCTCGCCCAACCCCGACTCGGGTGGGCGACATTCTTCGCCTGCTCCGCCACTTCAGGCGGGGCAGGTCGCTGCCCTACATCGTGTTTCTCAGGGGAAGACACGTGCTTATTCGGTCGGACAATACCTCGACCGTCTATCATGTCAATCATCAAGGGGGGACCAGGTCGGCGCAGCTTCTGAAGGCCTCCTGGGACCTTTTGGTGTGGGCCGCACCACGCCTGGCCAGCCTGCGGGCAATATACCTACCAGGAGAGATGAACCAGCTCGCAGACTACCTCTCTCGGCAGGTGCCCCCTCCAGGGGAGTGGCGTCTCCACCCAGAGGTGGTACACAACATCTGGGGCCTCTACGGCAGGGCGGAGGTGGATCTGTTTGCCTCGCAGGAGTCGACGCACTGTCCCCTCTTATTTTCCTTGGTGGGGCCCACAGGCCCCCTGGGTCAGGATGCTCTAGCCCATCCCTGGCCCCGGGGTCTTTTGTATGCCTTCCCGCCGCTATCCCTTGTGGTTCCAACACTCCACAGGGTTCTTCGGGAGGGTCACAGACTGTTATTGGTGGCCCCATTCTGGCCAGTTCCCACTGCTGTGCGAGCTCTGTCACGGCAGGCCATGGTGTCTTCCACACAGGGAAGACCTTCTGTCCCAGCTGGGAGGGAGGATCTGGCACCCCAATCCTCGATGTCTCCAGCTGTGGGTTTGGCCGCTGGAAGGTCCGAACTGCAGCGGACACTTCTCTCGGACCCTGTCTGGCAGACCATCCTGAACGCGAGGGCACTGTCCACTCGCCAGCAGTATGAGAACAGGTGAAAGCTGTTCGCACAGTGGTGTGTTGAGCGTGCGGACAATCCGGTATCTTGCCCAGTGGCCACGATCCTGGATTTCTGACCAGCTGTTCCTGTGCTATGGGGGACCTAACAGGGGTCGCGCTCTCTCTAAGCAGCGCCTCTCCCACTGGATTGTCGAGGTCATCTCGCATGCCTACACGGCAGACAATCGCACCCTGCCACAGAGCGTGACAGCTCACTCCACTAGAGGTGTCGCAACATCATGGGCGGCCTTGAGAGGAGTATCCTTGGCCGATATATGTGCTGCAGCTTCATGGACATCACCCAACACATTTTCCAGGTTCTATAGGCTGAATGTTGTCACTCATCAGCCACTGGATGTGGTCCTCCGGACGGAGGCCTGGGGACCCTCTCCGTGAGAGGGATGCTCAGGATTCTTCGTGACTTCACTGGTATAAGTCATTCAGTGCTTACAGCACCGCCCTCTGGCAGTCAGAAAGGATGAAATAGAACGAAAGTTACGCATGTAACTACGGTTCTATGAATCCTGAATGACCGCCAGAGCTCTCTTGTCCCTCGCCGAGTTTATTAGCCGACCTAAAGCCTGACAATCCAGGGTGGGGACCGGGATGCAGAGACTCAGTCTAAAATGCCTCTCTGCAGTTTCCTTAGAGCCGCCGCCCCCCTCAAACCACATAGAGACTGTGTCTGCCCCTCGAACATATGAATCAAATAAATCAGAAGTTAAAAGAAGAGGAGTTATTCATAAAAACCTAATAAAAATTAAGACCACTCCTCTTATTGAACAGAAAAACAGAACTGTCAAATGTGGATTAATAAATATCAGGTCTCTTTCATCTAAATCTGTGTTAGTAAATGATTTGATAACTGATCACCAAATTGACCTACTTTATCTTACTGAAACCTGGTTACAGCAGGATGAATATGTCAGTCTGAATGAATCAACCCCCCTCAGTCATAAAAATTATCATGTTCCTTGAAGCACAGGTCGAGGTGGAGGAGTAGCTGCAATCTTCCACTCAAACTTATTATTAAACTTTCATCCTCAGAACAGTTATAACTCATTTGAGAGCCTCACTCTTAGTCTCTCGCATCCAAACTGGAAAACACAAAAACCAGTTCTACTTGTCACTGTGTACCGTCCACCTGTCCCTTACTCAGAGTTTTTAACTGAATTCCCTGACTTTCTGTCTGATTTAGTGCTTAGATCAGATAAAGTCATTATAGTGGGAGATTTTAACATTCATGTAGATGTTGAAAATAACAGCCTCAGCATTGCATTTAATTCTATATTAGATTCAATTGGTTTCATTCAAAACATTAATAAACCCACCCACTGTTTCAATCACAGTTGATCTTGTTCTGACCTATGGCATCGAAATTGAACATCTAATAGTTTTTCCCCCAAATCCTGTTTTGTCAGATCATTCTTTAATAACTTTTGAATTTAAAATGATGGATCATGCAGCGTTTGGAAGAAAATTCCACTACAGCAGATGTTTATCCGACAACGCTGTTAATAAATTTAAGAAAATGATTCCATCTTTATTTACATCTATGCCAAGTATAAACATAGTGGAGGGCAGCTGTTTCAATCCCACTCCCTACCAAATTGATCATGTTGTTGACAGCGCTGTAACCTCACTGCGTGAAACGCTTGATTCTGTAGCCCCTCTGAAAAAGAAGTTAGTGAATCAGAGAAGACTTGCCCCATGGTATAATTTGCATATTCGTACCTTAAAGCAGGCATCACGAAGGCTGGAAAGGAAGTGGCGTTCCACAAACTTAGAGGAAATTTTTCTAGCCTGGAAAAACAGTCAACTAACATATAAAAAAGCTCTCCGTAAAGCCAGAACTGCATACTATTCATCACTAATAGAGGAAAATAAGAACAATCCCAGGTTTCTTTTCAGCACTGTAGCCAGGCTGACAAAAAGTCACAGCTCTGTTGAGCCCAGTGTTCCCTTAGCTCTCAGCAGTGATGAATTTATGAGTTTCTTTTTTGGTTGTTTTTGGTAAATTTATCTCTAGTATCAGGCTATGTACCACAGGCCTTTAAGACTGCAGTAATCAAACCTTTACTCAAAAAGCCTAGTCTTGATCCAGGAGTCTTGGCTAATTATAGACCAATATCCAACCTGCCATTTATTCCTAAAATCCTAGAAAAGAGCCACTTACAAACCACTTACACAGGAATGAACTATTTGAAAATTTTCAATCAGGATTTAGAGCACATCATAGTACAGAAACAGCACTGTTAAAAGTTACCAACGATCTTCTCTTAGCCTCAGATAATGGACTTGTTTCTATACTTGTCCTCCTAGACCTTAGTGCTGCATTCGACACCATTGACCACAACATCTTATTACAGAGACTGGAGCATGTGACTGGTATCAGAGGAACAGCGTTAAAATGGTTCCAATCCTATTTATCGGACAGATTCCAGTTTGTTCATGTCCATGATGAACCTTCCACATGAACAAAAGTTAGTTATGGAGTTCCAAAAGACTCTGTGCTAGGACCGATTCTGTTTACCCTGTACATGCTTCCTTTAGGCAATGTGATTAAGAAGCATTCTATTAATTACCACTGCTATGCAGATGACACTCAGTTATATCTATCTATTAAACCTGTTAACACAAACCAGTTATCCAGACTTCAAGCCTGTCTAACTGACATAACCTTTATGTCAGTTAGACAGGCTTGAAGTCCTGGATGACCAGTAACTTTTTACTTTTAAACTCAGAGAAAACAGAAATCATTATATTTGGGCCAAAAAATCTCAGAAATAACTTTTCTAAAATTATAGCTACTCTAGATGGCATAACCCTGGCCTCTAGCACTACTGTAAAAAGCCTTGGAGTTATTTTTGACCAGGACATGTCCTTTAACTCACACATAAGACAAATCTCTAGAACTGCATTCTTTCACCTGCGCAACATTTCCAAAATTAGGAACATCCTGTCTCAAAATGATGCAGAAAAACTAGTCCATGCATTTGTTACCTCAAGGCTAGATTACTGTAACTCATTACTATCTGGATGTCCCAATATCTCCATAAAAAGCCTCCAATTAATCCAGAATGCCGCAGCCAGAGTCCTGACAGGAACTAGCAAGAGATATCATATTTCTCCTATATTGGCTTCTCTTCATTGGCTCCCTGTAAAATATAGAATAGAATTTAAAATCCTTCTTCTCACATACAAATCCC
Organism: Mastacembelus armatus; assembly: GCF_900324485.2. NCBI lineage: Eukaryota > Metazoa > Chordata > Actinopteri > Synbranchiformes > Mastacembelidae > Mastacembelus > Mastacembelus armatus. The sequence goes on along the minus strand of NC_046653.1, from coordinate 1,463,824 downwards.
TTCATAATAAAGCTCCTTCATACCTTAAAGACCTCATAGTACCATATTATCCCAATAGACCACTTCGCTCTCAGAGTGCAGGTCTACTTGTGGTTCCCAGAGTTTCCAAAAGCAGACTGGGAGGCAGAGCCTTTAGTTATCAAGCTCCTCTCCTGTGGAACCAGCTCCCAGCCTGGGTTCAGGAGGCAGACACTCTCTGTACTTTTAAGGCTAGACTTAAAACCTTCCTCTTTGACAAAGCATATAGTTAGGGCTGGCTTCAGGCAACCCTGAACCATCCCTTAGTTATGCTGCTATAGGCCTAGACTGCCCGAGGACCATCGGTGCACTGAGCTCCCCTACCCTAACCCCCCGCCCCTCCTTTCCCTTCCCCTCCCTTCTCTTCCTCTCCTCCCACCTCATGTATATTCCACTATTGAATGTCACTAACCTTGTGCTCTTTCTCTCCCCTAGTTTGTGCTCTCTCCCTCTCTCTCTGTTCTCTCTGTACCTTCTGCAGGTGTCCCTGGTCCTGGAGCTGTATATCGCTGATGTGCAGTTACTGGTCCCACCAACCTGCAGTGTCTATCTGTTGTTTATTGTTGCTGTTCTTTTCTCTCTGCTCTATCCACTCACCCCAACCGGTCGAGGCAGATGGCCGCCCAAACTGAGCCCGGTTCTGCTGGAGGTTTTTTCTTCCGTTAAAGGGAGTTTTTCCTCTCCACTGTCGCCAAGTGCTTGCTCATAAGGGAATTGTTGGGTTTTTAGATTTAATTTTTGTAAAGTGCCTTGAGATGATTTGTATTGTGATTTGGCGCTATACAAATAAAATTAAATTGAATTGAATTGAATTGAATTGAATTGACCTGTACAGCACAAAGATCAGGATGAGTGACTAGCCTATGATAATAGCAGAGCATTAAGCAGCTAAACAGCTATTTCTTTTAGGACTCATTGAAAACAAATTATAAGTACAGTAATGGAATACTGACATACCATACATTGGGCGTATGGTAGAAACAACTCCAAATAAATCTGAAAGTAACTCTAAAACAGCATTAGTAATAAGAACAATAAACACTGTAGACAAACACAAACAAGTCTTTTGTATTTCTTTTGTTCTTCATTGTAGATCAAGTACCTGTACCCTTGTGCCTGTTGCTCTGAATTTTCAAGCTACAAAAAAAAGATGAACTCATATTGTTCCATTAACAGGTGGAAAACAAAATGTATAAACAGTGGGAAGTGCATTAACATATTTTGTGTAAGGGAAGACAATCTCCATAGGCCATGCCATTAAAAGTGAGGACTGTCAATATATACTGACAATGAAACACAAAATGTATATCAATACTCAGGTTATTTTAATAGTTGTAAACTCAACTGTGGTTAGTTGGCATGTGTTCTATGCCAGCAGTATGGTCACATTGTAATTGGGTTGTTTTTTAACCCAGTATTTTTTGTAAGTGCTATTATGTGGCAAGCAGCTAGTAGCATTAGTAGCTGACATTGCAACATAGCTTCCACACTTAGTCATCATCTCTGTGATGCAGCAGACGTTATAACATGTGTTGAACATGCTCAACAAGTGTACTTTTTGTTTATATATTGATGGTTCTCAGTGTACACTCACTCATCTTGCCAACATAGTTTGTGTTAGCCATTACAGAAAATAACAATGAAAATGTTTGACTAAGATGGAGAAATCAAGGTGCAAACACTTGAGGTTTGGATTTCATCATTTAGCAAAAAATAGCATACCTCCAGACTTTTGTACTGTCTGCTCAGTCACACACTGCTTTATAGTCAACAATACAGTCCAGTGGTGGTCATGCATTGCTAAATTGTGTATAAATTATATTATTTTCCTCACCTATAATTTAATGTATTTCAAAATGAGAGCAAAGGATTCGAGATTGCGCCCAATTTACTATCAATTCACAGCTTCAATAAAGACTTCACCCAGACCATTGCTGTTCAGACTGGCTGCTATAATTGCTGCAAAACACATGTACTGCTGCCACAATCAGGCAAACTAAAGACATGATTGACTGGATCTTAACTTTGGTAAGAAAGAGGCCAATAAGGCATGACCAAGAGAAAGACAAGCAGACAAATGAACAAATCTCACATGCTGCTGTATAGGAACAAGGATTGCTGGCAGTGTCACCCTTACCTGCACCTCAGAGTGACAGTGGCATTGAAACTATCTTACACAACACATATATCAGAAACTGTGACTGTGACTCATACCTGTTTCTTAGTCTGCACCCTCCTCTCTGTCTCCCCTACTGTAAGCGTGTTTGTTTTTCTGCAGAGAGGACCCTTTACGGTAACTCAATTTAGTAGACTTATTTGCATTGAAGAATCATCAACATGTACATGGACCTCTTTTTGTTTGGGAAATTGCAGTCTGCAAGCAGTTATCTGCAACCAACCGACAAAGGGAAGATGCCTATCCTTAACATTACACAAACTTATATATGAAAATATGTGACTATCTGATAGTCCATACTGGTGGGCGGCAACTGTGGTTTTAAACTTAGTTCCCCCTTGATTGGTGTGCAGTCCGGTCCCAATCTCTTGGCACTTTCTTCATCCAATCCTGTGGGACAGCGCCCATCTGTGAAATCTAAAGAATTCTTCACTGACCGTTTCTAGGTGCCCCTCATTCTGTGGTTATCTGAGCTCATGTTTACCAGGACAACGGTTTCTGTACAGTTGCTATACTATTCTCAAAGCTACATTCTTTTACAAACAGTTGATACAAAGCATATAATAACTTTTAATCCTTACACTACCCTTTCTGACATTTCTGTTATGATTGGATCTAATGAGAAGAGGGAGTGTTTGCCATTTTGCTAGGCAGGTTTTTGGAGGATGGAGGTATCTGCCAGGAACATAGTTTATCTGACTCCATGGACTGACCCCCTGTTTCCTCTCTGGCCTTTTCACACTGGGACAGGACTTCCTCAGCAAGCCTTATCAACTTCAATCTCAACATTGAAACAGACCCAATGACCAAGATCTCACAAAAAATACTATTGCTGTCACCAAGCAAGTGTTTATATGCTATACAGCATACAACTTGTATACAATTAATAGTTCATGCTGTCTGTTTCATCGCAAAATGCACACTTCTTTCCATGCAGGTATTAGACATTGTGAAACATTTGAGAAACAATGCACTACACAATTATCTGAGAGAATTTCTTGTGAAGTAATGTTTGTAATTGTACATTACAATTACCTTTACAAAACACTCCATGAGTGCAGTAGTTGGTTGGTACTCGTGTCATTCTGTAGCTCACTATGCAACTTCAGTGAATCTGTTTGCTTCCATAGTTCTACTGTCACAAAAAGCACACATTGTTTACCATTCAGTGAAAAACATTGAAAAGGAGTGAACCCTGTGGTCCTGAGGAACAGTTAGAGATAATGTTTTTAGACAAATCTATCTGACACGCCACTGTAGTGGTGATATCACTAAGATACTAAGTTTCTCTTTATACACACCAATAGATAGTATTTCTTGTTTTCAACCATTTTAACAAAGATTCAAACAAAACAATAATAAAAATAAGTAATATTTTGGAAAGAATGAAATTTAAAAGCCTAATCTACGGTAATGTACGGTTGGAGTGATTCAAAACATTATCTTTCACCGAGGTATGTTTATGATGCTTGGGCAGTGGCGTTGCATCAGGGATGTACAGGTTTTAACCCTTCACTAGGCTAAAACAATCCACCATGCACTTCTCCTATTACACTGTTCGTGGATGTGCAAACATACAGATGCAGAGCCAGATAAATAATTATAATCTGCTACACCAGGTTTCTTTTCACCCAAAGAGAGCTGGGATAGGCTCCGGCAGATCCTCGTGACTCTGGTTAGGAATAAGCGGTATAGATTATGGATGGGGATGGATCGATCTATCATAACCATATGTTGTCTTTAATTTTGTCAGCAAAAATATTGTCAAGAAGAAGAAGAAGTACTTTATTAATCCCCAAGGGGAAATTCAATTGTTACAGCAGTTATTCAAAGTTATTAAATTTTAGATTATTTAAATTATATTAATCAATAAAGTAATTAATAAAGTAATAAGTAAAGTATATAAAGTAAAGTAATTAACTTGTATGTAGAAAAATAATAAAGTAATTATGTTTGTGTGTGTGTGTGCATGCATGTGTATGTGGTGTATGTGTGTTATTGTTTATATTGTGGAACTGTCAACTGGGCTTCATTGAAACACGATAGAATTGACCACAGAGGAGAGGTTTAACCAGTGCACTGTCCACTTTAAATCAACTCTCCCAAATCAAATAAAATTGAACAGAAGGAATGTCAACCTCATTATGCCCTAGGAACACATGATCCTATCACCAGTTCACTGTTTGTCCTTTCTTAGACAACTTTTGGTCAATACTAACCACTACAGACCTGGAACACCCAACACGACCTGCAGTTTGACAAGGGCCAAACTGTGATGGGTCAAAGTCAGAGTCACTCAGATTCTTATGCTTGCCCATTTTCTTCAATGACAATTTCAAGGACTGAATGTTCACTTGCTGCCTAATATAACCGACACTCTGACAGGTACCACTGTAACAAAACAATCAGTTACTCACTTTACCTTTCAGTGGTCATATTGTTATGGCCGATCAATGTACAGTATATTTGTGGGAAACTGTTGACATGGCTGCAGAATAGGAAAGGAGTAAAGCAATGTGTTGTAGGTTAGAGGCTTTTCAAAGGTGCCATTGACAAAACTGCAGAACATGTATGTTGATTATGAAGATGATCTACTTGAAAACAGGTCACTGTAGTTCTGCTGAGGAAGCCATACTGGTATATTTAGGAATGTAATTTCTTCTTCACAGTAATTTGAAGCAAAGAAGTCCAGAATATCTGCCAGTAGAAAGCCCTGTGTACACAAAGAGCACAGAGAAAATGGCAAGGAAGAAAAGAGCTCCCTCATGGAGAATAAGCGATTAGTATGACTTGATTTTTGTAGGTGAGAGATTGGACAAAAATCAACCATGTGGTTTGGGATTGGAAAGCCATTAGAAACACTCAGTTCTCCCTCTCTCTCTCACACACAAATGGCTTTAGGCTTCAGGATTTGAAGTCTGGAGCTTTATTATCCTTTGCTCCATTTGAATAAACACTGCTGCTCTGGGCCTGGTTGTGTTGATTCTAGAGAGGAGATAAGCAAGGTAAATAAAGCTGAACTTGGAGTGGAAAAGGTTTTCTTTCATTGCTGCTCAACTGTTTTAGTGTTTAAATGCCTCCAGATGGGATCTAAGGAAGCACTGTTGAATCACATTCTCACAGGCTGAATAGTCTTTAGAAACAGAAAGTGTGAAATATGTTTTTAAGTGTTTGTTTGTATGTGAATATTGTTTTAAAAATGTATTACAGCCAGTGAGCCCATGTAGTTTTCACGTCATATAAAAGAACAATGACACTTAATCACAATGCATCATTTATCACCAGTGGCTATGTGTGTGTGCTTGTGTATGGGTGTATAGGGGGGGTTTACTTATCTGGGGTAAACACCTTGCAAGTACCACATACTATATGAGTGAATAATACTTTTTTTCTGGGAAATATCACTCCCAGGAGACTAAAGATATATCAAGTCAAGATAAAGCACCATGACAAACTGATGTAGTGTAAACTGAAAGATGAGTTAGTATAGGTTTCTCCAGTCAATAGATTGGACTCTCCTTGGTTTGCCTCCGAAGTGACTGGTATTTGGGGTGATGGAAGACCCAGTTCTCCTAAATGGTGGCTTGTTATTCTATTAAATGTACTGGTCTAACAACTCACAGGAAGTAAAACCGATGACAAGGTAAAACTGATTAATTAAGGTACCTTGGCACTGAAGCAGCCACTTAATCATAGATCACACTTGTCACAGGGATTTAAGATCTGACTGACGAACAGATTATGCCTCTCTTAATTTTCTGCCTTTGTGTAATGGAAAATTTATTGTCAGTGACATTTGGTCGTAATTCCCTCCACCCTCTCCCCATACCACCACCCTCTGGCTCTACTTCCTCAATTAATTACTAGCTCTCTTTTATATTCTCCAAAGAGTTTCTTTTAAAGATGCACAAAGCAGAGTCATTTCCTGAACTGCTGAAAACAACATCCGTTCTTTGATTGAGTCTAGGCAATCTAATCATCAACTATTGCAGAGGCGATATTCTTTTCTCATACTTAAGACTGCTGTGTCAGTGCTATTACCCACGGGCATGTTGTCACACACACACGCAACTACAACTAGGGAAGTGTCCAGTTTAGTTGTCAGTTGCCTGTGGCTTTGACAGCTCATTTTACTGGACAGCAGAGGATAGGAGAGAAAACGGATGAGAAATGGGGAGATGAAGAGATAATAGAAGAGGGATAAGGAGAGTGAGAGAAAAGAAAAGGAGATGAGGAAAAGCCAGGAACAGAGGTCACAAGTGAGGAGCAGCAAAATGGATGAAGAAAAGGGAATGGAGTGGAAACGGGCAAGTAAAGGACACGAGAGGAAGTAATGAAGGAAAGAATAGGTATAAAGGGAGAGAAAGAATGGAGAGTATAAAGTCTGAATTCAGGCAAGGCAGGAGATAACACTGCAGCATGATGAAACTAAGGTCAAATCTGTGTGAACACTTTGGTATGCCTGCGTGTGTGTATTTACATTAGTGTGTCAAATTAAATCACAGAGGAAAATAGAGACATTTCATTTCCCAGCTAGGCTTGATGAATAATGTGTGCCCCAGAGATGTATCACATGGTCTTGCTTGACCTTTCACTCACAGATCCTGTAGTGTCTGCATACACACATTAAATGTATTTTTTGGCATCCATATGAGACAGTACTTGTCTGCAACTAACCTGCTGTCAATGACAGCAAACTTGTCTTCATATCACATCAACTAAAACCTCTATCAGCTTTACAGAATCAATGTAAGTTGTGAAGTTTTTGTTTAACATGCCATGCCATATTTTCCAAACATTTTTGGGATTATGGTGGTAATACCAAATTGGAAGTTCATGACAGGTCACGTTCTCCTTTCAGATAAGATTAAGCTCTTCCAAACCATTCATTCATTCATTATCTATGCCCACTTTGACAATTTATGGCATAGACAACTAACATGGCTAAAAAAATCAGTAAATATGATACCTGACACCCACATCTGATTTCATTTCAAACATTTATCTCGTAACCATAACTTCAAGTTTCTTGTTAGCAAAATGTTTAAGTGCTAATATTGCCTAAAATAACTTTAAAAAATGTACCAAGCTATGGTGAAAATTCATACTGTTAATGAACTCTTGCACTTAGAAGATTGTAATTAACAGAAAAAGAAAAAGAGTACCTTATGTGATTATGTAGGAAGTGAAATATATTGTCATATATTATATTTCACAGGTTACATATAAGTCACATCTGCTTTTCTCATAAAGGAAAGAATAAAAAGGAGAGGTATTAAGGACAGGAAAGTTTCCTGTCTGAGCCATCTGTCATCTTTCCACAGGAGAGCTGTGATGGCTTGCAGCTTCTCCTGTTCCTGCAGTAACCATGTATCTGACAGCCAGGACCACAAGAGTTTAGCTGGGACTAAAAGTTTTAACTTGCCCCTGGAGGAACAGAAATGTGTGCAGACTTCTCAGGGAAGTTTATGGGGGAATTGTCTGACCAACTGTGGGCTTGGTGAGTGCTGTGTATTTTCTTTATGGCCTGTGTAAATGCATATTGCAATTTAAGGATTTAACAGAAAAGCACTGTTTATGTACATAGGTACTGGCAACATGAGGGATGCTGATAATCTGGATGTTTATTCTTCTTCCTAATATACAAAGCTGTCCAGCAATATTTATTAGAAAACAAACATGGAATATGGCTCAAGAGGAAAACGCTACAGAGTAAGATCCATTTATTTTAGGGTTCCTTCCAGTCTTAGTGGAATGTAAAAACAACAAAAAGAAAATGAAGACTAAAACAGAAAAGATGTGAGAAACAAAAGTCTGGAAATAAGCCTGACAAAAAGCTAAATGAAAAAGAAGAATAGGAAAAAGGGGAAAATATAACCCACAAGGCAAAGGAGAGAGAAAATACATATGAATCTAAAGTATTCAGAGACCAGGTTATGGGGCTGACATGCTCAGTGCTCTGATGCATACTCCCAGTGTGCTTCGTGTCCTTTGGGAGCTCTACAGCACTGGTTCAACATGTCATTGTGATGTATGTGCAGACAGTAGGGGAACTCAGCATTGGCTCGCAATATCCCCACTCATTCCATGAAGGGAAATTACCTCTCACCTCGCCGCTGCCAGGAAACCTATTGGACAAGCCATCTGTGTCCATTATTTGTCATTAAAAAGTTGAAATTGAAATGAAGTTGAAATGAAAGGTCAGGTTTTACCCACCAGTCTCTGACAGGCCCCAGCATGCGCCATCATAGTTATTAATTTGTTATAGGTTTATGCTGCATTATTTATTTAAGACAACAGACTGTTGGTTTCACATATTATAGCAAGGAGTTAGAGTGAAGTAGGTTTTGCATCTTTATGTGGCATTTCGGTCGCTAAAGCGATGATTTTAATGGTCTGAAAATTGACTGGCTGTGCTCATCCTCAGAAGGCCTGTCTGCTCAGAACAACAGGAGGGGTTGTTCTGTAGAGCAACTCAAGGATGATGAAATCAGAAGTGTTGAGTGTATGTTACAGGAAAAGAAGATATTGTGAAGCACTACTTGAAATGAAAATCCATTTAATCTTTTACCTCCTAAAATGAGGTGTTTAATTGACAAAGTATTTTTTTCCTGTCACCTGATTTTGGAAATGCTATCTTACAAGGGAGAATAGAATATATAAAATAAAATATATAAAACGTTTTATATATATATATATTTATGTATACGTATATAGTAGAGGAAAGAACCCCTGCAAAGAACCCTCAAACTCCCAGGCCTCTGGTAGAGGACCCGAGATTGAGGAAGACACACACCACCCATAGGGGTGAGACGGGAAATTTTTTTTTTTTTTTTTTTTTTATAATTTTATAATTTCCCTTCTCACCCCTATGGGTATGTGTGTGTCTTCCTCAATCTCGGGTGCTCTACCAGAGGCCTGGGAGTTTGAGGGTTCTTTGCAGCATCTTAGCTGTTCCTAGCACTGCGCTCTTCTGAACTGAGAGCTCTGATGTTGTTCCTGGGATCTGTTGGAGCCACTCTCCCAGTTTGGGGGTCACAGCCCCAAGGGTGCCAGTTGCCACGAGGACCACTGTTGCCTTCACCTTCCACATCTTTTATTATCTATATATATGGTTCTACTGAAATTAACAATCACTGGTTTAAATGCAGAGGCAGCTAATGCGTGTGTGTATGCAAATAATGTTGATTTTCCCACTAACCTCAGCCTCAACAAATTGAACTGTTAAGCAGTATGGTGATAATATATTTGACGGCTGAAATCCAGTGCCATTTGCCCTCTAACCAGACTGCCCTGTCAACCAATAGCAGATCAGATGGAAAGCAATAGTAAGCCTGCCCCAAAACATTCTCCACAAGAGAAATGACGAACAGGGACACAAACACTCAGCTTTAATTGGATGGAACGTGACTGTACACTCACACCATAAATAACTGAACCCAGGGAAAGTGTCTGTGTGTGTGTGTTCGGGGTGATCAAGGTTAGGGCAGGGAGGATTAATCATGATAAGGTCCTGCAGTGAGCTTAAGCACAGCTAAAGCTCAGAGAGGCTGTCAGGACCCTGGTGTAAATATCCTGCAGGCTTACTGATTTGTCTACAGTCGTAAACACGACATAAAGCGCTAATATACAGGTCAGCACGAGTGTGATATACACCCCGAGGAGAGTAAAAACTTCATCAAAGCATTTCATTTTCCTGCTCATGCAACCTGTGCCTTCTAAGTTATCTGGAATTTGGAAGCCTTTTATATTGGTTTTTGAAATCGTTAGCTTACTTCTGACTTTATTGATTGATTTCTGATATGAAAACAGCCCAAACATTCTACATTGTACAAGTCAACACAGGATAGATATTAGATTAGATATTCAAATGTAACCCAGTTAGAATATTCTGCTTTAAGTGAGTTGATGTTAAATAAATTAAATGTTAATTGGTGCCAAATCAGTGTTGTGGTTTAAAATATGGTAATTCATGTGGATATAATATGTGTTAAAAGGGGCACAAAAATATTTGTTATTTTATTGTGAAAAGCATTCAGCGGAAGTGACTAGTTTCTGTTTTAAGAGTGACTGGTGAGATGCCACTGAGAGAATTTCTGGAGAATAATAGAAAAGTTGCAAAGGTAAATCTGCGCTACAGATTGTCAACACGATGACTCTGGACAGACACTGATTCACATGTTTGTGGTGAGCAGCTTCAATATTTCAACCCGAAATGTGTAGTAAAGTTGTTCATGTCTTAGCTATAGGCCCTGCTCTGTTAGCTCTGTTTGACTAGCATTAGCATTCATTAGCACAGTGAATGGATTTTGTAACAAGTTTAGCTAATACAGCTGACGTGCATTTACTCTAGGTCATCTTTTCCGAACTGGAAATTTTGCAGATTCGATTAGAGAGAGAGGGTTACGAGCTGCCAAAGTACTGTTTTACGTTTCTGAGAATTACAGCGTGGACTCAACGCTGATACCGACATTACCCTGGTCTCTACAACACGTGGAGTTTCATGCTGTCACCGGATGCAGTTGTGGACCGTGTCTACTGGGTGAAACTGTAAAGAAAGATCCTGAGGCTGATAACCACGTTACTCAGTTACCGACTGCAAATACACTCAGAATTAAGGTACATTTTCTTTATTTTGCTCAGTTTGAGTGAAGCGGCCAGATAGTTTTGGGCCTCCACGCTCGCAAGCTTGGACTCAGGCCTGCAACAGGGGTTTGTTATTTTATTTAAATATCTTTCTGCGGTTGTGGTGATTTTATTTGAGATTGTTTTTCTCAATTATTAAGAAAGACAGTGGGTGCACAATATTATTTTTTGATCTTCATTATTATTATTATTAAAGGTGTTTATTTTTTCCACATTCTAACTGTAGTATGGGTGTCTGACCTCCTCCTTTTTTTCTAAAGATATTGGTATAGACAGATTTTGTGAAAAGTGATATTCTAAGACTCAAGGCCATAATAGACATTACCTAAAATCTTTATCACACTGATTTAAAGAACTCAGGGCCCTTCTCTGTAATTCTGGGGAATAAAGTGGGCTACACAAAGATTGACTTTTGAGAGATTATCAGTTCAGGTGTTATTAGTATTTAAAAATGGGCTTTTGAGAGTATCAGTGTTTTACTGTTAATAATGATAATTGAATTGAATTGAATTGAATTGTTTAACAATATAGAATAAGAATCCAAGAATAAGACTAAGAGTTCTAAGATAGAAAGCCTTTTAATTTGTTTGTGGCCTCGGACTCATTATTAGTCAGGGTCAGGCTCAGAGATGTTGGTTACGTATTGTAACCCAAGATTCTGTGAATTGGGCGCAGCCCTCTGGGCTATCGCTATGGGTCATATCCCCTCTTCGCACCTGCGCACTGACGAGAAATTCATTTACGCCCACCCGGGGTGGGCCCCCCTCGCCCGAACCGCATGACCACACGTCCGCAGGTCCCATATATAAGGCAGCGGTTCGGGCGGGCTCTTCCCTTAGAAAACAAACCGGTCTTTTTCTTCAGCCGGCTCAAGGGACCAGTGGGGCCCACAGCCCAGAGGGCTGCACCCAATTCACAGAATTTTGGGTTACAATACGTAACCAACTTTCTGTCTCATTGGGGCGCAAATACTGTACGCCTCACTGGGCCTGGCCACCCAGGAGAAGAGTCTGAAAATAAAGATAAAGCGAGTAACTGCCTGACCCGAAGCGAAGCAAGCACCAGGTGGGATACGTAAGCACTGGTTTCATATAAAACTGAAAACAGACAGATGCCTGTCCCACATCCGTATAAAAAAGCACGCTTGCCAGCCTAATTATGACTGGTTCCCAGGATAGCGTCAGAGAGGGATGAGCTCGCAAACATCCTGCAAATAGAAACGTACGAAGGCACACGGGGAGGCCCATGAGGCCGCCGCGCAAATGTCTTCCACTGACAAACCGCACAGGAGATTCGTGGAGGATGACACTCCCCTAGTGGAGTGTGCACGGATGCCAACCGGGGGCTCCAAGCCCAAAGCGGAGTAAGCTTTGCAATAGTCTCACATAGCCAGTGAGACAAACGTTCTGCAGAGAGGGGGGAGCCCAGCGAACACTCTCTGTAGTGAACAAACAGGCGCTCGGAATGGCACAACTCCGCCATGCGTTCCACATAACATACCAGAGCGCGCACCGGGCAAAGAAGATGCGCAGCAGTTTCCTCTGCGGACACGTGGGGAGGGGGAAAGAAGCCCTCCAGCGTGATCACTCTAGATCTGAAAGAACTAGTGATGCATTTAGGCATGTATGCTGGGTTAGGACGCAGAACTGCCGCACTGCGGTCCTCCCTGATCTGAAGACACTCCAGGGATACTGATAGAGCCGACAGATTGCTGACCCTCTTTGCGGAGGCTAAAGCCAGCAGAAGAGAGGTTTTACCCGATAAAAAATGGAGAGGGACCTGTTGTAATGGCTCGAACGGAGCGTCTGGGAGAGCGCGAAAAACCACAGATGGGTCCCATTGCGGAGCCAAGGGACGTGCGATGGGGCGCTGCCTGTGCACTCCCCTAAGAAAACGCCCTGTGAGCGGGTGACTGAACACCGATCTGTCGCCAAATCCCTCATGGGATGAGGAAATAGCCGCAGCATATGTTTTAATGGTGCTAAATGCCAGGTTTCTCTCCAGTAATATCTGGAGAAAGGACAGAATCGCGGAGAGAGGGCATGCAACAGACGAAATGCCGTTTTCCGTGCACCATCTCTCAAACGCAGCCCATTTAGCCCCATACGACACTGTAGTGGACCAGGCGCGCGCCCCTTGTATGGTGGCGACGACCCGGCAGATATCCCCAAACTCTCTAAGCGGTTCCTCTCAGCAGCCAAACCCACAGGTGCTGCCTTATGACTGGAGGGCTGACTGCCACGTCCCCTGCCTGTGACAGAGAATCCTCCCTCCATGGAATCTTCCAGGGGGAAGATATCCTCATGCACTGCAGAAGGGGAAACCACTATGCTCCAGGGCAGTCCGGAGCTATCAGGGTCATTTGCAGATCCTCCTCCTGAACCCGGGCCAGCAGCTAAGGGATCAGGGAGATCGGTCATGGCCGATGAGCGAAGATGTCTACCTCCAGTGGAGGGTTGTCCTTCACACGCAGAGAAAATCACAGGGCTCCGCTGTCAACGCTGAAACTTCGCTGTCGCGAGCTGCGGAAAGAACTGCGTGTCCGAACCTGCTCCATATCTTATCATATCATAGGGGGCAGTCGTGGACTAATGGCTAGGGAGTCGGACTTGTAACCTGAAAATTTCAGGTTTGAGTCTCAGGTCCGGCAGGAATTGTCGGTGGCACAGAGTGAATAGCCAGTGCCCTGTCCACCCTCAATACCATGACTGAGGTGACACCCTTGAGCAAGGCACCGGACCCCCAACTACTCCCCGGGCGCCGCAGCATTGTCTGCCCCGGGTGTGTTTGCACGATGTGAGTGTGTGTTCACTGCTGTGTGTGTGCACTTGGGTGGGTTAAATGCAGAGCACAAAGTATGGGTCACCCTACTTGGCCATGTAAAGTCACTTTCACTTTCACACTTTCACATATCGGAGCCACCAGGCTTGGATGGAGATGTCAATCCCCTGTGTGAGGACCGCCGTGTGACATGTCCGTGTCCACGTTGCATTCTCCTGCAACGAGCGAGGGGGAGGAGGCGCGTTGATATCCGCTGTTGTGTTGTCCGTTAGGATCAGAACCTGGCGACTCTTCAACAGTGGAGAAAAGTGCCAGAGACCTTTCGACAATGTGAGCAGCTCTGATTCGCTTATATGTGCTGCCTCCCTGATCGTGAACACTGACACGTGATTTGACCGAATGCCCAGGGGAACCCCTTGCGTCAGAGTGCGAGGGTTTCCCCAGTAAATCAGATCCGGGACCACTGACTGGGGGAGGGATAGTATACGCCGCTGGTGACGTACTGGGTTGAGCCTCAGTCGGATAAACCACCTCTGAAACAGCTTCACAGACGCGTAAATAAAACAACCAGAATCTCAGAGAATACTTGGCTCATAAAATTAGAATTATATGGCTAGAAAGGTTGAAATGTTTTCTTTTCAGTGAAACAATTCAGGTCGAAAACAAATCATCACTTTTTATTTAATCCGTATGAACGTAAGGAGAAGTCCGTTTTTTCCTGTCTCACCTCAATTCAGGTAATGCGGTTCCACCTTGTACTATGTTCACTGTTCACATGTAAATAATCTCAGGTAAACCAGGTAAATATGTGCACACCCCCGAGAAATGACATAAAACGTCAAACTTCATCATAGAATTTATTCACTTTTTCTGCGCGTTTGGATGATGGTGCGTCACGGACGTGATGAAGCGCTTCTTGTATTCCACATAGAGACAAATAGTTTACCTTGTCCTCAGAGTAAAAACACTGATTTTAACTCAAATGAGGATCGTTTGGCTCCTCATTGTTTTGTATTGTGCTGCACTAATCCCCTCCCATCTAAATTGACTGAAAGGCTCATTATGCGCGTCTTTGTCTGGTCGTTCAGTGCGTCTTTTGTGTTCTCAGGTAAATCACATGACTATTCATCCTCAGACAGACCCTCTTGCATATGGCCTTTCTGGACAAAAAGTGTCTTAGAAAATTTAAATCAGTGTATTGTTTACTGTGAATGTGTGAAGAAGATGACATTCACAACACTGTGAAGTAAACACTTTAGCCTACAACATGCTGGTCTCCAAAGTCTTGTGAACCAATGTCCTGTTTGTGTTTTATGGTCTTATTTCAGTGAGTAAAAAATTGTAGTTTTTCACTAACCATGCATAAACACTTTTTTCTCAAAAACACAATCATGTATAAACTTGCTGCTCACATATTATTGTAGCCAATTTTGTGCTGATTAGAGTGTTATCAGACTTTAGACATGAATATGTTTAAAAGACACTGAAAAAAGCACAAATGTCAGGACATGTCAAAATCTGTCCAGGCCCCAAAAACCCCCTCAGACCCTAGAGGGTTAATGTCCTTGGACAGTCAGAAATAACGCTGGGCTGAATCAAAAATCCAACCAATCAAGGAAAAGTTTTATGAAGCAGTAGGCAGTGAAACAGAATATCAATAGCTATTATTTATTTATTTAGTGAAATGAATGAAAATTAAATAAAAATGAAACAATAAATCAATAAACTAGGTTAATTGTTTCCCTTTTCTGCAGCATAGAACTATCAGCAGGGAGCTTGGACAGTTTCAATCAATTAAATTTTACAATACAAACACATTTTATGATACAGTGCTGTTTCCTATTGGATATATAGTATTTTCTTCATTTCTAGATAAAAGATAATGCTGGCACACTTGCCACATTGATCACATTATAGAAAAAGCAGAATCAATCAACCCTCTGTCATGATCCGCATCTGGACTTCCTGTTTTGTGCTTTTATTTTGGCGGGTCATGTAGGATCTGGTTTTGTTCTGTTCTGTTTCTTTTACTTTGACCTAATTAGTTATCATTTTCACCTGTGTCTTGTTTTGTCTTTTGAGTTTATATACCCCTTGTCAGCCACAGTCTAATTGCCAGGTTGTCTGACTCAAATACCTGGTCTGCCTTGTTCCTGCCACACTCAAAGTTTTGCCTTCTTTGTTTTCCCATGCCACTGGATTTCTCTTTTTGGGTTTTTGTTCATGGACTGCCTCGCTTTCTGTAGGTTAAGCTAAGTAGCCTTTTTCTTTGTGTTTTGTTGACCATTCTGGCCTAGAGAATTTTGTGTTTGTTTTTCTGGATCCTGTATTCATGTTTCCCTGTCTCCAAGGAGATTTGTCTTGTTCCCATAGTTCATTTTTTTTCCCAGCCCTTGTTTTCCTGTTCTTGTTTCCCTGTAGTCTGGCGAGTCCCCGAATGTGTGTGTGACCCAGACTTCACGTCTTGCTCCCTTTGTTCATGTTCCCCTGTCTCACAGTCCCTGGTTTAGTCCACCCCAGTGTTTCTGTTCCTCGTTTTGCCTTGTTTTAAAATAAAGTTATTCTTTGCACCTGAGTACCAGTCTGGGCGAATCATTGGTCCTAATAACCCCCCTAAACCTGACACCTACCTGTTGCCTTTGGGTCAATTTGACCCATTTTAAAAAGTTAATATGAGATCACTTTGGTTTTCTTCCATATAATTAACTAAAAATGACAGATGGTTCCCTACCATAAGTGTAAAATATATGTTGGAAACAAGTTCAATAAAAAGGGTACTAAAGAGGACAAAAGGTGTGTCGCATTGTCTTCAAATTTATGACGCACCTTTTGTCCTCCCGGATGAAATTTACCCATTCTGTTTTGACTGCTTACAAAGCATGAGGTATAAAATGATCACCAATTTTTTTTTGTGTCACCTTTTTAGTGAACTTGTTTCCAACACATTACCATATATTTTTAAGAAGTACTTTATTAACCCTCTGGGGTTGACGCACACGCCGGCGTGTTTTGATGCATCTTTTTCTGATAAGGCCGAAACAAACTTAAACTCATTACAACCCACGCAAGCACGGGGAGAACATGCAAACTCCACACAGAAAGGCCAGGTTGCAAACCCAGGACCTTCTTGCTGTGAGGCAACAGTGCTAACCATTCAGCCACCATCCTGCCCATCCTCATTCCTCACGGCAGAAATAAGAGTTTTTGGATGTCTTTTATCATGTTTTATGACTTCCAGGGTAAAAGAGGACCAGCAAACAATACATAATTTTTGTAAATGATTGAGATTTTATTTTATCAATTACTGCTTTTAAATTTTAATAAATAAATATCAATAAATTCAATAGCAGTTAATAACTGTAATCTTTAAAACAAAAATGTGATTCCCTGTCTAGAGCCAGTGTCTGGTTTGTCCATTCTGGGCTACTGTAGAAACATCATGGCACAACATGGCTGTCTCCATGAAAGTGGATCCACTCCCTAGATGAAGCTATTTTGATAACTACAGACTAAATGCTTTCAGTACTCATTTTATTGGAGACAAGAGCTTGAGAGTTTGGCAAGAATTATTTTAAATTCCGATAATTCAAGTTTTAAGGCCTAACAAAGAATATCAGTTTCTGAATTGTGCCTTAAAACAAGCACTAAAATGACTATGAATCATAATCTGATTGCAGTGCTCCTACTTTAATCAAAAACATTTACACTGATTTTGTGTGTATTGCTTTTCTGTTTTCTTTAAAAAGAATTGGAATGGCATGTTATTGATAAGTATCCATTTCATGTAAAGGCCATTGCAGTCAGTGTCACAAAAGATGAAGGGATGCAGAGCTGCCACCTTGGTCACAGCAAACAAAATAGTCTTATTGCATGACACAAGGTCAACACTGGAAACATCTGGACTTTGGAATTTGGGTCTGGGTCCATTGTGTGACAGCCAGAAAAAGATAAGGGAGAAAATTTATAACCTAGTATATGTGGCTGTACCATTTATCAGTGAAGTTAATCACTGTGATTAAACCTTAACATTTGATCGCTGTGGAAGGGAGTTATGTACCATCACTAACCTCCTGCTGTAGAAGCCATTCTAAATAAGTGAGTCTTAAGTTTGGCTTTAAAAAGCGGAAGGTTAGTGATGGTACATAACTCAATGGGCAGAATATTCCAGAGTTTGGGACCTGCCACTGCAAAGGAATGATCACCCCACTGTTTGTACCTCGACCGTGGGACCTCTAGCAGATGTTGGCCAGCAGAACACGGAGCTCTGCTGGGTTGGTGTGAGCTTAAAATCTCACATAAATATGAAGTTGCCAGTCAGGGGTGATATGATCATGCTTTTTAGTTTTAGTCAGCAAGCAGGCATTCTGTACAAGTTGCAAGCAATACAGACAAGCTTGGTTAATGCCAACATAAAGAGCTTTGCAATAATCGAGCCAGCTACTAATAAAAGCGTGAATGGCTTTCTCCAGGTCACTGCGGATCAGGAAGGGCTTAACCTTTGCAAGGAGGCGTAGCGGACAAAAGCTTGCCTTGACAAAAGGTCCCCAAATTTTTGACCATCTGGTTATAGTGAGCGGTCAGAGAATCAAGTCCAGGAGCTGCAATTCTGGGGAGGTTTTGCTTTCTTTCAAACTAAGAAAATTCTGTGGCAGCCAGAGTTTGATGTCATCTAAACATTTGTGGATGGATATGAGTGCATCAGAAGAATTTCAAACTGGCGGAGAGATTTGCAAATCATCTGCATATAGATGAAAGGAAACATTGTATTTTGCAATAATCAACTGTAAAGGTAACATGTACAGAGAAAATATAACAGAGTCAGGAGATAGGAGGATATCATTCTGAACTTTCAGGAGAACGGATTCAGTGCTGTGACGTGTTCTAAAGCCAGATTGGAATTTTTCAAAGACATGATTTCTTTCCAAAAAAAAAATGAACATGAGGAGAACTTGTTTAAGCACCCTGGATGGAATAACGTCCAGAAGGCAGTAGGTTCGGGACAACCGCTAGATCACCTCGGGGAGGAGAGATAGGGACACTGGCTCAAACATAGTAAACACAGAGGAGGGCACAGGAGAGGAGCATACTATGTCAAGACCATTGAAGTAGTAATGTTTATGTTCTGCCAAACAGAGGGCACCTTGCCAACAAAATAATGAAAAAATTCATCACATGTTGACTTTGACATGTTTCAGAACATTGCAAGATGGATTCGTAATGAACTGAAGTGTGCAAAATAACACCCTAGGATGATTACAGCTGGTGGAAATGACATTTGACAAATATTTATGTTTGGTCTCTTTAACAGCATTCTGAGAAAGACTGTCCCGCAGTATACCCAGTATGAAAGAGGGAATAAACTTAATCACAGACAGGATGCAAACTCCAGTGTGAGACCCATTGTTGTGATTGCTTATTAAATTGTTGAATAGGTTTGGAACCCCCCTCTCTAGATCATTCCAGTGTTCGATAACAGGGCTGTGTCCATTAATTTTTGCAAATTTCCAAAAGTGACAGTGTGGGATTCACACCCTCTAAACACGATGAGTGGCCATTTGTGGACAGTTGGAATTTCTCCCTCTTTTTTTTCTGTCACTTTCTATATGTGCAATATAAATTTGTGCACTCGACCTGAAATTCTGCACTGTAATCCCAACTAGTAAACGGCTGGCATTTCACTCCACCTTGCAGTCTGGCTGTTATGAGGAATTATAAACACTTGTGATTTCCTACTGTATGTGGTCACTCCCTAGTGTCGGAATAACACAGTCAGTCATCATTGACAAATAATGCGACTGGCTGATTTTACTGCCATTTGTAGTTGTTCTACTCCCAGCCTGTCAGTCATGCCATTGGTTTTTGTACTGACTGAAGGTCTAAAACCTAAGGGACATGCTTGGTTGTGGGTTTATTTTATTCGCAGGAGCCTGCAGAATTTAGATCTACCATCTGTTTGTAGTAAATAAACGGTGAAATCAACTGGAAAACAAACCGGATTAAAACGTTTTAATGAGGACTGAAAAGTGAAGGGCAATGGTTTTATGGCTTTTTACTCAAGGATAATATGTCTTTTGGACTAAAAACTGGAGACATTTTTTTCCCTGGACTACTACGAAAAAAATTATATGCAACACTTGCTGTTTCAGTACATGTATCTATCCTAAATTGCTTTATAACATTTGAATCGTGAGACTTTCTGCTTTCATATGATATATTGTTTGTTGGACTTTATTCAAATTTGGCTGACAATCTTTGGTAATACATCTGGAAATACAGTTTTGGGCCCACAGTTAGGTCAGGGGTAGGAAACAGGTTTGACAGTTTGACTAACTGAAAAGTTTCCCTTTTGCCTGGAAAGCTCTTTGAATACAAATTGCATAGCATGCAGACAGGATGGGATATTTAACAGGTTGAAGCAAGATGGAATGGGAACCAGAGACACCCAGAGGTGCACCAACATTCCTTGGCATTAAAGGTGCAGATTGGGAAGATTTTTCTGAGGAGATGGTAGGCAATGGAAACAGATGATCAACTTTGTGAAGACTGCTATTTTTACAACATGTTCCAGGAAGAAATAGTCTTTATTTAAAGGAATTTAAAGGACAATGACTTTGTAAAGAACAATACTAGCTGCAACTGCACTGTGACCCAATTTTTGAGAATATTCCTCCAAATGATGTTCTACTCCAGAGGTGAATGTAGAGAAGCATTACATCAGCACTATTCAGCATTAGTATAGTTTAGACAAGGGATTTTATTATGCATGAATTGCTTCTGACAGCTGATGCAGATCAGATTTAAACATTTTTTGTTCCACTTTAATACCTACTTTTAATCCCATGTGATTCTGCACTGCAGCAAATTCTAATCCAAGTGCTGTTTCTCCTCCCTGGGGTTGAACTTTCAAATTCCATTTCAGAAGAAATATTTCCTAGACAATTCAAATCCTCTCATAATTCAGACTTGCATAGACTCCCCAGTGTATCACTGCTAATGTAACCATTGCCCAGACAATGCATTTGCCTATTTATCATCAGTAATGATGGAACAAAATGCAATATGGTGATACAAAATGAATATAAAAAGAAGTGAAACAATGTGATTGATGTCAGATCCTTGATAGGCTGGCACACGGGGGAGCAGAATAAATGAACGTCAAAGATTCCCTTCTGGGCAGAAGTACACAGGAAAGAACGCTAAAGTACTGTAATGTCTTTGTCTCAATTTTTCACATTTAGACATACACACACATGCACACACAGACACACTATCTCTTTTGCTTTATCCCACACTCTCTTTCTCCCTCTCCTGCTCTCTGTAAAGACTTTTATGTATCTACTTGTCATTTAAATTGCAAGCTAAAATTTAATCCTTGCCTTTACAATGTGCTGTAGAGTCCACCATGTACCCCCCTCATGAATTGCACATAGAAGCAGCTTTTCCACTACTGTTGGCAGACATCTGGAAATGTTTTGGCCCTGTGCTGGAGGTCACTGTCTGGACCAATACAAACCATACCTCTACCTTTGCAATGTGACAAGCCTTCATATATTTTTCCAGCCCTGTGTACTGTATAGAACCCCCCCAAACACACACTACCACCTCCCAGTCTAATCACAACAATGGTCACCGTCATCATCTTCTTTTCTTTTTTCCCCCATTCCTCTTGTGATGTAAAACATATAGCATTTCTTTTGTCTGTGCCTCTGTGTTAGCACCCAACTTTTCCAGCAACACAACATACTCTACCCACACCACGTTATTCGATGAGAAAAAATGAAACAAATGTTTTTTGAAACTACTCACTACACTTGAACTTGACTGCCTCTGGCCTGTCCCTTTCATCACCATGACTGCCTTCATCACCTAACACCATGTCAAGTTCCATTCAGCTCTCCCCTTCACTCCACTGACAGCATGTCACATTTTAAGAGGCCTTTTACAGTAAGCTATTTATTTGCACACCCTCGAAGGAAGGAGGCAGGGTCCCATGAGAAATTAGTGAGCAGAGACAGACAAATTTATTTGGCTCTAACAGCATGTGAGAAAGCAGGGAAGTTGATGGCAACATCGTTTGTCAAAAAACATTAACCTTGTGTGAAACAGAGTGTCTGTTCATGCCATCTATCAGTTATTAGCCTTCAGTACAGATGTTAGCCTAAAAAGCAAATTTTTTCAGACCAGATAGTTATGTTTCACTGTGCAACAGGGAATGACAAAATATGGTTGCTCCATGTATAGAGAGAGATGGACTGAGCAACTGAGAGGATGTGAGAAACCTCTCAACTATTTCCCTCAGCTGTTTGTGTAACAGGCATATTTTTCAGGATGTACCAGCATGTGGTCCCAGGCTCTGTTTGTCCAGGATGACACCCTTCACATCCATTCATCAACGTCCTGCCAGACCTACACTGACCTTGGGTCTGCCTGTGTGTGTGTGTGTGTATGTGTGAGTGAGAGAGACAGAGAGAGACAGAGGGAAAGTTGAACATTCTTGGGTGGGATTTTAATTTGTGTGTGAACATGGTTGAGAGGACAGTTGCCTCTACTAGCTGCACACACTGAAAAATAACATCAGGTGCAGAGGCGTACTGGCCATACAGGCATTTGGGCAATGCCTGGTGGGCTGGATAAAAAGAAAAAGCTGTATAAAATTGTCATGGAAAACTCCTGCACAAGTATATTTGCAAATATGCTCCCATACTACAGTGCTCTCCAAGTATCTACAAACATCTGGATCTGCTGACTGCACTGGATGGTGGATGAGTTGCTAGAGAAGATGCAGATGCTGTGAGATGACCTCCAAGCTTGTCATGATACAGTTGCAAAGTTTGTTCAGTGGGCCAATGACCAGCTGGATGAAATGGATGCAGATCTTGTTATGGAAGAGTCCCTTCCTATAAAACGGCATAGACAGCACAAATGCATTGATGACGAACTGTCCATAGGTGAGGCTACATCAGCTTTAGACCCAATAAAGAAGTGTCACATTGAAGCATACAGCCAAATAGTGTACACTATTGTGAGCAGCACGGAATAGCAGTTTTACAGATTGGCAACATCGACGTCATATGCTGATCTCTCACTTATTCACCCAAGGAACTTTGATCAAGTGCCATTGGGAGCTATGGAAGAGCTGCATAAATATTTGCTGAAATTTCATGATGGTGTCACTGCGAAACAACTATGAACAGAACTGCGAAACCTTGGAGAACAGTGTTCAACACTGAAACAAGTAGCAGATCCTTAGACAGTGCAGGAGGGCAGTATCAGTGAGTTTGAACAGGACAGGAAGACTCTGTCAAGTACATGTAACGCATGTATAGTCTGCCCTCTCTGCTGCTACAAAGTGCTCCTCAAATTGAACCTCAACCCTGATGCCTACAAGCTGCAGCTAACACTGCCTGCCTCACAAGTGGCATGTGAACAGTCTTTCTCTGCTTTCAAGAGAATCAAAAGCTGTTCGCAGTTAATGTCTGGTAAAGGGGATTCTGGCCAAACGTGACAATGAAGATGTCATTGATGGTGTCACTGCCAGAAGCAGAGAACTGTGCAGGCACCTCTTAAACATGACATGTGTGATGATCGGTAGCTTTACTTCCAGTCTTTCGCTCTTATTTTGAAAACCCATACTGGGTTTGGTTTCCTACTCATCTTCACTCACTTGATTACATAATTGATTTCACCTGTTCTTCCTCCTGTGCTCACAGCTTATATACCTTTTCCCAGCCACAGACAAACTGCCAGATTGTCTGAAACACTCAGCCAAGTTGTCTACAGCAAAATCGGTTATACTGTGCTGATCCTGTCTGTGTGGCCTGGCCCATGTTCACTGCTGATCTCAAAGGCCTTCTTGTCTTGTTCTATCCATGCAGAAGGAAGTAAGTGACTTTTTGTTTCATGATTATGGATGGAAGAAAGATTTTTTGTCCAAGAGGATTTCTGTTGGATTCAAGTTAATAACCAGGAAGTCCATGTCCAGCTAAGTCAGTTTGGTTCTTGTTCCATGATTAGAGGAAAGGAATATTTTGTGCCCAAGAGGATTCTTGTTTAAATCAAACTAAGGATCAGAAACTCCTTGTCAAGTATGGCTGTACGTTTCTAGTTTCTTGATTGGAGAAGAAGGAATTATCTATTCAAGAGGATTTGTTTGAACTCAAGTTACTGTCGAGAAGTGCCATTTCATACTCCAAGGACATTAGTGCTTTTTTTTTTGTTGGAGGTGTTTTTTGTTGTTAATTGCAATCTCTGGATTCTCTGAGTTGTCATACCAGATCACCGGGAAACCTTTGACCAAGGAAAACAGCACCACCAGATATTGCTCTGTGGGAAAACAATCTGGACTCATTTCCCATCCGTCTCGGCTCACTTGATGTTACCGGGTCCTGGCTGTGACAGTAACTGACCCTGCTATAAAGACTTCGGCTTCCTTTCCACATCCTGGTCACTCCATCCACTGAACCCAGACCTTTCACTAAAGAATGAATTAAAGCTTTTATACCTGAGTTTGTGGCAAGTTACTGGTCCTAATTCCACCTGGTTCATGATAACATGTGCTTGTATTCCTGGAAAAAGAATCACCTAAGAGGGGGAGCTTCTTAGGTGATATGTCTCTAACTGCTCATTTAGTCAAACAAACACCTTGAAAGAGATGTGAGGCTAGTCTGTGTGGTTGAGTCGCAGAGCCAGACATTTGCTGTTCCAGAGTCATAATGAGATTGACTTTTGAGCTGCACAAGGCTGCAGTCCCTTCAGGTGCACAGGTGACACATGGTTGGATTGGGCAAGGGGGCTTCCTTCTGCAAGTTATAGATACCTTGTCTGAGGCACACAAATATTCAAGAAGAAAAAGGCAATTGGGGCTGGTGTAGAAGTTGAAAGTAGACTAAATGATGATAGAGTTTTACATTCAACACTATGTGTCCTGAATAAAGGCAGAAGCGGTGGTATTTTCCAAGGGCAAATATGAGGAAAATAAACTAGCCTGACTTGAACTTTTTACAAGAATTCAATTATGTATGTGCATGTTGTAAATCCTAGAAAACACATGGTTTTAAATTAAAGCAGTATGTCAGGTGCTTACAAGAGGAAATGACCCACTAATAAAAAAAACAGATGCTTGTGAAGAAACTGCTAAAAAAAATAATGTATTTGAAAAACAATCATATATGTCATTTGGAAAAACTGTCAACAGAGATGTCCAATGACAGTAATTTTGCCTTCTCTTATAGTATGTATTTAGATAATTTTGTCCTTCCTTTCAATGGCTGCTTAGTGTTTGTGTATGTAGCCTATTGTGTATAATAATTGTGTGTGTATTAGTTTTTGTGTATGTGGTTTGGGTTTGGGGTGGTTGTGTAGTTTGTAAATGTCTTTGGGAAGGTAAGTGGCTGTCACTGTTAATTGTTCTGTACATATCTCAGCATTTTGGCCACCTATCTGTTCCTTTTCCCTGATTTTTTTTTCAGTTAGTTTGTATTCTGACTTGTTTTTTTGGACTCTGCCCCCCTTTGTGCTGAATTATTTCTTGGGCTTAGAGTGCTTGTGTGTGTCAGACCTCCATTTGGATTGTGACTGACTGCAGTTATCCTTGCTCAGTTCTTGTTACCCAGACTCTTGGAGAACTTGTTTTTTCTTATTTATTTAGCAAACTTAAACTTTACCTACCAGCTTGTCAGTCTTTATGTGAATTTTGATTCACTGTCTCTGCTTGCTGTTTTAGTACAGTTGAGACTGTAGGTTTAAAATTCACATGAGCAGATAAACAAAAACAATTTAGTATTTCCTTAAAGCTATCCATGTTGAACTGTTAACTAGAGGCCAAGTCGTGATAACTAGACCTCTAGGAGTTAGGCCGAAACATTTCACCATTAATTCAAGTGGCTTCTTCAGTCTAAGGAAAAGCTGGTAGGAATCTCAAATTTATCTTTCAGGTTGGTTTCATTCCACCCCTACCCTGAATTGGCTTGTTAGATGGACTATGTAAGTGGGGCGAGAGTCATTAGACCTACACTTCTCGGTAGGAAATAGAATAGAATAGAATGCTTTTATTGTCCATCGTGGTGGAAATTTTCGTTTGGCTCACCAATACATACAGTGGGTACGGAAAGTATTCAGACCCCTTTAAATTTTTCACTCTTTGTGTCATTGCAGCCATTTGTCAAAATCAAAAAAGTTCATTTTATTTCTCATTAATGTACACTCAGCACCCCATCTTGACAGAAAAAACCAGAAATGTAGAAATTTTTGCAAATTTATTAAAAAAGAAAAACTGAAATATCACATGGTCATAAGTATTCAGACCCTTTGCAGTGACACTCATATTTAACTCACATGCTGTCCATTTCTTCTGATCCTCCTTGAGATGGTTCTGCTCCTTCATTGGAGTCCAGCTGTGTTTAATTAAACTGATTGGACTTGATTAGGAAAGGCACACACCTGTCTGTATAAGACCTTACAGCTCACAGTGCATGTCAGAGCAAATGAAAATCATGAGGTCGAAGGAACCGCCCAAGGAGCTCAGAGACAGAATTGTGGCAAGGCACAGATCTGGCCAAGGTTACAAAAGAATTTCTGCAGCACTCCAGGTTCCTAAGAGCACAGTGGCCTCCATAATCCTCAAATGGAAAAAGTTTGGGACGTCCAGCCAAACTGAGCAATCGTGGGAGAAGAGCCTTGGTGAGAGAGGTAAAGAAGAACCCAAAGATCACTGTGGCTGAGCTCCAGAGATGCAGTAGGGAGATGGGAGAAAGTCAACTATCACTGCAGCCCTCCAAAGCCAATCAGACCCATGCCCTATTTTCAACGCTGTTGCCCTGGCCATTACCAAATCTCGCCATTCATTTCCAATGGGAATTTTGCAAAATGTACAGGTTTTGCACACTTTATACTTGAACGAACTCGTCCTAGAGCTAGCATCATCTAGACATGTGGGGCAGCTAAAGTTATCCAAATTTTTTTGCTAACTTTCACGGTTTTCCCTTGCCAGACCCCAGATTTTGACCTATGTATTTGCCAACTTCAAAGCAACTCACAAATGCATGGTCAGATTTCAGTTGAACCAATTGATAAATTGTAGACCCCACCAGCCTGAACCCATGTGACTTAAGAAAACCACCATATACAATAGCGCCCCCTATGTACTTACACTTACTTTGTCAGAACTGTACCAAATTTGGCACAAACATCCTTCAGGGCATCCTCATCAAAAAAGCCAATTGGACCACACCCTAGTTTCAACGCTGTTGCCATGGCAATGACTGAAATCAGCCATTCATTTCCAATGGGAGCTTTATACTACTACTTGCAACTACTGTATTAAGTGCCCACTGGGCAGAGGTCCACTCAAGGAGGTGTTCCACTGTGGTGGGGTGCGATCTCCTTGGGTTGTAGGGATGGGGGGGCAGTCAATTTTAGGGGGGTGGTATAAACCTTCCACACGAACAAAAGTTAGTTATGGAGTTCAACAAGGCTCTGTGCTAGGACCGATTCTGTTCACCCTTTACATGCTTCCCGGCTTCCAGGCTCATTATGCGCGTCTTTGTCTGGTCGTTCAGTGCGTCTTTTGTCTTCTCAGGTAAATCACATGACTATTCATCCTCAGACACACCCTCTTGCATATGGCCTTTCTGGACAAAAAGTGTCTTAGAAAATTTAAATCAGTGTATTGTTTACTGTGAATGTGTGAACAAGATGACATTCACAGCATTCTGAAGTAAACACTTTAGCCTACAACATGCAGGTCTCCAAAGTCTTGTGAACCAATGTTCTGTTTGTGTTTTATGGTCTTAT
Organism: Mastacembelus armatus; assembly: GCF_900324485.2. Taxonomy (NCBI): domain Eukaryota; kingdom Metazoa; phylum Chordata; class Actinopteri; order Synbranchiformes; family Mastacembelidae; genus Mastacembelus; species Mastacembelus armatus. The sequence goes on along the minus strand of NC_046653.1, from coordinate 1,436,412 downwards.
TTCAGTGAGTTATTTTTGACCAGGACATGTCCTTTAACTCACACATAAAACAAATCTCTAGAACTGCCCTCGTTCATCTGCACAACATTGCCAAAATTCGGAACATCCTTTCTCAAAATGATGCAGAAAAACTAGTCCATGCATTTGATACCACTAGGCTAGATTACTGTAACTCATTACTATCTGGATGTCCCAGTATTTCCATAAAAAGCCTCCAGTTAATCCAGAATGCCGCAGCCAGAGTCCTGACAGGAACTAGCAAGAGAGATCATATTTCTCCTGTATTGGCTTCTCTTCATTGGCTCCCTGCAAAATATAGAATAGAATTTAAAATCCTTCTTCTCACATACAAATCCCTTCATAATCAAGCTCCTTCATACCTTAAAGACCTCATAGTACCATATTATCCCAATAGACCACTTCACTCTCAGAGTGCAGGTCTACTTGTGGTTCCCCAAGTTTCCAGAAGCAGACTGGGAGGCAGAGCCTTTAGTTATCAAGCTCCTCTCCTGTGGAACCAGCTCCCAGCCTGGGTTCAGGAGGCAGACACTCTCTGTACGTTCAAGGCTAGACTTAAAACCTTCCTCTTTGACAAAGCATATAGTTAGGGCTGGCTTCAGGCAACCCTGAACCATCCCTGCTATAGGCCTAGACTGCCCGAGGACCATTGGTGCACAGATCCCTCTCTCTCTGTTCTCCCTGTACCTTCTGCAGGTGTCCCTGGTCCTGGGGCTGTATATCACTGATGTGCAGTTACTGGCCCCACCAACCTGCAGTGTCTATTTGTTGTTTATTGTCGCTGTTCTTTTCTCTCTGCTCTATCCACTCACCCCAACCGGTTGAGGCAGATGGCCGCCCAAACTGAGCCCGGTTCTGCTGGAGGTTTTTTCTTCTGTTAAAGGGAGTTTTTCCTCTCCACTGTCACCAAGTGCTTGCTCATAAGGGAATTGTTGGGTTTTTAGTTTTAGTTTTTGTAAAGTGTCTTGAGATGATTTGTATTGTGATTTGGCGCTATACAAATAAAACTGAATTGAATTGAATTGGTCAATTCAGAGGTGGGGGGGGGGTGCCCGGGGAGACTGTTCATTTGGGGTGGGTGGTCAATTCAGGGGGCGTCCATTCAAGGGGAGGCATTGCTTAGGGGGGTTGGTCCGTTTGGGGGGACTGGGGTGGTCAGCCTGGGGAGTAGTATATAATGGTTTATGTGGCGGGGGCTATTAAGGGGGGTCACTTTTTATGGCCGTTATTTATGACAGTCATAAAGATAATAAACCATAAAATCGTCGTCATGCTCTCCACCCACCGGGCGGCGCAATTTTCCTATTGGTCATACCTATGTCTGTGGGTTGTGGCGTGGTGACGCGCTGCCGATGCTGGTGTGAGGGTGTGTGTCATGTGTAGCGGGTATTTAAATACCTGCAGAAGGTGCCTGAGGGCCTTTTCTATCGCTTGTTTTATTAGCAAGAATTGTAGGGAACAACCATGATGATCTTTCCGTCAGGTATGTGCGTCGTTTGTTCCACGATTCAATAGCGTGTATATCAGACCGTCTGCAGCGAATACATTGTATTTCAAAATAGCGTGACTCCGTCAGGTACCGCATCCATTTCGTTGCTGGATGAGGATTCTCCACAATCATCATCAGCATCTGCTGGAGGTATGTATCCGTCTTTTATACAGTGGGTACGGAAAGTATTCAGACCCCTTTAAATTTTTCACTCTTTGTGTCATTGCAGCCATTTGCCAAAATCAAAAAAGTTCATTTGATTTCTCATTAATGTACACTCAGCACCCCATCTTGAGAGAAAAAAACAGAAATGTAGAAATTTTTGCAAATTTATTAAAAAAGAAAAACTGAAATATCACATGGTCATAAGTATTCAGACCCTGTGCTCAGTATTGAGTAGAAGCACCCTTTTGAGCTAGTACAGCCATGAGTCTTCTTGGGAATGATGCAACAAGTTTTTCACACCTGGATTTGGGGATCCTCTGCCATTCTTCCTTGCAGATCCTTTCCAGTTCTGTCAGGTTGGATGGTGAACGTTGGTGGACAGCCATTTTCAGGTCTCTCCAGAGATGCTCAATTGGGTTTAGGTCAGGGCTCTGGCTGGGCCAGTCAAGAACGGTCACAGAGTTGTTCCGAAGCCACTCCTTTGTTATTTTAGCTGTGTGCTTAGGCTCATTGTCCTGCTGAAAGGTGAACCTTCGGCCCAGTCTGAGGTCCTGAGGACTCTGGAAGAGGTTTTCTTCCAGGATATCTCTGTACTTGGCCGCATTCATCTTTCCTTCAATTGCAACCAGTCGTCCTGTCCCTGCAGCTGAAAAACACCCCCACAACATGATGCTCCCACCACCATGTTTCACTGTAGGGATTGTATTGGGCAGGTGATGAGCAGTGCCTGGTTTTCTCCACACATACCGCTTAGAATTAACGCCAAAAAGTTCAATCTTGGTCTCATCAGACCAGAGAATCTTATTTCTCATAGTCTGGGAGTCCTTCATGTGTCTTTTGGCAAACTCTATGCGGGCTTTCATGTGTCTTGCACTGAGGAGAGGCTTCCGTCAGGCCCCTCTGCCATAAATCCCCGACTGGTGGAGGGCTGCAGTGATAGTTGACTTTGTGGAACTTTCTCCCATCTCCCTACTGCATCTCTGGAGCTCAGCCACAGTGGTCTTTGGGTTCTTCTTTACCTCTCTCACCAAGGCTCTTCTCCCACGATTGCTCAGTTTGGCTGGACGGCCAGGTCTAGGAAGAGTTCTGGTTGTCCCAAACTTTTTCCATTTGAGGATTATGGATGCCACTGTGCTCTTAGGAACCTTGAGTGCTGCAGAAATTCTTTTGTAACCTTGGCCAGATCTGTGCCTTGCCACAATTCTGTCTCTGAGCTCCTTGGGCAGTTCCTTCGACCTCATGATTCTCATTTGCTCTGACATGCACTGTGAGCTGTAAGGTCTTATATAGACAGGTGTGTGCCTTTCCTAATCAAGTCCAATCAGTTTAATTAAACACAGCTGGACTCCAATGAAGAAGCAGAACCATCTCAAGGAGGATCAGAAGAAATGGACAGCATGTGAGTTAAATATGAGTGTCACTGTAAAGGGTCTGAATACTTATGACCATGTGATATTTCAGTTTTTCTTTTTTAATAAATTTGCAAAAATTTCTACATTTCTGTTTTTTTCTGTCAAGATGGGGTGCTGAGTGTACATTAATGAGAAATAAAATGAACTTTTTTTGATTTTGGCAAATGGCTGCAATGACACAAAGAGTGAAAAATTTAAAGGGGTCTGAATACTTTCCGTACCCACTGTATATATATTTTATAATATGTTTTATCTTGGGTGATGCTCTTACTGAGGGAATCTAATGGAAATATGGGTCCGCTCAACAGGGACCATCGCTGAGCCGGATAATCGTGGCGAAGCATACCTGCGTGATAAAGGTGAGAGTTATTCTTACGTGTATGCCTGTTTTAAAGCAGGATCAGAAAGTTGTGGTTTTTACAAAATGTTGGTGTGCTTCACAGAAAATCCTGGAGGGCCGCAAAGAGGTCGTCTGTCTTTAAAGAGACGCAGAGAGCACGCTATTTTAACTGAAATATACAGTCAGGGTGAGTATGTATGTGATGCCGGGTTTATATTAAAAATAGTAATGGTGTGTGTGTGTAGCTGATTATCTTTTATCCTATCTGGTAATGTAGAGGGTGTCGAGAGCGGTGTGTGCAGAGGAGCAAGCCCCAGCGGCCCTGTGCTACCCAGCCGCTCGAGAGTCGCGGAGCGACCGGTGGAGGGGGTGCAGAGGAAGGACGAGCTGTGTCGTGAGCGTGTGATAAGCAGACAGCTCTGTGATTACGATAGTGAGGGTATGAGATTGATATAAAATGCATTTCAACACGTTTAAATAAACGCTGTTTTTAAATGGTTTTCAAACGGTTTGTCTGTCTTTATATCTAGATGATTTTCAACCGGCCAAGAGACTGAGAGCTGCCCCTGCAAGATCTGCACAGAAGAAGAAGAAGGAGGAGCAGAAGAAGAAGACCGATTCTTGTGTTACAGCGACACCGGTGGTCGATAAGGAGAGTGAACTTTGGGGATCGGAGTGGGTCGCTGAGACTGCAGCCGCCACTTTCTTTTTGGAGCAGCAACAGGTGGAGCCACAGTTCACTAGTCCTCAGGTGGAGGACGCTACAGCCTGGCCACTGCATCTTCAGGAGGATTCCACAGCATCTGACTCAACTCGGGGTGTGCTGGAGGATGCGGCTGTTTCATCTCAAGGTGATGTGGCTGTGTGTTTTCCTACCATAAACTTTGATGATTTGTTGCTGAACAGTCAGGACACCGCACCAACCGCCGAGGTGGAGCGTGAGAGGTCGCTGTTGTATACACCTGATGTTACTCCTGTTGATCCAGTCCGGAAGGGTGGGAAGCAAATTTCTATGCTTAAGTGGCTAGCTGATGGTGCTTATAGCAGTAGTAGTAGTAGTGACTCTGACTCTGAGAGTGTTCCTTCTCCTACTCCACCTCCTGTTGAACCAGTCCGGAAGGGAGGCAAACAGATTTCTATGCTTATGCGGTCGGCTGATGCAGGGTACACTAGTGACTCTGATACTTGTTCTTCATCAGATAGCGAGTCAGACAGTGATTGTTATTCTGCGGCTTCAGAGATTAGCGGTGTGTCAGCTCTAGATATTGATTCTGCTGGTGGTGCATCAGCTGTAGCACATGCTGCTGCTGCTGCTGCTGCTGTTGCTGCTGCTACAACAGATGCTAGCACACCGGCCAGTGCTGATAACACGGTCCTGGTAAACCAAGCTGTGTTAGAACTATTGACAAATCTCTGTGCTGCAGTGAAGCACAATGACACAAAACTCTCGCGACTAGAATCGTATGTCACGCATGCTGTACCAGTTTTAGCCGACTGCATAACAGACGCACAAACTCTGTATTCTACCTCTCTAGACAGAAATGGCAGGGTGTGATAACCTGTATGGTGGGGCTGCTGCTGCTGATATTGGCTCAACAACAATGAGGGCAATGACACATGATCAATTCTCACGCTGGGCTGCTGAAATGCGTACCAAAAACACACAGTTAATGAACATGTTGAACATCCATCCGCTACCAAAGACAGAATATCTCAATGCCTCATTAAGCACCACAGATTTTGACAGATGGGCTGAAAACACACGCCAAAAGTTTGTGCAGCTCAAGAGAAGAATTGGCCTTCTTCCACAGGGCGGTGTGGCTAAACGCCCTGCTCTGACGTCTGATGCCCCCGGTGTTGCAGTCATTGTTCAGCAAGAAAACAATCAGAGGGCTGTGTGTGACATTGCAGATGATGATGATGATGAAGTATCTGATGATGCTGGTAATGCTGTTTCACAGCCTGCTTGTCTGATGCATGTCACTAGTCCTACATACGAGCAGGGACAGCAGGCCCTAGTACCTGATGCGATTCCATATGATCATTGTGTGCTATGTGATGATGATGATGATGTCGCTGGTGCTGCTCATGGTCGTGACGCTGATGCTGATGTTGATTCAGAGTCTCCTCGACAGCTGCAGGGGCAGCAGGCCTCTGTGGCTGGTTCACTGATCTCAGACCCTCCTCTGACAGATGGGTCTACTGTTAACACCCCCTCCAGTCCTAATGGTCTTCAGCATGGCGCTGGTTTAATCACAATCAGGGATATTCCGGCATTTGATGCTTTAGAATTGAGACAACCCATACACTTTAGGGACATTGACATAGATACTCACCCTGAACAGATTCCTGCGCTTGTTAGGGAACGTCTAACCGGTGTTATAGATAGGGCTATTGAAGTATCACGGGCTGGTAGTGCACTGAATGTCGTGTTGAGGGGGCCCTCCCTGATTAGTGACGTGCAGGCGGTCTTGAGGACCAGTAATGGCTATGACGTCGACACCTTTGTTGATGAAGTTGCTCAAGCGATCCAGAGCAATGATGATTCATTGTCAGACGGGGACCTGGAGTTTGTGGTCAGTGTGGCACAAGAAGGGAGGGGTGGAGGCACACGGCTCAAGCTGGGGAGGGTGCCTTATAGTGAAATTCTGGCTAGGAAGGGAAAGCATTTGTATGATCCTGATAATGACGCCTCAGACAACAATTTATGTTTCAGTATGTGTATTATCAGAGCCGAAAATACCTCAATGGGGGCTCTGGAAATATTACACAGAGCTAAAGAACTACAGGAATCTGTAGGTCTTTCCACCAAACAGCAGGTGGGTTTTAGTGATGTCACTAGATTTGAGAGGGAAATAGATACAAAGATAATCATTTTTCATCACGGCGGAGCTGGTGCTGGTGCTGTTAGAAAACGGCCAATCTGCTTCCAGACACACGGAACCCCACACCCGCGCACCGTGTGGCTGTATCTACACGCTGAGCACTACTACCTGATAACCAACCCAAAAGGTTTTTTTGGCGGCTCGTATGTCTGTGAACTCTGCTATAACACATACGAGACACCCTTACTGCATAATTGCCTACACAGGTGTAATGTATGCTTCACCACATGTGAACAGCAATCAGGCCCCACAATCAAATGTGATCTATGCAAGCGCATTTGTAAATCAATGCAGTGCTTCAACAATCACAGATTACCTGACCCTAAACACAACATGATTCCCTGCGCTACAGTTAAATATTGTGAGGAGTGCGGAAAAATCTACAGGATCTGTAAACAGAGCCCTAGACACAAATGTACAGCCCCGCGGTGTAGGCACTGCGGTGCTCTTAGAGGGGGGATGGTACATCAGTGTTATATCCAGCCGCTTCCGCCTAAAGAGGAAGAGGAGGAACCCTCTGAAAAATACATCCTGTATGACTTTGAAACCAGATACCATGACGGGAGACATGAAGCAAATTATGTCTGCGCCATGGAGATGGATGAAAAGGTTGACCCGTACCCGTTTTGTTACACAGGGGTTGGTTGTGTGGCTGCATTTATCAGCCAGTTTAGACGCAAAAAGTACAAGGGGTACACGTTCATTGCGCCCAACGCGGCTGGTTTTGACAGTTATGTCGTGCTCGAGTATCTTGTGAGACAATGCATTACTCCCTTAGTCATCATGAAAGGTAGTCGAGTCATTATGATGTATGACGAGGACTACAACCAGCGCTGGATCGATTCATACAGCTTTCTGCCTATGAGTCTGGCTAAGACACCTGCGGCATTAGGGTTTGAAGACATGGGCAAAGGGTACTTTCCTCACAAATTCAACACTGTTGAAAATGAGTTTTATGAAGGTCCCTACCCCTCACCAGAGCATTATGGGTATGACAAGATGCCTCAGAGTGAGCAGGTGAAATTCATGCAGTGGTATGATGGAGTTAAAGATGGTACTTTTAAAATGCAGGCTGAGCTGGCTTATTATTGTCGAAATGATGTTGCGGTATTGCGCAAGGCCTGCAAGATTTACCGCACAGCTTTCATCCAGTGACCGAGACTGACCCTTTTGTGTTCACGACTCTGGCATCAAGTTGTATGGGTGTTTTTAAGAAGCTCTTCCTGCCTCAGGACACACTGCCCCTCACCTATGATGGGATGTATCTGGAATGTAATAAAGCTTTCTCAGATGTGTCTGTGCAATGGCTCGAATACGTGGCCTATTCTGAAAAGAGGGTGATCAGACATGCTCTGAGAGGTGGTGAACACAAGATTGGGTCCTACTGTGTTGACGGATTTGATGATGCCTCAAACACATGTTTTGAATTTGCAGGCTGCTATTATCACAGGTGTATAAAATGCTACCCAGAATCCGCAGCCGAGAATAATGTCGGGCTGTACGCACAGTTTAACAACAAAGTTGAAGCTCTGCGGGTCCGTCATGGTGTCAGTGTGGTTGTGATGTGGGAGTGTGAGTGGAATCTGATAAATTCAATTCAATTCAATTCAATTTTATTTGTATAGCGCCAAATCACAATACAAATCATCTCAAGGCACTTTACAAAAACTAAAACTAAAAACCCAACAATTCCCTTATGAACAAGCACTTGGCGACAGTGGAGAGGAAAAAACTCCCTTTAACGGAAGAAAAAAACCTCCAGCAGAACCGGGCTCAGTTTGGGCGGCCATCTGCCTCGACCGGTTGGGGTGAGTGGATAGAGCAGAGAGAAAAGAACAGCAAAAATAAACAACAAATAGACACTGCAAGTTGGTGGGGCCAGTAACTGCACATCAGCGATAAACAGCTCCAGGACCAGGGACACCTGCAGAAGGTACAGAGAGAGAGAGAGAGAGAGAGGGAGGGAGAGAGCACAAACTAGGGGAGAGAGAGAGCACAAGGTTAGTAACATTCAATGGTGGAATATACAAGAGGTGGGAGAGAAGGGGGGGGGGGGGGGTTAGGGTAGGGGAGCTCAGTGCACCGATGGTCCTCGGGCAGTCTAGGCCTATAGCAGCATAACTAACTAAGGGATGGTTCAGGGTTGCCTGAAGCCAGCCCTAACTATATGCTTTGTCAAAGAGGAAGGTTTTAAGTCTAGCCTTAAAAGTACAGAGAGTGTCTGCCTCCTGAACCCAGGCTGAGAGCTGGTTCCACAGGAGAGGAGCTTGATAGCTAAAGGCTCTGCCTCCCATTCTGCTTTTGAGAACTCTGGGAACCACAAGTAGGCCTGCACTCTGAGAGCGAAGTGGTCTATTGGGATAATATGGTACTATGAGGTCTTTAAGGTATGAAGGAGCTTGATTATGAAGGGATTTGTATGTGAGAAGAAGGATTTTAAATTCTATTCTATATTTTACAGGGAGCCAATGAAGAGAAGCCAATATAGGAGAAATATGATCTCTCTTGCTAGTTCCTGTCAGGACTCTGGCTGCGGCATTCTGGATTAATTGGAGGCTTTTTATTAAGATATTAGGACATCCAGATAGTAATGAGTTACAGTAATCTAGCCTTGAGGAAACAAACGCATGGACTAGTTTTTCTGCATCATTTTGAGACAGGATGTTCCTAATTTTGGAAATGTTGCGCAGGTGAAAGAATGCAGTTCTAGAAATTTGTTTTATGTGTGAGTTAAAGGACATGTCCTGGTCAAAAATAACTCCAAGGTTTTTTACAGTAGTGCTGGAGGCCAGGGCTATGCCATCTAGAGTAGCTATAATTTTAGAAAAGTTATTTCTGAGATTTTTAGGCCCAAATATAATGACTTCTGTTTTCTCCGAGTTTAAAAGTAAAAAGTTACTGGTCATCCAAGCCTTTATGTCAATTAGACAGGCTTGAAGTCTGGTTAACTGGTTTGTGTTAACAGGTTTAATAGATAGATATAACTGAGTGTCATCCGCATAGCAGTGGTAATTAATAGAGTGCTTCCTAATGATATATCCTAAAGGAAGCATGTACAGGGTGAACAGAATCGGTCCTAGCACAGAACCTTGTGGAACTCCATAACTAACTTTTGTTCGTGTGGAAGGTTCATCATGGACATGAACAAACTGGAATCTGTCCGATAAATAGGATTGGAACCACTTTAACGCTGTTCCTCTGATACCAATCACATGCTCCAGTCTCTGTAATAAGATGTTGTGGTCAATGGTGTCGAATGCTGCACTAAGGTCTAGGAGGACAAGTATCGAAACAAGTCCATTATCTGAGGCTAAGAGAAGATCGTTGGTAACTTTCAACAGTGCTGTTTCTGTACTATGATGTGCTCTAAATCCTGATTGGAAATCTTCAAATAGTTCATTCCTGTGTAAGTGGTCTGATAGCTGCTTAGCAACAGCTTTTTCTAGGATTTTAGAAATAAATGGCAGGTTGGATATTGGTCTATAATTAGCCAAGACTCCTGGATCAAGACTAGGCTTTTTGAGTAAAGGTTTGATTACTGCAGTCTTAAAGGCCTGTGGTACGTAGCCTGATACTAGAGATAAATTTACCAAGTCCAATAAAGATGAGTTCATTAATGGCAGGGTGCCTTTAAGCAGTCTAGTCGGGATGGGGTCCAAGAGACACGTTGATGATTTCGATGAAGCAACTACTGATGTAAATTCAGAGAGATCTATAGGAGAGAAGCAGTCTAAACATAACTGAGGTCCTACAGATGATTCAAGAGCTACTGTAGTAAAAGATTCATTTATTGCAGGTATAGGAAGCATCTGCTGAATTTTATCTCTAATAGTTGTGATTTTATTTGTAAAGAAACTCATAAATTCATCACTGCTGAGAGCTAAGGGAACACTGGGCTCAACGGAGCTGTGACTTTTTGTCAGCCTGGCTACAGTGCTGAAAAGAAACCTGGGATTGTTCTTATTTTCCTCTATTAGTGATGAATAGTATGCAGTTCTGGCTTTACGGAGAGCTTTTTTATATGTTAGTAGACTGTTTTTCCAGGCTAGAAAAATTTCCTCTAAGTTTGTGGAACGCCACTTCCTTTCCAGCCTTCGTGATGCCTGCTTTAAGGTACGAACATGTAAATTATACCATGGGGCTAGTCTTCTCTGAATCACTAACTTCTTTTTCAGAGGGGCTACAGAATCAAGCATTTCACGCAGTGAGGTTACAGCGCTGTCAACAACATGATCAATTTGGTAGGGAGTAGGATTAAGGCAGCTGCCCTCCATTATGTTTATACTTGGCATAGATGCAAATAAAGATGGAATCATTATCTGTCTGCTTTATGTCATCATAAAGCAGACAGATCCAGACGTCAGGGCCTTTCTTGCAGACTACAAGAAGCCTGAGCGCCTGAATCCTAGGGATGCACTATTTGGCGGGAGGACAAATGCTATGAAGCTCCTGCATGTGACTGAGTGTGCAGAGGGAGAAAAAGTACATTACTACGATTTCACGAGCCTGTATCCCACCGTGCAGGCTAAGAAAGATTATCCAATTGGCCATCCCGAGATAATTGTAGGCAATTTTGACAGCATTGAAAATTATTTTGGCTTTGTCAAGTGTACTGTTCTCCCCCCTAGAGGCCTGTACCATCCTGTTTTGCCATACAGGTCCCATCACAAGCTCATGTTCCCCCTCTGTCGCAAGTGCTGCGAGGAGCTGAATCAGGACACTGTCTGCAGTCACACCGACTGTGAGAGACAGCTGACGGGGACGTGGGTGTCCTTTGAGCTTGAAAAAGCTATTGAGAAGGGCTACCAGCTTGTGTACATTAATGAAGTGTGGCATTTTCCGAAAAAGTCTAACACGTTATTTCGGGAATATGTTAACATCTTTTTGAAATGTAAACAGGAGGCCTCTGGGTACCCCAAAAATGTCAAGACAGAGGAGGAAAAGCAGGAGTATGTCCGGGACTACGAAGCCCATGAAGGTATAAGACTAAATCCTGACAAGATTATGGTCAATAAAGCAGTCAGGAGCTGTAACAAGCTGTTGCTAAACTCATTGTGGGGGCGTTTCAGCATGAGGACCAACATGGGCACGTGTGAGTTGATCACTGAGGCTGAGCGATTCACAGAGCTAATGTTTAGTGATCATTTTGATGTCAGACAGTTTTGCTTCATATCTGATGAAGTAGCCATGGTTCAGTGGCGTCATAGTGATGACCGAGACGGCAGGGCCAGTGATGTGAATGTGTTTATTGGTGCTGTGACAACTGCCCATGCCAGACTGATGCTCTACGATCTGTTGGACAAGTTGCAGGAGCGTGTGCTGTACTGTGATACTGACTCTGTCGTTTTCACATCTAGACCCGGCGAGTGGATGCCAAGTCTAGGCCCTTACCTAGGTGACTTGACAGACGAGCTGTGTGATGGTGGTGGTGACGGGGAGGATGATTTTATTACAGAGTTTGTCTCAGGTGGACCCAAATGCTACGCTTATCATACTCAGAGAGGGAAGAGACATGTGAAATGTAAAGGGGTGACTCTGAATTCAGCTAACGCATCTGTTGTGACTCAGGAGTCTCTAGCCGGTCTTGTTAAATCATTTGTGGCTGATCAGCAATCAGACAAGCACATCATCACAGAGACTGACACCATCAGACGTGATAAGAGAAAGTTCCATTTGCAGAATGTCAGTGTCTCAAAGAAAGTTCGTGTAGTCTACAACAAACGCAGGGTCCTGCCTGACTACAGAACATTGCCTTATGGATACTAAGATGGAATTTGACGGGCGTCTAATTCACCCTTTCAGCCTGATCGTAAGCGGCCCCTCCAATAGCGGGAAGACTGTCTTTGTCAAAACGCTCATTGAGAATGCACAGAGTCTCATCTCACACAGAATTGATAATATTGTCTATATCTATTCATGCTGGCAGGCAGCGTACGATCAACTCCTAAAGATTGTTGACATAAATTTTGTCAACGGTCTGCCTGAGTCGCTGTGTGATGACACCCTTTTGCTCCAGACAAAAACAACCTCCTGGTTATTGATGATCTGATGAATGATGCCAGCGGTAATTTGGAGGTGCAGAATGTATTCACGAAATATGTGCATCACAGAAATCTCAGCTGC